>NC_068431.1:47782006-48982006 GCF_023373465.1 Oncorhynchus keta
CTGGCCTGGCCTAGCCCTGGCCTGGCCTAGCCTGGCCTAGCCCTAGCCCTGACCTGGCCCTGGCCCTGGCCTGGCCTGCCCTGGCCTGGCCCTAGCCTGGCCTGGCCTGGCCTGGCCTGACCTGGCCCTGGCCTGGCCTGGCCTGGCCTGGCCTGGCCTGGCCTGGCCCTGGCCTGGCCTGGCCCTGGCCTGGCCTGAGCCTGGCCTGGCCTGGCCTGGCCTGGCCTGGCCTGGCCCTGGCCTGGCCTGGCCTGGCCTGGCCTGGCCTGGCCCTGGCCTGGCCTGGCCTGGCCTGGCCTGGCCTGGCCCTGGCCTGGCCTGGCCCTGGCCTGGCCTGGCCTGGCCCCTGGCCCTGGCCCTGGCCTGGCCTGGCCTGGCCTGGCCTGGCCTGGCCTGGCCTGGCCTGGCCCTGGCCCTGGCCTGGCCTGGCCTGGCCTGGCCTGGCCTGGCCTGGCCTGGCCTGGCCTGGCCTGGCCTGGCCTGGCCTGGCCTGGCCTGGCCTGGCCTGGCCTGGCCTGGCCTGGCCTGGCCTGGCCTGGCCTGGCCTGGCCTGGCCTGGCCTGGCCTGGCCTGGCCTGGCCCTGGCCTGGCCTGGCCCTGGCCTGGCCTGGCCCTGGCCTGGCCCTGGCCTGGCCTGGCCTGGCCTGGCCTGGCCTGGCCTGGCCTGGCCTGGCCTGGCCTGGCCTGGCCTGGCCTGGCCTGGCCTGGCCTGGCCTGGCCTGGCCCTGGCCCTGGCCTGGCCTGGCCTGGCCTGGCCTGGCCTGGCCTGGCCTGGCCTGGCCTGGCCTGGCCTGGCCTGGCCTGGCCTGGCCTGGCCTGGCCTGGCCTGGCCTGGCCTGGCCTGGCCTGGCCTGGCCTGGCCTGGCCTGGCCTGGCCTGGCCCTGGCCTGGCCTGGCCTGGCCTGGCCTGGCCTGGCCTGGCCTGGCCTGGCCTGGCCTGGCCTGGCCTGGCCTGGCCTGGCCTGGCCTGGCCCTGGCCTGGCCTGGCCTGGCCTGGCCTGGCCTGGCCTGGCCTGGCCTGGCCTGGCCTGGCCTGGCCTGGCCTGGCCTGGCCTGGCCTGGCCTGGCCTGGCCTGGCCTGGCCTGGCCTGGCCTGGCCTGGCCTGGCCTGGCCCTGGCCTGGCCTGGCCTGGCCTGGCCTGGCCTGGCCTGGCCTGGCCTGGCCTGGCCTGGCCTGGCCTGGCCTGGCCCTGGCCCTGGCCTGGCCTGGCCTGGCCCCTGGCCTGGCCTGGCCTGGCCTGGCCTGGCCTGGCCTGGCCTGGCCTGGCCTGGCCTGGCCTGGCCTGGCCTGGCCTGGCCTGGCCTGGCCTGGCCTGGCCTGGCCTGGCCTGGCCTGGCCTGGCCTGGCCTGGCCTGGCCTGGCCTGGCCCTGGCCTGGCCTGGCCTGGCCTGGCCTGGCCTGGCCTGGCCTGGCCTGGCCTGGCCCTGGCCTGGCCTGGCCTGGCCTGGCCTGGCCTGGCCTGGCCTGGCCTGGCCTGGCCTGAGCCTGGCCTGGCCTGGCCTGGCCTGGCCCTGGCCCTGGCCCTGGCCTGGCCTGGCCCTGGCCTGGCCTGGCCTGGCCTGGCCTGGCCTGGCCTGGCCTGGCCTGGCCTGGCCTGGCCTGGCCCTGGCCTGGCCTGGCCTGGCCTGGCCTGGCCTGGCCTGGCCTGGCCCTGGCCTGGCCTGGCCTGGCCTGGCCTGGCCTGGCCTGGCCTGCCCTGGCCTGGCCTGGCCTGGCCTGGCCTGGCCTGGCCTGGCCTGGCCTGGCCTGGCCCTGGCCTGGCCTGGCCCTGGCCTGGCCTGGCCTGGCCTGGCCTGGCCTGGCCTGGCCTGGCCTGGCCTGGCCTGGCCTGGCCTGGCCTGGCCTGGCCTGGCCTGGCCTGGCCTGGCCTGGCCTGGCCTGGCCTGGCCTGGCCTGGCCTGGCCTGGCCTGGCCTGGCCTGGCCTGGCCTGGCCTGGCCTGGCCTGGCCTGGCCTGGCCTGGCCTGGCCTGGCCTGGCCTGGCCCTGGCCTGGCCTGGCCTGGCCTGGCCTGGCCTGAGCCTGGCCTGGCCTGGCCTGGCCTGGCCTGGCCTGGCCCTGGCCTGGCCTGGCCTGGCCTGGCCTGGCCTGGCCTGGCCTGGCCTGGCCTGGCCTGGCCTGGCCTGGCCTGGCCTGGCCTGGCCTGGCCTGGCCTGGCCTGGCCTGGCCTGGCCTGGCCTGGCCTGGCCTGGCCTGGCCTGGCCTGGCCTGGCCTGGCCTGGCCTGGCCTGGCCTGGCCTGGCCTGGCCTGGCCTGGCCTGGCCTGGCCTGGCCTGAGCCTGGCCTGGCCTGGCCTGGCCCTGGCCTGGCCCTGGCCTGGCCTGGCCTGGCCTGGCCTGGCCTGGCCTGGCCTGGCCTGGCCCTGGCCTGGCCTGGCCTGGCCTGGCCTGGCCCTGGCCTGGCCTGGCCTGGCCCTGGCCTGGCCTGGCCCTGGCCTGGCCTGGCCTGGCCTGGCCTGGCCTGGCCCTGGCCTGGCCTGGCCTGGCCTGGCCTGGCCTGGCCTGGCCTGGCCTGGCCTGGCCTGGCCTGGCCTGGCCCTGGCCCTGGCCTGGCCTGGCCTGGCCTGGCCCTGGCCTGGCCTGGCCTGGCCTGGCCTGGCCTGGCCTGGCCTGGCCTGGCCTGGCCTGGCCTGGCCTGGCCTGGCCTGGCCTGGCCTGGCCTGGCCTGGCCTGGCCTGGCCTGGCCTGGCCTGGCCTGGCCTGGCCTGGCCTGGCCTGGCCTGGCCTGGCCTGGCCTGGCCTGGCCTGGCCTGGCCTGGCCTGGCCTGGCCTGGCCTGGCCTGGCCTGGCCTGGCCTGGCCTGGCCTGGCCTGGCCCTGGCCTGGCCTGGCCCTGGCCTGGCCTGGCCTGGCCTGGCCTGGCCTGGCCTGGCCTGGCCTGGCCTGGCCTGGCCTGGCCTGGCCTGGCCCTGGCCTGGCCTGGCCTGGCCTGGCCTGGCCCTGGCCTGGCCTGGCCTGGCCTGGCCTGGCCTGGCCTGGCCTGGCCTGGCCTGGCCTGGCCTGGCCTGGCCCTGGCCTGGCCTGGCCTGGCCTGGCCCTGGCCTGGCCTGGCCTGGCCTGGCCTGGCCTGGCCTGGCCTGGCCTGGCCCTGGCCTGGCCTGGCCTGGCCTGGCCTGGCCTGGCCTGGCCTGGCCTGGCCTGGCCTGGCCTGGCCCTGGCCTGGCCCTGGCCTGGCCTGGCCTGGCCTGGCCTGGCCTGGCCTGGCCTGGCCTGGCCTGGCCCTGGCCTGGCCTGGCCTGGCCTGGCCTGGCCTGGCCTGGCCTGGCCTGGCCTGGCCTGGCCTGGCCTGGCCTGGCCTGGCCTGGCCTGGCCTGGCCTGGCCTGGCCTGGCCTGGCCTGGCCTGGCCTGGCCTGGCCTGGCCTGGCCTGGCCTGGCCTGGCCTGGCCTGGCCTGGCCTGGCCTGGCCTGGCCTGGCCTGGCCTGGCCTGGCCTGGCCTGGCCTGGCCTGGCCTGGCCTGGCCCTGGCCTGGCCTGGCCCTGGCCTGGCCTGGCCTGGCCTGGCCTGGCCTGGCCCCTGGCCTGGCCTGGCCTGGCCTGGCCTGGCCTGGCCTGGCCTGGCCTGGCCTGGCCTGGCCTGGCCTGGCCTGGCCTGGCCCTGGCCTGGCCTGGCCTGGCCTGGCCTGGCCTATTTTGGCCTGGCCTGGCCCTGGCCTGGCCTGGCCTGGCCTGGCCTGGCCCTGGCCTGGCCTGGCCTGGCCTGGCCCTGGCCTGGCCCTGGCCCTGGCCTGGCCTGGCCTGGCCTGGCCTGGCCTGGCCTGGCCTGGCCTGGCCTGGCCTGGCCTGGCCTGGCCTGGCCTGGCCTGGCCTGGCCTGGCCCTGGCCTGGCCTGGCCTGGCCTGGCCCTGGCCTGGCCCTGGCCTGCCTGGCCTGGCCTGGCCTGGCCTGGCCTGGCCTGGCCTGGCCTGGCCTGGCCTGGCCTGGCCTGGCCTGGCCTGGCCTGGCCCTGGCCTGGCCTGGCCCTGGCCTGGCCCTGGCCTGGCCCTGGCCTGGCCTGGCCCTGGCCTGGCCTGGCCTGGCCTGGCCTGGCCCTGGCCTGGCCTGAGCCTGGCCTGGCCAGCCTGACCTGGCCTGGCCTGGCCCTGGCCTGGCCTGGCCTGGCCTGGCCTGGCCTGGCCTGGCCTGACCTGGCCTGGCCTGGCCTGGCCTGGCCCTGGCCTGGCCTGGCCTGGCCCTGGCCTGGCCCTGGCCTGGCCTGGCCTGGCCTGGCCTGGCCCTGGCCTGGCCTGGCCTGGCCCTGGCCTGGCCTGGCCTGGCCCTGGCCCTGGCCCTGGCCTGGCCTGGCCTGGCCTGGCCTGGCCTGGCCTGGCCTGGCCTGGCCCTGGCCCTGGCCTGGCCCTGGCCTGGCCTGGCCTGGCCTGGCCTGGCCTGGCCTGGCCTGGCCTGGCCTGGCCTGGCCTGGCCTGGCCTGGCCTGGCCCTGGCCTGGCCTGGCCTGGCCTGGCCTGGCCCTGGCCTGGCCCTGGCCTGGCCTGGCCTGGCCTGGCCTGGCCTGGCCTGGCCTGGCCTGGCCTGGCCTGGCCTGGCCTGGCCTGGCCTGGCCTGGCCTGGCCTGGCCTGGCCTGGCCTGGCCTGGCCTGGCCTGGCCTGGCCTGGCCTGGCCTGGCCTGGCCCTGGCCTGGCCTGGCCTGGCCTGGCCTGGCCTGGCCTGGCCTGGCCTGGCCTGGCCTGGCCTGGCCTGGCCTGGCCTGAGCCTGGCCTGGCCTGGCCTGGCCTGGCCCTGGCCTGGCCTGGCCTGGCCTGGCCTGGCCTGGCCTGGCCTGGCCTGGCCTGGCCTGGCCCTGGCCTGGCCTGGCCTGGCCTGGCCTGGCCTGGCCTGGCCTGGCCTGGCCTGGCCTGGCCTGGCCTGGCCTGGCCTGGCCTGGCCTGGCCTGGCCTGGCCTGGCCTGGCCTGGCCTGGCCTGGCCTGGCCTGGCCTGGCCTGGCCCTGGCCTGGCCTGGCCTGGCCTGGCCTGGCCCTGGCCTGGCCTGGCCTGGCCTGGCCTGGCCTGGCCTGGCCTGGCCTGGCCTGGCCTGGCCTGGCCTGGCCTGGCCTGCCTGGCCTGGCCTGGCCTGGCCTGGCCTGGCCTGGCCTGGCCTGGCCTGGCCTGGCCTGGCCTGGCCTGGCCTGGCCTGGCCTGGCCTGGCCTGGCCTGGCCTGGCCTGGCCTGGCCTGGCCTGGCCTGGCCTGGCCTGGCCTGGCCTGGCCTGGCTGGCCTGGCCTGGCCTGGCCTGGCCTGGCCTGGCCTGGCCTGGCCTGGCCTGGCCTGGCCCTGGCCTGGCCTGGCCCTGGCCTGGCCTGGCCTGGCCCTGGCCTGGCCTGGCCTGGCCTGGCCTGGCCTGGCCTGGCCTGGCCCTGGCCTGGCCTGGCCTGGCCTGGCCTGGCCTGGCCTGGCCCTGGCCTGGCCTGGCCTGGCCTGGCCTGGCCTGGCCTGGCCTGGCCTGGCCTGGCCTGGCCTGGCCTGGCCTGGCCTGGCCTGCCCCTGGCCTGGCCTGGCCTGGCCTGGCCTGGCCTGGCCTGGCCTGGCCTGGCCTGGCCCTGGCCTGGCCTGGCCTGGCCTGGCCTGGCCTGGCCTGGCCTGGCCCTGGCCTGGCCTGGCCTGGCCTGGCCTGGCCTGGCCTGGCCTGGCCTGGCCTGGCCTGGCCTGGCCTGGCCTGGCCTGCCCCTGGCCCTGGCCTGGCCTGGCCTGGCCTGGCCTGGCCTGGCCTGGCCTGGCCTGGCCTGGCCTGCCTGGCCTGGCCTGGCCTGGCCTGGCCTGGCCTGGCCTGGCCTGGCCTGGCCTGGCCTGGCCTGGCCTGGCCTGGCCCTGGCCTGGCCCTGGCCTGGCCTGGCCTGGCCTGGCCCTGGCCTGGCCTGGCCTGGCCTGGCCTGGCCTGGCCTGGCCTGGCCTGGCCTGGCCCTGGCCTGGCCCTGGCCTGGCCTGGCCCTGGCCCTGGCCTGGCCTGGCCTGGCCTGGCCTGGCCTGGCCTGGCCTGGCCTGGCCTGGCCTGGCCTGGCCTGGCCTGGCCTGGCCTGGCCTGGCCTGGCCTGGCCTGGCCTGGCCTGGCCCTGGCCCTGGCCTGGCCTGGCCTGGCCTGGCCTGGCCTGGCCTGGCCTGGCCTGGCCTGGCCTGGCCTGGCCTGGCCCTGGCCTGGCCTGGCCTGGCCTGGCCTGGCCTGGCCTGGCCTGGCCTGGCCTGGCCTGGCCTGGCCTGGCCTGGCCTGGCCTGGCCTGGCCTGGCCTGGCCTGGCCCTGGCCTGGCCTGGCCTGGCCTGGCCTGGCCTGGCCTGGCCTGGCCTGGCCTGGCCTGGCCTGGCCCTGGCCCTGGCCTGGCCTGGCCTGGCCTGGCCCTGCCCCTGGCCTGGCCCTGGCCTGGCCTGGCCTGGCCTGGCCTGGCCTGGCCTGGCCTGGCCTGGCCCTGGCCTGGCCTGGCCTGGCCTGGCCTGGCCTGGCCTGGCCTGGCCCTGGCCTGGCCTGGCCTGGCCCTGGCCTGGCCTGGCCTGGCCTGGCCTGGCCCTGGCCTGGCCCTGGCCTGGCCTGGCCTGGCCTGGCCTGGCCTGGCCTGGCCTGGCCCTGGCCTGGCCCTGGCCTGGCCTGGCCTGGCCCTGGCCCTGGCCTGGCCTGGCCCTGGCCTGGCCTGGCCTGGCCTGGCCCTGGCCCTGGCCCTGGCCTGGCCTGGCCTGGCCTGGCCTGGCCTGGCCTGGCCTGGCCTGGCCTGGCCTGGCCCTGGCCTGGCCCTGGCCTGGCCTGGCCTGGCCTGGCCTGGCCTGGCCTGGCCTGGCCTGGCCTGGCCCTGGCCCCTGGCCTGGCCCTGGCCTGGCCTGGCCTGCCTGGCCTGGCCTGGCCTGGCCTGGCCTGGCCTGGCCTGGCCTGGCCTGGCCTGGCCTGGCCTGGCCTGGCCTGGCCTGGCCTGGCCTGGCCCTGGCCTGGCCTGGCCTGGCCTGGCCTGGCCTGGCCTGGCCTGGCCTGGCCTGGCCCTGGCCTGGCCTGACCCTGGCCTGGCCTGGCCCTGGCCTGGCCTGGCCTGGCCTGGCCTGGCCTGGCCCTGGCCTGGCCTGGCCTGGCCTGGCCTGGCCTGGCCTGGCCTGGCCTGGCCCTGGCCTGGCCTGGCCTGGCCTGGCCTGGCCCTGGCCTGGCCTGGCCTGGCCTGGCCTGGCCTGGCCTGGCCTGGCCTGGCCTGGCCTGGCCTGGCCCCTGGCCTGGCCTGGCCTGGCCTGGCCTGGCCTGGCCTGGCCTGGCCCTGGCCTGGCCTGGCCCTGGCCTGGCCTGGCCTGGCCTGGCCTGGCCTGGCCTGGCCTGGCCTGGCCTGGCCTGGCCTGGCCTGGCCTGGCCTGGCCTGCCCTGGCCTGGCCTGGCCTGGCCTGGCCTGGCCTGGCCTGGCCCTGGCCTGGCCTGGCCTGGCCTGGCCTGGCCTGGCCTGGCCTGGCCTGGCCTGGCCTGGCCTGGCCTGGCCTGGCCTGGCCTGGCCTGGCCTGGCCTGGCCTGGCCTGGCCTGGCCTGGCCTGGCCTGGCCTGGCCTGGCCTGGCCTGGCCTGGCCTGGCCTGGCCTGGCCTGGCCCTGGCCCTGGCCTGGCCTGGCCTGGCCCTGGCCCTGGCCTGGCCTGGCCTGGCCCTGGCCTGGCCTGGCCTGGCCTGGCCTGGCCCCTGGCCCTGCCCTGGCCTGGCCTGGCCTGGCCTGGCCTGGCCTGGCCTGGCCTGGCCTGGCCTGGCCTGGCCTGGCCTGGCCTGGCCTGGCCTGGCCTGGCCCCTGGCCTGGCCTGGCCTGGCCTGGCCTGGCCTGGCCTGGCCCTGGCCCTGGCCCTGGCCTGGCCCCTGGCCTGGCCTGGCCTGGCCTGGCCTGGCCTGGCCCTGGCCTGGCCTGGCCTGGCCTGGCCTGGCCTGGCCTGGCCTGGCCCCTGGCCTGGCCTGGCCTGGCCTGGCCTGGCCTGGCCTGGCCTGGCCTGGCCTGGCCTGGCCTGCCTGGCCTGGCCTGGCCTGGCCTGGCCTGGCCTGGCCTGGCCCTGGCCTGGCCTGGCCTGGCCTGGCCTGGCCTGGCCTGGCCCTGGCCTGGCCTGGCCTGGCCTGGCCCTGGCCTGGCCTGGCCTGGCCTGGCCTGGCCTGGCCCTGGCCTGGCCTGGCCTGGCCTGGCCTGGCCTGGCCTGGCCTGGCCTGGCCTGGCCTGGCCTGGCCTGGCCTGGCCCTGCCCTGGCCTGGCCTGGCCCTGACCCTGGCCTGGCCTGGCCTGGCCTGGCCTGGCCTGGCCTGGCCCTGGCCTGGCCTGGCCTGGCCTGGCCTGGCCCTGGCCTGGCCTGGCCTGGCCTGGCCCTGGCCTGGCCTGGCCTGGCCTGGCCTGGCCTGGCCTGGCCTGGCCTGGCCTGGCCTGGCCTGGCCTGGCCTGGCCTGGCCTGGCCTGGCCTGGCCTGGCCTGGCCTGGCCTGGCCCTGGCCTGCCTGGCCTGGCCTGGCCTGGCCCTGGCCTGGCCTGGCCTGGCCTGGCCTGGCCTGGCCTGGCCTGGCCCTGGCCTGGCCTGGCCTGGCCTGGCCTGGCCTGGCCTGGCCCTGGCCTGGCCTGGCCTGGCCTGGCCTGGCCTGGCCTGGCCTGGCCCTGGCCTGGCCTGGCCCTGGCCTGGCCTGGCCTGGCCTGGCCTGGCCTGGCCTGGCCTGGCCTGGCCTGGCCCTGGCCCTGGCCTGGCCTGGCCTGGCCTGGCCTGGCCTGGCCTGGCCTGGCCTGGCCTGGCCTGGCCCTGGCCTGGCCTGGCCTGGCCTGGCCTGGCCTGGCCCTGGCCTGGCCCTGGCCTGGCCTGGCCTGGCCTGGCCCTGGCCTGGCCTGGCCTGGCCTGGCCTGGCCTGGCCCTGGCCTGGCCTGGCCTGGCCTGGCCTGGCCTGGCCTGGCCTGGCTGGCCTGGCCTGGCCTGGCCCTGGCCCTGGCCTGGCCTGGCCTGGCCTGGCCTGGCCTGGCCTGGCCTGGCCTGGCCTGGCCTGGCCTGGCCTGGCCTGGCCTGGCCTGGCCCTGGCCTGGCCTGGCCTGGCCCTGGCCTGGCCTGGCCTGGCCTGGCCTGGCCTGGCCCTGGCCTGGCCTGGCCCTGGCCCTGGCCTGGCCTGGCCTGGCCTGGCCTGGCCCCTGGCCTGCCTGGCCTGGCCTGGCCTGGCCTGGCCTGGCCTGGCCCCTGGCCCTGGCCTGGCCTGGCCTGGCCTGGCCTGGCCCTGGCCTGGCCTGGCCTGGCCTGGCCTGGCCCTGGCCCTGGCCTGGCCTGGCCTGGCCTGGCCTGGCCTGGCCTGGCCTGAGCCTGGCCTGGCCTGGCCTGGCCTGGCCTGGCCTGGCCTGGCCTGGCCTGGCCTGGCCTGGCCCTGGCCTGGCCTGGCCTGGCCTGGCCTGGCCTGGCCTGGCCCTGGCCTGGCCTGGCCCTGGCCTGGCCTGGCCTGCCTGGCCTGGCCTGGCCTGGCCTGGCCTGGCCTGGCCTGGCCTGGCCCTGGCCTGGCCTGGCCTGGCCTGGCCTGGCCTGGCCCTGGCCTGGCCTGGCCTGGCCTGGCCTGGCCCTGGCCCTGAGCCCTGGCCCTGGCCTGGCCTGGCCCTGGCCTGGCCTGGCCTGGCCTGGCCTGGCCTGGCCCTGGCCTGGCCTGGCCTGGCCTGGCCTGGCCTGGCCTGGCCTGGCCCTGGCCTGGCCTGGCCTGGCCTGGCCTGGCCTGGCCTGGCCTGGCCTGGCCTGGCCTGGCCTGGCCCCTGGCCTGGCCTGGCCTGGCCCTGGCCCTGGCCCCTGGCCTGGCCTGGCCTGGCCTGGCCTGGCCTGGCCTGGCCTGGCCTGGCCTGGCCTGGCCTGGCCTGGCCTGACCCCTGGCCTGGCCTGGCCTGGCCCTGGCCTGGCCTGGCCTGGCCTGGCCTGGCCTGGCCTGGCCTGGCCTGGCCTGCCTGGCCTGGCCCTGGCCCTGGCCTGGCCTGGCCTGGCCTGGCCTGGCCTGGCCTGGCCTGGCCTGGCCTGGCCCTGGCCTGGCCTGGCCTGGCCTGGCCTGGCCTGGCCTGGCCTGGCCTGGCCCTGGCCTGGCCCTGGCCTGGCCTGGCCTGGCCCCTGGCCTGGCCTGGCCTGGCCTGGCCTGGCCCTGGCCTGGCCTGGCCTGGCCTGGCCTGGCCTGGCCTGGCCTGGCCTGGCCTGGCCTGGCCTGGCCTGGCCCTGGCCTGGCCTGGCCTGGCCTGGCCTGGCCTGGCCTGGCCTGGCCTGGCCTGGCCTGGCCCTGGCCTGGCCTGGCCTGGCCTGGCCTGGCCTGGCCTGGCCTGGCCTATTTCCCTGGCCTGGCCTGGCCTGACCTGGCCTGGCCTGGCCTGGCCTGGCCTGGCCTGGCCTGGCCTGGCCTGGCCTGGCCTGGCCTGGCCTGGCCTGGCCTGGCCTGGCCTGGCCTGGCCTGGCCTGGCCTGGCCCTGGCCTGGCCTGGCCTGGCCTGGCCTGGCCTGGCCCTGGCCTGGCCTGGCCTGGCCTGGCCTGGCCTGGCCTGGCCTGGCCCTGGCCTGGCCTGGCCTGGCCTGGCCTGGCCTGGCCTGGCCTGGCCCTGGCCTGGCCTGGCCTGGCCTGGCCTGGCCTGGCCTGGCCTGGCCTGGCCTGGCCTGGCCTGGCCTGGCCTGGCCTGGCCTGGCCTGGCCCTGGCCTGGCCTGGCCTGGCCTGGCCTGGCCTGGCCCTGGCCTGGCCTGGCCTGGCCTGGCCTGGCCTGGCCTGGCCTGGCCTGGCCTGGCCTGGCCTGGCCTGGCCTGGCCTGGCCTGGCCTGGCCTGGCCTGGCCTGGCCTGGCCTGGCCTGGCCTGGCCTGGCCTGGCCTGGCCTGGCCTGGCCTGGCCTGGCCTGGCCTGGCCTGGCCTGGCCTGGCCTGGCCTGGCCTGGCCTGGCCTGGCCTGGCCTGGCCTGGCCTGGCCTGGCCTGGCCTGGCCTGGCCTGGCCTGGCCTGGCCTGGCCTGGCCTGGCCTGGCCTGGCCTGGCCTGGCCTGGCCTGGCCTGGCCTGGCCTGGCCTGGCCTGGCCTGGCCTGGCCCTGGCCTGGCCTGGCCTGGCCTGGCCTGGCCTGGCCTGGCCTGGCCTGGCCTGGCCTGGCCTGGCCTGGCCCTGGCCTGGCCTGGCCTGGCCTGGCCTGGCCTGGCCTGGCCTGGCCTGGCCTGGCCTGGCCTGGCCTGGCCTGGCCTGGCCTGGCCTGGCCTGGCCTGGCCTGGCCTGGCCTGGCCCTGGCCTGGCCTGGCCTGGCCTGGCCTGGCCTGGCCTGGCCTGGCCTGGCCTGGCCTGGCCTGGCCTGGCCTGGCCTGGCCTGGCCTGGCCTGGCCTGGCCTGGCCTGGCCTGGCCTGGCCTGGCCTGGCCTGGCCTGGCCTGGCCTGGCCTGGCCCCTGGCCTGGCCTGGCCTGGCCTGGCCTGGCCTGGCCTGGCCTGGCCTGGCCTGGCCCTGGCCTGGCCTGGCCTGGCCTGGCCTGGCCTGGCCTGGCCTGGCCTGGCCTGGCCTGGCCTGGCCCTGGCCTGGCCCTGGCCTGGCCTGGCCTGGCCTGGCCTGGCCTGGCCTGGCCTGGCCTGGCCTGGCCTGGCCTGGCCTGGCCTGGCCTGGCCTGGCCTGGCCTGGCCTGGCCTGGCCTGGCCTGGCCTGGCCTGGCCTGGCCCTGGCCTGGCCTGGCCTGGCCCTGGCCTGGCCTGGCCTGGCCTGGCCTGGCCTGGCCCTGGCCTGCCTGGCCTGGCCTGGCCTGGCCTGGCCTGGCCTGGCCTGGCCTGGCCTGGCCTGGCCTGGCCTGGCCTGGCCTGGCCTGGCCTGGCCTGGCCTGGCCTGGCCTGGCCTGGCCTGGCCTGGCCTGGCCTGGCCTGAGCCTGGCCTGGCCTGGCCTGGCCTGGCCTGGCCTGGCCTGGCCTGGCCCTGGCCTGGCCTGGCCTGGCCTGGCCTGGCCTGGCCTGGCCTGGCCTGGCCTGGCCTGGCCTGGCCTGGCCTGGCCTGGCCTGGCCTGGCCTGGCCTGGCCTGGCCTGGCCTGGCCTGGCCTGGCCTGGCCTGGCCTGGCCTGGCCTGGCCTGGCCTGGCCCTGGCCTGGCCTGGCCTGGCCTGGCCTGGCCTGGCCTGGCCCTGGCCTGGCCTGGCCTGGCCTGGCCTGGCCCCTGGCCTGGCCTGGCCTGGCCTGGCCCTGGCCTGGCCCTGGCCTGGCCTGGCCTGGCCTGGCCTGGCCTGGCCTGGCCTGGCCTGGCCTGGCCTGGCCCTGGCCTGGCCTGGCCTGGCCTGGCCTGGCCTGGCCTGGCCTGGCCTGGCCTGGCCTGGCCTGGCCTGGCCTGGCCTGGCCTGGCCCTGGCCTGGCCCTGGCCTGGCCTGGCCTGGCCTGGCCTGGCCTGGCCTGGCCTGGCCTGGCCTGGCCTGGCCTGGCCTGGCCTGGCCTGGCCTGGCCTGGCCTGGCCTGGCCCTGGCCTGGCCTGGCCTGGCCTGGCCTGGCCTGGCCTGGCCTGGCCTGGCCTGGCCTGGCCTGGCCTGGCCTGGCCTGGCCTGGCCTGGCCTGGCCTGGCCCTGGCCCTGGCCTGGCCTGGCCTGGCCTGGCCTGGCCTGGCCTGGCCTGGCCTGGCCTGGCCTGGCCTGGCCTGGCCTGGCCTGGCCTGGCCTGGCCTGGCCTGGCCTGGCCTGGCCCTGGCCTGGCCTGGCCTGGCCTGGCCTGGCCTGGCCTGGCCCTGGCCTGGCCTGGCCTGGCCTGGCCTGGCCTGGCCTGGCCTGGCCTGGCCTGGCCTGGCCTGGCCTGGCCTGGCCTGGCCTGGCCTGGCCTGGCCTGGCCTGAGCCTGGCCTGGCCCTGGCCTGGCCTGGCCTGGCCTGGCCCTGGCCTGGCCTGCCTGGCCTGGCCTGGCCTGGCCCTGGCTGCCCTGGCCTGGCCTGGCCTGGCCTGGCCTGGCCTGGCCTGGCCCTGGCCTGGCCTGGCCTGGCCTGGCCTGGCCTGGCCTGGCCCTGGCCTGGCCTGGCCTGGCCTGGCCTGGCCTGGCCTGGCCTGGCCTGGCCTGGCCTGGCCTGGCCTGGCCTGGCCTGGCCTGGCCTGGCCTGGCCTGGCCTGGCCTGGCCTGGCCTGGCCTGGCCTGGCCTGGCCTGGCCTGGCCTGGCCCTGGCCTGGCCTGGCCTGGCCCTGGCCCTGGCCTGGCCTGGCCTGGCCTGGCCTGGCCCTGGCCTGGCCTGGCCTGGCCTGGCCTGGCCTGGCCTGGCCTGGCCTGGCCTGGCCTGGCCTGGCCTGGCCTGGCCTGGCCTGGCCTGGCCTGGCCTGGCCTGGCCCTGGCCTGGCCTGGCCTGGCCTGGCCTGGCCTGGCCTGGCCTGGCCTGGCCTGGCCTGGCCTGGCCTGGCCTGGCCTGGCCTGGCCTGGCCTGGCCTGGCCTGGCCTGGCCTGGCCTGGCCCTGGCCTGGCCTGGCCTGGCCTGGCCTGGCCTGGCCCTGGCCTGGCCTGGCCTGGCCTGGCCTGGCCTGGCCCTGGCCTGGCCTGGCCTGGCCTGGCCTGGCCTGGCCTGGCCTGGCCTGGCCTGGCCTGGCCTGGCCTGGCCTGGCCTGGCCTGGCCTGGCCTGGCCTGGCCTGGCCTGGCCCTGGCCTGGCCTGGCCTGCCTGGCCTGGCCCTGCCTGGCCTGGCCTGGCCCTGGCCTAACCCTAGCCTGGCCTGGCCTAACCTAACCTGGCCTAACCCATACCTAATTTTTGGCCTGGCCCCTGGCCTAACCTTAAACCTTCTTAAAAAACCATATCTTACCTAACCTAAACCCTAACCTTAACCATTCTTAAGCCATACCTAACCTTAACCCTACAGACAGACAGTCCTTTAACCCAACCAACGGGTTAATCTACAAGTGGGCTACCATGGGGCCTACAACTTTGGCCGGCCGCGCCCGTACCCTCCGACCCGCGCGTATATGATGTGGAGTGCAACCCATCCCTTCCCCCCTCCGGTTTCCACGTGTCAGAGATGGAAGTGGATCAACCGACTCAAAACTAGAAACCAAACACTTGGCGAGTCACCGCTGCGTTGCCGGATGTAGGGTATGGACGCAGCAAGCCAAGGAAATGTTATTCCTTACACCTACTGGGATCCTCCCAAATCTGACCCTATACAAGGTTTTTTCCACCCTTGTACCTTCTGGATTGGTTTGATGGTGAACAGGTTTAAAATAAATCTTAGATTACATACCAACTAAAATAACCCTACTCTACTCCTGACCCCTGGATATACACCACCTACACTACCCCCCTTTTTTCAACGAAGAAGACCCCTTCCCCAATATCCCACCTTTTTCCACCGAAGAGGATTCTTCTCAAAGATACAAACCCCCCTCTTTTCAACGAAAGAAGACCCTTTCCCCAATACCCCAACTTTTTCACAGAAGAGGATTCCTCCCAAAGAACCCCTTTTTTTTTTTTCAACAAAGAAGACCCTTCCCCAAATACCCACCTTTTTCCACCGAAGAGGATTCCTCCCAAAGATCCCCCCTTTTTTCATCAACAAAAGAAGACCCCTCTCCAAGATCTTACCTTCCCACCAAAGAGGATTCCACCCCCAGCTAAAGACAAAGACCTTTTCTACAAAGAACTGGATTCACCACACTGACGCAGATGTAAGAGACTTCTTTACCCATCCTGATGACCGTATCTCCAACTTAGGAGCAAAATAATACAAATTACTATATAGGCCCACCACACTCACACCCCTGCACCATACACCCACATACAAAAAACCCCAGAACAATACCAACATCCTACACCAGACCCTCCCCCAGGTAAGTATTCCCCCCTCCCCCCAGGTAAGTCTCTCCCCTTCTGGAGTGGTCCCATCACCTTCGGAGGACAAACATCACTGGATACAGCCAAAAAAGTTTTTCTGGACCCATACCTCCCATTCCCCAAGTGGACGTTAACTAAACAACACGGCCAAATCTACTATATGCCCAGGATCCCAAATGGACGAAAACGCGATGGAAGCTATACTCCGTCAAAAAAGCACCAACTAAAGACGAACAGTTTAGGAACACTTCCAAGCCGGCCAAACTGAAACTACCCCTCAGAAACACTACCTACCACTACCCTTCAACAAAGAAACAAGGTTACAAGTTCCCCACACACCTGGATATGACCAAAGTTCACGACCTTCACTTCAACTCTACATCGCTCCTTTCTGCACTCTAACGCAAACTCCAAAAACGGAAAAAGATGTCCACCACCTTTGAAAGCCTACAGATAGACCTATGGGTCACCTAGAAACTCAACTATAGTCTCATTCGAATCCCACAGATGTCCACCCTACCCCCAACGACTCCTGAAACTACAGAACCTTATCCTGGGTTCCTTCCAGGCCCAAACCCCAACAAGAGCAGACCGCTCCCGACGCTAACACACAAGTCAATGGAGACACAGAGGTCAAACACTACTTTTTCAGAGGAGGATCTAATATACTTCTACTCATCACAGAAACTCCACGTTTGGCTTATTCTGACCCCTTAGACGTCTTGTCTTACCTAAAATTAACCCCACACCTCTGGGACCCCACATCCTATACAGCACCCCAAAAGCAAAGTTCCATCCTTTCCATATAATTCTCCATAGGATTCAATGATAGAGGCTCCCCTACACCTAACAGACGAACAGACGCCTACCCGAAAAAAACGAAAAAATCTCATTGGCCAAGAGACAAGCATGCCTCTCACATGCACACCGCATGCACACCTGGTCCACCAATAGAAACGATCTTTGGCTAAACCACACCCCTATTATTTCCCATAAAAGAGGAGCATCCCTCAGTCTCAGCACCATTAGGGTCGAAGAGACCCCGAAGAGCCTTCAACTGGACAAAGACTCAAGCTGGAACTCTACAAGGACAACCTCTTCCTCAACGGATCTACTGGGCCCTAGCTGTATGCTTACCCCTGAAAAAGACACCTCATCGGGATCAAGATATCAAGCTTGGACTTCACACACCCCTTGGACTGTAGCTATATGCTGCTCCCTAAAAGACACTTCACCAGGATCCAGACATCAAGTTGGGGCCTCATACCCCTAAAGAAGACACCTCATCGGGATCAAGACATCAAGCTGGGACTTCACACACCCCTGGGGCTCTAGCTACATGCTACTCCCTCAAAGACACTTCACCAGGATCCAGACATCAAGTTGGGGCCTCATACCCCCTGGGCCCTAACTATATGCTACCCCCCAAACACCTCACCTGGATCAAGACATCAGCTGGGGCCTCATACCCCTAAAGAAGACACCTCATCGGGATCAAGACATCAAGCTGGGACTTCACACACCCCTTGGGCTCTAGCTACATGCTACTCCCTCAAAGACACTTCACCTGGATCCAGACATCAAGTTGGGGCCTCATACCCCCTGGGCCCTAACTATATGCTACCCCCCAAACACCTCACCTGGATCAAGACATCAGCTGGGGCCCTGTACTCTCTACAGGCATCTCATCGGAACGACTGGGCTCTAGCTATATGCTACTCCCTAAATAAAGACACCTCACCAGGATCTAGATACCAGCGGGCACTCTGCACCTCTCATCCCCTACCCCCTCTCCGCCCTACCCCTTCTCCTCCCGGAGGAAAAGAAGCCTACAGCTTTCCGCTACATCGTTAATTCGGTCTGTACCCTAAACCCCACTACTTCCTCCCCCATATAGGTACTCCTACGACGGACCTTCATAGACCTTCTAGACCTTCGAGCCTCAACCACACATACACCCACATCCTTATTTTTCCGGTCCAAAATACGGCCTTTTTACCGTACTACGACCAAGTGCACCTATTTTTGCACATTTTTTCTCCCTGCCACCTGATGAAGCTGAGCAAAGCAGAAACGCGTCGTGGCTGGGCTGCCCCTAGATCCGTTGTGATGCTGTAAGGAAGGCAGGTTCCACACGGACTTCGGGGGTATCTCCTTTTGGCTACTCAATTTCCTTTGTACTTTTCTCTCTCCTTACTTTCAGTTTTACACAGGGACACACACACGGAAGATCTACAGGACAGCGATGACCCTGGGCACTCTGATGGCTACTCAGACCCCCTACTTCATCACAATACAAGCCCAAACAATTTCGACGGGGCATAGTTATCTACATAGACCCTCTACATTTTTTGAAAGAGACGCACAGAGGGTCCGGCCGAATAAGAGTTTCGACCGGCAACCTAGTCTCATCATAGGATCGTCGCACAGCTTACCCCCACCATACCAGAGGACCCAGAGACCCGGTCATATCCTCATAAGGTTGACATAGGGAAGGGCTCTTTTGGGCAACACAAACCCTCCTAACCTTCCCCCACATCATACCCTGACCAGGGTGATTGAGGGAACGGAGCAGAGGCAGAGTGTTAAGGTGGCCTCTGCATTTTCATCTCCATCCCATACCCAGACCTGGGTGGTATGGAATGTTAATCAGCAGGAACAGGTTCAAACTCTGTTACTACTTACCTCCATACTCTCTTCCCAGTCAACCCCATCTAAACATGGGATTGCTGGGTAGAACCACAGGCTGAATCCCCCAGTTGACCACTAGACCCACACCGTGGGACTCCTGGACCCTCTAGATACCAAAAACAACTGAAAGAAGATACGCACAGAAGGACCACAGATAAAAAGCGTTGACCGGCAGCCCAGTCTCATCATTGGAACGCCGACTTCACCTCACACAGAGACCCCTGTTCAGGCTTCAACTAATGGCACTACAGGCTCCCACCTACTCCAACCACACAGGACAACCCGATCTCACCAACCCAAGATCAACTAAGAACCAAAGACAAAGAAACCCCTCAAAGAAAACAGCTTACCCCCACCATACCAGGGGACCCAGAGACCCGGTCATACCCTCATAAGGTTGACATAGGGAAGGGCTCCTTTGGGCAACACAAACCCTCCTAACCTTCCCCACATCATACCCTGACCAGGGTGATTGAGGGAACGGAGCAGAGGCAGAGTGTTAAGGTGGCCTCTGCATTTTCATCTCCATCCCATACCCAGACCTGGGTGGCATGGAATGATAATCAGCAGGAACAGGTTATAACTCTGTTACCACCTACCCCCATACTCTCTTCCCAGTCAACACCATCTAAACATGGGATTGCTGGACAGAACCACAGGATGAATCCCCCAGTTGACCACTAGACCACAGCCAATCCCACACCGTGGGACTCAGGACCCTCTAGACACCAAACCTCCCATAAACAATTGAAAGAAGAAACAGCACAGAAGGGCCAGCAGATAAAAAAGCGTTGACCAGCAGCCCAGTCTCATCATTGGAACAGGCCGACTTCACCTCACACAGAGACCCCTGTTCAGGCCTCAACTAATGGCACTACAGGCTCCCACCTACTCCAACCACACAGGACAACCCGATCTCACCAACCCAAGATCAACTAAGAACCAAAGACAAAGAAACCCCTCAAAGAAAACAGCTTACCCCCACCATACCAGGGGACCCAGAGACCCGGTCATACCCTCATAAGGTTGACATAGGGAAGGGCTCCTTTTGGGCAACACAAACCCTCCTAACCTTCCCCACATCATACCCTGACCAGGGTGATTGAGGGAACGGAGCAGAGGCAGAGTGTTAAGGTGGCCTCTGCATTTTCATCTCCATCCCATACCCAGACCTGGGTGGTATGGAATGATAATCAGCAGGAACAGGTTATAACTCTGTTACCACCTACCCCCATACTCTCTTCCCAGTCAACACCATCTAAACATGGGATTGCTGGACAGAACCACAGGATGAATCCCCCAGTTGACCACTAGACCCACAGCTAATCCCACACCGTGGGACTCCAGGACCCTCTAGACACCAAACCTCCCATAAACAATTAAAAGAAGAAACGCACAGAAGGGCCAGCAGATAAAAATCGTTGACCAGCAGCCCAGTCTCATCATTGGAACGCCGACTTCACCTCACACAGAGACCCCTGTTCAGGCTTCTACGAAGGGCATAATAGGCCCTCTCCTACTCCGACCACACAGGACAACCCGATCTCACCAACCCAAGATCAACTAAGAACCAAAGACAAAGAAACCCTTCAAAGAAAACAGCTCACCCCCACCATACCAGGGGACCCAGAGACCTTGTCATACCCTCACAAGGCTGACATAGGTACGGACTCCTTTTGGATGTCGCAAACCCTCCCAACCTTTCCTGACCAGGGTGCCTGACGGTACGAAGCAGAGACAGAGTGTTGAGGTGACCTTTGTACTCTCCTTCCTGTCCCATACCCTCCCAAGCCATCTACTCATAGAACCGATCTCCGCTAAAAAGTTCACCTACAGATACCCCAAGGACCGGACTTATCCACGACATTCAGCCCAACAACACACCCAGCTAATAAGCGATACCCTCACCAACCCAGCATCATTGGATCTACGCCTCAAGAATAGGACCGAAAACACAGGAATAAAGATACTGAATGGAACATCAGGCCCCCACCACTACGGCTGGACCACCACTGAGGCTTTCAGTACAGCGGAGGAACGTCCGGACAGACACTGCACCTGCACCTTACACACCCCACATCCCATACAAAAGATAGGGGGTCATTAAGACCACAAAAACAGACATTCAATAGCACCATAGAGTTACCATGCCCATGGACTCTCAATAAATACTTTCTAAAAATAAAAAAAAAAAAAAAAAAAAGGGATATAACTATATATCTATATATAAATATATCACTTTTATTTTCCAAGTTTCTTGAACTCAGGGTTACCATGACCATGGACCTTTTGATGAAAAGAAACTACAAAATATAATCTAAATATCTAAATGTTATATACCTAGAACCTTCACCATCCCACCATCCTTCCAAATCTACCTCACCGAAGATACCCACCAGCACCCCCAACGGACGAGAACCTTTTTTCTCCAACTACTCTGGGGGCACGGTTTTGTCGACTCCCCGCAGCGAGTAGACCCTAAGCAATCAGGCCCAACCATACACCAAGCAAGAAGACGGGAGGAAATGGTAGACCGGACTCCTTCGGGACCCCTCTGGGGCCTGTTGGCAGACCAATCGGCTCAACCCTCCCAGCCCCCTTACACACGGGAGACTCACGTAACGCGCTGGACCACTATCTACCCCAGATTAGATCTGGATTGGCAGTAGGTTCAGTAGCGCGTGTTTCCTCCTAGCGGGTTGGGATACCCAAAAGAGGGGCTTTTGGGTTATGCGCTGCGGCTGGAGGATCGCGTCTGCCGAATAACCCCTGGGGTGCCCAGATGATGTCTGGCGAGGTATCGGACCCCGCAGGGGAATAACCCACTGGGGGACCCCTTACCCCGCCGTACTTAGCCTGGACAACCGAACCATTTTTTACCTGGACTACGAACCAATTCACTGTCTAGGGATGATATACCTCTGGAAACTTTACGATCCTGGAAGGGAGTAATTCCACTGGTCACTATTACCCAAAACCTCTGAATTACCTACGACTGAGATGGTTGGAATGGAAACACCCAATTAACTTCTACTACTGCCGGACGTTTCATACGTAAGCCAGAGAAGGTTTGCCGGTTTCCAAACCCTCCATACACCGACCGAAACACAGGACGTGACTCCAGGGGCGGATGCATGACAACCGTATAGAGGGCTCGCCTTCTGGTCTTTGTCTACTCAAACCACTGGCTGTTATAGACTGACCACTTGACAGGGACACATGGCAACCGACTGAGGTCCGGACCTGCACAAGGTACGCAACTCGATGGTTTTGCCTGATCCTACGCCGAGTATACCCATACAGACCAGCTGGATTCGACTAGACATGGGTTGATTTGGAATTAGGATCCTGGAAGGGAATAACTCCCAATCATACACATGATTGAAAACATCCAGGACCAAAGACTGACGAACACTGAGGTTGATACATAGACAACATGGAGCTAAAGAAGAAGGATCTGAAAGAGAGTAAAAACTCCTAAGTTGCACTATGCTTTCCACCTCCGTTGACACAGCGGACCTGGACATCATGACCATACCACTCGACATGGACACATGGCAACCAACCGAGGACCGTACCTGCATAAGGGACGCAACTCAAGGGCTTTGCCTGATCCTAAGTTGAGGTGACAGACCTACCTAAACTTAACCTTTTCTATACCTTACCCTAACCCTAACCCTAACCTTAACCATCTCAAAACCCATACCTAAACTTAACCCTAACCTTAAACCTTCTTAAAAAACCATATCTTACCCTAACCCTAAACCCTAACCTTAACCATTCTTAAGCCATACCTAACCTTAACCCTACAGACAGACAGTCCTTTAACCCAACCAACGGGTTAATCTACAAGTGGGCTACCATGGGGCCTACAACTTTGGCCGGCCGCGCCCGTACCCTCCGACCCGCGTATATGATGTGGAGTGCAACCCATCCCTTCCCCCTCCGGTTTCCACGTGTCAGAGATGGAAGTGGATCAACCGACTCAAAACTAGAAACCAAACACTTGGCGAGTCACCGCTGCGTTGCCGGATGTAGGGTATGGACGCAGCAAGCCAAGGAAATGTTATTCCTTACACCTACTGGGATCCTCCCAAATCTGACCCTATACAAGGTTTTTTCCACCCTTGTACCTTCTGGATTGGTTTGATGGTGAACAGGTTTAAAATAAATCTTAGATTACATACCAACTAAAATAACCCTACTCTACTCCTGACCCCTGGATATACACCACCTACACTACCCCCCTTTTTTTCAACGAAAGAAGACCCCTTCCCCAATATCCCACCTTTTTCCACCGAAGAGGATTCTTCTCAAAGATACAAACCCCCCTCTTTTCAACGAAAGAAGACCCCTTTCCCCAATACCCCAACTTTTTCACAGAAGAGGATTCCTCCCAAAGAACCCCCCCTTTTTTTTTTTTTTTTTTTTTTTTCAACAAAAGAAGACCCCTTCCCCAAATACCCACCTTTTTCCACCGAAGAGGATTCCTCCCAAAGATCCCCCCTTTTTTTCATCAACAAAAGAAGACCCCTCTCCAAGATCTTACCTTCCCACCAAAGAGGATTCCACCCCCCCAGCTAAAGACAAAGACCTTTTTCTACAAAGAACTGGATTCACCACACTGACGCAGATGTAAGAGACTTCTTTACCCATCCTGATGACCGTATCTCCAACTTAGGAGCAAAATAATACAAATTACTATATAGGCCCACCACACTCACACCCCTGCACCATACACCCACATACAAAAAACCCCAGAACAATACCAACATCCTACACCAGACCCTCCCCCAGGTAAGTATTCCCCCCTCCCCCCAGGTAAGTCTCTCCCCTTCTGGAGTGGTCCCATCACCTTCGGAGGACAAACATCACTGGATACAGCCAAAAAAGTTTTTCTGGACCCATACCTCCCATTCCCCAAGTGGACGTTAACTAAACAACACGGCCAAATCTACTATATGCCCAGGATCCCAAATGGACGAAAACGCGATGGAAGCTATACTCCGTCAAAAAAGCACCAACTAAAGACGAACAGTTTAGGAACACTTCCAAGCCGGCCAAACTGAAACTACCCCTCAGAAACACTACCTACCACTACCCTTCAACAAAGAAACAAGGTTACAAGTTCCCCACACACCTGGATATGACCAAAGTTCACGACCTTCACTTCAACTCTACATCGCTCCTTTCTGCACTCTAACGCAAACTCCAAAAACGGAAAAAGATGTCCACCACCTTTGAAAGCCTACAGATAGACCTATGGGTCACCTAGAAACTCAACTATAGTCTCATTCGAATCCCACAGATGTCCACCCTACCCCCAACGACTCCTGAAACTACAGAACCTTATCCTGGGTTCCTTCCAGGCCCAAACCCCCAACAAGAGCAGACCGCTCCCGACGCTAACACACAAGTCAATGGAGACACAGAGGTCAAACACTACTTTTTCAGAGGAGGATCTAATATACTTCTACTCATCACAGAAACTCCACGTTTGGCTTATTCTGACCCCTTAGACGTCTTGTCTTACCTAAAATTAACCCCACACCTCTGGGACCCCACATCCTATACAGCACCCCAAAAGCAAAGTTCCATCCTTTCCATATAATTCTCCATAGGATTCAATGATAGAGGCTCCCCTACACCTAACAGACGAACAGACGCCTACCCGAAAAAAACGAAAAAATCTCATTGGCCAAGAGACAAGCATGCCTCTCACATGCACACCGCATGCACACCTGGTCCACCAATAGAAACGATCTTTGGCTAAACCACACCCCTATTATTTCCCATAAAAAGAGGAGCATCCCTCAGTCTCAGCACCATTAGGGTCGAAGAGACCCCGAAGAGCCTTCAACTGGACAAAGACTCAAGCTGGAACTCTACAAGGACAACCTCTTCCTCAACGGATCTACTGGGCCCTAGCTGTATGCTTACCCCTGAAAAAGACACCTCATCGGGATCAAGATATCAAGCTTGGACTTCACACACCCCTTGGACTGTAGCTATATGCTGCTCCCTAAAAGACACTTCACCAGGATCCAGACATCAAGTTGGGGCCTCATACCCCTAAAGAAGACACCTCATCGGGATCAAGACATCAAGCTGGGACTTCACACACCCCTGGGGCTCTAGCTACATGCTACTCCCTCAAAGACACTTCACCAGGATCCAGACATCAAGTTGGGGCCTCATACCCCCTGGGCCCTAACTATATGCTACCCCCCAAACACCTCACCTGGATCAAGACATCAGCTGGGGCCTCATACCCCTAAAGAAGACACCTCATCGGGATCAAGACATCAAGCTGGGACTTCACACACCCCTTGGGCTCTAGCTACATGCTACTCCCTCAAAGACACTTCACCTGGATCCAGACATCAAGTTGGGGCCTCATACCCCCTGGGCCCTAACTATATGCTACCCCCCAAACACCTCACCTGGATCAAGACATCAGCTGGGGCCCTGTACTCTCTACAGGCATCTCATCGGAACGACTGGGCTCTAGCTATATGCTACTCCCTAAATAAAGACACCTCACCAGGATCTAGATACCAGCGGGCACTCTGCACCTCTCATCCCCTACCCCCTCTCCGCCCTACCCCTTCTCCTCCCGGAGGAAAAGAAGCCTACAGCTTTCCGCTACATCGTTAATTCGGTCTGTACCCTAAACCCCACTACTTCCTCCCCCATATAGGTACTCCTACGACGGACCTTCATAGACCTTCTAGACCTTCGAGCCTCAACCACACATACACCCACATCCTTATTTTTCCGGTCCAAAATACGGCCTTTTTACCGTACTACGACCAAGTGCACCTATTTTTGCACATTTTTTTCTCCCTGCCACCTGATGAAGCTGAGCAAAGCAGAAACGCGTCGTGGCTGGGCTGCCCCTAGATCCGTTGTGATGCTGTAAGGAAGGCAGGTTCCACACGGACTTCGGGGTATCTCCTTTGGCTACTCAATTTCCTTTGTACTTTTCTCTCTCCTTACTTTCAGTTTTACACAGGGACACACACACGGAAGATCTACAGGACAGCGATGACCCTGGGCACTCTGATGGCTACTCAGACCCCTACTTCATCACAATACAAGCCCAAACAATTTCGACGGGGCATAGTTATCTACATAGACCCTCTACATTTTTTGAAAGAGACGCACAGAGGGTCCGGCCGAATAAGAGTTTCGACCGGCAACCTAGTCTCATCATAGGATCGTCGCACAGCTTACCCCCACCATACCAGAGGACCCAGAGACCCGGTCATATCCTCATAAGGTTGACATAGGGAAGGGCTCCTTTGGGCAACACAAACCCTCCTAACCTTCCCCCACATCATACCCTGACCAGGGTGATTGAGGGAACGGAGCAGAGGCAGAGTGTTAAGGTGGCCTCTGCATTTTCATCTCCATCCCATACCCAGACCTGGGTGGTATGGAATGTTAATCAGCAGGAACAGGTTCAAACTCTGTTACTACTTACCTCCATACTCTCTTCCCAGTCAACCCCATCTAAACATGGGATTGCTGGGTAGAACCACAGGCTGAATCCCCAGTTGACCACTAGACCCACAGCCAATCCCACACCGTGGGACTCCACCCTCAGATACCAAAAACAACTGAAAGAAGATCGCACAGAAGGACCACAGATAAAAAGCGAGGACCGGCAGCCCAGTCTCATCATTGGAAACGCCCTTCACCTCACACAGAGACCCCTGTTCAGGCTTCAACTAAAACAACTGACAACCCGATCTCACCAACCCAAGATCAACTAAGAACCAAAGACAAAGAAACCCCTCCAAGAAAACAGCTTACCCCCACCATACCAGGGGACCCAGAGACCCGGTCATACCCTCATAAGGTTGACATAGGGAAGGGCTCCTTTGGGCAACACAAACCCTCCTAACCTTCCCCACATCATACCCTGACCAGGGTGATTGAGGGAACGGAGCAGAGGCAGAGTGTTAAGGTGGCCTCTGCATTTTCATCTCCATCCCATACCCAGACCTGGGTGGTATGGAATGATAATCAGCAGGAACAGGTTATAACTCTGTTACCACCACCCCCATACTCTCTTCCCAGTCAACACCATCTAAACATGGGATTGCTGGACAGAACCACAGGATGAATCCCCCTTCCACAGCTAATGGGACTCCAGGACCCTCTAGATACCAAAAACCTGAAAGAACCTACAGAAGGACCCACAGAACAGCAGGCATCTTCCCTAAGGAAACGATCAACTGACAGAAAACAGCTTACCCCCACCATACCAACAACCCGATCTCACCAACCCAAGATCAACTAAGAACCAAAGACAAAGAAACCCCTCCAAGAAAACAGCTTACCCCTCAAAGAAAACAGCTTACCCTCACCATACCAGGGGACCCAGAGACCCGGTCATACCCTCATAAGGTTGACATAGGGAAGGGCTCCTTTTGGGCAACACAAACCCTCCTAACCTTCCCCACATCATACCCTGACCAGGGTGATTGAGGGAACGGAGCAGAGGCAGAGTGTTAAGGTGGCCTCTGCATTTTCATCTCCATCCCATACCCAGACCTGGGTGGTATGGAATGATAATCAGCAGGAACAGGTTATAACTCTGTTACCACCTACCCCCATACTCTCTTCCCAGTCAACACCATCTAAACATGGGATTGCTGGACAGAACCACAGGATGAATCCCCAGTTGACCACTAGACCCACAGCTAATCCCACACCGTGGGACTCCAGGACCCTCTAGACACCAAACCTCCCATAAACAATTAAAAGAAGAAACGCACAGAAGGGCCAGCAGATAAAAATCGTTGACCAGCAGCCCAGTCTCATCATTGGAACGCCGACTTCACCTCACACAGAGACCCCTGTTCAGGCTTCTACGAAGGGCATAATAGGCCCTCTCCTACTCCGACCACACAGGACAACCCGATCTCACCAACCCAAGATCAACTAAGAACCAAAGACAAAGAAACCCTTCAAAGAAAACAGCTCACCCCCACCATACCAGGGGACCCAGAGACCTTGTCATACCCTCACAAGGCTGACATAGGTACGGACTCCTTTTGGATGTCGCAAACCCTCCCAACCTTTCCTGACCAGGGTGCCTGACGGTACGAAGCAGAGACAGAGTGTTGAGGTGACCTTTGTACTCTCCTTCCTGTCCCATACCCTCCCAAGCCATCTACTCATAGAACCGAGCTCCGCTAAAAGTTCACCTACAGATACCCCAAGGACCGGACTTATCCACGACATTCAGCCCAACAACACACCCAGCTAATAAGCGATACCCTCACCAACCCAGCATCATTGGATCTACGCCTCAAGAATAGGACCGAAAACACAGGAATAAAGATACTGAATGGAACATCAGGCCCCCACCACTACGGCTGGACCACCACTGAGGCTTTCAGTACAGCGGAGGAACGTCCGGACAGACACTGCACCTGCACCTTACACACCCCACATCCCATACAAAAGATAGGGGGTCATTAAGACCACAAAACAGACATTCAATAGCACCATAGAGTTACCATGCCCATGGACTCTCAATAAATACTTTCTAAAAAAAAAAAAAAAAAAAAAATAAAAAATAAAAAAAAAAAAAAAAAAGGGATATAACTATATATCTATATATAAATATATCACTTTTATTTTCCAAGTTTCTTGAACTCAGGGTTACCATGACCATGGACCTTTTGATGAAAAGAAACTACAAAATATAATCTAAATATCTAAATGTTATATACCTAGAACCTTCACCATCCCACCATCCTTCCAAATCACCTCACCGAAGATACCCACCAGCACCCCCAACGGACGAGAACCTTTTTCTCCAACTACTCTGGGGGCACGGTTTTGTCGACTCCCCGCAGCGAGTAGACCCTAAGCAATCAGGCCCAACCATACACCAAGCAAGAAGACGGGAGGAAATGGTAGACCGGACTCCTTCGGGACCCCTCTGGGGCCTGTTGGCAGACCAATCGGCTCAACCCTCCCAGCCCCCTTACACACGGGAGACTCACGTAACGCGCTGGACCACTATCTACCCCAGATTAGATCTGGATTGGCAGTAGGTTCAGTAGCGCGTGTTTCCTCCTAGCGGGTTGGGATACCCAAAAGAGGGGCTTTTGGGTTATGCGCTGCGGCTGGAGGATCGCGTCTGCCGAATAACCCCTGGGGTGCCCAGATGATGTCTGGCGAGGTATCGGACCCCGCAGGGGAATAACCCACTGGGGGACCCCTTACCCCGCCGTACTTAGCCTGGACAACCGAACCATTTTTTACCTGGACTACGAACCAATTCACTGTCTAGGGATGATATACCTCTGGAAACTTTACGATCCTGGAAGGGAGTAATTCCACTGGTCACTATTACCCAAAACCTCTGAATTACCTACGACTGAGATGGTTGGAATGGAAACACCCAATTAACTTCTACTACTGCCGGACGTTTCATACGTAAGCCAGAGAAGGTTTGCCGGTTTCCAAACCCTCCATACACCGACCGAAACACAGGACGTGACTCCAGGGGCGGATGCATGACAACCGTATAGAGGGCTCGCCTTCTGGTCTTTGTCTACTCAAACCACTGGCTGTTATAGACTGACCACTTGACAGGGACACATGGCAACCGACTGAGGTCCGGACCTGCACAAGGTACGCAACTCGATGGTTTTGCCTGATCCTACGCCGAGTATACCCATACAGACCAGCTGGATTCGACTAGACATGGGTTGATTTGGAATTAGGATCCTGGAAGGGAATAACTCCCAATCATACACATGATTGAAAACATCCAGGACCAAAGACTGACGAACACTGAGGTTGATACATAGACAACATGGAGCTAAAGAAGAAGGATCTGAAAGAGAGTAAAAACTCCTAAGTTGCACTATGCTTTCCACCTCCGTTGACACAGCGGACCTGGACATCATGACCATACCACTCGACATGGACACATGGCAACCAACCGAGGACCGTACCTGCATAAGGGACGCAACTCAAGGGCTTTGCCTGATCCTAAGTTGAGGTGACAGACCTACCTAAACTTAACCTTTTCTATACCTTACCCTAACCCTAACCCTAACCTTAACCATCTCAAAACCCATACCTAAACTTAACCCTAACCTTAAACCTTCTTAAAAAACCATATCTTACCCTAACCTAAACCCTAACCTTAACCATTCTTAAGCCATACCTAACCTTAACCCTACAGACAGACAGTCCTTTAACCCAACCAACGGGTTAATCTACAAGTGGGCTACCATGGGGCCTACAACTTTGGCCGGCCGCGCCCGTACCCTCCGACCCGCGCGTATATGATGTGGAGTGCAACCCATCCCTTCCCCCCTCCGGTTTCCACGTGTCAGAGATGGAAGTGGATCAACCGACTCAAAACTAGAAACCAAACACTTGGCGAGTCACCGCTGCGTTGCCGGATGTAGGGTATGGACGCAGCAAGCCAAGGAAATGTTATTCCTTACACCTACTGGGATCCTCCCAAATCTGACCCTATACAAGGTTTTTTCCACCCTTGTACCTTCTGGATTGGTTTGATGGTGAACAGGTTTAAAATAAATCTTAGATTACATACCAACTAAAATAACCCTACTCTACTCCTGACCCCTGGATATACACCACCTACACTACCCCCTTTTTTTTTTTCAACGAAAGAAGACCCTTCCCCAATATCCCACCTTTTTCCACCGAAGAGGATTCTTCTCAAAGATACAAACCCCCCTCTTTTCAACGAAAGAAGACCCCTTTCCCCAATACCCCAACTTTTTTTCACAGAAGAGGATTCCTCCCAAAGAACCCCCTTTTTTTTTTTTTTTTTTTTTTTTTTCAACAAAGAAGACCCCTTCCCCAAATACCCACCTTTTTCCACCGAAGAGGATTCCTCCCAAAGATCCCCCCCCCCTTTTTTTCATCAACAAAAAAAAACCCCTCTCCAAGATCTTACCTTCCCACCAAAGAGGATTCCACCCCCCCAGCTAAAGACAAAGACCTTTTTCTACAAAGAACTGGATTCACCACACTGACGCAGATGTAAGAGACTTCTTTACCCATCCTGATGACCGTATCTCCAACTTAGGAGCAAAATAATACAAATTACTATATAGGCCCACCACACTCACACCCCTGCACCATACACCCACATACAAAAAAACCCAGAACAATACCAACATCCTACACCAGACCCTCCCCAGGTAAGTATTCCCCCCTCCCCCAGGTAAGTCTCTCCCTTCTGGAGTGGTCCCATCACCTTCGGAGGACAAACATCACTGGATACAGCCAAAAAGTTTTCTGGACCCATACCTCCCATTCCCCAAGTGGACGTTAACTAAACAACACGGCCAAATCTACTATATGCCCAGGATCCCAAATGGACGAAAACGCGATGGAAGCTATACTCCGTCAAAAAGCACCAACTAAAGACGAACAGTTTAGGAACACTTCCAAGCCGGCCAAACTGAAACTACCCTCAGAAACACTACCTACCACTACCCTTCAACAAAGAAACAAGGTTACAAGTTCCCCACACACCTGGATATGACCAAAGTTCACGACCTTCACTTCAACTCTACATCGCTCCTTTCTGCACTCTAACGCAAACTCCAAAAACGGAAAAAGATGTCCACCACCTTTGAAAGCCTACAGATAGACCTATGGGTCACCTAGAAACTCAACTATAGTCTCATTCGAATCCCACAGATGTCCACCCCTACCCCAACGACTCCTGAAACTACAGAACCTTATCCTGGGTTCCTTCCAGGCCCAAACCCCCAACAAGAGCAGACCGCTCCCGACGCTAACACACAAGTCAATGGAGACACAGAGGTCAAACACTACTTTTTCAGAGGAGGATCTAATATACTTCTACTCATCACAGAAACTCCACGTTTGGCTTATTCTGACCCCTTAGACGTCTTGTCTTACCTAAAATTAACCTCACACCTCTGGGACCCCACATCCTATACAGCACCCCAAAAGCAAAGTTCCATCCTTTCCATATAATTCTCCATAGGATTCAATGATAGAGGCTCCCCTACACCTAACAGACGAACAGACGCCTACCCGAAAAAAACGAAAAATCTCATTGGCCAAGAGACAAGCATGCCTCTCACATGCACACCGCATGCACACCTGGTCCACCAATAGAAACGATCTTTGGCTAAACCACACCCCTATTTCCCATAAAAGAGGAGCATCCCTCAGTCTCAGCACCATTAGGGTCGAAGAGACCCGAAGAGCCTTCAACTGGACAAAGACTCAAGCTGGAACTCTACAAGGACAACCTCTTCCTCAACGGATCTACTGGGCCCTAGCTGTATGCTTACCCCTGAAAAGACACCTCATCGGGATCAAGATATCAAGCTTGGACTTCACACACCTTGGACTGTGGCTATATACTGCTCCTCAAAGACATCTTCACCCAGGATCCAGAGTTGGGGCCTCATGCCCCCTAAAGAAGACACCTCATCGGGATCAAGACATCAAGCTGGGACTTCCACACACCCCTGGGGCTCTAGCTACATGCTACTCCCTAAAAGACACTTCACCAGGATCCAGACATCAAGTTGGGGCTGGGCCCTAACTATATGCTACCCCCAAACACCTCCCTGGATCAAGACATCAGCCTCATACCCTAAAGACACCTCATCGGGATCAAGATATCAAGCTGGGACTTCACACACCCTTGGCTCTAGCTACATGCTGCTCCCTCAAAGACATCTTCACCTGGATCCAGACATCAAGTTGGGGCCTCCACCTAATTTCTTTATATGCTACCCCCCCCAAACACCTCCTGGATCCAGACATCAGCTGGGGCTCTGTACTCTCTACAGGCATCTCATCGGAACGACTGGGCTCCAGCTCTATATGCTGCTCAATTCTAAGGGCTTTATTGACATGGGAAACATATGTTTACATTGCCAAAGCACGTGAAATAGACAGGAAACAAGGTAAATAAACAATCAAAAACGAACAGTAAATATTACACTCACCATAAAAAAAAAAAAGAATATAGACATTTCAAATGTTATATTATTGGCTATGTACGAAAGTGAAAATACATAAACGGATAGATATAGTGTGATAACGTGCGTTTCGGTGAGAGGTGTAGGAGTCAGGCGCAGGAGAGCAGGGATGTCTGAGAAGAGTGTTTAATCATATAGTCCACCAATATAAAAATGGCACAGACGAAAATCCAAAAACTATGCTCTAGATACTCAGAAACTCGTGACACTTTACATACACGTGCGTAATCGTGAACACAACCAACATCAAATATAATCGCGCACAATACACACAAATCTAATAAGTACTAAGGCAGGCAACAGGTACCCTATATACACACAGAAATTAAACGGCAATGAAACCAGGTGTGAAAAGAATCACAGACAAAACAAACAGAAAAGGAAAAAGGGATCGGTGGCGGCTAGTAAACCCGCGACGCCGAGCGCCGCCGAACAGGAGAGGAGTTACCTTCGGTAGAAGTCGTGACATATAGGTTGTATTTACAATGGTGTTTGTGCTCCACTGGTTGCTTTTGTAACGACAGATCGCGGATCTTGCTGCTGTGGTGGCACACTATGGCATTTCACCTAATAGATATGGGAGTTTATCAACTTCTTTGTAATCTGAGGGAAATATGTGTCTCTGATATGGTCATACAGGTCATACAGGCAGGGGGTTAGGAAGTGCAGCTTGGTTTCCACCTGTCTTCTCTTGAGAGTCACGTCTGCCAAAGGCGGCCTCTCTCAATAGCAAGGCGATGCTCACTGAGTCTGTACATGGTCAAGGATTTTCTTCATTTTGGGTCAGTCACAGTGGTCCCTCTGCTACTGTGTACTCTCTGTTTAGGGCCAAATAACATTCCTGTTTGCTCTGTTTTTTTGTTGGTTCTTTCCAACGTGTCAAGGATTTATCTTTTTGTTTTGTCATGATTTGGTTGGGTCTAATTGTGTTGCTGTCCTGGGGCTCTGTTTATGTTTGTGAGCAGAGTCCACGTACTAGCTGGCAGAGGAGACTCTTCTCCATGTTCACCTCTCTGTAGGTGAGGGCTTTGTTATGGAAGCTTTGAGAATCACTTATTTTTAGGTGGTTGTGGAATTTAATACATTTTTTCTGGATTTCTGGGAATCATCCTAATTCTGCTCTGTATGCATTGTTTGGTGTTTTTCGTTGTACACTGAGGATATTTTTGCAGAATTCTGCATGTAGAGTCTCATTTTGGTGTTTGTCCCATTTTGTGAATTGTTGGTTAGTGAATGGGACCCCAGACCTCACAGCCATAAAGGAAAATGGGTTCTATATCTGATTCAAATATTTTAAGTCAGATCCTAATTGGGATGTCAAATTTTATGTTCTTTTTGATGGTGTAGAAGGCCCTTCTTGCCTTGTCTCTCAGATCATTCACAGCTTTGTGGAAGTTACCTGTGGTGCTGATGTTTAGGCAGAGGTAGGTATAGTTTTTTTGTGTGCTCTAGGGCAACAGTGTCTAGGTGGAATTTGTATTTATGATCTTACTGAAATTAACTGTCAGGGCCCAAGTTTGACAGAATCTGTGCAGAAGATATAGGTGCTGCTGTAGGCCCTCCTTGGTTGGGGACAGAAGCACCAGATCTCCTGCAAACAGTAAACATTGACTTCAGAGTCTAGTAGGGTGAGGCCGGGTGCTGTCGACTGTTCTAGTGTGCTCACCAATTCATTGATATATATGTTGAAGAGGGTGGGGCTCAAGCTGCATCCCTGTCTCACCCTGAGGAAAGAAATCAATGTGTGTTTTTTGCCCATTTTAACCGCACACTGTTGTTTGTGTACATGGATTTCATAATGTCCTATGTTTTCCCCCCAACACCGCTTTTCTTCATTTATACAACAAATCAACAAAGCATGAGAAGACTTTGCTTTTGTTTTGGTTTGTTTGTTTGTCAATTAGGGTGTGCAGGGTGAATACGTGGTCTGTCATATGGTAATTTGGTAAAAAGCCAATTTGACATTTGGTCAGGACATTGTTTTCATTGAGGAAATGTAGGAGTCTGCTGTTAACGATAATGCAGAATATTTTCCAAAGGTTGCTGTCGATGAATATACCACGGTAGTTATTGGGGTTGAATCTGTCTCCACTTTTGTGGATTGGGGTGATCAGTCCTTGGTTCCAAGTATTGGGTAAGATGCCAGAGCTGAGGAGGATGTTAGAGAGTTTAAGTATAGCCCATTTAAATTTATGTTCTGTATATTTTATAATTTCATTTAGGATACCATGTATATGTTTTTGCTGTTTGTTATTTGTTATAGAGCCAAAAAGATTGGAGAAGAGGTTTATCCACACATCTCCACTTTGGGTAGACTGCTCTTCATGTTGTTGTTTGTTTAGTGTGTTCCAATTTTCCCAGAAGTGGTTAGATTCTATGGATTCTTCAATTAAATTGAGCTGATTTCTGACGTGCTGTTCTTGTTTTTATGTACTGCTTCACCATGGTGAAACCGTAGGCTCAGGGTTTCTGGGTCTCTGTGTTTTTGGTTGGATAGGTTCCTCAATTCCTTTCTTAGGTTTTTGCGTCCTTCATCAAACCATTTGTCATTGTTGTTCATTTCCTTAGATTGTCTGGTTGAAATGTTTAGATTTGATAGGGAAGCTGAGAGGTCAAATGTATTGTTTAGGCTTTGTACTGGCAAGTTTACACCTTCACTATATCAGTGAAACGTTTTGTCCAGGAAGTTGTCTAAAAGAGATTGAATTTGTTGTTGGCTAATTGTTTTCTGGTAGGTTTCCACACTACTTTCCTTCCATCTATAGCATGTATTAATACTATTCAGTTTGTTTGGCTTTCATGTCTCATGATTGAGTATTGCTCTGTTAAAGTAGACTGTGACTTTGCTGTGATCTGAGGGACTCTGGGTTGAGGTCGGTAGTAGTCTACAGTACTGTGACCAAGAGATGAGCTGTAGGTGTACTTACTGTAGGAGTCCCCTAGAAAGCCTAACATTGTCTATGTACAGACCCAGCGTGCGACAGAGCTGCAGGAGTTATGCCCTGTTTCGTTGTTGGTTGTTTTGTCGCAGCGGTGTATAGCAGGGCATATTGGGTAGGAAATGTTGTCACCTCCAGGTAGGTGTTTGTCCCCCTATGTGCTGAGGGTGTCAGGTACTTGTCCAGTTCTGGCGTTTAGGTCATCAAGGACTAGTACATGTCCCTGGGTCTGGAACAGTGGCGCTCGGTGCTGTTTAAGAATAGGGAAGACGATTTTTACTTTTCATGAGCATAGCCTTATTTCTATTACAGTATATTGGATGACTCTCATTCATATTCCATTCACCCAGTTCACTGTAACAGTGATGGGTTTAGGCTACAACATGATTCAAACATTTTCTCTATAGCCATCACGAGGTTGCTACAACCTAGCCTATGAATGAAAGATTACCACGTAGGTGCACACAGGTCGAGAGAAAATGTTGAGGTGACAGAGAGTGATACACTCAGAGTGTAATCATCAGTCCAACAGTTGCAAATGAGAGTTTCTATTGGACAAATGAATGTTTGTTTATCCCCGTTTCTTTCAGTTTGCTTACGTTTAAGAAACGTTGTTCTACAGAATCGGCGGAATGAATACACCCCTGATCATGCGTAAACACGATGCACTTTCATAGCAGCCACGTTGTATTCCTTCTCGCATCTATGCGCTCTCCTCCTCTCACCTTTTCCCTGCGCTTGTGGACTTCAATGCACAACACATCAGCTGTATGTGACCAGGCAAAAAAAAACTTTCCAAGCCAAACCATATCATAACCACTACACACAGCTTACATCATTGTCACCATATTAGCTAAAGTAACGTCACAGTCAACATAGCTAATAGAACTAATGCGTTAGTAAACCCCGTTACAATCATGCAGTAACATGACAGTGTACAGTCAGTAAGTAATTTAGTACTTACACCGGCGTGCCTCCGTGACAATAAATTAGTTCAACCAAAAGCTTGCCTTGACTTGGAAGAGTTTCAGTGTTGTGTTGGATAGTCATAGCCAGCTAGCTAACATATGCTTTTTTTGAAACTCACTGAGTAGGATGGTCCTCCCCTTCCTCCTCTGAGGAGCCTCCCCTGGTCTGGAAATGATTGATCTGCCCCTTTATGATGGAGAAGCTGTCTTCATTAAAGTATGGGAGATTCTAGTGGGGGGATATAGGTAGCACACAGGAGAACATTTAGTTTCTGTGGAGATAATTTTCTTATACATTTCTAGTCAGATGTCAAATGCTCCTGTTTTTATGAATTCAATAGGGTAGGTTAGGCCTGCTCTATAAGAAATTAGCATAACCCCTGAGACACTTCCATGTTTCACCCCTGGTAGTTTGGTGGCTGGGACTACCAGATCTCTGTAACCTAGAGGGCAACCAGTGGGTCCGTCTCCTCTACAACATGTTTCTTGTATGATGACAATGTCTGTTTTTCACAATTTCTTTGGTGAAGTCTGGTAAAGTGTCTCTCTCTCTCTCTCTCTCTCTCTCTCTCTCTCTCTCTCTCTCTCTCTCTCTCTCTCTCTCTCTCTCTCTCTCTCTCTCTCTCTCTCTCTCTCTCTATCTCTCTCTCATTCTCAGTCCCAGTCTCTATCTCCCAGTCTCTATCTCTCTGTCTGTCCCAAATGTTCTCTGTCTCAGTCTCTCTCTCTCTCTCTTTGTCCCCTCAGATGGCTGAGAACCTGATGACCATTGCCTATGAGGCCGGGGTGAACCTCTTTGACACAGCAGAGGTGTATGCCTCCGGCAGGTCAGCTTTGTACACCATCCTCCACTGCTCTCTTCTGTTCTTTCTCTTTGTCTCGATACACTCTGCCTGCCTCTATCTACCACTCCCTCTATTTCTGTCCATCGTTCAGTCTCCCCACTCTTTATTGCCGTTTGTTCATATTGTCATTCCATCACGTCTTCTCCTCTCCACAGGGCTGAAATCACCCTAGGGAACATCATCAAGAAGAAAGGATGGAGGTGATATTAACCGCTGCCTGTCTAATTATATTACATCGTAAATCTTTTTCTGTGAACTTTGCTTTTCAAATTTCATAAGAACAGACAGACATTGTTTTTTTTAACATAGAGCGTTTAAAAAAAATAGAAGCTTTATCACCGCCGGATCTTTTTTCAAATGCTTTTGGCTTCTCCGTGGCTGACGTCGTGTCACTGTTTTCGGGAAAGGATACATTCTATTTCATTCTTGTGCTCTCTAACCTCTCCTCCCATTTCACTGGCAGGCGTTCTAGTTATGTCGTGACAACCAAGATCTACTGGGGAGGGCAGTAAGTAACAGTCATTATTTCTCCATTGCTCTGACAAAGTGACTCTGTATTGTTGCTATTCATCCCCTGACTATACTGGAACTCCATCACTCTACAGGGCGGAGACAGAAAGGGGACTCTCCAGAAAGCACATCATTGAAGGTACAGTCAAATGAAGGATACAGAGTGGCGATGATAATGACGTTGACGACGGTGGTGAGAACGACAATAAGGGCGATGATGACGATGATGCCCATTACGTTGCAGGTTTGAGAGGATCCTTGTCCAGACTCCAGTTGGATTATGTGGACATGGTCTTTGCCAACCGTAATGATGTCAACAGCCCTATGGAAGGTCAGTCACAGTCACACCAGTCCCTCTACTCCATTGTCATGTGTTTATTGCTCTGCCCCCCAACCCTTTATGGTGTGTAATATGCACTCGGAAAAGTGTCTTGAGGTTTGCATTCTAAGCATGTAATATCTGTGTAAGAGCGTCTGCTAAATGACTTAAATGTAAATGTAAATGTACGGTATGTTTATTACCAGCGTGTAACAAGTTGGTTCATGTCATTTGCAGAGATAGTCCGGGCCATGACCTTTGTAATAAATCAGGGCATGGCAATGTACTGGGGCACCTCTCGCTGGAGTCCCATGGAGATCATGGTGAGTCCCCTGTTATCTCTCCCTGTTATCTAATACATTCCAGTCAACACCTGCTCCTGCTCGTCAATGGCTCTGTGATGATGATGTTACTCTGTTTCCCTGCCACCAGGAGGCGTACTCAGTGGCGCGTCAGTTTAACCTGATCCCACCAGTATGTGAGCAGGCTGAGTATCACTACTTCAAGAGGGACAAGGTGGAGGTGCAGCTCCCTGAGCTCTACCACAAGATAGGTCAGTCGTCCAGCGAACAGCACCAGATGTCCTCACAATGCTGCTTGCAGAGAACTCTTAAAACATTGTCATTTCTCTCTCTCTCTCTCTCTCTCTCTCTCTCTCTCTTTCTCTCTATTTCCTTCTCTTTCCCTCTCTTTCTCTCTCTCTCTCTCTCTCTCTCTCTCTCTCTCTCTCTCTCTCTCTCTCTCTCTCTCTCTCTTTCTCGCTCTATTTCTCTCTCTTTCTGAGGGAGAGAGAGAGGGTCTCTTCTCTTTCTCTCCCTCTCTTGTCTAGGTGTAGGGGCAATGACCTGGTCTCCCCTTGCGTGTGGACTGATCACAGGGAAGTACAATGAGGGTGTACCTGACATCTCCAGGGCTAACATAAAAGTGAGTTCTCCAGACAAAATACAATTCATTCAATAGTGGATTTTCTCCTGTGTTTTCTACTTGATTGGATTTATTTAGTTCCTATACCACTTTTTGCCCATTAGGCCTACAACTGTGGATGACACAATTAAATATTTATTTGTTTGTTCTGTCTAATATTGGTGCAGGGTTACCAGTGGCTGAAGGAGCGGGTCAACAGCGAGGAGGGACGCAAGCAGCTGGCCAAGATCAAAGAGCTCCGCCTAATGGCTGACAGACTAGGCTGCACCTCCGCACAGCTGGCCATCGGTATGAGCGACGTGTGTGTGTGTGTGTGTGTGTGTGTGTGTGTGTGTGTGTGTGTGTGTGTGTGTGTGTGTGTGTGTGTGTGTGTGTGTGTGTGTGTGTGTGTGTGTGTGTGTGTGTGTGTGTGTGTGTGTGTGTGTGTGTGTGTGTGTGTGTGTGTGTGTGTGTGTGTGTGTGTGTCTGTACATGCGTCTTTGTTTTTTTGTCCATCTCTGTTATCTAATGTCTCTGTCTGACACTCTAACATACTGTTTCCAATTGAAACGCAGACTTAAATAGAAAGTGTCAATCTGCCACATCAACTCAGCCTCCATCTCTGATCCCTCTCGGTGTTCTCTCCTTGTTCTCTGTCCTCCTGTAGCCTGGTGTCTGCGCAGTGAGGGAGTGAGCTCAGTGCTGCTCGGTGTCTCCAATACTGACCAGCTGATGGAAAACCTGGGTGCCCTTAGGGTAACCACCCTCCCCTCAACGTTTAACCACTCTGATTTTACACGTTTCACTGAACACTCAATCAGAGCTCGTCAAACGGAATGTCATTGTCATAAGCATGAAATGTAACAAATAATTATATAATACAAAAAAAGATCTGTATTTTTAGGCATCCTTAATGTCACTTAAGATTCCATTTTAGATTAAGCAAGCAAGCAAGCAATCACCAAATGATTTTGGGCTAGTCCTAAACTGACGTTCCATGTTATGCCTGCAGCTTATTTCACAGATGACTCCTCAGACCGTGGCTGAGATTGACTCACTCTTGGGAAACAAGCCCCACTCCAAGAAAGAGTCACGAGCATGAAGAGGAACCGATGGAGTAAAGGACAGAGTCAGAGAAAGATGAGGAAAAGGTGATGGCGTCGAGGAACATCGCTCTTTCACCCTCCAGTATAATCAACAACCTGCATGTCCTCAACGACATTGTGCTTCCAGTATTTGCGCATATCCATTCGGCGCATTGCATTGTATCATGTATGAGAAAAAAAAATCTATATTTTAATGTGCAAAAACAATGATTAGATCAGATATATTACAGATCCCTCACTGACTGATAATGTCCACAAACAGAAGGTGAGGCAGGTAGCCTAGCGGTTAAGAGTGTTGGGCCAGTAACCGAAAGGTCGCTGGTTTGAATCCCTGAACCGACTCGGTGAAAATCTGTTCGATATGCCCTTGAGCAAGGCACTTAACCCCGTAAGTCACTCTGCATAAAAGTCTCTGCTAAATGACGTAAATGTGAGGCCCAAATCATGGAGCGTTTGGTTTCTTCCAGCAAGACCAATGAGGGTAAAGTTGGAGATAGGAGGTAGTTAAATGGGGGCCCTCAGTATCGTCAAGCAAACTGCACTCTACTTTATCAACAATGAGATGAGAACTTTTTGATGCCATGAAGCAACTTGAGACACAGCTCTGCACTCTCCCACTGACTGTGTGACCAGTGCTGTCATAAGACACTCTTTCTCCACAGTTAGTGAGTCGCTATGACGTTTAGTACCCAGCAGAGAGCCAAAGGTTAGCAGCACATAGGTGTCTGGCTTGTCATCTCCTTATGTGACTGGCCCGTTACTCTGTGTCCTTTAACAGCAGTGTCTTCCTAGGTGTCTTCTCTGTGTATAAACTGTGTGCATGTCCCTTTAAGAGAGACCAGCCCAAGCAGGGTGTAAATGTGGCATGGCTTTTGTGGTTTGTGTAGATTTGCAGTGCCCCTCTAAGCAGTCTTTTTGCACTAGCAGGTGGGACGGGCTGATCTAGGCTCTGCACTGGCGGGCACATTGTGGAGCTTTACTTCAATTACTCTCTGCAAGCCCGCTGACAGGGTCTGTGTCTGTGTGACGTGTGTATTGTCCTCCACGTCAAAACTATTTCTGCGTCAATAACAATGACAACTAAGGCTTTTTCCTGCTCGTTTTGGAAGAGCCTATTTACTCCTCCACTAAAGACTGTGGAGAGTGGACCCCCTAATGAAAGGTACTGTAGGTCATTCTTCCTCAGCCTTAGACAGCGGCTACAACCCACTGTGGTAAACTAGCAGTCGTTCAATGTGTTTTTGTTGCTTTGTTTTAACATTTTAAATGAGCCCACATAACATGCAAATCATGACCTTTACATGAAGAATTCTTCAAAGTGCAACGTGCAATCGCCCCGTAATGTTCTGTGTGTTCTATCTCACTGGGAATGAGTCAGATCGAGAGAGGTAGCCGAGTGAACTCAAGTGTGTCTGAATTGAGAAATGATTGGCACCCTTGATAAAGATGAGCATAGAAGACTGTATAAAATAGTAAGACAAATACTGAGCTGTATTGTACGCAAAATGAATGGGGAAATTATATCATTTCATACAAATACAATTTCTCATAAAATAGATTTTGTTTAACAAGTCATCATTTTGTAAAACATATGGGGGTCAAAATGATTTTAATCTGTTTTCAATACTCCTGCAACCTCCCATTCCAAGGAACACAGCATTGAGCCTTTTTCTAAAATGTTTAATGAGATTGGAGAACACATTGGGAGGGATCTTAGACCATTCCTCCATACAGAATCTTTCCGGATCCTGTTATCCTTTGTCTGTGTTTATCGACTGCCCTCTTCAATTCAAACCACACATTTTCAATGGGGTTCGACTCCAGAGACAGAGATGGCTAGAAACTGTCTGGACTTGAACCTCATTGCATTGCAAAATGTTGATTTTGTGGTCAATTAACCATTTCGTTGTTTATTTTTATGTGTGATTGGGGTTATTGTCTTGCTGGAAGATCCCCTTGTGGTCAAGTTTCAACCTCCTGGCAAAGGCAACCAGGTTTTGGCTACAATATCCTGGTACTAATTAAAGTTCATGATGCCGTTGACCTTAACAAGGGCCCCAGGACCAGTGGAAGCAAAATAGCCCCATAACATCAAAGATCCACCACCATATTTTACAGTAGGTATGAGGTACTTTTCACATATGCATCTTTCTTTCAACACCAAACCCACCACTGGGGTGTGTGGCCGAAGAGCTCAATTGTCATGTAATCTGACAATAGCACCGGTTCCAATCCAATTGCCAATGTTGTTAAGCAAACTCCAGGCGTTTACATTTGTTGGATAATGTGAAAATAGAGGTATTTGGCCACGAGAGAGTACAGGGATGCTCCTATCTTTTTCATGTTTTTTTTTTTTTACTTGATAGACAATCTCCTCTGGCCAATTGTATTAGTATAAAATAACTATTTTTGAGTATACAATATACATGTAGTTCAGTTGTAACGGTTATCTTGGTGTGAAGGAGAGTCGGACCAAAATGCAGCGTGTAGATTGCGATCCATGTTTTAATAAACAAAACACGAATCTAAATACAAACACTACCAAAAACGTAATGAAAACCGAAACAGCCTATACTTGTGTACACTAACACATAGCCAGGAACAAGGACACTAAGGACAATCACCCACGACAAACTCAAAGAATATGGCTGCCTAAATATGGTTCCCAATCAGAGACAACGATAAACACCTGCCTCTGATTGAGAACCACTCCAGACAGCCATAGACTTTGCTAGATCACCCCACTAGCTACAATCCCAATATATACACACCACATACAAAAACCCATGCCACACCCTGGCCTGACCCAATACATGAAGATAAACACAAAATACTTCGACCAGGGCGTGACATCAGTAGTTTTCAAGTCTTTTTTGCTCATCTTAATCAAGGATGCCAATAATTCTGGGGGTGACTGTAAATAATCATTTGGACTTTGATTAAATGCAATGTGCTTTTTTGCACTTCTCTGGGGATGAGATTTAGACAGTGTTGTGTTGGAAGCAGATTATATTGGGTGTTTCATTGGGCAGCCTGAACCCAGCTGCTTGGCCTATTTCTGTAGTTCATTGTAGTTTTTCCATACCAAATGTTATTATTCTTTCCCAATTGTATTGTAACTTTCCGTCAATTTTTGTCTCTATTTAACTTCTGTTAATTACATGTAGATATTACTCCTAGTAGCAGGACGTACTCCTGCTATGTGAACCTTTCATGTTTGTGAACCTTGGTTTGTGGTCAGGCTCAGGAAACGCTCCAGGGCACTAGTGAATTTGGAATGAGAGAGATTTGTCCCACACTTGTTATCCCCCTGTCATTACTGATGGGTGTATATTATTATTATTATTATTATTTATTCTGTGCTTTTTGATACTGGTTTGTTTGTGTTCTAATCACTGGTGTATATAAATACTACAATATGGAATATTGGAATATGACAAAATGTTGGATTCTGAAGTGAGCAAACGACAAATCTAACCAGATTGACATGTTGTTTTGTTCTGTGTTTATGTATTTTATTAGCAGGCTCTAAGTTGAACTGAAAAGCACCCACCTAATGTACATACATGCCTAGATCGCTCCTTAAGACTAGCTTTGCCTGCATAACTTATATTTTACTGTCTTGAAACAAAAACCTGAAAAAAGAGAAGCCTTGAATGTATTACTGTATGCTTGCCCTTAAAATATCAGAAGAAAATTATACCTCATATGTCATTTGGTGGTCATGCAACCAGATCTACCGGCAGCTTGGCAGGGCCACACACACACACACACACACACAGTAGTTATCATGGTCTGCCTGCCTTTTGGCAAAGCAGAAAAAATCAAGTAAAGATTTTGCATTGATTTAAAATCATATCAAGCTTCTGTATATCCATGTTCCCCCAAGAACCATTAAATGGCTAAAAAAGTGTTTGGTAATATTGCGCAGTATTTCATTGGCATGCTACGAGCAGGTTAGAGAAAATCTTCCAGTGGTTTTCTATTGAATGCATCTCTTATATGCATTATTTGATGTTAATTACTTGGCTCATCTCACACAGTCACTCATTAAGGGTTCTGCTCATCCTTTTTTGTGTAGGCAGAGAAAAAAATACAAGACGTTTTGCATTTTGCTGACAACCTTGGGTGAAGGGAACCTCAAGAGAATCATTACCATGGCAGCAACGGACAGGGATATTTTGGAGATGACCAGACATTCATCATTGCCACCTTGTGCCAGTGTGATGGACTGGTCACCACCTGCTCACCTCTAACCCTCATCACCACCTCCATGCCCCTGGACATTGTCAAGACCACAAAACATTATCCAGGCGCCTGTCACCCCCTTGTTCTATGGCTTCCTTCTTTTTCTATCTCTCTTCCCTCTTTGCAAGTCTCAGTTAATTCAGCCTGTGGTTTCTGTTGAAACCATAGCAACAATTGTCTTAATGAATTTCTGCCCACTGCAGTTTGAAATGTATTGGGATGAATCTTGTCCTGGAGGCAAAAGCTGAGCGGTTTCCACTAGATGAGCCACCCACAAAGTCAAAATCATCTACATCGTTGAAAAAGATCATGAAAACAAAAATGTGCTTTATGGTCTTATTTCAATGTTAGGGTTAGCCTCCCAATCCACATATTTAAATAGTAGTCGTTGTTTTTGTTCAAATGTAAAAAGCCACACCTTCATGGAGCCACACCCTTTTTCCCAATGCATTTACAGGCTCTTCTCGACCTTATGGAATTGATTGTTTTCCACAGGATGCAAGACACAATGTGAGTGACTAACGGCCAGCAATAGTGCAGATGTGGCCTGGTGAATCTGCCTGCTCTCTCACTGCACGTCACATCACCTCTATGCGCTCTGTCTATTTCCCCATCTTCCCCTTTCAGTCTGTTCTCTGTCACCAGTCTGTCAACCCTACTCCTCTCTGCTGTCTCTCCTTCTGCTCAGTTCCTCTGTGTTGAAGTAAACACTCTGAGACAGCTGAATGTCTGACCTTTACAGAGTAAAAGTGAGAAGTGGGGAGGGAGAGACATCAAGGTAACAGACTAGTAGGCTCTGTTGTGTTTCAGATGATGACAGCTTTTTGTGTTAGGACTCTGAAAAACATGCACTGTACAGACTGGAAAACCAGCATTTCTGTCTGATTCCATCGTCCAAGCACCTTCAAGTTCCACCAGGTCTTTTTTTTTAGACAGAACAGACTGATCTAAACTGACAGATCAGATCTGTGTCTGACTCCCAGACAAGCGGGCTTGTCCAGCTCTTCACCTGCTGCTCCTTCCATTTGCTTGACAGAGAAATCACATTGACTGATACAATGTCAATAAAGCATCCGTATACACACTGCATGGTAAACTAGACTTCTGGCCTCCACAACTGTTTACACATTTCCTCTTTTCATACGTAGTTTAACCTGTACTGTAGGACATCATCCTCCCTTCAACTGATCAATCGCTTTCAAATTTAATTCATGTTTTAATATTTATTTAATGAAAAAAAACATGTTCTCATTGATACAAGCTATTTAACATGAATATTGCCATTTATTGTCTGTTTTTTTGTGTGTGTAGATTGACCATCAGACAACAGCAAAAATGCACAGTAAATAAACTCAAGAAACAAAACAAAAAAGATGATTCAACATATATTATTTCAGTACATTCACTACCAACAATTTGTCCAGACATAGACGGCTATAGTAAATAGCCTGTTATGTTGATTATTCTAAGAAAGAATTGGCTAGCTCTTAGATCATTTTTCAGTATCTTTTTTGTTTTCTTGTTGTGTTATTTCTTACATTATTTGCTTAGAACGTTTCTTGTATTAGTACCTGCAGCCTGGACACATCATTATATGTATATATACTGTATTTACATTCAGGTCTCTGACATTGCTGGTTCTAATATTTCTTCATTTCTATTTATTTTCTGGATTATGTGTGTATAGTTTATTTTATTTTTGCTATGTATTAGCTACTGCACTGATGGAGCTAGAAACACAAGCATTTCGCTGCAACTGCGAAAGCATCTTCAAATCTGTATACATGACCAATATGCGCATGCGTATTACCCCCCACGAATGTTTTCAAACAACGTGCTTCTGGTAATGATCATCCAGTCCAAGATGGCGGACCTCTTAGGCTTAATCTTAAAATCAATGGAAAACCCTCCAACAGTGGGCGACAAAGAGAGCTGACGAAGGGACCGAGGTATCAGCAATATCAATCTATAGTCATTTTTCCTCAATTCGTTTGTAACTAGTTGATTGTAATGAAAAGTTACAGGATCCCTTACGTGGTATTCCCAACCTCTTTATAATCTGTACAGAAAGGTATCCAGTCACATACGAGTATTTGCACTTGTGGTGAATTGCATCCTTGTTCAATAAAATGTCTCTGATTGGTAAAAAAAAAAAAAAAAATTCTGTTATTGTATTGCACTCATTGGCTAAAATTATCCTTCATTCAAGTGCTGCGTGGGAAGCTGTTTGTTCATGCAAAGCAGCTCCGCCTCTTTTACAGTCTGCGTTAGTTGATAATAATTAATATTATATGATACAGTTCATATGTAAATCACATGCAGGCTATACTAGTAGTCCCTAATCGGGAAATGATATGTGAATTACACCTAAGCAACTATAGCATATAATCCTTTTATTTACTCAACCATACTAAATCCAAAACCATATCATATCAACCCAATCAAAATGATATCTAGTCAATAAAAGTCAGTGGTATAGGAGATATATCCATATATATTCCACTCGTATGAACGTTAATAGGCCTACATTTTCAGTATGGAAACAATTGAATCATATAACCTTGTTTTCTATCCCACAACAGACCCGGCAGCAAGAATGAAGAAGATGCAGCAGGATGAGAAGGAAAATGAACGCCGAGTTCAGGAGAAGGGTGAGAGGCTTTGCCTGCAGGCGGAGGATTATGTTCTGTCTACGGGGTTATTTTCTGCTCACCCAGATCAATGTCCAGTCAGTAACTTGGACAACTCAGCTCCAAACCCCTACTTTGTTTCCAATTATTCAATGGTTGTGGCCTTTTGTGGGTAAAGATCAACCTAGCGTACCGCCAGCTCTTTTTTTCAGATGGAGAAAGAGGTTCCCGAATTCATTCAAGCCAGTAGGCAACCGAAGAGGAAGTTCAATTCCATGGGAAAGATTGAAAGGAGCATATTGTAAGTGACGACAGAGCATGATCTATGCAATAAAACATCATATGGAACAGTTGCACATCTTTCTTTACATGTAAACTTTTACTGACGTCCTATCTTGTTAGAGGCATGATGTTGCAGAGGACGCTGGTCTAACATCGTTTTCTCTCGGAGAGGATTAGGAGAGCAGATACATCAGGATTTTTTAGAACGTCAGTCCTCTTTGGGTATTCTTTATGTTCAAGTTTCAAGTGTCACTAGATTTACAGTGCATTCGGAAAGTGTTCTGGCTAATTGACATTTTACACATTTTGTTACGTTACAGCATTATTCAAAAAATAAAAATGAAATATGACATTTACATACAGTAAGTATTCAGAGCCTTTACTCATTACTTTGTTGAAGCACCTTTGGCAGACATGACAGTGTTGACTCTTCTTTGGTATGACGCTACAAGCTGGGCACACTTGTATTTGGGGAGTTTCTCCCATTCCTCTCCGCAGATCCTCTCAAGCATTGTCAAGTTGGATGGGGAGCGTCGCTGCACAGCTATTTTCAGGTCTCTCCAGAGATGTTCGATCTGGTTCAAGTCTGGGCTCTGGCTGCGCCATTCAAGGACATTCAGACTGTCCCGAAGCCACTCCTGCATTGTCTTGGCTGTGTGCTTAGGATCGTTGTCTCGTTAGAAGTTGAATCTTCGCCCCAGTCTGAGGTCCTAGGCATTCTGGAGCAGGTTTTCATCAGGGTCTCTCTGTACTTTTCTCTGTTCTTCTTTCTCTCAATTCTGACTAGTCTCCCAGACCCTGCCACTGAAAAACATCCCCACAGCATGATGCAACCACCACCATGCTTCACCATGCTTGACGCTTGGCATTCAGGCCAAAGAGTTCAATCTTGGTTTCATCAGACCAGGGAGTCTTGTTTCTCATGGTCTGAGAGTCCTTTAGGTGCCTTTTGGCAAACTCCAAGTGGGCTGTCATGTGCCTTTTACTAAGGAGTGGCTTCTGTCTGGCCACTCTAACATAAAAGCCTGATTGGTGGAGTGCTGCAGAGATGGTTGTCCTTCTGAAAGGTTCTCCCTTCTCCACAGAGGAACTCTGGAGCTCTGTCACAGTGACCATCGGGTTCTTGGTCACCTCCTTAACCAAGGCCCTTATCCCCCGATTGACCGGGTGGCCAGTTCTAGGAAGAGTCTTGGTGATTCCAAACTTCTTCCATTTAAGAATGATGGAGGACACTGTTCTTGGGGACCTTCAATGCTGCAGAAAGGTCTTGGTACCCTTCCCCAGATATGTGCCTCAATACAATCCTGTTTCGGAGCTCTACGGACAATTCATTCGACCTCATGGCTTGGTTTTTGCTCTGACATGCACTGTCAACTGTGGGACCTTATATAGATACAGTGGGGGGGGAAAGTATTTGATACAGTGCTGATTTTGCAGGTTTTTCTACTTACAAAGCATGTAGAGGTCTGTAATTTTTTTATCATAGGTACACTTCAACTGTGAGAGACAAAATATAAAACAAAAATCCAAGTAATTAATTTGCATTTTATTGCATGACATACGTATTTGATACATTAGAAAAGCAGAACTTAATGTTTGGTACAGAAGCCTTTGTTTGAAATTACAGAGATCATACATTTCCTGTAGTTCTTGACCAGGTTTGCACACACTGCAGCAGGGATTTTGGCCCACTCGTCCATACAGACCTCCTCCAGATCCTTCAGGTTTCGGTGCTGTTGCTGGGCAATACGGACTTTCAGCTTCCTCCAAAGATTTTCCATTGGGTTCAGGTCTGGACACTGGCTAGGCCACTCCAGGACTTTGAGAAGCTTTTTATGGAGCCACTCCTTAGTTGCCCTGGCTGTGTGTTTCGGGTCGTTGTCATGCTGGAAGACCCAGCCACGACCCATCTTCAATGCTCTTACTGAGGGAAGGAGGTTGTTGGCCAAGATCTCGTGATACATGGCCCCATCCATCCTCCCCTCAATACGGTGCAGTCGTCCTGTCCCTTTTGCAGAAAAGCATCCCCAAAAATGATGTTTCCACCTCCATGCTTCACGGTTGGGATGGTGTTCTTGGGGTTGTACTCATCCTTCTTCTTTCTCCAAACCCCGCGAGTGGAGTTTAGACTCAAAAGCTCTATTTTTGTCTCATCAGACCACATCAGACTCCCATTCCTCTCTGGATCATCCAGATGGTCATTGGCAAACTTCACACGGGCCTGGCATGCGCTGGCTTGAGCAGGGGGACCTTGTGTGTGCTGCAGGATTTTAATCCATGACCGCGTAATGTGTTACTAATGGTTTTCTTTGAGACTGTAGATCCAGGTCTCTTCAGGTCAGTGACAAGGTCCTGCTGTGTAGTTCTGGACTGATCCCTCACTTTCCTCATGATCATTGATGCCCCACGAGGTGAGATCTTGCATGGAGCCCCAGACCGAGGGTGATTGACCGTCATCTTGAACTTCTTCCATTTTCTAATAATTGCGCCAACAGTTGTTACCTTCTCACCAAGCTGCATGCCTATTGTCCTGTAGCCCATCCCAGCCTTTTGCAGGTCTACAATTTTATCCCTGATGTCTTTACACAGCTCTCTGGTCTTAGCCATTGTGGAGAGGTTGGAGTATGTTGGATTGAGTGTGTGGACAGGTGTCTTTTATGCAGGTAACGAGTTCAAGCAGGTGCAGTTAATACAGGTAATGAGTGGAGAACAGGAGGGCTTCTTAAAGAAAAACTAACAGGTCTGTGAGAGCCGGAATTCTTACTGGTTGGTAGATGATCAAATACTTATGTCATGCAATAAAATGCTAATTAATTACTTAAAAATCATACAATGTGATTTTCTGGATTTTTGTTTTAGATTCTGTCTCTCACAGTTGAAGTGTACCTATGATAAAAATGACAGACCTCTACCTGCTTTGTAAGTAGTAAAACCTGCAAAATCGGCAGTGTATCAAATACTTGTTCTTCCCACTGTAGGTGTGCATTGGTGATGTACCCACAGCGCCTCATCCAGTAACCGTGGATTGATGGCAGCATTCGCGCAAAACTGAAAGTGCAAACCATTGCTTTTAATCAGGGCAAGGTGACCGGAAACATGACTAAATACAAACAGTGTAACTATTCCCTCTGCAAGGCAATCAAACAAGCTAAGCGTCAGTATAGAGACAAATTAGAGTCGCAATTCAACGGCTCAGACACGAGAGGTATGTGGCAGGATCTACAGTCAATCACGGACTACAAAAGGAAAACCAGCCCCGTCGCGGACCACGATGTCTTGCTCCCAGACAAACTAAACAACTTCTTTGCTCTCTTTGAGGACTTCACAGTGCCACTGACACGGCCCGCTACCAAAACCTGCGGGCTCTCCTTCACTGCAGCCAATGTGAGTAAAACATTTAAACGTGTCAACCCTCGCACGGACAAACTGAAATGGTCCACCCACACAGACAGCGTGGTGAAGAAGGCGCAGCAGCGCCTCTTCAACCTCAGGAGGCTGAAGAAATGCGTCTTGTCACCAAAAACACTCACAAACATTTATAGATGCACATCCTGTCAGGCTGTATCACCGCCTGGTACGGCAACTGCTCCGCCCACAACCGTAAGGCTCTCTAGAGGGTAGTGAGGTCTGCACAACGCATCACCGGGGGCAAACTACCTGCCCTCCAGGATACCTACACCACCCGATGTCACAGGAAGGCCAAAAAGATCATCAAGGACAACAACCACCCGAGCCACTGCCTGTTCGCCCCGCTATCATCCAGAAGGTGAGGTCAGTACAGTTGCATCAAAGCGGGGACCGAGAGACTGAAAGACAGCTTCTATCTCATGGCCATCAGACTGTTAAACAGCTCTCACTAACATTGAGTGGCTGCTGCCAACATACTGACTCATCTCTCGCCACTTTAATAATGAAAAATTGATGTAATAAATGTATCACTAGCCACTTTAAACAATGCCAATTTATATAATGTTTACATACCCTACATTACTCATATCATATGTATATACTGTACTCTATACCATCTACTGCATCTTGCCTATGCCGTTCGGCCATCGCTCATTCATATATTTTATGTACATATTCTTATTAATTCCTTTACACTTGTGTGTATAAGGTAGTTGTTGTGAAATTGTTAGGTTAGATTGCTTGTTAGATATTACTATATGGCCGGAACTAGAAGCACAAGCATTTCGCTACACTCGCATTAACATCCGCTAACCATGTGTATGTGACAAATAACATTTGATTTGATTTCTGTGTCTTTACAAATCATGTCCAATCAATTGAATTTACCACAGCTGAACTCCAATCAAGTTGTAGAAAAATCTCTAGAATGATCGATGGAAACAGGGTACACCTGAGCTCTATTTAGAGTCTCATAGCAGAGGGTCTAAATACTTATGTAAATAAGATATTTCTGTTTTTTACTTTTAGTACATTTGCAAAATGTCTAAAAAACCTTTTTTCACTTCATCATGGTGGATTATTGTGTGTAGATGTATGACGAATAAGGCTGTAACTTAACAAAAATGTGGAAAAAGTCAAGGGGTCTAAATCATTCCCGAATGCCCCGTACATGCCCTTCCCTTCAGTTGTGCTGTGCATTTTATCGTTCAACCAGAAGCATAACTGAGTAGATGTATTCAAAATGAAAATAAACAGAATTTATCCTATGTATCTGGCAGGAGTTTGCTCCATCAGACGATGAGCTGGAGGCTTACCAGAATGGAATGGAGTGGGACCCCCAGAAAGCTGTTTACAGGCGCAGACTTAAAGTAAGACTGGAGACAAACACAGTCGCTCACATTCACTGAGGAACAAAACTGAAGAGCAGCACAGGACACTCTGCTTCCCACAATTGAGTCTTGCTCCACCTTAGGTATACTCACTCTAACAGTACTCATTTGAGGTTGGGTTCAGAGCTGTTGCTTTAAGAAAGTTTTTGATTGTGGAACCTGTCCACTGCACTTCAGGAACAAGCTGCGTTGGAAGAGGAGACGGCCAAACATACACAGAAGAGGGCAGTTGCTCCCAGCTCCAATTACCGTGACAAGTACAGCCATCTGATCGGCACCTCTGCTGCTAAGGATACAGCACATACAGTCTTATAGTCAGCTGGACCCTCCCCAGATTGTTGTGTTAAATGCTCTACAACAAAGCTTTCTCTGCCCTTAATCTTGTTCTGAACACCTCCAAAACAAAGGTCATGTGGTTTGGTAAGAATGCCCCTCTCCCCACAGGTGTGATTACTACCTCTGAGGGTTTAGAGCTTGAGGTAGTCACCTCATACAAGTACTCGGGAGTATGGCTAGACGGTGCACTATCCTTCTCTCAGCACATCAAAGCTGCAGGCTAAAGTTAAATCTAGACTTGGTTTCCTCTATCGTAATCACTCCTCTTTCACCGCAGCTGCCAAACTAACCCTGATTCAGATGACCATCCTACCCATGCTCGATTACGGAGACATCATTTACAGATTGGCAGGTAAGGGTTCTCTCGAACGGATAGATGATCTTTACCATTCGGCAATCAGATTTGCCACCAATGCTCCTTATAGGACACTCTATACTCCTCTGTAAACTAGTCATCTCTGTAAACCCGTCGCAAGACCCACTGGTTGATGCTTATTTATAAAACCCTCTTAGGCCTCACTACCCCTATCTGAGATATATAGTGCAGCCCTCATCCTCCACATACAACACCCGTTCTGCCAGTCACATTCTGTTAAAGGTCCCCAAAGCACACACATCCCTGGGTCGCTCCTGTTTTCAGTTCGCTGCAGCTAGCAACTGGAACGAGCTGTATCAAACACTCAAACTGGACCGTTTTATCTCAATCTCTTCATTAAAAAACTCAATCATGGACACTCTTACTGACAGTTGTGGCTGCTTTGTGTAATGTAATATTGTCTCTACCTTCTTGCCTTTTGTGCTGTTGTCGGTGTCCAATAATGTTTGTGCCATGTTTTGTGCTGCTACCATGTTGTGTTGCTACCTTGTTGTTGTCATGTTGTGTTGCTACCATGCTGTGTTGTCATTTGTTGCTACTGTGCTATGTTGTTGTCTTAGGTCTCTCTTTATGTAGTGTTGTCTCTCTTGTCGTGATGTGTGTTTTGTTCTATATTATTTATTTATTTTAAATCCCAGCCCCCGTCCCCACAGCAGGCCTTTTGCCTTTTAGTAGGACGTCATTGTAAATAAGAGTTTTGTCTTAACTGACTGGCCTAGTTAAATAAAGGTTCAACAAAAAATACAAAAATAGATAAACATACGCCAGAGGCCGAACAGTCATGGTTGAGTGTGAAGAGGCTCAGTATTGATTTGTATTCCTTAGTGCGTGTGTGTGTGTGTGTGTGTGTGTGTGTGTGTGTGTGTGTGTGTGTGTGTGTGTGTGTGTGTGTGTGTGTGTGTGTGTGTGTGTGTGTGTGTGTGTGTGTGTGTGTGCGTGCGTGCGTGCGTGCGTGCGTGCGTGTGTGTGTGCATGAGTAAGTGACTGAGTGCAAAAGAGAATTTAGAGAAAATGTGTGAGGAGCACAGAGGGAATACCTCAAATCTGTTCTTATACAGTATTAACCTACAGTTGGCCTACTGCTGTATATTGAAAGAACCTACGTGTTTTCCAGACCATATATATAATAGGTGAAACTCGTGGGTATGGAAGGAAGGTTCTTGAATGATGTATGCCCTCTGTCCTAGACTGGTTGACATTTTCATATTCCATGTTCCAACCAAATTGGTAACTTGAAAGTCTAAGAATTTAGAGAATTTTCTCTATTGGCATTCTTTCCGTCTACACCAGTGTCCTGTCATTTCTCCCACGCAAATGAGTCCCTTTCCCAGTGAAAGTATAGAGGATCGGAGCACAGCCATGAGGGCCAACAGTTGGTTGATGAGAGTTTAGCCTTTGTCTGTTTTTGCTCTTTACAAGGAAAATAATTATATAATTCTATTCTATAATCTAGTTGCAGTAAGGAATTACTGCATATTTTGTTATTGGAACGTTTTTGTGTTGTTTTTTTAATGTATGTAACCTTTATTTAACTATGCAAGTCAGTTAAGAACAAATCCTTATTTACAATGACGGCCTACCGGGGAACAGTGGGTTAACTGCCTTGTTCAGGGGCAGAAAGACAGATTTTTTACCTTGTCAGCTCAGGGATTCGATCCAGCTACATCATATATATCATGTCTTTGTTATAATTTCATTGTTGGTGTCATATTCATGCCGAAGTATGTCATTTAAAGACGCAAAACACTGTTTGGCATCGGACTGCCTATAAACCACTGTTGTGTAATCTCGTCTGGTCTAACTGAATCAGTGAGTCACACTTAAATGAGGATTGGAATGAGTTTCCTATGCTATGTGGACATTGCTGTGCTGTCGTTGTTTTATTCTGTGTTCTCCCCCATGCCCAGTCTGTAAAGATTTCAGCATGAAGGCATCTAGCAGTTTGAAAGTAATCGTTTTAATCCCTGAATGTTTAAATAAATGCTGGAGTAATGTTGAATAATAGTCTTTCCCTTCGTGTCCCATAACATTGCAGTGTGTTGGTAGCCCTACTAGGTGCGTTCGCCTTTTAGGAGGGAGGGTAGATGTCTTTAGACAAAAATACATTAAGGCCTAAAAGTATCTTTACATATGTTTTACTGCTTTGAGACCTAAAAAATTACACACTGTCATTTCTAATTGGGCAATTCTCCAACACGATTTACTGTGCATCGGCCCTTCAGTCTTCATCTCACATCTGCAAATTATCTTGACAGCGGAAATGAGCTTAATCTTTTTCACTGCCATTTCAATTCCTCAACCATTGGACCCAGTTGACAGTTGCCGTGGCCTCTCTCTCTGAGCCTCAGACTTTGTGTCCCTCCACCGCCGCCCGAACGCTGGTCGTTCCGTTGAGCAAACAGCGCCACTAGCGCACAGGTACCATTGTGATCCAGTAGGAGCTTCGGTTCTCCCTATCGAAAGATCTTATCTGCCTTTGAATCTTTAACAAATAAGCAGCAGGCTTTTGACCTCAAGGTCATGTCATTTCCATTATGACATCATAGGCTCCCATCCCATTTTTTATTATGACATCACAGGCACCCATCCCGTTTTCATTAGGACGTCATCGAAATGTCTGAGTTTAGGGCTACAGGGAGCCCAGTTTAGAGACAAAGTAAGTCTTGCTTTATTTCTCCAAATAATTATTTGACAACATAGGGTTTATTCCTACTATAGGCCAACTTGACAACCAACACCCATAAGATAATTTAATATACTTGTATTAATTCTCATCCTCTATCTGTGAAAGCATATGATTTCAACGTCCTGACGACCTGAATTTTGACAGCATCACGTCATTCATTTCACCCCAGTTTATAAATTGGCGTATTCTTCCTGTAGGAGGTGCCTTCGTGAAAACCAATGATAAATTAATGATTTTATGGGAAGGTTTACACGGTCCTGGGGTTTGCTGTCGCAGTTGCTGCTATTTCATTTCATATTGACAAGCAACATGAAGCATATTTTCTTATTAATTTGCATAAGTATGTTCGTTGGTTGTGGCGGTGATGTTATAAGAACAAGGAAAGGTAGGACGGACGGTCTGCAAATCTAAAGTTAAATCGTTACCTGCAACTGATAATGCGTATAGGATGTAGTTAAAAACAACATTTAACATTGAGTTTTACTATATAAAAACACAACAACCGCTACTTGCGATGATCTACGCTTGTCGTTTTTAATCTTATGACTTTCATCATTGCAACTTTCTTATCTATATTTGGCAAGTGTACACAGTGCGTGTATTTCTGTCCTATCTATAAGGTTCGTGTAGTATTCATACAGTAACTTGTTTCAGAACTTTGTTTAACTATCTTTATTCCCGAAGGCGTTATATTTTGATGAGATCAGTCTCTTACATTTTCTGTTGATGAAAACTCCTGCTTTGCTTCATATGGTAAACGCTTCAGCTGCTCAAATGATTTCTTACCTTCCATCCTTCCCTTTTGTTTTGCATCCAGTGTCTTCAGTTTTCTGTACTTTCAAAGAGAAAACGTACAGTCCAGGAGACAGCTGGCATCCTTATCTGGAACCCTTTGGATTCATGTTTTGTATGCGCTGTTCCTGCACTAAGGTACTTTACCCATATAGTTAGAATACGCCATTAGTCCGTTTAGTCTCATCTGTGGGTTAGCTTAATACAGTATTAAACCACAACACTGTCATATAGACTACTGTAATCAAACTGTCTGAATCTGAGTGATATTGGATCGTAGGCTACTGCATGCCGAGGATTTAAGCTACACGCTATCTATTATACTGCCAGTCGCTTGAAAGGATTTTGGTGGGTGGGATTTCAAGGTATGCCTGTAAGACATGTACCGTTTCCCTCTCTTAGACAGGGCACGTGAAATGTAACACAATTAAGTGTCCTACTCTGCAGTGTGAGAACCCAGTGACTGACTCCGAGCAGTGCTGCCCTCGCTGTACAGGTAGGATCAGACATTGCCATTACAATACAGCAAGAACAACATCCTGCTTTGGCACTCGTGTACATTTATTTTGTGCTTGCCATTATCTCCTCAGATGAGCCTAGGATTCCAGCTGGCCTTAGAGCCCCGGTGAAGTCCTGCAAGTATAATGGAACTATCTACCAACCGGGGGACACCTTTGCCAACCACGACCTCTTCCCATCTCGCCAAACCAGCCAGTGTGTCATGTGTACATGTTCTGTAAGTCGCACTCTCTCTCTTCCTGTAGTTCACGGTGTTGATCTTTTACAATGGAGGCTTTGACGTTACAGCTCGTTATTCTGAGAATGTAACTGTGAGTTTTTCCTCGTGTGTCATATCTGACGACCTTGCCATAATACTGGAGCTGTTAATGTAGCTACAATGCCCGGTGGGAACCAATGCCACCCTATTCTGCAACGTCTCACATCCCTTCTGTCTCTCCTTCACCTCTTTGTCCACTGTTGTTTTTAGAATGGAAATATCTTCTGTGCTCTGAAAACTTGCCAGCCACTGACCTGCTCCTCGCCATTCTCAGTCCCAGATACCTGCTGTCTAGTGTGCAAAGGTGCGAACATTTTATTTCTTGCGACATCAGATTTGCATCATACTTTCTGTTAAAGTAAATATCAAAGTCAACAAGTATGTCTCCTGTTAATTCCTCTGTGTTTAGATGGCGGCATTAATGGGTACACATCAGTGGAGCATAGAGGCCAACAGCTGAACCGAGGCGTTGTATGTCTTTTTCTGTTCATTCATGAATGACTCTAGTCTTCTAGATTTGTAAAACCGTCATATCAACAAACCAAAAAAACGACAACTAATGTTTCATCTTCATTTGTGAGACATGCAAATCAACTTTGATGAAACCGTGTGCGCAGGGGATTTTGATTTGAGGGGAGGTATCTGTACTGTCCAAATGTCCATGTTCATATCTACCTGTGTTACTGTATTTTAGAAGGGGGGTTCAACTCATTGGCATTGTAACTGCACGTGAATCGAAAATAACCCTGTAATAACTGTGTCTATTTGTGTCTGTGAATATACAAGAGGCATTCATTGGACCAGTGTGCTGGAGAGCAGCTCCAAGGGCGCTCTGTCCGTTCTACTCCATCCACAGTCAGGGGTACTCCCAGAGGCCTGAGCCTGCCCAAACTCCACTTCAAAGGTGCTGCAGAGACCACTGTGAATTTCCTGCTGCAGAAAAACCACCAGAAGGGTGAGAATTTAATGACAGCCCTACATTGGGGCGGCTGGGTAGCCTAGTGTTGGACTAGTAACCGGAAGGTTGCAAGTTCAAACCCCCGAGCTGACATGGTACAAATCTGTCGTTCTGCCCCTGAACAGGCAGTTAACCCACTGTTCCTAGGCCGTCATTGAAAATAAGAATTTGTTCTTAACTGACTTGCCTGGTTAAATAAAGGTAAAATAAAAAATAAAATTGATAATAGACTTATTGATAATTCTCCTGTTTTCAATGCCTACAATAGGCGACCGGTTCTCTGGTCATTGAGCAGTTCCATGTACAGTGCCTTGCGAAAGTATTCGCCCCCCTTGAACTTTGCGACCTTTTGCCACGTTTCAGGCTTCAAACATAAAGATATAAAACTGTATTTTTTTGTGAAGAATCAACAACAAGTGGGACACAATCATGAAGTGGAACGACATTTATTGGATATTTCAAACTTTTTTAACAAATCAAAAACTGAAAAATTGGGCGTGCAAAATTATTCAGCCCCCTTAAGTTAATACTTTGCTGCGATTACAGCTGTAAGTCGCTTGGGGTATGTCTCTATCAGTTTTGCACATCGAGAGACTGAAATTTTTTCCCATTCCTCCTTGCAAAACAGCTCGAGCTCAGTGAGGTTGGTTGGAGAGCATTTGTGAACAGCAGTTTTCAGTTCATTTCAACCTGAAATGTGGCAAAAGGTCGCAAAGTTCAAGGGGGCCGAATACTTTCGCAAGGCACTGTAATACAGTTTTCCACAAGTGTTTCCACACGCTTGCTGAATCTTTGGGCCATGTTCCCAAAACTCTCGACACAACACAAAACCACAAACACAAAATGCTAAACTCTACAAATCTCTAGCAAAAGCAAACACTGCATTCAAAACTGTTTTATCTCTTTCCAAAATAGTTTTTTTGCATCAAAATCATGCACACACGTCATGAATAGATCTGTCTACCAACCAACAACACACGGATGTGCTCAACACAAAACACTACTATGAATATCCCATCAGTAGGTTTATGCCTTTTGCATTTTCAGTGTTACACTGTAGTAGCTGGTTGTAAAAGGTTGTTACAGTAATGTATACCTACTCAAATATACAATATTAAACACACACACATGCAATACCGTAACAAAAACATTGTCATTTATTTCCAACAATTGTGTTTAGTATATAACACTTTCCATACCCAAAAGGAGAAAACCAGGAAAAAAATTCAGTAAGATAAAGGGTTTTCTGTACAAAAATAAAAAAAGGAAAGTGGCTCATTCTTTCAAAACACAAAAAGACAAAAACACGTGCAAAATGTAAGGAATAAGACATTAGGCTGCATCCTGCCTCCTATTTGGGTCTGGCCACAGCACCTCATCTATAGTCGTGGCCAAAAGTTTTGAGAATTACACAAATATTAATATTCACAAAGTCTGCTGCCTCAGTTTGTATGATGGCAATATGCATATACTCCAGAATGTTATGAACAGTGATCAGATGAATTGCAATTGATTGCAAAGTCTCTCTTTGCCATGCAAATTAACTGAATCCCCCAAAAACATTTCCACTGCATTTCAGCCCTGCCACAACAGGACCAGCTGACATCGTGTCAGTGATTCTCTTGTTAACACAGGTGTGATTGTTTAAAGAGGACAAGGCTGGAGATCACTCTATCATGCTGATTGAGTTCGAATAACAGACTGAAAGCTTCAAAAGGAGGGTGGTGCTTGGAATCATTGTTCTTCCTCTGTCAACCATGGTTACCTGTAAGAAAACACGTGCCGTCATCATTGCTTTGCACAAAAAGGGCTTCACAGGCAAGGATATTGCTGCCAGTAAGATTGCACCTAAATCATCCATTTATCGGCTCACCAAGAACTTCAAGGAGAGCAGTTCAATTGTTGTGAAGAAGGCTTCAGGGCACCCAAGAAAGTCCAGCAAGTACCAGGACCATCTCCTAAAGTTGATTCAGCTGCGGCATCGGGGCACCACCAGTACAGAGCTTGCTCAGGAATGGCAGCAGGCAGGTGTGAGTGCATCTGTACGCACCGTGAGGCGAAGACTTTTGGAGGATGGCCTGTTGTCAAGAAGGGCATCAAGGAAGCCACTTTTCTCCAGGAAAAACATCAGGGACAGACTGGTATTCTGCAAAAGGTACAGGGATTGGACTGCTGAGGACTGGGGTAAAGTCATTTTCTCTGATGAATCCCCTTTCCGATTGTTTGGGGCATCCTGAAAAAAGCTTGTCCAGAGATAACAAGGTGAGCGCTACCATCAGTCCTGTGTCATGCCAACAGTAAAGCATACTGAGACCATTCATGTGTGGGGTTGCTTCTCAGCAAAGGGAGTGGGCTCACTCACAATTTTGCCTAAGAACACAGAAATGAATAAAGAATGGTACCAATACATCCTCTGAGAGCAACATCTCCCAACCATATAGGAACAGTTTGGTGACAAACAATGCCTTTTCCAGCATGATGGAGCACCTTGCCATAAGGCAAAAGTGATAACTAAGTGGCTCGGGGAACAAAACATCGATATTTTGGGTCCATGGCCAGGAAACTCCTCAGACCTCAATCCCATTGAGAATTTGTGGTCAATCCTCAAGAGGCGGGTGGACAAACAAAAACCCACAAACTCCAAGCATTGATTATGCAAGAATGGGCTGCCATCAGTCAGGATGTGGCCCAGAAGTTAATTGACAGCATGTCAGGGCGGATTGCAGAGGTCTTGAAAAAGAAGGGTCAACACTGCAAATATTGACTCTTTGCATTAACTTCATGTAATTGTCAAATGCCTTTGACACTTATGAAATGCTTGTAATTATGCTTCAGTATTCCATAGTAACATCTGACAAAAATATCTAAAGACACTGAAGCAGCAAACTTTGTGGAAGTTAATGCTGTACATCACAAGCCATGTTCTCCCTGGCTAAACAGCAGGGAAAGAATATTCTGGAGTGACGGATCCAGCCTCCGAAAGGCCCCACATCAACTTCACCACATGCATCTTCCATTGCCTGGAGAAGAGGCATGCGTGTGAGGGGATGGCGTTCATACACCTTCCATCGTCAAAAAAACTCTTCAATTGGATTTAGGAATGGGGAATATGGTGGGAGGTATAGAACAAATTGTGGGTGGTTGATGAACCAGTTGCAGACCAGAGCAGCCCGGTGGAAACTCATGTTGTCCCAAGAGACAACGTAACCGGACTGCTCTGGTCCACCCCTCTGCTCGGCTGGAATGAGGATGCCATGTAGTGTGTCCAGGAATGTGATGAGAAGGGCGGTGTTGTAGGGACCACGGTTGGCATGGTGACGGAGGATGCCTTGCTGGCATCGCACGGCTGCGCACATGGTGAAATTCCCTCCACCCTGTCCAGGGACATTCACAATGGCACAGTGGGCAATAATGTTCCGTCCCCTTCTTTTGGCTAGGTTGAAGCCAGCCTCATCAATGTAAATATAAACGTGCAGAATTGAAGCGGCATCCAGCTCCAAGACTCTCTGAAACAGACAACTAGACAATATGTGACATAGACCGAGAGTGGTCAATGTGGTGAGGCACGATACACTGGATTACAGTACTGTAATGTGTCTATACAGTGCTGATATGATAGTAAAATCACAGTATATAGTACTTGCACATATTCATAGCGCTGTTCTTTAACCCTCTGAGTTTCGCTGAAATGGCTCCCTGTAGACCTGTTTCATCCGGATTCGGTTGCGTTGTAATACACAGTCCAATGTTGACAAGCCCACCTGGTGAATGTTATTGTATATTGTGTTGTCTGCAATTATTTGGTTCTGGATTTCTCCTAGTCTAATGGTGTTGTTTGCCACCACCATGTTCACAATAGCCGGTCTCCTATTCTGGTGTGAACAGCCGGTGTCTTCCACCATGGCCTGGCCGTCTCTCAGTTCACAAATATGATATGATTGGTTACAGTAAGCTAAAATAATCTATTTTCTTTCAATATGAAATGACATTACTGTAACATTGGCCAACAATCACTGAGTAACAAAGGCCTTACTGATATGTCGGACTGCAGTATACTACAGTATACATACATAAAGAGCATAGTGTAGATGGTAGGTAACTTACTGGTTCTCATTTCTGAGTGTACGGATGATGTATGCAACCGTGTAGCGGCTCAGATTGGGCTGAACTCTCTGCCCAGCCTCCCTCATACTCAATCCATGGTTGAGCACATGGTCAACCAATGTCGCCCTGATCTCATCTGAGACAACTGTCCTTCCTCGTCCTCGTCCTCCTCTTACTCTCACTCCTTCACCTCTAGCTCTTGCTTCACCATTGACTTCCATTGTCCTCCAAAACAGGAGAGCTCATCTGTGGCCTTTTTATAGTGCTATAGCTCTGATTTCTAAGTGAGCAATTCAGCAACTAGTGTTTACACCTGTGAGGAGTGGGTGTTGCCAACTAGTATATAGAGCTTGGCATTGTGATTGGTGTTGCTTTCCAAAGGGACTAAAGAGATTTTCATTTTGAATGTTGTGCCTAATGTTGAGAACTGTGTAGTGTTTTGCAAAAAGTGTAATATAGAATTGAAAACTGAGTGTACAGCAGGAATTGTGCTTGCAAATTTTGCAGACTTGATTATTAAGGGATTTGGTACATGAGTTTCAGGTTTCTGTGTTTTGCGGTTTCAAGTTCCAATAGTAGTGCGTAAACAAACAATTGGGGAAAAAACTATATAACCCTTACAGCTTTGTGATTTGTAATAATATTTAATACAAGAATATGTTTTTTTCATTTTTCTCTCAGCATGCCAATACAGCAGCAAGACCTACTCTCATGGTGATGTGTGGCACCCAGTCCTGGGGAAGGTCCTGGAGTGCATCCTGTGTACCTGTAAGGATGGCATGCAGGACTGCAAACGCCTCACATGTCCCAGCCAGTATCCATGCCAACATCCCATGAAAACCGAGGGGAAGTGCTGCAAGATTTGTCCAGGTAGTAGTGAACAATCATTTTTTTTCACCATAGGTTTTTGACAAGACAAGTAATCTCTCTGTTTCTTGCCCCTAGAACTTAAAGCTGAGAGCAACGGGACTGACTGTTACATGAACACGAATCTTGGACATGACCATAACAAACTCTCGGTGTACAAAGTTAAGCCGCCGTCAAAGGATCAGACCGAGGACACCGTTAGGATAATTGCTATTGAAAGTCAAGGGACTGCTGAAGTTGAAGTGCAAGTATGGAAGACTGTAGGAGGTAATAGGAGGGGGGGGGAATTATTAGAGGGCACTAGCATGGCAGTGTTAATAACAAGGTTACAGCAGTGGATTACCTTACTATTCGGAATATCACCCATTTTGTATTTTCACTTTTCCCAGGAGTTTTACAATTAATGGAAACGGGAGAAGTTCTGAAGAAAGATCTTCTAGATAATCCAGATAACTACACCTTACTGGCAACATTAGGTGAAGGTGAGTTTATGTGATGTTTTCCAGTAATTAAAAGTAGAATAGTCCTCTAGTTATAAATCTTGTAATCCTATTAGTTTCTTTTAAGGAGAGCTTTTCCTTGCCAATGTGAATAGTTGGGCAATACTGCTCAAACCATTTCTAGACATAAGGTCATAGACTAGACATATTGTAGACCAAAGGAAATTTCATTTCATTTTCACCAGATTAAAAAAAACAACTGTTTTTCTCTTTGTCAGTGACCATCTTGTTTCCTGCTGGGGGGGTTGCTTTTTGTCTGCTGTTGGATAGCCACATGTCTTTGTTATTTTTACACAGAGACTTGGAAAAGATTCAAGGAGGAAGAAGACGATCAGAAGAGATTTCCCAATCCCAGGACCTGTGAGGATGGGATCAGGGAGGTAGTGAAGTTCTTGTATCCAGACCAGCTGTGCTCATCTTAACTTTCACTCTCTGACTTTGAAGTGACATATTTACTACAGAGGACATCGGTGGAAAATGCACAGCATTCATATCTATTTCATTAGACATGAAGCAAAGCATTGCTTATTGGTTAGAGAATAACAAGCTTTTGTTTCTTTTTAAATGTCAACATAACTCATAACAATGTGATGTCCCATATTCTCAGTAACAACATTGTTGGTAGCATTTTGGTAGTAGAAGACACAAATAGGGGAGAAAATGCTTTAAATTCATTGCAGTTATCTCATTTTTGTTTTATGGCATGCTGGAATACAGTAAATCTGGTATTATCTAAAAATACAGGTGTACATGTATATATTAGAAAAATACAGCCAACTGGCCATAGCATGTTTTTATAGAGTATATTATTTTCACAATCACTTTACTCTTCTGCTAAATACTGCTGTTTGAAACCATATGCCTTTTCTGAATGTACCAAGAAATATTAATCAACATATTTATTGTAAATACAAATATGTTAACATATGTAATTTTGGCAGAGTGTATAATATTGTTTTTTTTTACATGTTTGTTTGTACATTATGTATACATTTGAGTGTGTACTGGAAGGTCCTTGTCTTGCTTTAGCTCATTGGGCTATACACTAGTGATTTCTGCAGAAAATGTGGGTTTGTTATCTATGCATTGGTATTGCCCTGAAAAAGTGTTTGTATGTATTCTTTCATGAGAGTGATTACTTTGGTTTGGGGAAACCACTTTCCATTATGTTCTCTGATATATTTGTCATTATGCTAGGTCAGTTTTCTACAGGCAAATTTTCAATATGATTCTGTGCGATTTCAGTGCTTGATGTACACGTCTTTCCCTTTTGCACAGTTGCGAGGCGTTCTCGCACGTAACGACGAGGCTAAAAGTGATGATATTGTTGAGCTCTACCTGAGGTGAGAATTCCAGCGCAAGACGGGCTGTTTCTCCTTTGACTCTCCTCCAGTGAACACAGTCGACCAGGAGGATTTCGCCTTTATACATTGTGCCTGTAATTTGGCTTTGTTCTCCAGTGTTACAGTTTGTTTTCTCAAGGGTTATAATGCCCTAACAGAGATGAGCACAACAATAGAGCACTGTTCATTTGATGTGTGTGTGTGTGTGTGTGTGTGTGTGTGTGTGTCAGGAGTTGGAAGGACACCAACATTTTCCAATAAAGAGAACTGAAGAAGAGATGTCTCCGGGAGGAATTATATTGAAAAATAAGAATAATATTGCTGGAGGCCCCAGTCTTTTGAGAAAAAAAAAGGTGTAGAGCACAACTGTAACAGTATTGTCAAATAGTTCAACATAATTCGATTATTTGCAGGATGTATAATCTACCAAAACCAAGAAAAATAAACCCTTGGTCTTTAAAAATGGAGGATATTAAATGCTGTTTTTCCTAGCACATCAAATACCTATTATGACAAGTTACTGAGTATGTCATTACTGTTCTACACACATTGAGATAGCTGGCTTATGACCACATCATCTGAGGTCCATGTTTGCCTTAGAGTTGAGTTGTCCTGTCAACAGCTTGTCAACAGGCTTGTTTAGGTCAACAGGCATAAAAATAATACTAATAATAATTAAAAGGCCCCATTGTCCCTGTGCCATAGTCTTTGCAGTAGACTAGCCGTACACAGAGTCCTGTCGATATGGCAGCAGTGCACTGACTTGTGACTAATATCCCTCTGTGAATTTCAACAGTCCACAGTCTCTCCTGTCACAGCCACAATGACTCATTGTGTTGGCCTCACACATTGCGCCAGACAGTGCTGCACATCTCTCACTAAAGGCCTGACAAAATATTTTGAAACAGAAGAGCCTCAGTTGTAGACCTTAATAGTTTCACAATGAAGCTGTGATTTATTTCTGCTGGCTGTTGGACTTGACAGTTCCTGGCAATATCTTTTTTGGTGAGGTTCAAGGTGGTCCTCCTCAATGAAGAAGGTAGATGTGTCCTTTTCAGCTTCTCCATTATAAACCCTTCTCCATTATAAACCTTCTCCATTATAAATCCTTCTCTGTTATAAATCTTCTCCATTATAAAACCTTCTCCCGTATAAACCTTCTCCATTATAAACCCTTCTCCATTATAAACCTTCTCCATTATAAACCCTTCTCCGTTATAAACCTTCTCCATTATAAATCCTTCTCTGTTATAAATCTTCTCCATTATAAAACCTTCTCCCGTATAAACCTTCTCCATTATAAACCTTCTCCATTATAAAACCTTCTCCATTATAAAACCTTCTCCCTTATAAACCTTCTCCATTATACACCCTTCTCCATTATAAACCCTTCTCCATTGTAAACACAGCTTATTTCTCTTCCAACTTGATATGTTATTAGTATTTGCTATATGCCAGATTGTAATGTTATATTTTGAGAAAGTAACTTAATCCTGGAAAATAACACCAAGTCCAGCATCTCTCATTGTGGCAGTTAGTGGACAGGGTGGTGGAGCTGACAGTTTTAGCACGTTTTCACCTAAAGATTATATATTATATTGCTGGTGGAAAATCTTGAAACTTTTAGCATTTATGTGGTCTGTTCATTTTTTGAGTGGACGTTTCAAATTCCCTCTAGGTAGCATTTGGCCAATTCAGCTATGCATGATTCGTTTTGGCTCAGGCAATAGTAACAGCTGGGGGCAGTTAGTGGGTATAAATCAGCTAGTGGGGTCAGCTCTCTGTAGGAGCATGTCTAGTCAGCCCTGCTGCTGCCCATCGTTAAAGACCAGACCTGAAGAAAACCTCACTAGATGTCAAGTAAATCAAAGGTTAGAATCGGAAGTCAGAATAGTTACTGTGCTCACCACAATACCGCTATTACATCTGCATTTTGAAATATTCCCTTCTCTGGTGTTTTATTGAAAAGTGTCTCAACATGTGGTGTGGCAACAATACATTATTGTACTCTAGGTAGCTACAGTATATGGGCCTACTGTACGTGCCCACGTCTTACTATCTTAAATGTAGCCATTTCCTGTGGATAACGGTGCTACAGCGAGCTGTTCGTTGCAGTCGATGGAGGCTGGTGAGGTGAGCAAACAAAAATAAATATCAGCAATATCTGCCCCTAGGCTGCTCCATCAGATGGTGCCTCACAGATACCGTGTTTGTGAGGAACTGAAGCAGGCAGTCTTTTGATTCAAAGCGAGCCAACTTGTGCTCAGTTAATTCATTCTGATAGGTGTGTTTGCTTTCATAGCTGGTTAAGGTGTTCAAGAGAACCCCTGAGTTTATGCTTCATCAAAATACTTCCGAAATCTATTGAGGGCACTGTTTTTTACACCCTTCCCCTCTCCTTAATTAAGTTGGCCCCGATCACTTCAGCTGATGATCAGGGCCGTGCCAAGAAAATATGGACAACACTGGGATTCATGTCATAAACACTTCCGTCATTACAGCCTCTTTCCTGAACCCCACTGTTAGAGGTTCACATTTTTCAAACACATGCTTGTAATGGACGCATGACTGACAGACCAAGGCCACACTTCAGAAGAACGACTGTTGTTCAGGGGTTTAGGAACAATGGAGTACAAGTTACAGTTATGGAGGCATCTATTTAAAACATGGTCAGACCACTCAATCACTCTCCCCATGATTACGTACTAAGTGTACTACAGTTTCCAAGTACTGTACACTTGTGCATCAAAAAGACTATGATGAATGGGGGCAATCTTGAATGAACTCATTTGGCACATTGATTAATGAGTGTTAGTGAGGCAATTAGCTGCCTGGCCTCAGAGCCAAATGTATTGTTTCAGCCTCCCCACACGGTAGTATTCTCCAACAACCCTTAGGTCTCAATGTAAGAGCCCCCCCCCCAAACAGTTCTATCCAAACATCTCTCAGGCTTGATTGCAACGATTATGCCAGATGTGGAGATACTGGCGCACACAGATACACTGAAATGGACCCGAGGATATAAATTCCGGAAGATCCTCCGAATCCTCAATGCCTTCATCGACACTGTGTCTTTTGGATAGAGAGCAGAGAGGTTCTCTCTTGCCAGATTCTATTAAATCGCCAAGTCCTAAGAGCACGCATTGAAAAAAAACCTGGTTTCAATTAATTATTTACTGTTGAAGAGTTTTTCTAAAGAGAAAGAATGGGATTATGAAAGTAAATGACCGGTGCATGTTTATTTGCATTAAACGTTGTTAGTTGACTTTGACTTGAACAAGAACTTAAAATAGAAATAAAAACAACAAAATATGTTTTCTCAAGTGCTTGGTTGTAAGCAATTCACAGCTTCATGTTTCTCTAAGATCTGGAATCAGAGAGAGAAATCTGTTAAGTAAATACTTTTTTTCCTGGCAATACGTGCCTTTGCAATTGAATCACTAGTATCAAGAAGTTGAGCAGTGACTATGCTAGTAGTCAAATGTGTGCTGTATTTATATAGTGTAGTATGTCCTCATAATGTAGACACACTTGTATATTACAGCATGCTTTACCTTGGGATAACTTCATACTTATGGTTTTCTGCCAGGCCTTAAAATAAACATAAATATAATATGGAACAGTCTTTTATACACAAAAACAAACAGAAGGGAAATTAACCGTCTAATAACCTCCAGATGTCCTCTGTAAATCATAGGATTTCATGTATTTAAACATACAGGACCCGCAACATACAGGTAGCTGCCAAAATAAAGGAAACACCAACATAAAGTGTCTTAATAGGGCGTTGGGCCACCACGAGCCAGAACAGCTTCAATACACCTTGGTATAGATTCTACAAGTGTCTGAAACTCTATTGGACGCCACTCTTCCACTAGAAATGCCATAATCTGGTGTTTTTTGTTGATAGAGGTGGAAAACGCGGTCTCAGGTGCCGCTCCAGAATCTCCCATAAATGTTCAATTGACTTGAGATCTGGTGACTGAGACGGCCATGGCACATGGTTTACATTGTTTTCAAACTCATCTAACCATTCAGTGACCACTTGTGCCCTGTGGATGGGGGCGTTGTCATTCTATGGGGTATAGCCATGATAGCCAAAATAATGGCCCGCCCAGCATTTTTATACAGGACCCTAAGCATGATGGGATGTTCATTGCTTAATTAACTCAGGAACCACACCTGTGTGGAAGCACCTGCTTTCAATATACTTTGTATTCCTCATTTACTCAAGTGTTTCCATTATTTTTTCTTCTTATGCATGGCATCTATCATAGATGTATTTCTACAGGCAAGTGATTTTTAATCATCTTGTCCCTGTAAGAATGAAGTCCACACTTTTAACCCTTTTTTGACTCCAACATTTGCAGGTAAATTACCATGACATCTTTTCTTCGGATTAGTGTCATGCATTTCTGCTTGTTAGAGTATGAATGTATGTTCGGGTTTTGTATGTGAGCATTGACAGAGATACTTGTAATGAAGACTGGAGAACAACAGACAACATCATATTTAATTTATTCAGAGACTAGCACGAAATCAAGTGCCCAAAGCCTGTTTGAATATAATAATGTGGAATCACTTGATATATTTTTACCATTTTTAAATGCCTATTGATTTATTCCACCTGGGCTTAAAAGTGCATTCCACATCTGCCTAGCTGGAGTATAATTGAAATCGTACGGTGGGCAAGACCATGAAATCAAGGAGAGGGAAAGAGCAAGGGATGGACAGAGAAACCAAATTGTGGAAAAAAACTGAATAGTTTGGGGTTTGAAATGACATGGACCAATTTGGGTGCACATTCAGTAGGGGAGACCGGGGACGGTTGTAACACTTTTCACCTTTTCATCAGTTTCTCAGAGATCGTTTGTAGTAGTGTGTTCACAACTTGATACAAACAACCTACACCTGTCCTTTATCAAATCCTATCAAATCACATTTTATTGGTCACATACACATGGTTGCAGATGCTAATGCGAGTGTAGCGAAATGCTTGTGCTTCTAGTTCCAACACTGCAGTAATATCTAACAAGTAATCTAACAATTCCACAACAACTACCTCATACACACAAATCTAAAGGGATGGAATAAGAATATGTACATATAAATATATGGATGAGCGGTGGCCGAGCGGCATAGACAAAATGTAATAGATGGTATAAGATACAGTATATAGATTATGTAAACATTATTAAACACAAGGTGTGAAGTGATACAATATACCCCATGGTCTGGGTTAGTTGTAACAGTGCTCGGGGTGAATTGTAACATTGAAAAAGTGCATAAATCAAGACATGCCTTTATTGAGACAATGAGAGCAACATTGCCATGTTTAACATTGGCAGAAATAATAATACATCTAAATAATCAAATGTTTATTATTTACCCTCCACTAAATGGTCTTTCTTAACCAAACAACAACTAGGCTGAACTAAACACCTGAACGTTTCTGGTGCGTGTGTTTTTATTTTACCTTTATTTTACTAGGCAAGTCAGTTAAGAACAAATACTTATTTTCAATGACGGCCTTGGAACAGTGGGTTTAACTGCCTGTTCAGGGGCAGAACGACAGATTTACCTTGTTAGCTCGGGGATTTGAACTTGCAACGTTCAGGTTACTAGTCCAACGCTCTAACCACTAGGCTACCCTGCTGTGTGTGTGTGTGTGTGTGCGTGCGTGCGTGCGTGCGTGCGTGCGTGTGACTGGGACTGGGACTGGGACTGAATGTTGGACATGTTCACTTAATCAGAGTCACAGTTGTGACAGTGGTACAGGCTTGGTGGGACCATAATTTTCATTCCCAGCACTGCAACCAGACCTCATTAGACTTGGAATTGTTAAAGTGCTCCATGCACACAATGCAGAAGTTTTCCTCGTTGGAGGAATCTGAATCTTCTGGTTCAATTTGTTTTGTTTTTGTTGTTGTTCAGTGTGGTTTGTTTTGGCTTGCTTCTTTCCAGCTATTATTCTAGGCAGGGAACAATTTGCCTTTTGAGTGCTTGAATGGGTGTACATCAACTGGGTTGAAATCAGAAGAGTAATCAGGTGTTTCCAGCTGGCCTGGAAGGCAGTTGGAGAGATGGCCTGGAAGGCAGTTGGAGAGGTGGCCCGGAAGGCAGTTGGAGAGATGGCCTGGAAGGCAGTTGGAGAGATGGCCTGGAAGGCAGTTGGAGAGGTGGCCTGGAAGGCAGTTGGAGAGGTGGCCTGGAAGGCAGTTGGAGAGATGGCCTGGAAGGCAGTTGGAGAGGTGGCCTGGAAGGCAGTTGGAGAGGTGGCCTGGAAGGCAGTTGGAGAGGTGGCCTGGAAGGCAGTTGGAGAGGTGGCCTGGAAGGCAGTTGGAGAGGTGGCCTGGAAGGCAGTTGGAGAGGTGGCCTGGAAGGCAGTTGGAGAGGTGGCCTGGAAGGCACTTGGAGAGGTGACCTGGGAGGCATCCGGAGAAGTGGCCTGGATAGCAGTGGGCACAGTTGGCATAAATCAGCTGCCCTCGAGATACACTGACAACTTCTGCTCCTGCTCATCAATGAAGACCCCGTTTCCACTACGGTAGCCTACAAGCTCTCTCTGCACCCCTTCTGCTCCTGCTCATCAATGAAGACCCCGTTTCCACTACTGTAGCCTACAAGCTCTCTCTGCACCCCTTCTGCTCCTGCTCATCAATGAAGACCCCGTTTCCACTACGGTAGCCTACAAGCTCTCTCTGCACCCCTTCTGCTCCTGCTCATCAATGAAGACCCCGTTTCCACTACGGTAGCCTACAAGCTCTCTCTGCACCCCTTCTGCTCCTGCTCAACAATGAAGACCCCGTTTCCACTGCGGTAGCCTACAAGCTCTCTCTGCACCCCTTCTGCTCCTGCTCATCAATGAAGACACCGTTTCCACTACGGTAGCCTACAAGCTCTCTCTGCACCCCTTCTGCTCCTGCTCATCAATGAAGACCCCGTTTCCACTACGGTAGCCTACAAGCTCTCTCTGCACCCCTTCTGTTCCTGCTCATCAATGAAGACCCTGTTTCCACTACGGTAGCCTACAAGCTCTCTCTGCACCCCTTCTGCTCCTGCTCATCAATGAAGACACCGTTTCCACTACGGTAGCCTACAAGCTCTCTATGCACCCCTTCTGCTCCTGCTCATCAATGAAGACACCGTTTCCACTATGGTAGCCTACAAGCTCTCGCTGCACCCCTTCTGCTCCTGCTCATCAATGAAGACCCCGTTTCCACTACGGTAGCCTACAAGCTCTCTCGGCACCCCTTCTGCAGTAGCTTCTTTCTCTCTTTGCAGAATCTGCACAGCATCACATGATATATGCCATACAATTTTGCAACAGATCTGATTGATTTCCCCTGCTCTGTTACATCATTTGACGGTCTTTTCAGTGTGTGGAGAGGTATTCCCCTGTCTGTCTTTCTTTTCCATGATCTAGGCATGCTGAAAGTAAAATAAAAAATGTACGGAAACATCCAGCTTTAGTCGGGGTTAGTTGTAACATTTTCTCACAAGTTGTTCCAACTTTAGCATTGCTAACTTTCATCAAATATCTCTACACAGACTGGTTATAAACCTGATATAAGTTTGCTGAAACAAACTACAAAGTACTCTATGTCATCACAAAAACAAATTTGGTCAAAATAATTACTTTCTTAGCTCAAAATGTCTGTCAATAGAATTTGCAGAGTTTATCAGAGGGACTTTATCAGAGGGACTTTTCACGAGGGTTCAGGACTGAACTGAGCATGTGCACAGTGAATCATATGATTATACCTCGCTCCTGATTGGAGGAATTGTCCCGTGTTACAACCATCCCCGGTCTCCCCTAACACATTCAAGTGGCGTGGTAACACAAGACCACAATTGGTGGTGTACTTTGTAATTGACTGTATGTTACACAGTAGAGAGATCTTTAACATGAGTATCCACCTCCCTTGGATATCTTCACATTTTATTGTGTTACAACGTGGGATTAAAATGAATTGTAATTTTTTTACTCAAAATATTCTGTGATGTCAAAGTATTCTGTAATGTCAAAGTGGAAGAAAAATTAAATTTATTTTGTAAAGATTACTGAAAAATAAAAGACTAATATACCTTGATTAGATAAGTATTCACCCCCCCTCAATATATGTTAGAAACACCTTTTTACAGCCGTAGCCATATATTGTTTTAAAGCAGATTTAAGTCAAAACTAACTTGGCCACTCAGGAACATTCACCGTCTTTCTGATAAACAACTAGGATTTTAGGATTTTGCTTGTGCTTAGCTCCAACATGTTGTGTTTTGGATTTGCCCCAAACATAAGGCTTTGCATTTAGGTCAAAAGGTGTATTATTTTGTAGTTCATGTTTTGTTGTTGCAATATTACTTTAGTGCCTTGTTGCATACAGGATGCATGCTTTGGAATATTTGTATTCTGTATATTTGTATTATTCTTTTCACTCTGTCATCTGGGTCATTATTGTGGAGTCACCACGATGTTGTTGATCCATTCTCAATTTTCTCCCATCACAGCCATTTAACTCTGTAGCTGTTTTAAAATCACCAATGGCCTCATGGTGATGGTATCCCTGAGCAGTTTCCTTCCTCTCCTGCAGCTCAGTTCAGAAGGACTACTGTATATTTGATGGGTCTAGGTGGTTTAATACATCCACAGCATAATTATTAACTTGACTGTGCTTAAAGAGATGTTCGATGTCTGATTTGTTATTGTTACCCATCTAGCAGTCACTACCCCTCTTTATGAGGCTTCAAAAACCTCATGTCTTTGTAGTTTATTCTGTGCTTGAAATGTTATACTTGACTGAGGGACCATACAGATGTTGTATGTATGAGTGACAGAGGAATGGGTAGTTATTCAAAAATCATGTCAACCCATATTATTTCACATGGTATCCATGTAACTTATGTGATTTGTTAAACCAACTTTTACCCTTGAACTAATTTATGCTTGCCTACTTATAAACCACTATATATTTTCACTTCGACATTGAGTATTTTGTTAAGATCATTGACAAAAAAATTTTTTTTTAAATATATATTTCAAACCCACTTTGTAACGCAACAAAATATAAACAATTCTGAAGTAAAGGCAATTATTGAGAAAAGTTATGTCCCTCCTTTTCACTAACACACAGCTGACACTGTCTCTTAATTTCTTTCTTTCCTTGAATTAAATTTTAAGGAATACTTTCTTTAAAAAAAAATTAAACCACCAGCAGGCCAGATTGGACCCACACGCGGGTTGTATGCTTGACACCCTTGTTCTAGACTCGAGTAATTATAGAGTATATTTGATGTGCTGTTGTTGGGCTCTGAAACTTCAGATCTGCAAATAACAAGTCATTCAAAGTGTTGCAACTTTTATTTGCCTGGTTTCCTTTGTTTTGACATTGTTTCGTTTTCATGGTTTCTGTTTCTTTGAGGATAGGTTTTTGTCAGTCTCGATGTAGACATGTTGACAGTTTTATGTACCAAACTACAATTCATTAGTCCAAAATACATACCGGCATGCCCCATCCCCTCAAAAAGATTTATAACCAACTGCCTGCTTTTTGATAGTAAATGTATCACCCAAGTCCTCCCTCACACAAACGTACCTTTGAAGAAACCTGGAAACCGTTTATCATTGTTCCCTCATTGTATAGCCAAGTCTCGGAGTTGGACCATCCATGGCCTGTTTTTCCATTGCATGTGTTTGCTTAACAGTTGCCTTTTACTCATGAAAAAATAACTTATTTATTCATTATTATTCACTTTTATAAATGTGACGTTCATTATGTTGGCTGCTAAAATGACACATTAACCTTCATGTTCGTGACTCAGAATCTGTTTACACAAGCAGCCCAATTCTGATTTACCAATAATTAGCCTAGTCTTTGACCAATCAGATCAGACATTTTTACCAATAATTGGGCAAAAGATCAGAATTGCGCAACCTGTGTAAACGCATCCAGAGCACCAAAAGTAAGATTGGGGTTAGTTCAGATTTTGTTCCTGGCGGTCAAAGTTGAACTACTGTACTGCGCAAACGTTGTTTCCATTGAATGTATTAAATTAATCCAGACATACATTCCCAAAACACATGAACGTTGTTTAATCTTATCCTGGGAATTTCTGAGAGCCAGTTGGTTTATAAATTATCAGACTACAGCCTGTCAAAGGGTTTTCTCCTGCATCGACGTGTGTAGTAAACCATGCAGCAATCAATAACACCGCTATGGCACTGGATCAGACACGTCATTTGATTCCAAAGTGTGCTTCCAGATTCAAGCCTTGACAACGGCTGTCCACGTTCTAGCAATCACAATCTGAGAGCCTGAGTGACGTGTCAAAACCACAGGAAGCAAACCTATTACTCACAAAAGATAAGACCGGATACAGCTGAAATGCCACACCTGTATTTTCAACACAAACCAGTTACTTGATTGTTCATATACTGTGAATATTGAACACGGTTCAACTTGGCTTTGACATATTGTACAGAACACAATATATGAAAATAGATTTAATGAACATACACGTTCAAACATTGAAGAACATATTCTACCAGCAAAAAAAATAGCATCATAGACATGTTTGTTTGTTCTGTACTGGTTCACCACACCATGAACCCTTCAATACTTGCAGAATTGTAAACTAAACATAAAAACCAAATATAAATGCTGCCATGATAAAGTAGCTCCGATGGTACTTCACAATGCAAGTGGATATATTTATTCAATCATATACAGTAATGTGGAAATTATTTGAAAAGTGTGATTTAAAAAATGAGTAGAGCATTCTACCAAATGTTGCCAAATGATAGAACATCCACCCATCCATCCTCTGGAGCGTTTGAAAATGTGTCCGTCTAGATTCTCTTCACTTGGGCCTCAAGCTCCTTATCAGTGTTCAGTGCAACGACATGAGTAGGTCTGTCATTTCTTCTGGAAGAATCCCATAATAGAAGCCTGCTTAGTAGATTTATTAGAGGCTGCAGAAGCTTTCTTACTTTTCTTCTCCTCCTCTTTTTTGCCAGTTGATGGTTTTGGTTGGTTTGGATTCTTCGGAGTTGGTTGACTGAACTTAAAGTCATCCTCAGTCTCGGAGTAGGATTCACTCTCATAGTCTTTCTCGGTCACTGGAAGGTAGACAATATTTAAATGATTTTCAGATCAGACAGCCTATAGAATTAATTTTTTTATTTTGTATAGAAAGAATGGATTTAGTCACTTTGGGGAATATACAGTACCAGTCAAAAGTTTGGACACACCTACTCATTCAAGGGTTTCTATATTTAAAAAATATATATTTTCTATATTGTAGAATAATAGTGAAGACATTAAAACTATGATATAACACATATGGAATTATGTAGTAATCAAAAAAAGTGTTAAAACAAATCTAAATATATTTTAATGAGATTGTTCAAAGTAGCCACCCTTTGCTTTGATGACAGCTTTGCACACTCTTGGCGTTCTCTGAGGTAGTCACCTGGAATGCATTTAAATTAACAGGTGTGCCTTGTTAAAAGTTCATTTGTGGAATTTCTTTCCTTCGTATTGCATTTGAGCCAATCAGTTGTGTTGTGACAAGATGGGGGGGGTGTACAGAAGATAGCCCTATTTGGTAAATAGATGTAGACAATTGTAAAAATGAAGAAAAACCCTGGAATGAGTAGGTGTGTCCAAACTTCTGACTGGTACTGTAAATAACCTTCATGTTTATATCAGAGGAGTTAGGCCTAAGCAAAATGTTTTGATGTAAAATTTAAATAGAAACAAAACTCCCAACACAACTCAATATATTACCAATGCATCCTTCGTCATCCACAAATGTGCGCGATTTCAAGACACGTCTCCTCTTCCTTCGTTTACAACCTGAAAGCTCCTGCATGGATCGACAGGTAGTCGATCACAAATGGGTGATTAAAACTAAATGAAACACGCCAATTATACATCCTGCAACGTCGACAGTTTAGTACCCAAATTAAATAGCAGTAAAATGTGAAAGCTTACATCTGAATGTGAAACAGCAACTGGTTCTTTCTTTACTTGAATCTCAGGACTTGGTGATGGGTCCCTCTTTTCTTGCAACTGTGGAGGAGAGTCTGGAATAACTGTTAAAATAGAATAGTTCTGTTTTCAATCATGAAACAATTGAATAATGAAGTCCAGTGTGAATGTCGAGGGGAGCCCGAGCAATACGCTTCCCCGCCCTTTACAGCTGGTCTTACCCTCATCGTCACTACTGTCTGGCTCGGGCTTCTTTATCCTCCGTCTCTTCTTCCTCCGACTCTCGTTCTTCTCCTCTTCACTATCAGAATGTTCAAGACGCTTGGTCTTACTATCGAGAGGAAAATATCCCGTTAAAGCATACTCCGTTCTAAATGTCAATGTCGACCGCAAAGACAGGATTTAAAAAAATAAACAACGTTTTTGTTCTGAGATACTACACAACCATAGTGTCCCAGAAAAATACTTCCTTTTATAAATCGCTAAAGTACCCATTTTACTTTTGTTAGGACGAAAGTTGTATATTCATACAAGGACTCCTACCAGGTTTAATAGTACACACCTTGTATCTTTCTCAACCACAGCATCCTTTGCTAGTTCCTCCTTGACAGGAGTCTTTGCTTTAGGAGGTGGACTTGAGGGCTTCTCATCCACCGAGGAGGATGTCTGGGCTATTTCTACCTCTTCCTTGATGGATTTGTCAGGTTTTTCTGTGGTGGATATACAGGATTTATTTTAAGAGATTTGAAGGACAATAGTAGTATTTACATGTGAAACTATAGAAAGGCATCCACCATATATAGTGGGGAGAACAAGTATTTGATACACTGCCGAAATGCAAATTAATTACTTAAATCATACAATGCGATTTTCTGGATTTTTGTTTTAGATTCCGTCTCTCACAGTTGAAGTGTACCTATGATAAAAATGACAGACCTCTACATGCTTTGTAAGTAGGAAAACCTGCAAAAACGGCAGTGTATCGAATACTTGTTCTCCCCACTGTATATGATATGGGATTGTTGAAATACTTACTGGCTGCTTGTTTCGCAAAGAAGTTGGCCACGGGATTTGTTTTCGGAGCAGGTTTAGTTTTGGAGGTCTCGACCTACAATATCAAACAAATGTGACATCGGAAGTGAACATTACGTCTTGCAATTTAGAGCACATGTACACACTAACCAAAGAAACAAAACACATACCACAGGTGTAACCTCTTTCTGCTCCAATTTAATCTCTTTGCTTGAATCTGGATTCTTGGAGACATTCTTGTTTGCAAACATTCCCATAATGCCTTTGGGTTGCTTGGAGGTGGGTTTAGAGGCCAGATTAGAATGGTTTGCTTTGATTTGCTCCGTCTCTGGTGGTGGGGCCTGTGTCGTCTCACAGGCCTGCTGCACCTCTGCCGAGGACCTAGGCACCGCATCAGCACAACGTATTGCACTGTACCTGCAAATAGATATTATGTTCTGATAAATAGCCTAGGTCACTAAACCTTTGAATATTTCGCCAAAATTTCTCAATCTATTATTTTCACTTTAAGTGTAAATACTGATGTACCTGCTGCAATTTCTTAGATTCTCTTTCACAGTGTCATAATCAGCACTGTACAGAGGACCACTGTCTTTCAGCACAGCCTTCTGAACACTGTACACATGTACGCTGACCGTCAGGCTCATCTTTGACTTCGCATCTAGAAAGGATGACAGATTGTGTTTTGGTGACAATTTCAGAAGACTTCATATTCATCTTAATGAGAAGGAAACACCATAACAAATCAAGTCAGGAAATGAGGCAGGTGAACAGAACCCTAGTAAGTTAGGTGAATCTTTCCTTTCAAGCACAATTCGATACACATTCATAGTAGATATACCTTCAGAAGGTATTCCTACCTAGACTTATTCCATATTTGTGTTACACCCCAAATTCAAAATGGATGAAATATATCTACACAAAATACCCCATAATGACAAAGTGAAAATTAAGATATTTTTGCAAATGTATTGAAAATAAAATACAGAAATCTAATTTACGTAAGTGCTCACACCCCTGAGTAAAGACTTTGTAGAAGCACCTTTGAGTCTTTCTGGGTAAGTCCTTCGGAAACATTCACTTCTTGGTAAGCAACTGCAGTGTACAGTTGGCCATGTGTTTTAGGTTAATGTCCTGCTGAAAGCTGAATTAATCTCCCAGTGTCTGGTGGAAAGCAGACAACCAGGTTTTCCTCTAGGATTTTTCCTGTGCTTAGCTCCATTGTTTATTTTTTTATCCTGGAAAAACTCCCCAGTCCTTAACGATTACAAGCATACCCATAACATAATGCAGCCACCACTATGCTTGAAAATATGGAGAGTGGTACTGTGTAATGTGTTTTATTTGCCCCAAACATAACACTTTCTATTCAGGAATATAAAAGTGAATTGCTTTGCCATATTACTTTTTATTCTGTACAGCCTTCCTTATTTTCAGTCTGACAATTCAGTTAATATTGTGGAGTAACTACAACGTTGATCCATCCTCAGTTCTCCCATCACAGCCATTATACTCCAACTGTTTAAAAGTCACCATTGGCCTCATGGTGAAATACCCAAGCGTTTTCCTTTCACCCGTATCTTTGTAGAGACACCATCCACTGCTTTTTTTAAACTTCTACCCAGCTACCAATAGGTACCCTTCTTTGCGAGGCATTGGACAACCTTCCCTAGTCTTTGCGGTTGAATCAGTGTTTGATATTCACTGCTCGACTGAGGGACCTAATTGTATATGTGGGGTACAGAGATGAGGTAGTCATTCAATGTTAAAGAATATTATTGCACAAAGAGTGAGTCCATGCAACTTATTAAGCACATGTTCACTTCTGCTTAACAAAAGGGGTTGCATACTATTGACTGACGACAGTTCAGCTTTATTTATTTGTATTAATTTGTCAAAATAACTAAAAACATAATTCCACTTTGGCACTATGGGGTATTGTGTGTAGAACTGAGACAAACAAACACAAATCACAAGTTAATACATTTTAAACTCAGGCTGTAAGACAAAAATGTGGAAAAAGACAAGGAGTATGAATACCTTCTGAAGACACGGATAGTTTCAAACTATCTGGTTTGATTTAGCTTTTTGTCCCCCCCCCCCCCACTGATTAACTTGTAATTTTAGGAACAGCAAAAATAGTTTGAGCAAGCAATATGTCAATATCTTTATATTGGCTTTGTCATAGCGCGTCACTAATGTATTTCAATCACCATTTTATTTCAGCGGGCTCTATCTCGCTTTGAAAAAACTTTAAGCCAATTCCCAATGATATTGGGCTGGATGATAATATGGGAAAACTGCTGAATGATCAGAGAAATTATAGTCGAAGCTTTTCTTTTAGGCTATTTACAGAAAAATAAGTCCTGGACGCTTTGCTAGCAATAGACAAGAAATCCACAGGGGCCGACCAATTGGATCCCGGGTCTGCTTTAGTGTGCAGGGCCCATCATTGTTGGCTTAATATCCCACATTAAACATTGTTATCACGAGAATAAAAAGCAACAACCAAAAAAAAGTCTAGAAATCAGCTTGTGCTGCCACTCCATAAGGGCACGGATAGTAGTGATCTTAAATCATTTTTCGCCCCATTTCAAGGCTTCCTTGTCGAGATAAGATTCTTGAATCTTTAGTAAAATGTACAACTTTGCTCTTTTTTTTTCATCTGAGAAATGTATTTAGAATGTAAACCAATCAGGGTTTAGGCCTGGACATAGCACCATCACAGCAACCACTTTAGTTGTTCATGATCTCATCCATGCTTTAGACACTAAAAAGAAATGCTGCGTTGTTTGTGGACCTGTCAAAAGATTTGATTCTGTTGATCAGGCCATTTTACTGAATAAGTTGTCCTCGATAGGCATGAGCTCTGACGGCTGTTCATGGTTTCATGATTATCTAAGTGACAGAACTCAGGGCATCGTGATTGATGGGGTTAAGTCTGAGTTTCCTGACGTACATAAAAAGGTGTACCACAGCAGGCGTTTTTGGCACAGTTTTTTCCCCCTCACTATTTATATGTACACACCATTGGTCAATCTGCACTTCCTCTAGTGCATTCGGGAAAGTATTTAGACAGCTTCAATTGTTTCACATTTTGTTACGTTACAGCATTATTCTAAAATGGATGTAAAGAAAAAAAACTCATCCTCAGGCCTCCCGAGTGGCGCGGTGGTCTAAGGGACTGCGTCGCAGTGCTAGCTGTGCCACTAGAGATTCTGGGTTGGAGTCCAGGCTCTGTCGCAGCCGGGCCACGACCGGGAGACCCATGACCGCACAATTGGCCCAGCGTCGTCCGGGTTTGGCGGCAAGGATGTCCTTGTCCCATCGCACTCTAGCGACTCCTGTGGCGGGCCGGGCACAGTGCACGCTGACAGTCGTCAGGTGTACAGTGTTTCCTTTGACACATTGGTGTGACTGGCTGCCGGGTTAAGCGAGCAGTGTGTCAAGAAGCAGTGCAGCTTGGTTGGGTTGTGTTTCGCATCTCCCAAGTCCGTATGAGAGTTGCAGCGATGAGACAAGACTAACTACCAATTGGATACCACGAAAAGGGGGGTTAAAAAAATACATTTAAATAACTTTCCTCAAACTACACACAATACGAAAACAAGTTTGACATGTTGGAAACTGTATTACAAATAAAAACTGAAATATATTTTTTTTTACACAAGTATTCAGACCCTTTGCTATGAGACTCAAAATTGAGGTAAGGTGCATCCTGTTTCTATTGTTCATCTTTGAGATGTTTCTACAACTTGGGAGTCCACCTGTGGTAAATTCAATTGATTGCACATGATTTGGAAAGGCACACACTGGTCTATATAAATGGTCCCACGGTTTACAGTGCATGTCAAAGCAAAAACCAAGCCATGAGGTTGAAGGAACTGTCCGTAAAAGCTCAGAGACAGGATTGTTCGAGGCACAGATCTGGGGAAGGGCACCAAAACATTTCTGCAGCATTGAAGGTCCCGAAGAACACATTGGCCATCATTCTTAAATGGAAGAAGTTTGGAACCACCAAGACTCTTCCTAGAGCTGGCCGACTGGCCAAATTGAGGAATCGAAGGTGGTCAGGGAGGTGACCAAGAACCCAATGGTCACTCTGATAGAGCTCCAGAGTTCCTCTGTGGGGATGGGAGAATCTTCCGGAAGGACAACCATCTCTACAGCACTCCACCAATCACACCTTTATGGTAGAGTGGCCAGACAGAAGACACTCCTCAGTAAAAGGCACATGACAGCCCACTTGGAGTTTGCCAAAAGGCACCTAAAGGACTCTGACAATGCGAAACAAGATTCTCTGGTCTGATGAAACCAAGATTGAACTATTTGGCCTGAATGCCAAGTGTCACGTCTGGAGGAAACCTGGCACCATCCCTACGGTAAAGCATGGTGGTGGCAGCATCATGCTGTGGGGATGTTATTCAGCGGCAGGGACTGGGAGACTAGTCAGGATCCAGGCTAAGATGAACAGAGAAAATTACAGAGATCCTTGATGAATACCTGTTCCAGAGTGCTCAGGACCGCAGACTGGGGTGAAGTTTCACCTTCCAACAGGACAACGACCCTAAGAACAGACAAAACAATGCAGGAGTGGCTTCGGGACAAGTCTCTGAATGTCCTTGAGTGGCCCAGCCAGAGCCCAGACATGAACCCGATCAAACATCTCTGTAGAGACCTGAAAATAACTGTGCAGCAACACTCCCCACCCAACCTGGCAGAGCTCAAGAGGCTCTGCAGAGAAGCAGGGGATAAGCTCCCCAAATACAGGTGTGCCAAGCTTGTAGCATCATACCAAAGGAGACTCGAGGATGTAATCGCTGCCAAAGGTGCTTCAACAATGTACTGAGTAAAGGGTCTGAATACTTATGTAAAATGTCACATTTCAGTATTTAATCAATTATTTAAAAAAATTCTAAACCTGTTTTTGCTTTTTCATTATGGGGTAGTGTCTGTAGATTGATAAGGAATACATTTTTGAATAATCCTGTAATGTAACAAAATGTGGAAAAAGTCAAGGGGCCTGAATACTTTCCGAATGCACTGTATATGCGGATGATACTAGTATGTATGCCATTTCCCCGACTGTTGATCTGGCTGTATCAAAACTAGTCAGAATTTATAGCTGTGCATGAATCCCTTGACGATTTAAAACTTGTGCTTAATACGGGCAAAACAAAATATGTTTTTAAACTCTCATAAGAATGTTTCAGATGAACTACATGTTCACTCATTAGATGGCTCACCAATCATACCTGTTCCCGCATTTAAATACTTAGACATTTGGATCAGTGGAGGACTCCTCATAATAATGGCTGGAATGGACCTAATGGAATGGCATCAAACACCTGGAAACCATGCGTTTGATACCATTCCACTGATTCCGCTCCAACCATTACCACAAGCCAGTTCTCCCCAATTAAAGTACCACCAACCTCCTTTGATTTGGATTGATATGGAGCTGACGTAAAAATAATAAAAATAAACATTTTGACGAGTTGGTTAAGTCAAGATTTAACGTAGTCTTTTTCTACCTAAACAGATCATGCCCCTAAGCAGTAGGAAGCAGATTATTCAGTCAATCTTTATCTGTTCTTGATTATGGTGATATTATTTATCAAAGTGCAGCTGCTGCTACTCTGAAACCTTTGGATGCCCTTTTCTGATACTCACCACTGCATCCTGTATCAAAAGGTTGGCTGAACTTTGCTAAAGACCCGTCGATCTCTACATTGTTTAGAAGGCCCTACTTCATAAACGTCCGTCTTATCGAACTTTGCTGCTGAAGTACATGTATCAGAGTTACTTAACCCGGTCACATGATTGGTTAACTCGAGGTTCCTAGGGTCTCCGACTACGTAAGTATACTTTTAATGCACTGTATTCCTGGAACAAAATTCAAAATACATTTCATGTTGATGTTCTGGTGCCATTGGGGCAATTTAAAGCTTTGATTGGGGACGTATTTGGGTAGGAATGTAACTATTTTTCTGGTTGATTTGTAATGTTTTATCTGTGCTTCCCATGACTGTTTATACAGACACACACATAGTACCAGTCAAAAGTTTGGACACCTACTCATTCAAGGGGTTTGCTTGATGTTTTTAGTATTTTCTACATTGTAGAATAAAATTGAAGACATCAAAACTATGAAAACACATATGGAATCATATAGTAACCAAAAAGTGTTACATCAAAATATATTGTAGATTCTTCAAAGTAGCCACCCTTTGCCTTGATGAAGGCTTTGCACACTCTTGGCATTCTCCTAACAAGCTTCCCACATATGCTGAGCACTTGTTGGCTGCTTTTCCTTCACTCTGTTGTCCTACCTCATCCCAAACCATGTCAATTGGTTTGCGGTTGGGTGATTGTGGTGGCCAGGTCATCTGATGGAGCACACTATCACTCACCTTCTGTGGTCAAATAGCCCTTACACAACCTGGTGGTGTGTTTTGGGTCATTGTCCTGATGAAAAAACAAATGATAGTCCCACTAAGAGAACCAGATGGGATGGCGTATCGCTGCAGAATACTGTGGTAGCCATACTGGTTAAGTGTGCCTTGAATTTGAAATACATTAGATTTATTTGGGCTGCAGATAATTTCCGATTTCTGAGGCTGGTAACTAATGAACTTATCCTCTGCAGCAGAGGTAACTCTGGGTCTTCCTTTCCTGTGGCGGTCCTCATGAGAGCCAGTTCCATAATAGCGCTTGATGGTTTTTGAGACTGCACGTGGAGAAACTGTCAAAATTCGTAACATTTTCCAGATTGACTGACCTTTGACTTCAAGTAATGACGGACTGTGGTTTATTTTTGCTTATATGAGCCGTTCTTGAAATAACATGGACTTGGTCTTTTACCAAATAGGGCTATCCTCTGTATACCAAACCTACCTGTCACACCACAACTGATTGGCTCAAACGCATTAAGGACAGAAACTCCACAAATTAACTTTTAACAAGGCACACCTGTTAATTGAAATGCATTCCAGGTGACTACCTCATGGAGCAGTGGATGTCTTCACTATTATTCTACAATGTAGAAAGAAATAAAAACCCTTGAATGAGTAGGTCCAAACTTGTCCAAACTTTTGACTGGTACTGTGTGTATATATTAGAGGTCGACAGATTATGATTTTTCAGCGCCGATACCGATTATTGGAGGACCAAAAAAAAGCTGCTACCGATTAATCGGTCGATTTTTATATAGATAGATATATCTATCTTATCTATGTGTGTAATAATGACAATTACAACAATAATGAATGAACACTTTTATTTTAACTTAATATGATACATAAATAAAATCAATTTAGTCTCAGATAAATAATGAAACATGTTCAATTTGATTTAAATAATGCAAAACCAGTGTTGGAGAAGTAAAAGTGCAATATGTGCCATGTTAAAAAAAAGCTAACGTTTAAGTTCCTTGCTCAGAACATATGAAAGCCGGTGGTTCCTTTTAACGAGTCTTCAATATTCCCAGTTAAGATTCCCAATATTCACAGTTCGCAACAAGCCAGACGAGACGGCCCAAACTGCTGCATATACCCTGACTCTGCTTACACTGAACACAAGAGAAGTGACAATTTCAGGCACCGCATTGATTATATGCAGCGCAGGACAAGCTAGTTAAAACTAGTAATATCATCAACCATGTGCAGTTAACTAGTGATTGTGTTAATACTGATTGTTTTTTTATAAGATAAGTTTAATGCTAGCTAGCAACTTACCATGGCTCCTTGCTGCCTGCACTCACGTAACAGGTGGTCAGCCTACCAGGCAGTCTCCTCGTGGAGTGCTATATAAATCGGCCATAATTGGCAATTGTTATGAAAACTTGAAATTGGCCATTCAGATTAGTCGGTCGACCTCTAGTGTGTGTGTGTGTGTGTGTGTGTGTGTGTGTGTGTATATTCATGTTGTATCATGCAGGGCATATTTGAAGAAAAAAATACCCAGGTGTCAATAGGTCTTCCCTGATAAAAGAAAAGGCTAAATACCAACAACAAAAACATCAATTCTACCACAGCTTTAGATTTCACCCAGTCTCAAAAGCTAATAGTTTTGATAATTTGGAACTTGCATAATGATTGCTGTCCTCGTCATGAAATTACAACTTTACCCTGTTCATGTAAAAATGACCAAATGCACTTGTAGATCAATATCCTACATAGTTACACGCACAAAGGTTTGATAGGCTACAGGAGAGGACGCATCAATTCAGTCAACAGATTTGAGGTATTTTCAGAATCAGGCAGAAAGAAAATAGTATGATTCATAATAATATAATAATAATAATATAATAATATATGCCATTTAGCAGACGCTTTTATCCAAAGCGACTTACAGTCATGTGTGTATACATTCTACGTATGGGTGGTCCCGGGAATCGAACCCACTACCCTGGCGTTACAAGCGCCATGCTCTACCAACTGAGCTACAGAAGGACCACAATAGCCATTCATAGCTTTTGAATCCATTTTCTGACCAATGAATACTTCATTCGGATCGGTTTGGACTCCAGCGGACCGATGCGCTCATATCTTAAACATTTGAAACGGTATCGATGCATATGGGTGAATTGTTCAATCCTTACAACTTACCCTCCAGCTGATCCTCTCGCACTACTGACACCTTGTGACTCTGAAAAGAAAGCATTAAAAAAAAAACATTGAAAAGACCTAAGCACTGCATATAACACTGGAACTAAAAAAAAGTAAGAATCCTAAGTCCAAATAGGCTTACTGCTTGCTGTATGTCATGTTCTGAAGGGGCATGGTGAGCAGTTGTGTGCATTGTGCATAAAAATTGGCGTTTTGGCTTGTTCTCTTACCGTGGTACCATTCTCAACAAACTTGCCAGACACAAGGTAGGTAGCATGGAGCCGAGCAGAGCCTTCTTTCCTCTTTTGATCCAAGTAATGGAAGAGCATTCTGAAATAGACACATTGTGGTGGAACCATAGACTCATTTACAGGTGGTGGTTTAAACACAACAAAACGTTGGAAGGCAAGTAATGTGGGTGGTTCTGGATAACGTTACTCACTGTTTGGCTAGGTTGACATGGACCCCAAGGGTGAGACTCAGCCATTTGTAGGTCACCTGTTTGAACACACACACACACACACACAAGAGAACACAATAGTCTGTTGTCAACATAGATATGGCCGGGATACACTAAACTCGGTTAACCGAGAACAAAAGTATTGCGTAATTGGTCAGACGTTTACGCAGCTAACGTGGTCTGTCCACGAGAGATTAGGGATGCATAACTAACTACAGTACCTAAATAACGACGTAATTTACACCACAACAATGTATTTAATCCTGACAATTTCGCAAGCTCTGGTGTATTCCGATCTTCTAGGATTGCAGCTCCAACCTTCCCCAATTCAACGAACTGTAGCTAGTTAGCTAGTCTCAAAATGTGGGGCCTGCTGATGCTGTAGCGAACTTCTATTGGCCCCAGCAGCAAGCTAACAGTAGGTGGATAGATCGAGATATATTAGTTAACTAGGTGACTTACGATTTTATTCTGGTCGTTGACAAATTCATCAATATTATCCAAGTAAAGGTCATCCATTGTGCAATGTATGAAGCTAACGAGTCGATAGCTCTTCTACCTCCGTTTCTGTTTCAGGCGGGAAGGGAAGACACTGACGTCACGGACGCGCTTTATTTACTTTCTTTCATCCGTTAGCGTGGGATGTGTTCAAGAGCATCAAGGGTTCGGGGTCTGTGCATTGCATTTGTACGGAATCATCATGACACACAAAGTTGATGCTATATCACATTGGTCCCTTGTAAAATGGACAGTTTTATAAACTCATTTATTAACACAGATGTTATTGCTACCCAGCTGAATTGCAAAAATATTCCACAAGCCTGGGTGACAGCCCAGGACATTTGCAAGATCCACTGTCACCCTCTTGTCAAGGTTGAATAAAGTTTAAACAGCTATTTGAAATAACACGACAGACTATCAAGGCAAACAAATGCATGATGTCATACATTACAGTTGTAATAGGCTAAATAAACTCAATCAAGAAGGTTTTCCCTGCTTTCCATTGCTTTCACGTGAACCATCTTGCAGCCTACTTTTTCTTCATACTCATTTACATTTACATTTACATTTACATTTAAGTCATTTAGCAGACGCTCTTATCCAGAGCGACTTACTCCTCAGCAAAGTCAAAGCCTCTTCCTTGAAAAACACCCCTGCCCTCTAAGATGCTGGCTACAAAACAAACAGGATTACATATTCAACTAATACTATTGCATACAATAGATATGCACTTCATGTAATCGATGAGGATAAAAATAGGGTAAGTAGGCCTACCTACTTAGAGGGATTTCGCTGATTGTTGTCCTCTCCTTTATTTGTATAAGCATCTCTTCAACTATTTCCCCTCTCTTCTGTATTGGTCTCAGAAGATAGATTCCCAATCTGAGAATTAAAGGTTGTTGTTTCATTATTAAATACGGATGACTGCCATTACATTTGAATGCAGATACCTCGTGACAGATAAAATCACATGTTGACATCTTCATTAGGCACATCCTTCAATAGTTATTCACATAGCTCACCTTTTGTCCCCCCTCTTCTATATGGTTTCTCTATGGAATCAAGGTTTGGGATTTCTTTAAACTTGGAGATTCTTGAGTGTTTGTTCCAACATTCTCATCACATGTTCTATTCCTGTATGACACACATTTACATTACTTAAGGTACTGCAGTGTAGCATTGAAAGTGTACAAAATTGCTTTGACTCGTAGAAAAACTCGACTTCAAGTAATCATAAAAGGGCCCTCACCAACAGGCTCTGCAATGTTTGGCAACCAATATTTTTTATTTTATTTATCCATTATTTTACCAGGTAAGTTGACTGAGAACACGTTCTCATTTACAGCAACAACATGGTGAAAAGTTACAGGGGAGAGGAGGGGGATGAATGAGCCAATCGTAAACTGGGGATATATTAGGTGACCGTGATGTTTGAGGGACATATTGGGAATTTAGCCAGGACACCAGGGTTAACAACCCTACTCTTACGATAAGTGCCATGGGATCTTTAATGACCTCAGAGAGTCAAGGCCACCCATTTAACGACCCAATCCGAAAGACGGCACCCTGCACAGAGCACTTTCCCCAATCACTGCCCTGGGGCATTGGGATATTTTTTTTAGACCAGAGGAAAGAGTGCCTCCTACTGGCCCTCCAACACCACTTCCAGCAGCATCTGGTCTCCCATCCAGGGACTGACCAGGACCAAACCTGTTTAGCTTCACTGAGTGTACAAAACATTGATAACATCTGCTCTTCCGTGACATAGAACAGTGGTTCCCAACACCAGTCCTTGAGTATCCCCAAAAGCACATATTTTTGTTGTAGCCCCGGACAAGCACACCTGATTCAACTCATTGAGGGCCTGATGATTAGTTGTCAAATTGAATCAGGTGTGTCTGTCCAGGGCTATAAAAATGTGTACTGTTGCGGATACTCGAGGACTGGATTTGAGAACCATTGGTCTATGTCATGGAAGAGCAGGTGTTCTCAATGTTTTGTACACTCAGTGTATTACCACGGCAGTTTACAGATATGCAGGTAGGTGTGCATTGTGCACTGTTTTCTTCCATTTACCATACTGTGGACCGGAATAATACTACATTTCGAAACTATGACTGACCTTTTCAGGTTGTAGCATCAGCACCTCAAGAGTTTGAAATCACATGCCATTATCCTTTGCCCTATTCCGTAGGAGTAAATATGAACATATTCCACACACTTCTAGAATTCAAAAAGTAACTTAAGTGTCTATTGTCTATCACTATTAGCAGGTATTCTGTTCAAAGGTGTATGAAGAGGGAACACTTGGTAAATTTCTCCTCTTTGTCATCATATACTGCCACCCAGTGGAATGTAAAGGTACTACACCAACTTTTACCAGATAACAAATCATAAGAGCCACATTTCTGAGCACTTGCACACCAGGAAGCCACTCGTTTCATTCTAGTGGTTAAACCCTGTTGAGCAGGAAGGTTTCCTCTATGACTGAGGGAACTAAACCAGAAAACTACACTTACCTACAGTTTAAAATCTACAATAAAAGCAATGTGATTCCAATATGAACATGAACTCACAGCTGCGAGGGGTCATGGCGAGGGGCAGCCTTGTTGGGAGGAAGGCCTGAAGCTGATTTAGTTTTGCATGTTATTTTGGCATTAATATGTGTCACATATACGTTTGCAAACAATGTAAAAATATATATCATTGAGTTAATACAAACATGGTCTCTTTTTTGTTTTCTTGTGTAAGGCAGCTCCAAAATGCAGGTGTTTCAGCCTAGCTCCGTGCTTTCTGTGGTGGTGGAGCAAGCCAGCAGAAAATATGGAGCATTGCGCCATGATTGGCTCAGTGTTCTGTCACTCATGGGGACACTACGCCACCGCCAAGTCTTAAGGGTAGAGCTCGAACAATCTAGCTCCGTGGGTGCTGCCATAGAGTTACATTAGAAGTGCCCATCTAAGAAGAGTCAAGGTCATTGGCCACAGATAACGGCAAATCACGTTATATGTACAGAAACTTTGATTGGACTGATCATGTCAACATCATGCCAGGTCGCAATTGTAAATGAGAACTTGTTCTCAACTTGCCTACCTGGTTAAATAAAGGTGAAATAAAAATAAAATAAAATCATACTTTCAAAATCTTAGCTAGCAGTCATCATCATGAATCAAATCGACAATCTACTGGCAAATCCTTGTCATATGAAGAGAAATTTAGATAAAACGTATCGTTGCTCATCGGCCATTGAACATAAACATCACACAACAAGTTGAAAATCGCAAATTCAACAATGAGTGGTTTGGAAGGAATCAGTGACAGTGGCTAACTGCAAGCATTGCAAAGCAATCAGTGGCCTGCTATTCGGTGGAGTGGCTGTGTGGTCCCATATCTGGGATTAAGGGGCTCTTTTCCAAGTTTAAAATGATAAACATTCAACATTGGCCATGCTGTCAATGAAGCATGATTTGTGCTGCGCTCAAAACAACCGTTAACTCTGAACTGCGAAAACTTGACTTCAGTGAGTTCAAGACAACTGGGAAGTCGGGAATAAACGAGCTCCGACTGGGAAAATACCTTTTGAATCCAACCTCTTTCTAGCGCTACGACCTGAAGAACGTGACGTCCTCATGATTCAACAATGTTTTTTTATGAGTTCCCAGTAGTTTTGAAATCATTTTTTTATGGTGCTGCATAAATTATGTAATATACCAGGGAGATATGTATACTGTAGCTAAGAAAGTAATACTAAGTGCATGTTGTGTAGTAAGATGTTAGTAGCCCATGTGCCTCACCCTAATAATTTGGTCTATGTACACCTCTTAATTTTGCCTGCTTTTCTGACTTGGTGGTGCACATGTAGCCTATAACCTGTTTTAGAGAAATGTAATAATCGAAAATTGTAAGAGCTTTCGATAACGACACAGGGTGAGACCCAGATGCAAACACAGGAGGCAGATGCGTCAAGTCTCTGATATTTATTAGACAACAAGAGGCAGGCAAGAGGCAGATCGAGGACAGGCAAAAGTTCATAAACCAAAGTCCAAATGGTACAGGGTGGCAGGCAGGCTCGAGGTCAAGACAGGCTGAATGGTCAGGCAGGCAGGCAGGCTGTATCCGGGCAGGCAAGAGGTCAGAACCGGGAGGACTATAAAACAGAGACTAAGAAAAAACAGGAGTTCGGAAAAACACTCTGGTAAGCAAGACAAGACACACTGGCGACAGACAAACAGAGAACACAGGATTAAATACACTGGGAATAATGGGGGAGATGGGTGACTCCTGGAGGGGGGTGGAGACAATCACAAAGACTGGTAAAACAGATCAGGGTGTGACACTTTCATTGTCTGCTTATATACCCCCTTTGTTTATCCTAGGGTTCTGACTTGGTGAACAGGTAGAACACTGTAAGAACGGCCCATGTTCTGAGTTCTGTAACTGTACATTTCAAAAGTGCTGAACAAACAGTTATATTGACTACGTCCGTCCTAGCTCGCTCATTAATGTCTTAATCGAAATTACAGGTTGCTTGTCGTCCACTTATGTCATCGTTTGTACATCTCAATTGGCATTAGAAACCACATTTGTTTAAGCAAGTCAGCCATCAGCTATGTTTTTTTTTTAAGGCAGTAAATGAGGCTGAATTAACTGTTTCGCTGCCAGACAAGGCTCTGCTGAGAGCCAGGTGTAGCAGTGGTAAGATTTTGGGACTGCTGTTGGGACAGCTTTATGGCACCGTTTGTCAGCGTTATAGTGCAATTAATATATTGTTTAGTATTGTGTAGTGGCTTTGTTGGCATACATCCCACTTCCATCCCATACTCAAATCGCCACTGAGTAGGCAACCTATGTTTGTTGTGAGCTGGTTAAATATTTACACAGCTTACTTATTTGTAGGTATCCTAGCAACACGGCAACATTTGCAGTCTCTTACCACATTCCCGCCAGCGGTTGGCGGTATAGAATGATTTTGGTCTCTTTTGCGGCGCTACTGACGTTACACAGCACAAGCGATGAGCCAATAACTTCTATTTCACGACACGCTTTCAAATTTGCGTACAAATGGTTTAAGAGATAGCTAAACTTTGACCGTTTTAACTGGGTCTCACGACACAACGGTGTGATTTGTAGCCTAAAAAGCCAGCTCCCGTAAGTGTGTTTTGACTAATTTCGACGTTAGGCTAGTATTATCTTTTTGCATGTTGTTTATTATTTTTCTTGAACGTCAGCTGTCGCGATATAACAGCATAATGTTAGCCGATGAAACTGAGAAAGTGTTTTCATGTCCAGGCAGGGAATCTTGTGAAATTTGTGTCTAAGGTGATTTGTCATGTGTGTATGTAATCCCTCTGTTTGCAGGAACCAGGACATTTAGCTATGGGGAATACCTCATCAAGGAGTTATTTCCCGGGAATCAAAATGCAACCTGCTAAAACGACTCTGTTCAAACGGGAGCAAACTGGGACGACATACAGAATCCCAGCTCTCATCTACCTAAAAGAGAGTCAGACATTCCTTGCCTTTGCAGAGAAGCGCTCTTCCACCAGTGACATTGATGCAAAACTTATTGTTATGAGGAGAGGCACTCAACAAAATGGATCCACTCAGGTAAATGTCGAGTTCAAATCTAAACACATCATAGTCACACAGTTGAAGGTTTTCATGTTTAATTTACATGCATACATTTTTTCATTCCTATTGATGATTTTCAATACTTTCACATTGTTCCCCAGTGGTCAGAATCCCAGGAGCTATTATCAGCATGTTTACCAGACCACCGCACCATGAACCCCTGCCCGGTGTATGAGAAGAATACCAAGACTCTATTCCTATTTTTCATCTGCATTTTGGGTAACACTCCAGAGCACCATCAGATCTGTACAGGCAAGAATAAGGCACACCTGTGTTACATCACCAGTAATGATGAGGGCCAGAGCTGGAGCCAGACAAAGGACTTGACAGAGAGTGTGATAGGCAAAACGGTCAGAAGGTGGGCTACATTTGCTGTGGGACCAGGCCATGGCATTCAAATGGAGAGTGGAAGATTGATCATTCCTACCTATGCCTATTATATCCACTGCAAATGCTTCTCCTTCCCCTTCCCCTTCACGGTACAGCCTCATGCTCTCTCAATATACAGTGACGACTTCGGTCAGACATGGCAAATGGGCAGGATGCTTCAAAGAAAGTCCTGTGAATGTGAGATGGCAGAGATCATAGACCACGAGGGCAGCAGTCACCTGTACTGCAACGCCCGCCATAGAGGTCACAGAGTGGAAGCTTTGAGTGAGAGCAGTGGGGTTTACTTTGACAAGCCCCGCTTGGCTCCAAGGTTAGTGGAGCCGTGCCACGGTGGTTGCCAAGGCAGTGTGATTGGCTTCCCTGCCCCTGAGCAAGGTGAAGAGGGCATGGGTGGTACCACATCACCACCGCTGGCCTCAGACACGCAAACCTGGCTACTCTTCACCCACCCGACCAATAAGAGGACGAGGAAAGACTTGGGAGTGTATTTGAACCGGTCCCCACTGCACACGTCAGGTTGGGACCGGCCCTGGATCGTCCACAGTGGACCCAGTGGCTACTCAGACCTAGCCTACATTGAGGACACAGAGCACTTTGCTTGCCTGATGGAATGTGGTGAGAATAGTGAGCTTGAACAGATTGCCTTTGTGTCTTTTCCCCTCAGTGATGTCATGCAGACCGTTGACGAGAAAGGAAATACCTTCTAGTTTGTTGTGTTTATATTTAAGTACTACACTCAAATTCCAGTCAGATTCAGTGGTCAGTTGAGGCACACGATCATCTTTATCCTCAATTTATATAAAAAGAAGTAATCTGAAAATAATGAAACGTGATCATTTATATCAATCTTTAGTGTAAAAAAGGCAACTGACGCTACGATTTCTTGAAATGCAATCATAGTTAAATCAAATGTTATATAGTATGTAGATGTGATAATTTTATGAAGTCTGACTGTATGCACTGCAATGCATGCTGTCATTGGATACTAATCTCTAAGCAGTGGTCTATTTAAATGGCATACTTTTACTTGCAGTTGTACAATGAAACTCCTTTCACCTCAATGTAGTCATGCAATTCCTTGTTTGCCAAGCACCCTTTGAAGACTACAACCACCTACAGGCCACGATCAGGCAACACTTCTGCTCCTCAGGCGTTACTTTAAGTCATGCGCCCTATTGAATGAACAGACATTCCTGTATCATCTACCGTGACTCATCTGTTCCAACTGCATTGACTTCCTAAACCCACACTCCATTCTGGTCTTTAAGCACTTTCTATCTTATGTTTGACAGTCCACAGCACTGTAAATGTAGGACTACTTAATTTATAAATGTTTTTTTGTTAAAAGATGTATGCTGTTCAGACCCTATGTAATGCACTGACAGTGAACCTCTCTGTAGTGCCTGCTAATGCACAGGTGATAACTCCAATGTTCAAGATCAGTTGAATATGTTCCTTATCTCTAAATGATGCTACAATAGTAGTTCTGCCTCAACTACCTCCACATTACTGTCCTGCCTGCATCCTTGGCTATGCAGAAGATGCATAAAAACATTGTTAATCATTCATGTGAATGGCATGCAGAGCTCTCTTTTGAAAATAAAATTCTAACAAGCTGTGTTTATCTTTTTGATTGACATAATACTGTGAGCGAAGAAACTGCGATGCAAGTGATACTGCCGTCCACCTTTAGGTTCATGGTCCAGGGTTTGTCTTATTTAGCAGGTACATGAAGAGATCAGTTTAATGTTGTAGTCAAATGTCTCTTAAAAAATATAATAGTACAAACCCAGAATACCTCTTTCATGCAAATGTGTGTACAGTATGGGAATAACAACTACTCATAAGAATGGGAAAACAAACAAGTGGCATCTTATCACAAATAGTGCTTTACATATTCCTTACATAATGAAAAGGACATGTTGACTTCAGGCAAGGTTCAACGCTGCATAATGATTAACATTGAGCTGTAAGTGTGTTTGAATGTCAACAGCTGGCAGTGGCTTTGTCGACCCAGTCCCATACATGCACAGACCCGTCTACAGCAGCAGAGAGGACAGTCCTGGGACGACTTGGATGCCAAACATGAGTGGTGACCACAGCTGATGAAGTGTCAAACTGATCGTCAGACATCATGTGACCTCGGTGGATAAAAAGAGGCTGGAATTCCATCAACTCTGGTCTCCAAGAGGCAGTGTCGTAGATTTGCACCATTCCATCAAAACCTAGATGGGAAGACACATTTAATGGAAAAGTTCTGTATTACAAGAGCCTTCAATTGGAACATATATTTAGAAAGCAAGAAATTTGTACAATCCATAAGACATGAGTTAATCACATAAAGCAGGATGAAGGTGTGACATTTTGCTCACCTGACACAGCAAGACAGTTGTCTAAAGCGGGCGCCCATGTCACCTTCATGAAGTCATCACTGGTAGTTTTCCTCTGGACATGAAGCTGGACTTGACACAAGGGGGCTCTTAGGTCCCTTAGATCAGACACAACCACTTGGCAGGCCGAGGAGAGCCTTGCTACACTACAGGAGGATGGATCTGATGAGGACAGGTCTGTTTTAACACCCATACACCAGTGGACGCCCTCTCTCCCTCCAGCTGGGTTATTCTGAAGACCAGAAGGATTCCGTGTGTCCCCCACATACAGGTCACCATTACAGGCACAAGCGAGAAATACACTGCCACTCACAAATTGCAGGGAGCTTAGTAAATCTGGAATGTCTTTCCCTGAGATGGAAGGAAAAAAAGATATCCGTGACTGTTATACACGTGTTTGTACACCAACATTATACTCTATAGGAAATTAGAGTTGCCTGGAATGCTTCAGTGTCACTGTATAAAACAGGCTATTACCCAGAGAGTAGAGTGGCTTCCCTGACGTCAGCTCAGTCAGTTGAATGTCGCTGATCTGAGAGCCATGAAGAACACATGGGCCTCCAGTTAACCCAGGGGCTATTTTGACACCTTTATCTGATGATGCACTCTTCAGTTGTAAAACTCCTGTCCTCTTTATGACATCTAGCATTTGAAGACAAATCCCGCAAGAGAAATAAGATTTCAATGAGGGTAAGGCCGATGCTGACTGGGGCCTAATCAGGTTGTAAATCATCATTTAAATGTGCAGTATAAAGTGGAGAGTAGATAGGAACTGCAGTCTTATTATACTGTAATACACAGAAAAGGAGACAAGGAAACAGTAGGTCTACCCACCACAATCGTCTCCTCCTAAGTCCCACACCTGGAGATTGGAGTTGAAGCCATCATTGGTAACGACACACCTTTACAAGAAACAACCGTTTGAAGATGAAAGCTCATGGCAACAAAAGGAAGTTACATAATCAATGGCTACTATGATATACCTTGTTCCTGGAATGTGTTTGAGGCAATGAATGGAGCCATCTGAGAAACCTCCATGGACCACTTTGAAATCTCGTTCTGCACAAAGACCCTGCCCACATTGAATAGACACATTGGTAGTCAGTGACGTTCCAATACATAATTGATATCTTGAAACGTTTTGTTTCATGCTTTAATCATTTCAATCCATTACCTGATTATCATCAGTGAAAAGTTTCAGTGGCAAAAGCAGCTCTAACATTTCATTTTTATCTGAACTGTAACCTGCAACACATATAGCTGTGGGGTAAAGACAAAAAGTAATTTAAACACAATCAATGTGGTTGGTTGGTTATAATCAAAACATACTATATAGCCTTGTAAAATGTGAAAATTATGAAAAGGCCTACTTTTTTCTGATGTCCATTCAATTACTCTTGTAGGATGTTCAAGTTGATACTCGTGAATATTATTGTATCTGAAAGAGAACTACGTGTGTAAGGTGAACTCGGTTTAGAGCAGGTGCATCACATTTAATAAGAAAAGCAGCAAGTATATACTGTTAAAAGATATTCTAGTCTTATCTGGAACGTCCTAAAACATTGCGCCTGTGAATGTACCCCTAGTGTTTTCCCACAGAGACACGTGAAGCATGATTTAAGCAACTTCAATATATCAAGGAAGTCTCAACTCACTTTCAATATTTCACAAAATAATTCGTACTTACATTTTCAAAGACTCGATAAACCAGTCATCAAATTCATTCTCAACCGAAGAGGTTTCACCCATCTCGTCCACCGCTAAACAACTTCTGTACCTCCGCCTGTATTTGATTAGTAGCAGATAAGCAGCCGTGTTGCCACCTAGCGGATTGGAGTGTAGATCAGAGCAACTCTCTGTAATGCGCATCCAGTCAAAGAGTGGGCCATGTCCACCAACCAAAACATAAACAATGAAGCAAATACATCCACCCCATTACATTTTCACATGCAAATAGCACTTGATTTAATATTTAATATGACAACAAAAATATAAGAATGTTTTTACTGCTGCTCTTGAATTATTTGTTACTTTTATTTCTTGTTTTTTTTGTTTTGTTTGTTTTTTTCTTTAAAAAAATAAGTGCATTGTTGGTTAAGTGCTTGTAAGTAAACATTTCACTGTAAGGTCTACAACACCTGTTGTATTCGGCACATGAGACAAATACGATTTGATTTGATTTAACAGGTTCGATTGTTCATTAGTTGAAATTCCTGGAAATCTTTACAGACAGTCGCTGTAAAAACCATAGTCAAAAGTAGTGGTTGATTAGGCGCTTGTCCCACTTGACTGCAAGTCAAGAAGTTGGCTGTATGATGTGTCATGGTTGCAACGTTACACTTGGTTAAGAGCAGAAAGGTTAGCAGGTTGGCTATCTGCAGAGATACAGGTTAGCAGGTTAACTATCTGCAGAGATACAGGTTAGCTACAGGTTAGCTATCTGCAGAGATACAGGTTAGCAGGTTAACTGTCTGCAGAGATACAGGTTAGCTATCTGCAGAGATACAGGTTAGCAGGTTAACTATCTGCAGAGATACAGGTTAGCTATCTGCAGAGATTCAGGTTAGCTACAGGTTAGCTATCTGAAGAGATACAGGTTAGCTATCTGCAGAGATACAGGTTAGCTATCTGCAGAGATACAGGTTAGCTATCTGCAGAGATACAGGTTAGCTACAGGTTAGCTATCTGAAGAGATACAGGTTAGCTACAGGTTAGCTATCTGCAGAGATACAGGTTAGCTATCTGCAGAGATACAGGTTAGCTATCTGAAGAGATACAGGTCAGCTATCTGAAGAGATACAGGTTAGCTACAGGTTAGCTATCTGAAGAGATACAGGTTAGCTATCTGCAGAGATACAGGTTAGCTATCTGCAGAGATACAGGTTAGCTATCTGCAGAGATACAGGTTAGCTACAGGTTAGCTATCTGAAGAGATACAGGTTAGCTACAGGTTAGCTATCTGCAGAGATACAGGTTAGCTATCTGCAGAGATACAGGTCAGCTATCTGAAGAGATACAGGGTTATCTGAAGAGATACAGGTTAGCTACAGGTTAGCTATCTGCAGAGATACAGATTAGCTATCTGCAGAGATACAGGTTAGCTATCTGAAGAGATACAGGTTAGCTACAGGTTAGCTATCTGAAGAGATACAGGTTAGCTACAGGTTAGTTATCTGAAGAGATCCAGGTTAGCTACAGGTTAGCTATCTGCAGAGATACAGGTTAGCTATCTGCAGAGATACAGGTTAGCTATCTGCAGAGATACAGGTTAGCTACAGGTTAGCTCTCTGCAGAGATACAGGTTAGCTACAGGTTAGCTATCTGCAGAGATACAGGTTAGCTATCTGCAGAGATACAGGTTAGCTATCTGCAGAGATACAGGTTAACTATCTGCAGAGATACAGGTTAGCTATCTGAAGAGAGGTTAGCTATACAGGTTAGCTATCTGCAGAGATACAGGTTAGCTATCTGCAGAGATACAGGTTAGCTATCTGCAGAGATACAGGTTAGCTATCTGAAGAGATACAGGTTTAGCAGAGATACAGGTTAGCTATCTGCAGAGATACAGGTTAGCTATCTGCAGAGATTAGTTAGCTATCTGCAGAGATACAGGTTAGCTATCTGAAGAGATACAGGTTAGCTATCTACAGAGATACAGGTTAGCTATCTGCAGAGATACAGGTTAGCTACAGGTTAGCTATCTGCAGAGATACAGGTTAGATACAGGTTAGCTATCTGCAGAGATACACTACAGGTTAGCTATCTGCAGAGATACAGGATACAGGTTAGCTATCTGCAGAGATACAGGTTAGCTATCTGCAGAGATACAGGTTAGCTCCAGGTTAGCTATCTGCAGAGATACAGGATACAGGTTAGCTATCTGCAGAGATACAGGTTAGCAGGTTAACTGTCTGCAGAGATACAGGTTAGCTATCTGCAGAGATACAGGTTAGCTATCTGCAGAGATTCAGGTTAGCTACAGGTTAGCTATCTGAAGAGATACAGGTTAGCTATCTGCAGAGATACAGGTTAGCTATCTGCAGAGATACAGGTTAGCTATCTGCAGAGATACAGGTTAGCTACAGGTTAGCTATCTGAAGAGATACAGGTTAGCTACAGGTTAGCTATCTGCAGAGATACAGGTTAGCTATCTGCAGAGATACAGGTTAGCTATCTGAAGAGATACAGGTCAGCTATCTGAAGAGATACAGGTTAGCTATCTGAAGAGATACAGGTTAGCTATCTGCAGAGATACAGGTTAGCTATCTGCAGAGATACAGGTTAGCTATCTGCAGAGATACAGGTTAGCTACAGGTTAGCTATCTGAAGAGATACAGGTTAGCTACAGGTTAGCTATCTGCAGAGATACAGGTTAGCTATCTGCAGAGATACAGGTTAGCTATCTGAAGAGATACAGGTCAGCTATCTGAAGAGATACAGTTAGCTACAGGTTAGCTATCTGCAGAGATACAGTTAGCTATCTGCAGAGATACAGGTTAGCTATCTGAAGAGATACAGGTTAGCTACAGGTTAGCTATCTGCTACAGGTTAGTTATCTGAAGAGATCCAGGTTATACAGGTTAGCTATCTGCAGAGATCTCTGCAGAGATACAGGTTAGCTATCTGCAGAGATACAGGTTAGCTACAGGTTAGCTCTCTGCAGAGATACAGGTTAGCTACAGGTTAGCTATCTGCAGAGATACAGGTTAGCTATCTGCAGAGATACAGGTTAGCTATCTGCAGAGATACAGGTTAACTATCTGCAGAGATACAGGTTAGCTATCTGCAGAGATACAGGTTAGCTATCTGCAGAGATTCAGGTTAGCTATCTGCAGAGATACAGGTTAGCTATCTGCAGAGATACAGGTTAGCTATCTGAAGAGATACAGGTTAGCTATCTGCAGAGATACAGGTTAGCTATCTGCAGAGATACAGGTTAGCTATCTGCAGAGATACAGGTTAGCTATCTGCAGAGATACAGGTTAGCTATCTGCAGAGATACAGGTTAGCTACAGGTTTAGCAGAGATATCTGCTATCTGCAGAGATACAGTTAGCTATCTGCAGAGATACAGGTTAGCTACAGGTTAGCTATCTGCAGAGATACAGGTTAGCTACAGGTTAGCTATCTGCAGAGATACAGGTTAGCTATCTGCAGAGATACAGGTTAGCTATCTGCAGAGATACAGGTTAGCTACAGGTTAGCTATCTGCAGAGATACAGGTTAGCTATCTGCAGAGGATACAGGTTAGCTATCTGCAGAGATACAGGTTAGCTAGGTTAGCTATCTGCAGAGAGGTTAGCTACAGGTTAGCTATCTGCAGAGATACAGGTTATACAGGTTAGCTATCTGCAGAGATACAGGTTAGCTATCTATCTGCTATCTGAAGAGATACAGGTTAGCTATCTGAAGAGATACAGGTTAGCTATCTGCAGAGATACAGGTTAGCTATCTGCAGAGATACAGGTTAGCTATCTGCAGAGATACATACAGGTTAGCTATCTGCAGATACAGGTTATACAGGTTAGCTATCTGCAGAGATACAGGTTAGCTATCTGCAGATACAGGTTAGCTATCTGCAGAGATACAGGTTAACTATCTGCAGAGATACAGGTTAGCTATCTGCAGAGATACAGGTTAGCTGTCTGCAGAGATTCAGGTTAGCTATCTGCAGAGATACAGGTTAGCTATCTGCAGAGATACAGGTTAGCTATCTGAAGAGATACAGGTTAGCTATCTGCAGAGATACAGGTTAGCTATCTGCAGAGATACAGGTTAGCTATCTGCAGAGATACAGGTTAGCTATCTGCAGAGATACAGGTTAGCTATCTGAAGAGATACAGGTTAGCTATCTACAGAGATACAGGTTAGCTATCTGCAGAGATACAGGTTAGCTACAGGTTAGCTATCTGCAGAGATACAGGTTAGCTACAGGTTAGCTATCTGCAGAGATACAGGTTAGCTACAGGTTAGCTATCTGCAGAGATACAGGTTAGCTATCTGCAGAGATACAGGTTAGCTCCAGGTTAGCTATCTGCAGAGATACAGGTTAGCTACAGGTTAGCTATCTGCAGAGATACAGGTTAGCTACAGGTTAGCTATCTGCAGAGATACAGGTTAGCTACAGGTTAGCTATCTGCAGAGATACAGGTTAGCTATCTGCAGAGATACAGGTTAGCTACAGGTTAGCTATCTGCAGAGATACAGGTTAGCTACAGGTTAGCTATCTGCAGAGATAAGGCCATGAACAGTCATGACATGGAGGTAGGTTTGTTCTGCCAGTCAAAAATATACGTATTTTGACTCACTTTCATACATTTAATTATCTGCCCATAATTGAATCTTACTCTTTAATGTTGATTATTTTAATACACATCAAACAGTACAGTACTAAAGAGAAAATATCCAAAGTTACACCGTGTTGTTCCAGAAAAGAGCATTCATGATTCTGTTAAACAACGTTCAACTCGGCACAATTATTCTTAATTTCAAATAGAGCAGGGTATTTGTTAAACTCTCTATTCAAAAGAAAAAGTTTCAGTTGATCAAAATAAAGTACTAGTGAATAACATCAGAAACCCACCCTGTTCACTCCCCCTAAATTGCTGGGCTAAACCAGCTGGTGTAAGGTCTGTGTGGTTTACTGTGATATAACTGTGACGATAGAAAGCCTCATGTAAACAGATTTGTGGGGTTTACCCCATTGTGGTAGTGTCACGCTGTGCTGACTGAATAGCAGAGGTACAAAGATAGACTGATAGACGAAGAATACAAAGCAGTGCACAAAGCAGTGGCACTTGTTTACAGATAACATCCATGCCTTTAACCTCTACTGCACCAGGCCAGTCACAAGCTGTATCCTCCAGTGGTGTAAAGTACTTAAGTAAAAATACATTAATGTACTATTTAAGTAGTTTTGGGGGGTATCTGTAATTTACTATTTATTTTTTGCCAACTTTTACTTTTACTTCACTACATTCCTAAAGAAAATAATGTGCTTTATACTCCGTACATTTTCCCTGACACCCAAAAGTACTTGTTACATTTTGAATGCTTAGCAGGACAGGAAAATGGTCCAATTCACACACTTATCAAGAGAACATCCCTGGTCATTCCTACTGCCTCTGATCTGGCGGACTCACTTAAGACATGCTTAGTTTGCAAATCATTTCTGAGTGTTGGAGTGTGCCCCTGGCTATCCATCAATAAAAAAAATTTAAAAATGGTGCCATCTGGTTTGCTTAATATAAGGAATTTGAAACAATTTATACTACTTAAGTATATTTTAGCAGTTCCATTGCTTTTCATACTTAAGTATATTTAAAACCAACTTTTACTCAAGTAGTATTTTACTGGGTGACTCACTTTTACTTGAGTCATTTTCTATTAAGGTGTCTTTACTTTTACTCAAGTATAGCAATTGAGAACTTTTTCCAGCACTGATATCTTCAGTACTAGTATTTACTAGTCCATAAGAGGTTGTTACTAGTTAAAGCACTGAGTAGATATCAATTAGAATTTCGTGGCAAGTTTTATATAATTTGGTGATGTATTACTATTTGTGAATTGGTCGCAATATATTTGTACTGTAACGAACGGTGACCTGGTCCAAGATAGCAGCAGGTAAACAAGTCTAGAGGCTACTGTACATCTGCAGTATTCATACGTAGAACGACTGATGAGATGACATAAACATGAGCATGAATTATTACACTTCATTCACAAAAGCATCATTCCACCACAGCTGCTGGCTGGCTGGCTGGCTGGCTGGCTGCTATTGGGGTCAGTCACTTGACTGTCATTGTCCCCTCGTTGTACAAAGCACACCAGTTATTTGTAGAAAGTTACAAAAAAATAAAGGAAACATTTTTTTTTGTTTTCATTGATTCAACCACTGTTCAGAGTATATAGTCTATGTCTTTCATTCCAAAGCAACATGACAATGTTATTGACTAACAGCATTGCATCAGTCAAATGAAAGCACCTGGTACACCCTTTATTATTGAATTATCATCAGATCTGGTCAACAGAGTAGCATCTATCATCTAAACGTTATATCATTAAAATACCTGATATTTTGAATAAAAAAACAAAACAACAAATAAAGTATTGTTATGCCTTTATTGTCAGTCAACCACTCATTTCCAAAGCGCATATCCACCTTTTGAAAATGCATTAATAATAGCTATGGAAATAATTTCACTGTGGACTATAAGATTGAGCCTACAGTATTTTAGAGATGATTTCAGTACTTTGAGTGCTGCTTTTCAAATGAACTCTATTTTCGTTGCATTACCATGTATCATGTTCCACGTACTGTAATGAAAGCAGTCACAACTGCACGCTTTCAGATACACATATTCAGATTCCATAGCAAAATACGCTCAATTGATCATTTCCACAAACATTGTCATTGTCGTTTACCATAAGGCTTGCAATTTGTTCACAGTAGGCTTTATCCAAAGGAGTCTCCCAGGCTAGTTCCATAGGTGCCACCACGATCATCTATTTCTGTGCCCCTTTCAATCCAATCCCATGTCAAAAAGGCAGACCAGTCCTCAGCCTGTGATGTCCTGCTGCAGGTATGAGATTGTCAGTCACTGCTAAAACCGCACAGCACAGCACCTGCAAATAATGAACAAAAACACAGTGAGGGCTTGTGCAAAAAGTCCTCTCAGATACGTCTTAGCTGACAGAACTCAACAGAATCTGAAGGATCAGGAAATGGCACACAAAAGTGTTACATCAGAACAGCAAAAATGTGGGTGTCTGACAAAGCTGATCAGACACCATCAAGGTCAGACAATATACATGATACAAAACGTTACATGTGGACATGTACAAATAGATCATTCAAGTACCTGTATCTGCGAGGACAACCATGGTGTCCAACAATATATTCTTGGGCATAACAGAACCGTCTGCAGAGTCCTCTATAACCACACGTCCAATATTGCATCTCTGCATCATCAGCTGTTAGAATAGTAAAACCATCATGGAATAAGTAGCAGAAGAACTTTTCAACTAAACCATTTTCGTCATTTGCTAATGACTAGAATACTTTCACATCAAATGTTAATCTGATCAAATCAGGAACTGTTATTATATGAGCTTTGATGTTGATCAATCAATGTTAGCAGTATGACTGACTAACATTGAAGATCGTACATGTATGATCTGTATAATAAGACATTTGCAATAATGTCTTTAATGGTAAAATAACTCCGAAAGCATATCAACTGTTAGGAATTCCGTTTCATTTCTGCCCAATACACATCAGAGAATCCACTAATATAATCCCATTTTACAGGTATGATGCATACCTGCACCATGACATAACAAAGCCAAGGTACTTTATCCACTGCTTACCCTCAACAGCTGAGAGCATCAGGAGAAGTGCAAGGACAACCAGGCCCAATCCCTTCATGTTTTGGCACCGCTAAGTTCTCAGGCAAATGCAATTTCCAGGGCTGATGCTGCATTTATACAGCATTTCACGCCAGGGGGAGGAGTCGATGGGCACTGCCCAAATCACAATTGCAGAGTACTATTGAAAGAAAGGTGCTTTTTTTGGGGGTTAAAATGGGTACTATATCCTTACAGAACACATCAGGTGTAGGTTCTTGGAAATGTGGGGCTGTTTTTGTTACATTTTGTTACTTTGTTACTAGGGAAATGTTTCTGACTACATGGACAGAACAACATTGTGGAATCTTAACCTATGATAGAGTCCAGCATAGATTAAGAATTCATTGATTTAACAAATACTTTAAAAAAAAATTGGTGAGACATCAGGAGAGGCAAATTTGGGCTTTTGTTTAGTACCTGATGCAATTTACTTGTACTTACATAAACCTCTATGACTGGACAGCTGCAGCATAGTCCAGCAAAGTGAGTCAGAAGAAGAATGAGCAACACTACCACCATGAACGATTCCCTCAAAAAGAATGAGGTCTCCAAGTCAGATCACACAGTTTAAGGTGACTCGATCATCTATTTAATTAGAAATAAACCAACCCCTCATCCAGCCGTCTGTCTTTTCCATGGGGTTTCAGTACACACCGCTCTGCCCAGGTCTAAATATGGCAGCCGTTTTTGTGATACTGCTGATGCTGTAAAACAGCAATCAAACTGCACAAAACACACCACTCTGATGATGCAGGTGCTATTGTTAACTGCACAACAATGATAAGCACGTACACTCACATTCACATGTAGCCTGTTCTACGCCCTCTAGTGCTGCTTGGTCAGACAGACTACTGGCCCTCCAGTGAGAAACAAATATAGCATATGTGGCCTCATGAGCTTACCGACTTGTGGTCAGATACACTGAACAAAAATATAAATGTATAGTCCCATGTTTATCAGCTGAAATAAAAGATCCCAGAAATGTTCCATATGCACAAAAATGCCTCTCAAATTTTGTGCAGAATGTACGCACACACACACAAACAAACAAATGTGTGTCATGGACAGCTACATCATATTTAGCTTATGTTGATGGACACATTTTTGGGGGGTTCTTTTAGTTGTCACTGTATTCGACTAAGCATAAGTTATTTGATGATGTTGACATGTTAAAGTTGAAATGGTGCTGGAATAGTGGAGGCAGCTCCTGTTTCCTTTGCAACTTGCACTAACTCTCTGTGGTTCTAAATCAGTAGTTGTTTAGTAGTTTAACTTGCTTTTCCCATGCTGTAAGTCATGTACTGTTTGTTACATGCAATATGCTGTTTGGACTTCACCGGAGTTTTCTCTCTGTTTTTGTTATGAAACAAATGTGTGGTTGAATTTATTCTGCCACTGTGTCTTCTTATCTTCTCATCCTTAGACCTAAGCACCCCCTATCCACATTGGCGGGACATCAGTGGAGAATGTGGAAAGTTTTATGTTCCTCGGTGTACACATCACGGACAAACTGAAATGGTCCACCCACACAGACAGCGTGGTGAAGAAGGTGCAAGCTTTTGTGGGATTGGCCTCGTGGGATTGGCTTTGTGGGATTGGCTTTGTGGGATTGGCAGCAGTCATTGCGCTCAAACAGAATACTGCTTTTTCACTGTGAGTATTATCCACTGTCTCTTATCTGAGTGTCACCCCACCCCTACCCAGCTATTAGTATAAATATACACTTATTCTGGTCCCTACTCCTGTTGCTTTCTTATTTTAAAGTGAATCGAGCAGAAGTAAGATTGGCTCTACGAGTATCATTAATCAAAGATGAATAGACTCCTATGACAACCCCAACAGCAAAGAGTTCACACAACTGGCCATGCAGGTGTCACAGCAGATAAGACAGGGTGATGACCTTTAACGCTATGAGTTCTCTACACTAAAACCACATGTTGCTAAATGGCTTTTGGATAAAGGATTAGAGTGTGTCTGTTTTCTGTTGCTTCTACTCACTGTATCACATTCTCCATTATTTTGAGCAGTACTGTACATTTCAGGTCCTGCCGGTTACAATAACCAGTTTTATCTTGCTACTTTTCAGCAGAAGGTGATCTGGCCTAAAATGAAAATACAGGATAAATATTTTGTGGGCTCCACAGTGCAAGCCTTTAGCTATTTGTTCTCCACTCAACCACTCCCAAGAAGACATGACATAGCAGATTGTAAGGAACAAAGCTGCAGAAGAGAAGCAGGTACGGGGAGTTGACGTTTAATTAGGAACGGACATGCAACAGGACAGGAACAGCGTCAGAACTGGGAAACACAAAGACAGATGACAATCATTGCAGCAGCGGCGAACAGAGATGGGGAACTGACAAACACAGGGGAGGTAATAAACAGGTCATTGAAGCCAGGTGAGTCCAATATCGCTGATGCGCGTGACGAGGGAAGGCTGGTGTGTGAAATGATGGTGGCAGGAGTGCGTAATGCAGAGCAGCCTGGCGCCCTTGAGTGCCTGGGGGGGAAGAGCGGGAGCAGGGGTGACAGCAGACAGTACATGTACATTTGTTTATATTCAACCCATGATTGTTATGTTTCTTGCTGCTTAATCTCTCAAATATAAATTGAAATCACAACGCACTATGTGTCTGTCCAAAAGGCAACGGATGAAGTGAGGACAATGTAGTGGCCTACTTGTCTGAGTTTGAAGTACCGATTGGTCAAGATTCTGCAGTGAAACTCTTGGCTCCATGGATCCGAAGTCAGCAGGGGAGGATGTGACATTTTCCCTATACTACCTCAGTATCTCCATCCCTATCTATTAAAACATATGTTATTATGGCCTTTTGCAGTCATTTCCTTCTCATTCTCTTTTGCAAGGATGAAAAAGAGGTCCGTTAAAGATCAGACCAGATTTTTTGCTTTGCTCCATACTACTGTCTCATATAAAACCTACAGCTCTGAATGCATGTATGACAAAGGCCATCAATGGTGAGAAACATTTGCTGTTTAGGTTTCAACTATTATCTTTTTAGATGTCTGTTACTGTAATTTAATTATTCCAATATGTTTTCATTAATTGAATTCCCTTAATCTATTTTATGTGAATTTGTAAGATTCTTGTTTGCATAAAATAGACGGAGACCAGTCTTAAAAATAATAGATAAAAGTATTTATTCTCGGAGCGCGCTGCCACGTTACCACGAGCAACAGTTTATATACAATAACATGATGTCATTTCATTGCTTCTAAAATGAATCTCCTCCTCCAGACCAAGACAAAGGGAACTTTAAAAGTTCATTCAAAGTTCATTCTGACCCACTGGCACATACACAGGACACACAACACAACTGAATTAACTTTTGACCCCTCAACATTATCGATCACCACTTAGCTGACAGTTCTAATGAACAGAAAACCTAGGAATGCACTCACTGTCTTATCTAAAACACCCCAGAGCTAAGTTTTGTCGGTTCAATCATAGGTTAACTACCTTATCTGCTTACTTAAACCACAACCCATTCCTTTCTGCCTAGTTGGAATGGTGTTCATTAACTTTAATTACTCCTTCTCCGTGTCACACAATCCCTTCTTATGAACTCATATTGTTAATCAGATATAATGAAACAGAGTATAAGTTTACTTACAGTTCTATTTAAAATGAGGATATTGTTTATTCTTTTAATCATAATATTCCTAACAATGTCACAGGCCATCCATGTGCAGCTAACTGACCTTGTCTCCTCTGCCTGTCTGTCCGTCTGTCTCTCAGCCACCCCAAACCTATCACACCCGTAAGCTTCGCACAGGCACCTTACAGACCTGGCGTTCCTGATTCTCCGTACCCTCCAAACACAGACTTGGCGTGGAGGCTACATGCTGATCAAGGCTACAAGGTTCAACTGGAGTTTGACACCTTCAATTTGGAGGATGACTGTCAGAACGACTTCATCAATGTGTATGACTCCCTGGTGCCAATGGCAGAGTGAGAAAGTGGAGACAGGAAACAGTCAACATTTTCCCATTGATATTTACTTCAGATGCCCGGCTCATGACTAATGAGTTCCATCCAAGTAAAATTGTCTGCCTCAGTTAAATCATGTTTTGATCTCTGTGCAGGAAATGTGGATATTATACATGCAATGAGCCTCTGTCGTTCATTTCCTCTGGAAACGTCATGCTGCTGATGCTGGTAACCAACGAGGAGAAGAACTTCCCTGGCTTCAGATCCACTTACTCTGAGCTTCCCCTATAGAGCCAAGGTGAAGCTGGTTGCTGTGGATAAACTATGGAATAAATATAATTTGGTGTCCCCAATGGTGGTGATACTCCTTATCCGTTTCTCTTCCTGCATAGATTGTGGCTGTAAATTATCAGGACTTAAAGGCACCTTCACTTCTCCAAATGTTCCCTCCCATTACCCACCTCTGATCAAGCGTGTCTGCAGGGCCAGAATACCAAACGACCCCGCAGAAGTGTAGAATTGCAGGATATTAGCTTTGAAACTGCAACATTTTCTCTTAGCCTCATGACCTGTGTAGAATAGCATTATAAAACTGGGACATTTTTCTACACAAAATATGTTGAAATGCAGGAAGTTGAGCTGATATCTCAAAATAAAAAATTTACATTGTTTGTGGAGCCTCCTGCTGCTGTTGACTTTTGATACAAGTGTGTGTGTGTGTGTATATATATATTTACATACACAGTCCTGATTGGCAGTTAGTTCTAGAGCCCTCAAACTCAGCTCTGGACCTCTTTTCATTGTTCCTCTCTAATCAGGGACTGATGTAGACCTGGGACACCAGGTGGATGCAATTAATTACCATGTAGAACAGAAAACCAGCAGGCTCCAGACCTCATGGGTTAAGAGTTGAATATCCCTTCTCTTCAGCCTACCCCTTCAAAGTAGGGGGATACATGCAAATAAAATATGTCTGGTCAGTGGTCAGAATAATCAGATTAGATTGTGATGTACTTTTGGCTTCTGAATGTCATTAATTTGCCAATATGTTTTTGTTGGGGAGGACGGGCTTGTGGTAATGGCTGGAGCGGAATCAGTGGAATGGTATCAAATACACCAGACACATGGTTTGATGCCATTCCGTTTGCTCCGTTCCAGCCACTATTATGAGCCGTCCTCCCCTCAGCAGCCTCCACTGGTGTGCAGAGTGTGGTACACGGTCTTACAGACACTCCCGTATTGTGGGTGGGCAGGCCTCCAGTGAGGGAGAGTGACCCTGGCAAGTTAGCCTTCGCCTCCGAGGGTATAGCCATGTGTGTGAAGCCTCAGTTATCAACGACCGCTGGCCCGTCACTGCTGCCCACTGTGTCCAGGATGACGTCAAAGTCAAGTATGTACTCACCTTCTTGTTCCTACTATTTCACTCACACTACTGTACGTTTGAGCCACATTTCCCAACTGCTCTGAGGACTGTTCCCTGTAACCTCTCCTGTTTTCAGTTCAGCTTTCAAAATCATTGTGATCTTTGTGAAATGTGGGATCGTGAACTAAGAGTGTGTATTCCAACAGGTATTCTCAACCTCAACAATGGGAGGCTTACCTTGGGCTTTAATGTTCAAAGTCAGACTGACGATTGGACATTGAACAAGAACCTGAAGCAGATCATTCAGCATTCGGTCTACCACGCCCGCACCTCTGACAACGACATAGCTCTTATGGAAATAGACAGCCCTGTCACAAGCAACCAGTGGAGGCTGCTGGGGGGAGGACGGCTCATAATAACAGAATCTTGAGTGTCATTCACTATCCCAGGTTTTAACATCAATGTTGTAGAAGGCAGAGGTCCGCATCATTAATATCAGTGTGCAACATCCTGAAGGAAGGACAGACCACTTCCAACATGTTATGTGCTGGTGTACTGTAAGGAGGAGTAGATGCCTGTCTGGTAACCCAGCCAGCAGCTAGTCTATCCTACTTGACGCATGTTTTATCCTCCCTTACTTTAGGTTATCTTCATGCCATCTTTGCCCTGCTCCTTCTGACAGGGAGCTGTTGAAGGTCCGTTGTTCTTCATGGGGTCAGTAGACTTATCTTCCTAGCTGGAGTGGTGAGCTGGGGGGATGGCTGTTCCCACAGGAACAAGCCTGGCATCTACATCACCAAATACAGGGACTGGATAAAGCAGAAGACTGGGGTGTAGCAGACAAGGACTGGGGTATAGCTGAGAAGACGGGTGTAGCTGAGTGGGAAACCAGGTTGTCTGGCTGCAGCAGAGAAGACCAGCCTGAGCAACACTCAGCCCTCAGGAGATCATTGTCTAACTTCTTAAAATTCACAGGCTTTTGATTGGTGTGCATAACACCCGACTTTACGGTGACTCTACAAGACCCATCATATTCGTTTAAAATATATATTTTTACAGTTATACCCACAATTCTTACTTTCTAAACAAAATGCCATTCTCACATACTTACAGTACACTCACTTTGGCTGTGTTAGTATCTTGCTTCGAAAAATACCATTAAGTAAGTTTAGTAAGCATTGATTTCTTTTGAGACCTTGTTTGTAAATTCAATCTGGAGTGCCAGAGATGGTTCTGGGCGTTTCTAAAGTCAAGTCAGAGCGTTCAGAGGGCACACTGGACGCTCTGGCCGAGGAGGAGGGTTGATCCAAGTATCTGACCTCACAAGCACCCAAGCTAACTGGCTAACGTTGGCTAGCTTCTCCCAAACACCTCACTCTGACCATTTTACTCGCCCTAACAGAGCTGGTTAGGCTGTTTATGTTACCCATAGCATTGGTGACTGAAACTGTGCTGCCGTCAACAATTTAATTGTAAAAAATAATTGCTGACGTTTATTGACACCAGCCATATTTAATCAAATGTATTTATAATGTCTTTTTCATCAGCAGATGTCAAAGTTCTATACAGAAACCCAGCCTAAAACTCTAAAACAGCAAGCAATGCAGAAGCATATTCAACGGGTGCTGAGCGTTTTTAGATTCATCAGTCATTCTTTGTTCATGCACACTCAGACAAGAGTGCTCTGAAATCGGAGTAGCCAGAGAAAACAGTTAATCAGTTAACTCGAGTACATCATTTATACAGCTAAAATCTACAATGCGATGTGAAAACATAAAAATAACAAACTAGAATGCCCACCCTAGTCACACCCCGACCTAACCCAAAATAGAGAATAAAGGATCTCTAAGGTCACTTTTTAAAGTGTGTGCTTTTCAAATTCTGCCAAATGTTACTTTAAATCAAGAAGTCAATATTCTTCTGTTTTTGTATGAAAAATATTAAATTCAAGCTCACTTTGAGCAAATTCAGATAATGCACAGCAAATCCTGCAATTAACTCAATACATGTATTTTTTCTCAACAGCCCTAGTAAGAAGAATTTGTTTTTCCACATTCCACATTCCAAACACAGCGCAAACACAATGTACAGTCGTAGCCAAAAGTTTTGAGAATGACACAAATATTAATTTTCAAAAAGTCTGTGCCAGGACCGTCTCCTAAAGTTGATTCAGTTGCGGGATCGGGGCACCACCAGTACAGAGCTTGCTCAGGAATGGCAGCAGGCAGATGTGAGTGCATCTGCACGCACAGTGAGGCGAAGACTTTTGGAGGATGGCATGGTATCAAGAAGGGCAGCAAAGAGGCCACTTCTCTCCAGGAAAAACATCTGGGACAGATTGATATTCTGCAAAAGGTACAGGGATTGGACTGCTGAGGACTGGGGTAAAGTCATTTTCTCTGGATGAATCCCCTTTCTGATTGTTTGGGGCATCCGGAAAAAAGCTTATCAAGAGAAGTCAAGGTGAGCGCTACCATCAGTCCTGTGTCATGCCAACAATAAAGCATCCTGAGACCATTCGTGTGTGGGGTTGCTTCTCAGAAGACAGCCATGAATAAAGAATGGTACCAACACATCCTCCGAGAGCAACTTCTCCCAACCATACAGGAACAGTTTGGTGACAAACGATGCCTTTTCCAGCATGATGGAGCACCTTGCCATAAGGCAAAAGTGAAAACTAAGTGGCTCGGGGAACAAAACATTGATATTTCGGGGCATGGCCAGGAAACTCCCCAGACCTTAAACCCATTGAGAACTTGTGGTCAATCCTCAAGAGGCGGGTGGACAAACAAAACCCCACAAATTCTGACAAACTCCAAGCATTGATTATGCAAGAATGGGCTGCCATCAGTCAGGATGTGACCCAGAAGTTAATTGACAGAATGCCAGGGCGGATTGCAGAGGTCTTGAAAAAGAAGGGTTAACACTGCAAATATTGACTCTTTGCGTCAACTTCATGCAATTGTCAATAAAAGCCTTTGACACTTATGAAATGCTTGTAATTATAATTCAGTTTTCCATAATAACATCTGACAAAAAATATCTAAAGACAGTGAAGCAGCAAACTTTGTGAAAATTAATATTTGTGTCATTCTCAAAACTTTTGGCCACGACTGAAGTTCTATGAAGTTTTGTGTATTATTATAATCTCATTTGTCTTTTTGTATTGTTTTGTTAAAGTAAGGTGGGGTTTTTAAGGAAATATTTTCATTGCCTGTAAATATAATTTTTTAAATTGCACTTCAGACTGCTGTACCTCAGTAAACCTAACAGCTTGTGTACCTGCCTGGTGTAACGTTTAGCAACCAAAAGGTTGCATGTTCGGTTTTCGTCACGGACAACTTTATAATTTGAGCTAATTAGTAACTTTTCAATTACTTTTTGGCTATTTTGCCACTACATATCATAATAGCTAATCCTCCTCCTAACCCTTCCCCTAATCCTTTAATTAATAACCTAACTCCTGAAGTTAACCCTGACTGTAAAGCTTACCACTAACCTGGTTTTTAAAACATTCCCAAACCAGAAACCGTGGATCGATGGCAGCATTCGCGTGAAACTGAAAGCACGAACCACTGCTTTTAATCAGGGCAAGGTGACTGGAAACATGACCGAATACAAACAGTGTAACTATTCCCTCCGCAAGGCAATCAAACAAGCTAAGCGTCGGTATAGAGACAAAGTAGAATCTCAATTCAACGGCTCAGACACAAGAGGTATGTGGCAGGGTCTACAGTCAATCACGGATAACAAAAAGAAACCAGCACCATCACGGACCAGGATGTCCTGCTCCCAGGCAGACTAAATAACTTTTTGGCCCGCTTTGAGGACAATACAGTGCCACTGACAATGCCCGCAACTAAAACATGCGGACTCTCCTTCATTGCAGCCGACTTGAGGAAAACATTTAATGCGTGGCTTCCTGCAGGTGAACATGGTTGTGAGTGGGGCTCTGGACAGGCTGCACTATGAGAAGGAACCCTGTGTGAAGTATGACATCGTCCGCAAGCTGTGGAACTACCTGCGACCGCGGTCAGGAGGAGTTTGGTGAGCAGGACATTCTGCTAATGGAATAGGATAGGAATTGTCACAAATGCTGTAACCTCGTCCCCAGACTATTGTGCACAGCGCATATACACCTGGGATATCAACCACTCAAAGTTGGCTTTGGTGAGAGTGACCTACGGAGTGAAGTATTTGTTTTCTTTTAATTCTAGCGAATCGCACGACTGCGAGGCGTGGCTCTGTGCTTTTAGCGTGCTAGCGACTGGGTTAAGGCTAGGGTGGATGTGTTGTGGGAGATCTGTTAGTAGATTAAGCAAATGCCTATGTGCCGAGAGCTTCTCCCGGCTCTCTGTATTGGCTAATGAAAGGCATGTTTTGAGTGGACAAAACATTAGGAACACATGCTCTTTCCATGACACGGACTGACCAGGTGAAAGCTATGATTCCTTTTTGATGTCGGCTGTTAAATCCACTTCAATCAGTGTAGATGAAGGGGAGGAGACGGGTTAAAAAAAGAAGGGGAAAAAGGATGTTTAAGCTTTGAGACATTGATTGTGTATGTGTGCCATTGAGGGTGAACGGGTAAAACAAACTATTTAGGTGCCTTTGAACGGTGTATGTTAGAAGGCGCCAGGCTTCACTGGTTTGTGTCAAGAACTGCAACACTGCTGGGTTTTTCACGCACAACAGTTTCCAGTGCATCTCAAGAATGCTCCACCACCCAAAGGACATCCGGCCAACTTGGCACAACTGTGGGAAGCATTGGGAGTCAACATGGACCAGCATCCCTGTGGAACGCTTTCAACACCTTCTAGAGTCCATGCCCCAACTCAATATTAGGAAGGTGTTTCTAATGTTCTGGACACTCAGTGTATATTATGGTATGTTCGTTGATGGTGACGAACCATCCTGTGTGTTATAAGTCTGGCAGTAAGGAGGGCGGTGGTAAGACCTCTGAAGGCCTGGAAGCTAGTCATATGGGGGGTCCCATGTCCCCAACTCCCAGCACCCTTGGAACCCCCAAATCTCCCCTAGCCCCTGTAGCCACCACCCCCACCAAAGCTGGGATCCCAGATTTAGTCAAGACCGGTCCTGGGTCAGTATAAAACCGCTTCTGTGGATGAAGTCCTATCAGGCTCAATTAAACACATTCAGTACTTGTATATTCTTGATGTTATGGAAGTACTACTGCCCTGTTCTCTTCACTTCTCTTAGTGTTCTCTTAGTGTCTCCTCCCCCCATTCCTCAATTGGGGACCCTGTTGTCCAGCAGCCAGTGTGTCCCACAGGTCTCTCAGCCAGCTACCTCCCAGCACTCAGCCAGGGTAGTGGGCCACCAGTCAGGCTCTCCGCCTCGGGTAAGAGTGGTCTCTGCCCAGACAGCAAGAGGACAGCAGGCCATGTTGGTGCACCAGACCCCTCGACAGATCAGAGTGCCAGTCACTGTGGGTGTTAAGGGCATCACACAGGTGAATAACTGACCATCCTGTTACCAACAATCCTATTTTTAAACAACTAACTAACCGATGTCTGTTCAATTATTTGAATATAATTTTGTTTGTTCTTTTCCTGTGGGCTCTGTGTAGTTTCTGTAGAGATAAATCAAATCAAGCCTGAATTGTGCGATGTAGTAAGGAGCTGTAGTTACAGGCCAAGATTCTACATACACTGCTCAAAAAAATAAAGAGAACACTAAAATAACACATCCTAGATCTGAATGAATGAAATATTCCTATGAAATACGTTTTTCTTTACATAGTTGAATGTGCTGATAACAAAAGCACACAAAAATGATCAATGGAAATCAAATTTATCAACCCATGGAGGTCTGGATTTGGAGTCGCACTCAAAATTAAAGTGGAAAACCACACTACAGGCTGATCCAACTTTGATGTTATGTCCTTAAAACAAGTCAAAATGAGGCTCAGTAGTGTGTGTGGCCTCCACGTGCCTGTATGACCTCCCTACAACGCCTGGGCATGCTCCTGATGAGGTGGCCGATGGTCTCCTGAGGGATCTCCTCCCAGACCTGGACTAAAGCATCCGCCAATTCCTGGACAGTCTGTGGTGCAATGTGGCGTTGGTGGATGGAGCGAGACATGATGTCCCAGATGTGCTCAATTGGATTCCGGTCTGGGGAATGGGCGGGCCAGTCCATAGCATCAATGCCTTCCTCTTGCAGGAACTGCTGACACACTCCAGCCACATGAGGTCTAGCATTGTCTTGCATTAGGAGGAACCCAGGGCCAACCGCACCAGCATATGGTCTCACAAGGGGTCTGAGGATCTCATCTCAGTACCTAATGGCAGTCAGGCTACCTCTGGCGAGCACATGGAGGCCCCCCAAAGAAATGCCACCCCACACCATGACTGACCCACCGCCAAACCGGTCATGCTGGAGGATGTTGCAGGCAGCAGAACGTTCTCCACGGCGTCTCCAGACTCTGTCACGTCTGTCATCTGCTCAGTGTGAACCTGCTTTCATCTGTGAAGAGCACAGGGCGCCAGTGGCAAATTTGCCAATCTTGGTGTTCTCTGGCAAATGCCAAACGTCCTGCACGGTGTTGGGCTGTAAGCACAACCCCCACCTGTGGACATCGGGCCCTCATACTACCCTCATGGAGTCTGTTTCTGACCGTTTGAGCAGACACATGCACATTTGTGGCCTGCTGGAGGTCATTTTGCAAGGCTCTGGCAGTGTTCCTCCTTGCACAAAAGCGGAGGTAGCGGTCCTCCTGCTGGGTTGTTGCCCTCCTACGGCCTCCTCCACGTCCCCTGATGTACTGGCCTGTCTCCTGGTAGCGCCTCCATGCTTTAGACACTACGCTGACAGACACGGCAAACCACCTTGCCACAGCTCGCATTGATGTGCCATCCTGGATGAGCTGCACTACCTGAGCCACTTGTGTGTGTTGTAGACTCCGTCTAATGCTACCACTAGAGTGAAAGCTTCGCCAGCATTCAAAAGTGACCAAAACATCAGCCAGGAAGCATAGGAACTGAGAAGTGGTCTGTGGTCCCCACCTGCAGAACCACTCCTTTATTGGGGTTGTCTTGCTAAATTCCTATAATTTCCACCTGTTGTCTATTCCATTTGCACAACAGCATGTGCAATTTATTTTCAATCAGTGTTGCTTCCTAAGTGGACAGTTTGATTTCACAGAAGTGTGATTGACTTGGAGTTACATTGTGTTGTTTACATTTTTTTTTTTTTTTTTTTTTTTTTTTGAGCAGTGTAGTTTAGTGCAGAAAACATGGTAATTAACTACAATGACCATAATCCATTGCACGGCCGTTTAAACTTGTCCAGTCTGTGCGGAGCAGAGAATAGAATGCACAATCGAGAGGGATTGAAAGCATTTGCTTCGAGAGCATGAAAGTACTACGTGATTGATAGTTATTCAGCAGTCATAAAAGTATGCCTTATTTACTTTGAAGAACTACTACAGAGATGAGATGACTTGGAATGAAGTAACAAAGTCATCAAATATTAAAGTAATGTGAATAAATTATGGTTAATAAGTGATAAGCAGTAATGGACAGCAGTGGTTTAAAGTACTTAAGTCAAAATACTACTTAAGTAGTTTTTTGGGGTATCTGTACTTTGACAACTTTTACTTCACTACATTTCTAAAGAAAATAATGTACTTTCACATCCCTACATTTTCCTTGACACCCAAAAGTACTAGTTCAATTGTGAATGCTTAGCAGGACAGGAAAATGGCCTAATTCACACACTTATCAAGAGAACATCCTTGGTCATCTCTACTGCCCCCGATCTGTTGCACTCACTACTAACGCATGCTTCGTTTGTAAATTGAGTGTGCCCCTGGCTATTAGTAAATCAACAAATAAAATGATTCTGGATCATTTTCTTTATATGAGGAATTTGACATTTTACTTTTACTTATGATACTTAAGTATATTTTAGCAATTACATTTACTTTTGATACTTAAGTATATTTAAGACCAAATACTTTTAGTATTTTACTTAGTGACTTTTACTTGAGCAATTTTCTATTAAGGTATCTTTATTTTTACTCAAGTTTGACAATTGAGTACTTATTCCACCACTGATGGACAGTCTCTACCATCATGGGACTTTTATAAATTGTATTATTCTGTGTTACAGCATTCAACCCACATAGTTCATAGTGCGTTTTAATGTTCCAAAAAATTAATCGATATCGAAAACCGTGATAATTTTTTCAGAATTGAACCAAAACAGAACCGTCCTCACAAAGCACTAATCGCTCAGCACTATTAATCAGACATCGTCTTGAACCACAGATAAGAGACATTTCTTTGCTGTAATGCACCGCTGCATGTAAATGAAGGGTTGTTTCTCCTCTCTTCACACTGTTACCGTGAGCAGACTGCGGTGTCGTTACCACTAAGGACCCTGTCTTTTGGTAGCCCCATCCAGGGGCAGACAGCCAGAGGGCAGACGACCCTGTCGATGTCAGGCCTGACCACTGCTCAGACTGGCTTCCCTGGCAGCCCTGCAAACCACACAGCCTCCCCTGCTGTCCTACAGGGAGTCACCAGCCAGAACATCATCCAACAGGTGAACACGAAAATGGTATATTTTCGTAGGAGCCATTTTAAGAAGGGTTTACATGGAAATAAGCTTTCGAAGAGAACATTTTAATCTAGTTTCAATGTAATGTGTTCACGAAAGAGCCTTCTTTTTACATTTTGTTGAAATCATTTTCTGTGTTTCATGCTCACATCATTTCTGTCTCTAAAGGTGGCCATCACAGGCCAGATGGGCGTGAAGGCTCAAGGTGGAGCAGCTATTTCAATACCCGCTACGGATCTCCGCATCCAGGGCAAAGATGTGCTCCGCCTGCCCCCCTACTCCATCACCACAGACTCTAAAGGACAGACGGTGCTGCGGATCACACCTGAAATGATGGCCACCCTCACCAAGTCCCCCGTCACCACCACCAAACTCACCCCCGACATGTTAGGCACCGCCACCACCAAGAGCATATCTGCAACTCTCCATTTGACCCCACCCCAACACTCCTCCCCCTGCAGCCCAGCCTCCTCCTCGGGTGGCGTTCTGACGAACAAAGCCTCCGCTGGCACCACCACCCTGCTGAAGGCTGCAGGGGACGCTATGCGCCTGATGCCCACCCTGGCGGTCGCTATGGCCGAGCAGAAGGCCAGAACCTTCTCCACCGTCTCCTCGTCTGACTCAAGAGTGGCACCCCCATACGAATAATGCCCCGACTCTGGGTCATCCCACAGAAACGGGGTCAAGCCATCACCGTGACAACCACCACCGGCAGCAAACCAGTCTCCACTGGGGCTGTGACTGTCCCCAAAGCCACCAGCGGCGTGGCCGTAGCTGAAGGGATGACGATTGGCCCTTCTGCCTCAGGCTCCCTGACTCTGGGAACAGCCACAGCTACTGTCCGCCAGGTCCCCGTCACCGCCACAGTGGTGTCCACACAACCAGTAAGACCCACAGCTTCATCAACATGACTATTATCTGCCTCTTCTATTTACTGTGGGATTCAGGATGGTTGTATAATAACAGCACTGTAGTTGGGAGGTTTATCGTCAATGGATTTGTTTTCATTTCAAGACATTCTTCCTAGCCACGTTCTCTATAGCCCCCCACCACCCCACCTTTTGAAATGGTCTTCCAGAGGAAGCTACCAGCTCGGATCCCAGTGCCTCTGTCTGTCCTCAGCCAACCACTTAAAAGCAAGAGTGGGATGACCACGCCCATACTGAAAGGAAACATCAGTACGAAGTGAGTCGTCATGTTCAGCCTTAATGGTCTGTAAACAATATGTGTCAAGTCTTCCCCATGGCAGTAAGCAGCCTGGTATAGACTGACTGGGGTGTCTCTGCCCTGTGCAGTATCAGCAGTCTGGGCAGGAACATCATCCTCACCACCATGCCTGCAGGCACCAAGCTGATAGCTGGGAACAAGCCAGTCAGCTTTGTCACGGAGCACCAGCAGCTGCAGCAACAAGGGCAGGCCACTCAGGTCAGTCAGCAGCCTATTCAATACTCACCCAGCACCCAAACAAACTGAATTCAGTTGTAGGAAAAGTAACATTTAGTATGCAGGAGCATTTCCTGACCTTGTGATGGGGGGGAAAACTCCTGGCCCGAGGCATCGGGTATAGTAGTTGGTAGGACTGGTTGATGCGACTTGTCTTCCCCAGGTGCGTATCCAGACGGTGCCAGCCCTGCAGCTCCAGCAGCTCTCTGCAGCAGGCTCCCCCAAGTCTGTGTCCGCTGCCGTAGTCACCACCGCACCCTCACCCAAACGAAACCCGGACCCGCCACAGCCGGCACAGTGAGACGCAGTCCCAGAGCCTGCTACTGCTCTGTGCGGTGCTACACCCCTGAGTCAAAACTTTGTAGAAGCACCTTTGGCAGCGATTACAGCTGTGAGTCTTTCTGGGTAAGTCTCTAAGAGTGATTACAGCTGTGAGTCTTTCTGGGTAAGTCTCTAAGAGTGATTACAGCTGTGAGTCTTTCTGGGTAAGTCTCTAAGAGTGATTACAGCTGTGAGTCTTCCTGGGTAAGTCTCTAAGAGTGATTACAGCTGTGAGTCTTCCTGGGTAAGTCTCTAAGAGTGATTACAGCTGTGAGTCTTTCTGGGTAAGTCTCTAAGAGTGATTACAGCTGTGAGTCTTTCTGGGTAAGTCTCTTAAAAGCTTTGCACATCTGGATTGTGCAACATTCCCCGTTATTCACTTCAAATTGGTTGCTGATCATTGCTAGCCAACCATTTAAGTCTTGCCATAGATTTTCAAGCAGATATAAGTCAAAACTGTAGTTCGGCCACTCACGATCATTCACTGTCTTTTTGGTAAGCAACTCCAGTGTAGATTTGGCCTTGTGTTTTCGGTTACTGTCCTGTTGAAAGGTGAATTCCTCTCCCGGTGTCTGGTGGAAAGCAGACTAAAGCAGGTTTTCCTCTAGGATTTTGCCTGTGCTTAACTCCATTCCTTTTATATCCTGAAGAAATGTATGATTACAAGCAGTGGAGGCTGCTGACAGGAGGACGGCTCATAATAATGGCTGGGATGGAGTGCATGGAAGCCACACGTTTGACACAATTCCATTTATACCAATCCATCCATTACTATGAGCCGTCCTCCCCTCAGCAGCCTCTACTGATTACAAGCATACCCATAACACGATGCAGTCACGACTATGCTTGACAATATGGAGAGTGGTACTCGGTAATGTGTTCTTTTGGATTTGCCCCAAACATAACACTTTGTTTTCAGGACAAAAAGTGAATTGCTTTGCCACATTTCTTGCAGTATTACTTTAGTGCCTTGTTGCAAACAGCATGCATGTTTTGGAATATTTGTATTCTGTACTGGCTTCCTATTTCACTGTCAATTAGGTGAGTATTGTGGAGTAACTACAATGTTGTTGATCCAGCCTCAGTTTTCTCCTATCACAGCCATTAAACTATGTTACTGTTTTAAAGTCACAGTTGGTCTCATGGTGAAATCCTGATTCCGAGGGGTTGTGTTAAATGCAGAAGACACATTTCAGTTGAATGCATTCCGTTGTACAACTGACTAGTGTGTGTGTGTGTGGTGTGTGTAGGCCAGTGATGACAAAAATCTACATTTAATCCATTTTAAATTTAGGCTGTATGGAAAAAGTAAAGGGGTGTGAATACTTTCAGAGGGCACTGTATATGTTGTGAAAGGCTAAGAGTTTGCATCACCGTGGAATTGATGGAATTGCTTTACTACAGTAAGTGTCAGGCAAGGTTCGGTCAACAGCTCGCAAATGTCATTATGCACACTAGACTGAAACTACCCTAGTTTCTACTCATGGTAAAAAGACTGGGGGTGGATTTCTTTTTTTCACCTGACCTGTTGGTCTATATAAAACATTTCAAGTTGATTTGCTATTCATTCCCATCCACTTTAACGCCTGACTAGTACGATGTCTTATCCAGTAAGCAGATGTCTAGGTGTCTTTAATCTCATGGATGCAGTGATGAAGCCCTCCATAGACTAATCTTATCATTGCATTTGTGGAAATTTGAGTGAAAAGTTTGTAGTTCCATCTTTTGGGTATGGTATGAGAATAAGATCACACAATGTAATCTCTCTCCTATAGAATCTTGTTTCATTTGTTTGTGTTACATTTTGATGAATCTGGTAGTAATAAAGTTTTTTTTATTTTTATGTGGTCATGTAAGTATTTTGTACCTAAAATAAGAATTATTTAAAAAAAAATTAAACTACACAGTGAATGAAAAAAAATATTTATTGGAAATATATTATCTCTGACAATCATTAGGCATTCTGTTTTCCGTTTTTGTTGCTCTATAGCAGGGCTCTCCAACCTTGTTCCTGGAGAGCTACTGTCCTGTTAAATTCTCCAACCCTAACCTAGCGCATCTGATTTTAATATTTAGCTGGTTGACCAACTGAATTAGGCTAGTTACAACTTGGACTGGTGCGAAAACCTACAGTAGGTCTGTAGGTCTCCGTTCTGTATAGCCATAGGCAGGACGAGTATGCAAATGTTTCAACTGGCTTAAAAGGAGAGGAAACCCCAGCAGGTAACATTGTCGATGTCGTGTTACAATGTCGGGTGTATTCATTAGTCAGATTCCATTTTCAAAGTGTTTGGTTTCGCAACAGAAACCATTTTCTCCAAACTGAGTACGTATTGCAACAGAAATCATATTTCTTTATTGGAAAAATTCGGGTAGGTCCTATCTCTGTTTCGTTCTGTTTGGTTTTCCATTGCACAACCTAATGAATACACAACAGGTGTCACAAGAAATGTTGAAATTCTCTCACCTCCAAGGAATACTTTTACATCTCACCTATTTTCCTTGGTCTCCTAGCAACCTCCTCAGTTTTGAAAAACAGTTATTAGCTTTTATACTTTGAATTACATTACATTTGTCCGGGCCCAGTAAAGCATTTTATTTCAAATTAATTTGGCTTGAATCTTAACTCGACAAGGCATGTCGTTATTTCATTGATAAAATGACACACAAAATACGCTATTGTAAAGTGGCTGTTCCACTGGATGTCATAAGGTGAATGCACCAATTTGTAAGTCGCTCTGGATAAGAGCGTCTGCTAAATGACTTAAATGTAAATGTAAGTAGCAGGGTTACAAACCTTGACTAACCCGTGCCTCCCCCCACTGACTCTGTACTGGTACGCCCCTGTGTAAAGTCTCGCTATTGTTTTATTGATTCTCTTTTTTTACATCTTGTTTGTATTTTCTTTTTTTCCCCCCTTTAAGCTGCATTCTTGGGGTTCGTAAGTAAGCATTTCACTGTAAGGTCTACTGTTGTATTTGGCGCATGTGACTAATACAATTTTGATTTGATTTGAAATCAGTTAAAACCAGTTAATCAAATTTCAGACAAACAATTGTGGAGAATCCCGTAACAGTGATCTACTACTGGACACACTTCCGTGCTTCTACACCTGCATTGCTTGCTGTTTGGGGTTTTAGGCTGGGTTTCTGTACAGCACTTTGAGATATCAGCTGATGTACGAAGGGCTATATAAATACATTTGATTTGATTTGATGATGCGTCTGTCTACTCTTCGTCTGACTCCTCTAGCAGAGCCTTTTTGGAGCTAGATGTCTTTCTCATCATGATCTCTATGTCACTTCCTCTTCCTGAACATCGTTGTACACAGCTGTTAGGACCAGAGAAGAAGAAGCCATGGATTAGAGTTGGCTCATGCAGGCAGTGAATTTACCCAAGCTATGTCAATGGAATGACTTTATTTGATGAAGTTAAACTGACCTATCAAAGAGGCGATATGACAAAGGTATATTGATAAAAAGGAAGATGCTCACCACCAGCCCATCCAGTAGTTGATGCCAACGATCAGCAGGGCCATAGCCAGATGCCAGCAGAAGCACATGGTGATGAACATGGTGTTATCGTGTGCATGCAGATCCCACTGTACTCCATTTAATGGGTACAGCACGAATCCAATCTGAAAGAGTACCCACTTTGCTCAGTTCCTCTGTGTGAGCGTGATGCGATTGACTCGTTTGAAAATGACAGTGGTTCATTTGGTGGTGGTTACTGTTCTACCTGAAAGAACCAGGAGCCTTGCAGGATGGTCATGCTGGTCCTGAGCAGTTCCAGTACGATGTTATCTCGCATGAACACCTCCAACAGGGTGATGGCCGCCCCACCAAACACCGGCACAAACAGCATGGAGTGGATGTGGGTATCCAGAGGAGGGCGCATGTGCACATGGAAGTAAAACAGGAGCCCTGGAGGGGAATGGAACATCCTGGAATATTGATACAATATGCAGATAACATCTAATCTGTCTAGCGGTCAAAGAGCAAATAAAAACAGACAATTATACTGATGGTAGGAATACCCGCTAATTCAAATCTGCCTCTAGTCTGGTAAGGGATATGTAACAAATGACATTCAAACTTTTGACACTGTACCTTCAATAAAAAAAGCCAGGGAGAGAGCAAGGCGGTCAAGACCAAGTGGGACTGGAAGCGGTGACATAGTGAGGACTTTAACAACTCCAGCGATACTGAAGAAGAGGTACATAGTGCTGTGCTGCCAGTTCATCAGCTTCACCCAGGACTGGGTCTCTCTGTTGTACAGGTGGGCATGGGGCCCATCAGGCACAAACTGCTCTGCCATGATGCCTACAGAGTGACAGGACAACATCAGGGTCAAACAGCAAGCCTCTGGCAGATCATTCAGAGGTTGAGAGATTCCATAGTGTAAGATCTTAAAGAGAGAGCAGTCCAAATAAGTGCACCAGGGAAGACACTCACCCACAAAGGCAAAGAAAATCATGAGTGCCCCCTCGATTAAGTCTATTCTGTTAAAGAACAGGGGCAGTTTTTGTCTTGCTTTAGGCTGATGCCTCCTCCAGCAGTGTCGGAGAGGGTACATCACTGACCAACACAGGCCTAACAGCAGAAAGCAGCTGCCAGGAAGGGCATGTCCCTTGAAGTTGGCCATCCTCCAGTCAACCCTGACAAAAGAGAAATGTGAATTATGCATTAAATGTGAAATAAATTATAAGTTATAAGTTGTTTTGTGCTAAAAGTAATTACCATGGCAAATAATTGCTTGAGTAACTTTACTGTTTACATGAAACTGTAATAAAAATGTGCAAAAAGGTGTGTGTGAACTAAACAATGTGTCGTGGTAGGTTCCTTGTCAACCATTGGCTTATTGGTGAAATCAGCAATCAGACAATATCTTCTTTAAGTCACACAAGATCAAAATGTCAAACCAGACAGTGGTTACTTCTCTTTATCTAGTTCCGGTCTGACTCAGACCAAGCCTGCAAGCACACTCTCACAACAGCCAGGGCTTAACCACAAAGACTAATATAGATGGCTTGTGCAACGTATAGTGTCAGAGTTTTAGACACATAGCAACAGTATCTGATTATAAGGCCTGCAGCAAAACATATGAATCTTAAAGGTCCCCTTAACCAAAAATGGATAGGGTCTTTGGAACCCACCCCCTACAAATGCAAATGTAAATTATTTTAAAATAGGCCTATTCAGTCATTAGTAATCCAGATTGTAGTATTTGTTCATCTTGTGAGGTCAATTTAGAACAGGCATTGTGTACAGGTAATTCCTTCCATGCACCCAGGACAAGGCTGGATCACCGCATTTGGGGCCCTGGGGCAAATTTCCTGCAATTCTACACATTTTGCCATTGCTTATGACGTGTTTGAGAAATGGGATCTATCTCCTGGAGGGCCGGATTATCAAATGGGCACGCAGGGCACATGCCCTTTTTTTTTTAGAGGGGTTGTGGGCCCCCAGGAGGTCATGGGCCCCGGAGCACTTGCTCTGCATGTCCTTTCGGTAATCTGACCCTCCACAACAAGATCAAACCATTTGTCTTGCAAATGGCAAAAGGCCTATTAATTTGTGCAGCCCCAAATGAGAGAAGGGTAGAAAGAAACCTGAGGTGGATAGTAAAGGGTAGGTAACAAGGCAAGTCAATTCTGTAGTTTGCACACCAGTTTGTCGTTTCCAGCCACGTCAGATAATTGACGTTGAAAATATGTCATAAAATCTTTTGTTTGTGAGATATTGACAGTGAGTCCGTAAAAAGGCACCTGGTATTATCGTGAAGGTACCTTATTAAAAATGGTGTGTTGACTATGTGCTGAGAGGCAGGCTACATTTTGCTACGTTGTCTTTACTTGAAAAGCAAGAGTTTGAAAACTGTCCGTTTGAGTGATGTAGGTGATATCATTGTCCTTTAAGTCATGCTTGCAGTGAATATCGCTTTGTTATTTGTTTATTAGACTTTACACGAGGCTAAAGTGCCATCCTTTTTATCTGTTGGTTGTTACTTTCGCTGTAATGTAATGTATAGTATACCTTTGGTTGGTTAAAGCTTACCGTTGTTTCGACAGAGGACATATGAATAAGGTGTGTGTGTGTGTGTGTGTGTGTGTTGACTTTAATATGCACTCCAGGATCTTAAACACAACAAAGTTGTAACATATAGTGCAAATTGGATTCATAACATATCATATGAATTGCAAAAAATATTTATTATAATAATAATGATTTGCCGGCCGTGACATATTTTACGAAATGGATGATGTAATACAGAAATGGAGGAAGTAGTACACAAAAAGGGGGCCCACTTTTGGCTCGTGAGCACCACTTTCAAAACTACTGGCTGATTATAATCAAACGTTTGAGAGTGCATATTTAACATGGACGAGGAGTGGTCGGTATTTCTACTTGGATTACTATTTGTCAGACAGGGTTTTCTCGACTGGTCGACCTCTCATTCGACATTGCATAGAATATAGTCTTGTTTTCTGTCCATTTGTATTTTCTCATTAGAGTGAAAAACTAGGAAACATTGATTGGAAGTTTAAATGGAGAAATTTCTCCTCTTCTGTCCAGTCCTATAAATGTAGCCTTCAGACCTGTTGACATTTGGACCATTGTCGGGACAACGCCATATACTTTGGACCCTTTACTCATCAATCATGAGAGAACAATGGTTTTACTCTGCTATTCAGAAGTTACACAACAACCCCAAACACACAGAGACAATTTGAAATGTTCATACCTTGTTCGTTGTCACGGCGCAGTTGGCCGACCTCTCCCTCTCAAATCAGTGAATCCTGTTAGTTGAGATGAATATTGAACTAACAGTGGCCCTAGTACCTGTGTCCACACACACCTGCTCATCTACCTGTAGTGTAAGCATCACGTGACACCGCCCTTGCTTGCTTTGCATGACTTGACTGCGACCAAGGAGCACAGCACCCAGGGTACTATTTACAAATGGACAACACATGATATGCTTATGTTGACTATCTGTTTGTTTAATTCATATATTTTTCTTTGATCGCCTGTAATGCATCAATGGAATGATGTGAGGCACCTGCAGTGTAGGCCTACTTCAATAACACAACACTAGTTTTATATGCAAACAGTTTGATCCTCAATATAATATAGCTATTTTGTGTTAAAGTTGTCCATTTCATAATAACCAAAATTGGGCTATTATTGGCACTAATGGTGGTGAAACCCTGAAAAGGTTCACAGCACTCTTAGATGTTAGACATTTTACAGTGAAGTATTGCTGAGGTTTTTAGACAGATTTAGGTGCAATTTAAGTTAATGTCTAATCTCTAATTGTCAGGGCAGTGTGCTGAAAGGGAGAGGCTAGTATGTAAGCTAGGTTTGTAGGCCTCGAATGAACTTTGCTCCCATCGTAAAGAACGTTCTATTTCAGTCAATCAGATCAATCCAGATAAATAATTCAAGCACTTACATAAGCAGCTTTTTAAAATACAAAAAATCATCTCACTGATTAAGCCTACCAAAACCAAAATGTTCAAGGGTTCTTTAACTGTGTTAGCATTATTTGTCCTGTCCTACTTATTGCTAATAATGACACAAAACGTAGAGTTATTGTATTTAATAATGTGAATTTGTGGGGATTAGAGTATGGCACAGAAGAATTTCTTCTCCCGAAAAGGGTTCTCAGAGGATGACACAGAGGGTCCTCCTTGGCATGAGCCTCACAGAAGGCCATCAGATCAGCTGCTGCTTTGGACACCTGCACATAGAACACATGATTAACAAGGACAAAGCTTTCAGTGTCACGCCTTGGTCTTAGTATTTTGTGTTTTCGTTAATTATTGGGTCAGGCCAGGGTGTGACATGGGTTTATATTGTTGTGTTTCGTATTGGGGTTTTGTAGGCATTGGGATTGCGGCTGTATTAGGGGTGTGTCTAGTATAGGCTAGGCTGCCTGAGGCGGTTCTCAATCAGAGTCAGGTGATTCTCGTTGTCTCTGATTGGAAACCGTATTTAGGTAGCCGGGGTTTCACTGTGTATTTCGTGGGTGATTGTTCCTGTCTCTGTGTAGTTTCACCAGATAGGCTGTAATTAGATTTCACGTTCCGTTTTGTTGTTTTGTATTTTGTAATAGTTATTTCATGTATCGCTCTTCCTTCATTAAAGACATGAGTAACCACCACGCTGCATTTCGGTCCGACTCTCTTTCGACAAACGAAGAACGCCGTTACAATCAGATTGGAGAGTGGGAGCCAATGTGCACTATTTACAATGTAAATTGACAATGGACAGCTTTTTTGGTACCTAAAGAGATCAAAAATAAAACAGAAAAGGATATTGTGCCTAATAACCATTGTGCCTAATAACCATTCCTTGCTCACCATCATTCTTTCGATGTTAACTTCCAGTTTCAGCTGTTCCACTGTCTTGCGGGTATCTGTAATCTTAGCCATGTTATTGGACATCCTGCTTCCTCTCACTGTACCTCAGCCTGGTACAACAGTTTGTAGATCATGTATTATGTTAATGCTAAAAAGAATGAGAAGAATGATCAGAATTAAAAAAAAAAAAAAATCAGTTATACAGGTATTGCCATATACCATGCATCAGACGTAAATGCCAAAGCATGAGATGGAACCATGCCAATGTATAATGGTTTAATTTGCTTGTTATTGCTGCTGCCTGGGTCTAAGCTGGAAGTGTCACAGTGAGGGCCTCAGAGGGAAGAGGTGCAGGGAGAGGCATGCATAGGCAGCGGCATTATGATTCCCTGATAAAATAAAGGTGAAATAAAATAAATTACCCAGCGTGTTTCTGCGAGCACATCACCTGTTTCCCTGTTGCTGTATCTGTAAATAAAATGTGCTGAACACTTGTTATTACCTTGTCATGATAGTCTTACTGTATTTGTGATTATTAAAATTACTAGCATTAGTTCTCTTACAAATTGCATGTGAATAAAGCAAATAACAGAGGAAATTCCGCAATCACCTCTCTCATCCCTCCATAACCAATTATGTAGCTGGTCATCATGTGGCACAGTGTGGCTCTCAATGACAATTGCCCACTCGGCCCCTTCAGAGGACAGTTTCTTTCCTCAGCCGTTAATTTGTCCCCAATTTCATAGACAACTGAATGAATTGATGATGAACACTAGCTTTGTTTTTTACATGAACATTTACATAACATGTAGGTCTACTACACTTTAATGAACTGTACAACAACACATATCTCAAACTTTATAGTTTGTTGTCTACATCAGAACACAGCCAAATATACACTGAACAAAAACATACAGTGCCTTCGGAAAGTATTCAGTATTTCAGTGGTATATTTGTAATACATTTGCAAAAATGTCTTAAAACCTGTTTTTGCTTTGTCATAATGGGGTATTTTGTGTACACTGATAAGAAAAACAATTATTTCATCCATTTTAGAATAAGGCTGTAATGTAACAAAATTTGGAAAAAGTCAAGGGGTCTGAATGCTTTCCGAATGCGCTGTAAACACAACACGCAACAAAATGTCTAAGATTTTCCTGAGTTTACAGTCCACATAAGGAAATCAATCAATTGAAAAAAAATAATTAGGCTCTAAATCTAGGGATTTCCAATGACTGGGAATACAGATATGCAACTGTTGGTTACAGATACCTTAAAAAAAGGTAAGCGCGTGGATCAGAAAGCCAGTCAGTATTGTGTGACCACCATTTGTCTCATGCAGCTCGACACATCTCCTTCACATAAAGTTGATCAGGCTGTTGGTTGTGGTGGCCTGTGGAATGTTGTCCCACTCCTTTTCAATTGCTGTGTGAAGTTGCTGGATATTGGTGGGAACTGGAACAAGTTGTCGTACAGGTTGATCCAGAGCATGTCTGGTAATTATGCAGGCTATGGAAGAACTGGGACATTTTCAGCTTCCAGGAATTGTGTACAGATCCTTGCCACATGGGGCCGGGCATTATCATGCCGAAACATGAGGTGATGGCGTCGGATGAATGGCACGACAATGGGCCTCAGGATCTCGTCACGTTATCTCTGTGCGTTCACACTGCTATCGATAAAATGCAATTGTGTTCAATGTCCATAGGTGCCAAGGCCTGCCCATACCATAACCCCACCGCCACCATGGGGCACTCTGTTCACAACGTTGACATCAGAAAACCGCTCTCCCACACGATGCCATACACACTGTTTGCCATCCGCCCAGTACATTTGAAACCGTGATTCATCTGTGAAGAGAACACTTCTCCAGCATGCCAGTGGCCATCGAAGGTGAGCATTTGCCCACTGAAGTTGGTTACAACACCGAACTGCAGTCGGTTCAAGTCCCTGGTGAGGACGACGAGCACCCAGATGAGCTTCCCTGAGACAGATTGTGCAGAAATGTGGAGGTCCTGGGCTGACGTGGTTACACGTAGTCTGCGGTTGTGAGGCCAGTTGGACGCACTGCCAAATTCTCTGAAACAATGTTGGAGGTGGCTTATGGTAGATAAATTAACATTCAATTCTCTACCAACATTTCTGGTAGACATTCCTGCAGTCAGCATGCCAATTGCACGCTCCCTCCAAATTTGAGACATCTATGGCACTGTGTTGTGTGACAAAACGGCACATTTTTAGAATGGCCTTTTATTGTCCCCAGCACAAGGTGCACCTGTGTAATGACCATGCTGTCTAATCAGCTTCTTGATATGCCACACCAGTCAGGTGGATGGATTATCTTGGCAAAGGAGAAATGCTCACTAATAGGGATGTAAACAAATGTGTGCCAAACGTTTTTGAAATAAGCGTTTTTGAGTATGGAAAATGTCTGGGGTCTTTTATTTCAGCTCATGAAACATGGGACCAATACTTTACATGTTGAGTTTATATTTTTGTTCAGTGTATATCAATATTCTATTTACAACCATATCAACTTTCACAATGGACCAGAACACAATCAATCTAATTTAAGGATTCTAATTAGCCACTTACCGCAAAAACAAGACAGGCAGGTTGGTAGATCCATGACTCCCGAGTTGAGGTGGGATGGTTGAACAAGGCAATCTCTCTACAAACAAATTGAGAGTTCCAAATGGAGAGAGATTAGTGAGTATGATGGGGAGGAGGGCTTGAATAGGTCCCCTCCTCTCATACAGTAATTACCTCTCGTTCTTCCCCCATGTTGGGCTCAATGCAACAAAAGCAGACGACATAGGGTGTGACGTTCCTCTCTTGACAGTGCCTATCATTTGATTGTCATCAATCAGACTTGTCATTTTAGCTGTTTACTTTAGAAGGAGACTCCTACAATTTTGTTGTAAAAGGTTGTCATTTCATCCCCTAATCATTTTTTCTGGCAAATTTGGTTTATGCTTATTGGGTCTGATTTATTTATTATAAACAAAAAATCATCTGTGTTGCTCTTACATTTTCTGTTAAAGACTGTATTTATTTTGTATTGTTGTATTACTGTACTACAGTTCTGTGGAAAAAGTCAGTGATTTGCATGTAACCAAGAGCCTTAAGGCAGGAGAGGTGTCATGAGAGATAAGCCTAGTGGTTGTTTTCCACATGCTACCCACAACAAATATTTACCTGAAAGATTACAAGGGGGAGGCTTCGTAACACTGTTGTTGTGCTACACTGTGGCATACTTAAATACTTGTGTAGTACGGAGTGTTATAGTGTCTAATACCATATATTGTGTGGTTAGGGATCCTGATGGTTTAAAATGGAGTGTGACGTGGAGTCTCTGAAGGGGAAGTTACAGTTAGCTTCCAGTAACTCTAAGTACTGTCTGGATTTTCAGTATCTCTAGCAGGGCTTGCAAGGTTGCCAGGCTACAGCAGGGGCTACAGTGCCTGCCTCATAGTTTAATGCCAAGTGCCTCATTAGCAGGTGTTTCCCTGCGTTGATTGGTCGTCTCACTGCAAGTAGAGTGCTTCCAACCAGCACAGCCAGGTAAAGTCCTTCAACACTTACGCTTTCTCTGCTGCAGGTTGATGTTTATTGTAATTAATCTTGCCCTGGAGGGAGAACTGAGCAGTTTCCACTAGATGGGCCAGCTGCAAAGTCAAAATTGGCATTTCCTGAAAACAAAAAATGAGCTTTTTGGTCTTAAATTTTAACCCATAACAGTCTAAGCTATTAGCCCGTACAAACACATTGAATAACAGATTCACTACATTCATCAACAGATAGTCCGCCAAGAAAATCTAAAGGAAGTTTGTTCTGAAGTGTCTGTCATATATCTGTGAGATATGTACTTCCATTCATTTTTTCAACTGGTACCAGGGGACCTTCGGACTAGACTTGTGAGGCCTGTGGGAGTCTTAGAGAAAAGCAACATACATGTACATTACCATTCAGAAGTTTGGGGTCACTTAGAAATGTCCTTGTTTTTGAAAGTAAAGCACATTTTTTGTCCATTAAAATAACATCAAATTGATCAGAAATACAGTGTCAACATTGTTAATGTTGTAAATATTGTAGCTGGAAAAGGCAGATTTTTTAATGGAATATCTACATAGGCGTACAGAGGCCCATTATCAGCAACCATCACTCCTGTGTTTCAATGGCATGTTGTGTTAGCTAATCCAAGTTTATCCTTTTAAAAGGCTAATTGATCATTAGAAAACCCTTTTGCAAATATGTTAGCACAGCTGAAAACTCATGTGCTGCTTAAAGAAGCAATAAAACTGTCCTTCTTTAGACTAGTTGAGGACTTTGAGCATCAGTATCTGTGAGTTCAATTACAGGCTCAAAATGTCCAGAAACAAAGACCTTTGTTCTGAAATTCATCAGTCTATTCTTCTTCTGAGAAATGAAGGCTATTTCATGCAAGAAATTGCCAAGTAACTGAAGATATCGTACAATGCTGTGTACTACTCCCTTCACAGAACAGCGCAAACGGTCTTTAACCAGAATAGAAAGAGGAGTGGGAGGCCCCAATGCACAACTGAGCGAGAGGACAAGTACATTAGTCTCTAGTTTGAGAAACAGACGCCTCACAAGTCCTCAACTGGCAGCTTCATTAAATAGTACCCGCAAAACACCAGTCTCAACGTCAACAGTGAAGAGGCGACTCTGGCCTTCTAGGCAGTTGCAAAGAAAAAGCCATATCTCAGACTGGCCAATAAAAAGAAAATATTAAGATGGGCAAATGAACACAGACACTGGTCAGAGGAAGGTTGGAAAAAAAGTGTTATGGACAGACTAATCTAAGTTTGAGGTGTTCGGATCACAAAGAATCGGATGTCTCATGGTCTGACAAACTCCGCTCTAGCTCTGTCACCACAGATGCGGAAGTGCAACATCGGCAGATGCGTTGAATTAAGACGCATCCAGTGCACAAATAAACGTCCCTTTTTCAGGACCCTATCTTTCAACGATAATTTGTAAAAGTCCAAACAACTTCACATATTTTCATTGTGAAGGGTTTAAACACTGTTTCCCTTGCTTGTCCAATGAACCAAGAACAATTATTATTATTATTATATTATTATTATTATTATTATTAACAATTAATGAACATTCACCTGTGGAATGGTCGTTAAGACACTAACAGCTTACAGACGGAAGGCAATTAAGGTCACAGCTATGAAAACTTAGGACACTAAAGAGGCCTTTCTACTGACTCTGAAAAATACCAAAAGAAAGATGCCCAGGGTCCCTGCTCAATTGCGTGAACATGCCTTAGGCAAGCTGCAAGGAGGCATGAGGACTGCAGATAGGCCAGGGCAATACATTTCAAAGTCCGTACTGTGAGATGCGTAAGACAGCGCTACAGGTAGACAGGATGGGCAGCTGATCGTCCTCACAGTGGCAGACCACGTGTAACAACACTTGCACAGGATCGGTACATCTGAACATCACACTGCGGGACAGGTACAGGATGGCAACAACAACTGCCCAAGTTACACCAGGAACGCACAATCCCTGCATCAGTGCTCAGACTGTCCGCAATAGGCTGAGAGAGGCTGGAATGAGAGCTTGTAAGATCTGTTGTAAGGCAGGTCCTCACCAGACATCACCGGCAACAATGTCGCCTATGGGCACAAACCCACCGTCGCTGGACCAGACAGGACTGGCAAAAAGTGGTCTTCACTGACGAGTCGCAGTTTTGTCTCACAAGGGGTGATGGTCGGATATGCGTTTATCGTTGAAGAAATGAGCGTTACTCCGAAGCCTGTACTCTGGAGCGGGATCGACTTAGAGGTGGAGGGTCCGTCTTGGTCTGGGGCTCATGCTGACATGACCCTCCAGCATGACAATGCCACCAGCCATACTGCTCGTTCTGTGCGTGATTTCCTGCAAGACAGGAATGTCAGTGTTCTGCTATGCCCAGCGAAGAGCCCGGATCTCAATCCCATTGAGCACGTCTGGAACCTGTTGGATTAGAGTGTGAGGGCTTGGGCCATTCCCCCCAGAAATGTCAGGGAACTTGCAGGTGCCTTGGTGGAAGAGTGGGGTAACATCTCACAGCAAGAACTGGCAAATCTGGTGCAGTGCATGAGGAGGAGATGCACTGCAGTACTTAATGCAGCTGGTGGCCACAACAGATACTGACTGTTACTTTTGAATTTGATCCCCCCTTTGTTCAGGGACACATTATTCAATTTATGAATACACATTATTCAATTAAATTTATGTTAGTGTCTGCGGAACTTGTTCAGTTTATGTCTCAGTAGTTACATTTTATGTTCATACAAACATTTACACATGTTAAGTTTGCTGAAAATAACCGCAGTTGACAGTGAGAGGACGTTTCTCTTTTGCTGAGTTTAGATATCTCTATCTTAAAAACTTATTCGGGATCGGTGTCCCATCCATGGGACGGTTAACCTAACATAGGTCTAATGTAATTAGCATGAGGTTGTCGTTAACAAGAACATTTCCCAGGACATAGACATATCTGATATTAGCAGAACGCTTCAATTCATGTTAATCTAACTGCTCTGTCCAACTTTCAGTAGCTATTACAGTGGAAGAATACCATACCATTGTTTGAGGAGAGTGCACAATTTTGAACATGAAAAGTTATTAACAAATTAGGCACATTTGAGCAGTCTTTTGAATTTTGAACAGAAATGCAATGGTTCATTGGATCAGTCTAAAACTTTTCATATACACTGATGCCATCTAGTGGCAAAAAATCTAAATTGCACCTGGGCTGGAATAATACATTATGGCATTTCTCTTGCATTTCAAAGATGATGGTACAAAACTGTTGGTTTTTTCTTTGTATTATGTTTTACCAGATCTAATGTGTTATATATTCCTACATTCCTTTCACATTTCCACAAACTTCAAAGTGTTTCCTTTCAAATGGTACCAAGAATATGCATATCCTTGCTTCAGGGCGAGCTACAGGTAGTTAGATTTGGGTATATAATTTGAGGCAAAAATTGAAAAAAAGGGGTGGATCCTTAAGAGGTTTCAAACTGACAAAAATATACAAATATTATGCGAATTAGATTTCCGTGGGGGGTGCAGAAATTGACTCTAGGGGTTTAAGATTAGGGTTAGGCATTAGGGTTCTCAGTGTGGTTAAGGTTAGGTTTCAAATGAGATTTTGTGACTTTGCAGCTGTGCCAGTGACCACTCTGCAGACTCTGCAAATCAAATCACATTTTATTTGTCACATGCGCCGAATACAATAGGTGTAGGTAGACCTTACAGGGAAATGCTTACTTACAACACCCTAACCAACAAAGCAGTTACAAAAAAAAGTAATAGATAAGAATAACAAATAATTAAAGAGCAGCAGTTAATAACAATAGTGGGGCTATATACAGGGGGTACCGGATGCCTCTAGTACATTAGTCATCCCAATAAATTTAAACCGACTTCTCTGCTGCTAGGTGCATTGTAACGATTTTCTTCTTCCTCTGAGGGGGAGTAGGAAAGATCGGACCAATGCGCAGCGTGGTAAGTGTCCATATTTTAATGAAAGATAACTGAACACTGAATACAAAAAGAACAGGAGAAATAAATGAAAACCGTAACAGTTCTGTATGGTAAAACACAGACAGAAAACAACTACCCACAACCCATAGTGGGAAAACAGGCTGCCTAAGTATGGTTCTCAATCAGAGACAACAATAAACAGCTGCCTCTGATTGGGAACCATACCAGGCCAAACACAAAAATACAAAAACATAGAACACATAGAATGCCCAGCCCAACTCACGCCCTGACCAATCTAAAATAGAGACATAAAAAGGGAACTAAGGTCAGGACATGACAGGCATAGGTTGAAAGTTTGCCCATGTACACTTTGTCTGTAAAGTAGAGATGTTTTATTTGATTGAATTGATGTTATTTTATTAAACTATTACTCTAGTGTATCTATGGTGTAATGATATGGCAGTTACCACAGTAGTATGAGGGCTATGCAGCTGGATGGGCCATTCAAATGTTTATGGGTTAAATAACAGCAGTTCCATGTACACTTGATGATACAGTATAGTGTGCTGAAATAATGACAATAATGACGGCCCATTGTCAGACACTAACTTGTTCAGAATACACGTGAGACTGTCCAGGTGCATTTTTGCAGTTGTTCCTTACTCCATACCATGCTGCCTATCCATTTCCATTAATGTTTAGTCAATTAATGTATTCCAAATATATTTTTTAAAGCTGTACTTAGTTTTAAGACCTGTTATTATGAACTGACCGGAATAAAACATATTTCCTGTAACAATTTCACATAGGCAAAAACACTACCGGTCAAAAGTTTTAGAACACCTACTCATTCCAGGGTTTTTCTTTATTTTTTACTATTTTCTACATTGTAGAATAATAGTGAAGACATCAAAACTATGAAATAACACATATGGAATTATGTAGTAACCATAAAAGTGTGGATCAAATCAAAATATATTTTACATTTGAGATTCTTCAAACAGCCACCCTTTGCCTTGATGACAGCTTTGCACACACTTGGCATTCTCTCAACCAGCTTCATGAGGTAGTCACCTGGAATGCATTTAAATTAACAGGGGTGCCTTCTTAAAAGTTCATTTGTGGAATTTCTTTCCTTCTTAATGCGTTTATGCCAATCAGTTGTGTTGTGACAAGGTACAGGGTGGTATACAGAAGATAGCCCTATTTGGTTAAAGACCAAGTCCATATTATGGGAAGAACACCTCAAATAAGAAAAGAGAAATGACAGTCCATCATTACTTTAAGACATGAAGGTCAGTCAATACAGAAAATGTCAGGAACTTTTTGAAGTTTCTTCAAGTGCAGTCACCAAAACCATCAAGCACTATGATGAAACTGGCTCTGTTGAGGACCGCCACAGGAATGGAAGACCCAGAGTTACCTCTGCTGCAGAGGATAAGTTCATTAGAGTTACCAGCCTCAGAAATTGCAGCCCAAATAAAAGAAAACCACTTGAATTAGTAGGTGTTCTAAAACTTTGGACCGTTAGTGTATATTAATGTATTGTCAAGACATAGGATATCATCATCATGCGGCCATAGACTGTCTTGATTGGCAGACTCTCCTGTTAGCGCGCATTTCTTGCATGATCTCAAACCTCATGATAATTACGCACAGCAATTCCTAGGAATGGGTATAAGTGTATGGTGAGCGAGGTGACAGGATATCTACCTCTAGCACCAGCCCTAGCACACACAGTAGTATCCAGAGATGTCTTTTCCCCATGAGCTTAAAAGACCTTGCATCACATATTTGAGGCGATATTTGATTCCAGCCATTACCGATCCTCCCCTCTCACAAATGCAAATGTTGGACGGAAGACAGGGTGGTGCGGCAGGTGCCGCTTCTCATTCGAATGCTGTAATTTTATCTAAACCATCAGGTGTACGCCGATCCCAGTTAAGTAACTCATGCAAAGAGTTAAAGCGCAATAATGCGTTTTATCTCCAGTACTCTGCCATGACTGTCAGTTATGTATCTGCTCTACTGATAATCTCAGTGCGTCCTTGCTGGGATGACACAATCAGTCTACTACCTGAGAGTATCAACACCAAACACATTGGTTCACTGTTCCACGGGAGCGGACAGTACACAGCATACCATAATGTTCTGAATAATGGCCAAGTCTACCTCGCTCATTATTCTACTGAACCGCTTAGGCGTAACAAACACAAGTCCAACATTTATCGGAAACTGTTAAACTACCTGTTCACTACCCTCCTGCTCTCCGGGGATGTACAACTCAATCCTGGGCCCAATATCACCGAGCCAGTGATACGCACCGGAGTGGAGAGCGGTGGAAGGCCTCGTCCACTGGTCGTCGCCGCTGTGGAGGTGGGTGAGTGCTATGGTCCTATGTTTTCTCTCGACTCACCCGGCTCCAGGATAGATTTTGACTCTTCAAACATACCAGAGTCGCTATATGCGATCCCTGACTCTGCTTCTGGTACGCAAGCTATTTTAATTAGTTCCCCGCATCCAGTGCAGGCGGGAGGGATGGTTAATTGCGCTACCGAACTGCCCCTAATCAAAACGAAACAAAACGGCCTAAACCCAGCCGTCAGAAAACATCGAAATTTTAACTTTTTCAATGTGTCAATCACTCTCGAGTCATCTGGGACCCACGAGCTAAGCCCAAGGGACTACTAGGGGGCACTTGAACATTCGTAGTGTCATTCCAAAAAGTGATCAAATTCAACATCTACTCACAGACTCCAACCTTGACTTTCTCTGCCTCTCAGAGACATGGCTCCATAAACACTCTCCATATGCTGCTTTGATTGTGCCTGGCTACAATGTTTTCAGGAGAGACAGGAATGAAGGAAGAGGAGTGTGATGATTTACATTAAAGAACATATCCGATGTAAACAAATTGAGTGGTCATGTGATAATGAACTAGAATGTATCGGCCTGAACGTTACACTGTCTCCCCAAATGTCTTTTACCCTCATTGGAATGTATAGGCCACCTTCCACCAAAAGTGTTTTTTGATCAGTTTAATACCATGCTTAGGGAAGGTGATTTTGGGAAAGAGGTCATCTTAATGGGAGATTTTAACATTAATTATGAAGACAAGTGTTGTAGGAAAACCCTCAAACGGATCACTAATACCTTTGACCTTACACAGCTAGTTAAAGGGCCAACCAGGGTGACTTGTTGCTCTAAAACACAGATTGATTTGGTGTTCAGTAATAAACCAGAGAGAGTGACTAAATCATTCAATATTGTTACTGGGCTGTCTGATCATAATCTGACACTTATAGCCAGAAAGCTGTCTAAGAGCAGGTTTAACCTCTCTACTGTTAGAAAGCCGGATCAACTCAGAATACCTAAGAGTGAATTAAACTATTTTGAAAAAGCAATTAAGGGAATAAACTGGAATGATCTCTTGTCCTATACAGACGTGGAAGCTGATAGTCAGGTTTTTCTATCCACAATCCAGACTACAATAAATGGCTTCCTAAAGAAAATCAAATCCAAACCTGGCCAAAAGAGCACTCTTCCTTGGCTAAATGGAGAAATCTGGAAATTGATGAAAGAACGAGATTATGCTCTAAAAACAGCCCTAAAATCTAAATTAGAGTATGACAGACGTAGGTTTACCATGTTGAGAAATAAGGTGATAAAAGAAATCAGACAGGCCAAGGCAAACTTTTTTATTAACATAATTGGTGAAGCAAAGGGAAATTCTAAATTGATTTGGGAGAATCTAAAAAAGTTAACAGGGAAAGACCATAGTAACACTGCAAAAAGACTAAAAATCATGGTGAATAACAATCTAACACAGGATGCAGTTGAAATAGCAACAGCCTTCAATTCCTACTTTATTGACTCTGTCAGGTTACTGACACAGAACCCCTCCACTGATTTCTTGGGCTCAGTGCTAGTGAATGACACTCAACCTGTCTTCATCATAAGGGAGGTTTCTGAGTCAAAGGTGAACAAGGTGATTAGCTCACTAAAGAACTCTAAAGCCAAATATGTGTTTGGGATGGACTCTACCTTTCTTAAAAACTACAAAGAGTCACTCATTGGCCCCATTACTAAGGTCACCAACACATCTATTGGTCTCGGTGTGTTTCCAAGGGTATGGAAGTCGGCCATAATAACGGCCATCTTTAAATCAGGCGACCCTGCTGACGTGAGTAACTACAGGCCCATTAGTATACTACCTGTGGTGTCAAAGGTTGTTGAAAAGTGTGTAGCAGAACAACTGATTGCCCACCTCAACAACAGCCCCTTCACATTACACTCCATGCAGTTTGGCTTCAGAGCGAAACACTCCACAGAAACGGCCAAGTGCTTTCTTCTGGAAAATGTGAAGTCCAAGATGGACAAAGGGGTGCTGTTGGGGCTGTGTTTCTGGACCTAAGGAAGGCTTTTGATACTGTTAACCATGAGATTCTCATCACAAAATTGTCCAAGTTCAACTTTTCCCCTGATGCCTTGAGATGGATGAAATCATACCTTGAAGGCAGAACTCAGTGTGTCAGAGTGAGCAATGAGCTGTCGCCCACTCGTAGCTATGATGTGGGCGTGCCCCAAGGGTCAATACTGGGGCCCCTCCTGTTCAGCCTGTACATTAATGATCTGCCTTCTGTCTGTACTGGGTCTGAAGTTCAAATGTATGCAGATGATACAGTGATATATGTGCATGCAAAGAGCAAACAACAAGCTGCACAAGAAGTTTATTTTTTTAACTCACTACTGTAATGGTCCAGGTTACAAAGTGGCTCAGTGACTCGTGTTTGCATCTCAATGTGAAAAAAACTGTTTGCATGTTCTTCACAAAGAGGGCAACAGATGCGACTGAGCCAGATGTCTATGTGTCAGGGGAGAAGCTCCAGGTGGTATCCGATTTTAAGTACCTTGGCATCATACTTGATTCCAACCTCTCTTTTAAAAAGCATGTGAAAAAGCTCATTCAAATAACTAAATTCAATCTAGCTAATTTCCGATTTATACGAAATTGTTTGACTACAGAGGTAGCAAAACTGTACTTCAAATCTATGATACTCCCCACTTAACATACTGCTTGACTAGTTGGGCCCAAGCTTGCTGTACAACATTAAAACCTATTCAGTCTGTCTACAAACAGGCTCTCAAAGTGCTTGATAGGAAGCCCAATAGCCATCATCATTGTCACATCCTTAGAAAACATGAGCTCTTGAGTTGGGAAAATCTTGTGCAATACACCGACGCATGTCTTGTATTCAAGATCCTTAATGGCCTGGCTCCCCCTCCACTCAATATTTTTGTTAAACAGAAAACCCAGACATATGGCAGCAGATCCACAAGGTCTGCCATGAGAGGTGACTGTATAGTTCCCCTAAGGAAAAGCACCTTTAGTAAATCTGCATTCTCTGTGAGAGCTTCCCATGTCTGGAATACACTGCCATCAGACACACATAACTGCACCACATATCACACTTTCACAAAATGCTTGAAGACATGGCTAAAGGTCAATCAGATTTGTGAACATGGTCCCTAGCTGTGTGTTGCCGCCTTCCATGTTGTCTGTAGCTTGTGAGGTATGGAAACACTTTGTTGCTTTTATGAATTTTGTCTTGCTGCTTTTTGTTCTATGTTGCTCTGTCTGTATGCTATGTCTTGCTTGTCCTATGTTGCTATGTTGCTATGTCTATGGTGCTATTGTCTATATTGTAATTGTTTTTAATAACCTGCCCAGGGACTGCGGTTGAAAATTAGCCGGCTGGCTAAAACCGGCACTTTTACTGAAACGTTGATTAATGTGCACTGTCCCTGTAAAAATAAACTAAACTAAACTAAACTTGGATCTGCTTCCTGTTTTCTTGGTGTAGTCCCAAACAGTGAGGCTGCAAACCTTTGTCACAACCAAGGAAGAGATGCGGTTGATGATATGGACCTCAATTCAACACCTATTCCACGTTGATTCAACCAGTGCATGCCCAGTGGGCGGGTAGGCATCAAGGTACTCTCCCCCGCAAATGTTCTCGCAATAATAGTGACTGACCTCCAATATGCACGCACAAAACTTCACGCCGCCTGCTTCTTTCAACCTATAGGGTTCTCGGCTTTGTGCATTGCGGACTTCAAAGCACAAAGTGGTCCGAAGCAGAACGATCATCACATTCATGGTTGCCTTGTGTGGACAGAAGGGGTACAGGTATCTCCTTAAGTGACCAGTGTGTACCATACATCAGCTGTTAGCAATCGACCCTGTCTGCTTTATCCAGTACCACATGCGACTTGTCTTCATAGCCATGCAGAGGCCCAAAGGCACGTGCAAGCCCACCAGAGAACTTCAGTTTAGGTGCATCAAACAGAAGGATGATGCTGTCGACACGTTCTGCAAACCAGCGCAGCACTGCTGGGAAATCATATCCTAAAATAAGAAAGAACAGCACAGTAATTTTATGAGTGCATTAAAACAATGGGGGGAAAGTATATAAGGTCAACATGTATAATCCCAGTGGACCTCAAATATTGTATTGGATTGAGTGTTGTTAGCAGCTCCACCCATAGATGAATATCTCCACATATATGAATCCATCGGTCCTCCGATCCCATACTGTAATTTAGTGTGATCATCCATTCTGCTTCAAATCAACATCAACAATCACATATGTGCAGTAGGCATGCACTATTGACACGTTTTTCCCCATATCAAACAGTTGATTTGAAAATAAGGTCTTGACGATGACGGAGGTGAGCACGCACATCGTTGAGGCAGCCACGGTGTTTCGGTCGATGATCGTGGTTGGGTTCACTTATTTGTTTGTTCATTTTTGGATCGCAACAACAACAAAAATCTGAGCTTCTGAATATTAGGGACACATTACCGGCCTGCTTTTGTCCTAAAATTATGTCATCATCAGAATATATACTACTTTCGGATTCGAAACCGAAGCAATGGGACTGTGCAAACAAAACCGACCAGCTACAACTTCTGACAAAAAAAGTACTTTTATTCACCCTGTGAATTTGTCTCAGTCATTCTGGCCGGAGTCTACATTGCGCTGAGCCCCTGTACACATACAGTGCAAGAGCTACTGGTTGATCAGACACAGATCACAGAGTTGGAAAGGAAGTACCCGGATTCTACTTTGAATATCATGAGGATTTTAACCACACCAGCGTGTGGTTAACCACACAGGAGCATCCCAGATACAAAGAATTTGTGAAATGTTCAACGAGACAAGAAACAATTCCGGACCCTGTTTACAGCACTATTAAATGGGCAGTACTGGACTGCTAACTCTATGTCCAAAAGGCTCCTTAACAGCTTCTTCCTCCAAGCTATAAGACTGCTGAACAATTCATTAAATGGCCAGTATTTGCATTGACCCCCCTTTTATTCTGCTGCTACTCGCTGTTTGTCTATGCATAGTCATTTTACCTCTACCTACATGTACAAATGACCTCAAAGACCTCTAATAACCTGTACCCCCGGACATTGATTTGGTACCGGTACCCGCTGTATATAGCCTTGTTGTTATTTTATTGTGTTACTTTTTTAAACCTTAGTTTATTTAGTAAATATTTTCTTAAATCTATTTTCTTAAAACTGCATTGTTGGTTAAGGGCTTGTAACTAAACATTTCATGTTAAGGTACCTGTTGTATTCAGCGCATGTGACAAATACAATTTGATTTGATAGAGACCAAGAAAAAGCTCCTATCAGGAATTACGGCAGCCAAACAGCAGTACAAAGACAGGCTAGAGCAACAGTTATCCAGCAACAACTGTACGTCTGTCTGGAAAGGACTGAAACAAATGACCAACTACAAACCTACATGCCCTTCAATCACCAGGACAATGCCCCCCTCCACCTACCCCTGCTTGCCACTTCACCCTCACCCATCTACCCCACCCCTGCCATCCCACGAATCCCCCACTCCCCCTCTGTTCCCCCAGGCTGCCCCCACCCCTCGTCATCACAGAGCAGGAGGTCAACTCACTCTATAGGAAACAGAACAGCAGGAAGGCTGCGGCCCAGATAAGGTCTCTCCAGCCACACTTAAGCACTGCGCTGACCAGCTCTCCCCTGTTTTCACTGACATTTTCAACCATTCACTAGAGCAATGCACTGTTCCTGCCTGTTTCAAAATGTCCATCATTGTTCCAATCCCCCAAAAAACTAAATGTGTCCTGCCTGAACGACTAGAATTAGTCGTACACTGTTTTTTTAGGCCTTATCAATAACCTAGTGAATTTAATCTTGACTACGTTTGGCATGTCCAAACTGCAAGTTACAGTTGGCCTAGCCTCTATATCAGTGCAAATGCTATAGCCTATATTTAACAATGCATTTCCACATTGAAGCAATTAGAACAATTGTAACGGCCGTTGGCGGAAGAAGGTGAGGACCAAGGTGCAGCGTGGTACGTGTTCGTCATTTTATTAAATAGCACTGAACACTAAATACAAAGTAACACAAGGACCAACCAAAACAGCTCCGTCAGGTGCAAAACACACTAAACAGAAAATAACTACCCACAAAACCCATGTGGGCAAGAGCTACCTAAGTATGGTTCTCAATCAGAGACAATGACAGACAGCTGTCCCTGATTGAGAACCATACCCGGCCAAAAACAAAGAAATACAAAAACATAGGAAAAAGAACATAGAACGCCCACCCTAGTCACACCCTGGCCTAACCAAAATAGAGAATAAAAAGCCTCTCTATGGCCAGGGCGTGGCAACAATGTGGACTGCAAACATGTTCAACATATTTAGCAAATAAGAGGCAAGCTGTTTAATGAATTGGAGTTGATTACAACGCAATATATAAAATACAGAACTTGAAGCAACCAAACGTTTAGCTATGGGGCACATTCTGATTGGCAAGTGAGGGGCCAATCCTCGACACACCCACAACTCAACTGGTTTATTCACCAAAACCCAGCCCTTTCACGCCACCTCCAGCAACTGCACCTATAATTGCGGTGGTGAAAATAGATGAAATATTTCTGACACACCCCCGAACCTATAGCGCTACCGTCAGCGCTTAGATTTACCATTGTGTTATGTTTGTTAAAATAGAGTACTCTATCTCTTTTCTCATGTCCTCTCTTTTTCCATCCACTCCTTTATTTGCAATGTTGGCATGGTTTTTATTTCCTGTCCTTGCAGCTCATTTCAAACATTTATTTTTTCCGACAGCCAAAGTCTTCCCGGATGTCCTCTTACCTGTTCAGGAAGGTTTTTCCAAAAGAGTAGAAGTGGCCAAAGGGATTTTTGGGGTCTACTGACAGAGCACTGCCTGGGATCAGTCCTTCTACCTCCCTGTGCTGATGGCAGTGGTAAACCATATAAAGAATGACATTTGCATGGCAAATACCTGTGCCATAGGCCCATGAGCCCTTACAATAGATTTGAAAGTAGTCTTCACTGTCGAGTATTAACCCATCACCATCGGTTTGTTGTCAAAATCTGCATCCTCAAAGCTGGGAGAGTGAAAGTAATGGAAGCCATATTGTTTCTCTATGGGCAGCCTCTTGTAATATAGATACTTGAGCTCTTTTGTGACTATGTTGACATCCTCCAACGTTTCAGCAATTTTGTCTTTCATCCCCCCACTTGACATGATGGTGGAGTGTGTAGGCCTAGTCCGATAGAACAAATAACAGTCCTTGAAGTGTTGGTGAGTCTCTTATTCTGCAGTAAAAGTATGCAAAAAACTATTTTCACTTCCTCTAAAAAATAAAATAAAAAGCTGGAAATTGTGAGCAAAACAGTGGTCTCAGATCTTATGATGCCTGTGTTACATACTCAGAGGGTGTTGACCACAGCTGTTCAAGTGTAACTAACACACATAATGTCAGTTGGGATTAGTTGGAGGATTGCAATGTTTTACTAAACAGGGTAATAAGAAAGGGCTCAGACATAAGAATGTACAGCGTAGGATAAACATTGATATTGGCAGCCCTTATGCCAATCCAGAAGACAAATAGGAAGGCAAGTAGGCCTATGGATTTCACCAGCCAGTGAGACACTTTGTCTGGATGGGAATGGGATTCAATATATATATTAAAAGTAATCCATTCCATCCAGTGTAAGTAACATTGTAATATTGAATGAAAAATCAAATGAACCATCTGGTGAGGCTTGCTGTAGTGGCAGTGCTCTGTCAGTTGAAAAAAAAACGTATATTTGACCTGGCTGTGATACCTCACCAGTCATTGAACCTCACACCCACCCTGTCAGGCCTGGGTGAGACAGATCGGGGACAGACAGACAGACAGCTAACCGTCGGCATCCGTTTTCCCTCTCAATTCAGATATTGAAGTGTAGGGCCTACAGTTTTTTAGCAGTTAGCTCCACCTGCCATGGAGAATATCTGGATGACTTGAGTCGAATTGATAAGAGGTGAGTTCCTGTTAAAACTATTAACTAGCTCGTTAGCTGATAAGTCAAATATCTTTCTAATTGGTGATATATAGCTAGCTTTCTCATGAAACAGCACCACAAATAACGTTACTGCCTTTGACCACAACATCAACTTCTTCGCCTTGCTAGCTAACTGTTACTCTCTAGTAGCATGGGAAATTCTGAGGTGATTCTGTTTTAGTAGCTAGCTAGCTAAGTTTGCTTACTACCATCTGGATGAAGATCTTTCAGCCAACCAGATAGCCAACGGTATGTCAAAGCAGATTTAAAAGAAATAACGTTGAGCTAAAACAACACAATTTGTTTAGCGAGCTAGCTACTTGAGGCGAATCATTCACCAATTGGAGCTAACAGTTAACGTTAGTACTGTAACAAGCAAACACCTCTTTCTAGCGTTTAGCTAGCTAGCTCACTTATTGATTAACCAACCGATTTTTTTTCACCCAAACTGTTGACCCAAATCCAATGGCATGGTGACATTTGTTATAGATTTCACGTTCACGTTCGTTGACATCTCAACCAAATGTAAATCAAAACTAGACCATGACGTCTGTGCCCAGACTGCTCTCAACTCCACATGCTGTTGGGATTAATTACTGTTTGTCCTTTACCCTACAAATTAACACATGTCAAATAATTAACTCCGTTCAATGACTGGTACCTTGTATTTTGTTTTAGACAACATGACTGTGTAACGTTAACGGTACTGTCAATGAAGGAAGTAACTACATTTGGTTGCAGATATGGCAAAGCAGCAGACATACTGTATCAAGGCCTCTTAAGAGAGACAATGTTGGAGACTGAGGAATGCACCAAGGGGTGTTTTCCCCCCCATTCTACCAGTGAGCACTTCACTATTGATGATGTTGACGTCCTCAACGCCCCCAACCCACCACTTCCCTTCTCGCACCCATTTCACCCAGAGCCTTGGATGGGATGTGAGCCAAATAGAAACATGGAGATTGGTGAGCATTTGTTGTAGCAGAATATAGGCGAATAAATGTGTTGTCTGAGTGAGCAGTAATGAATTGAAGAATGATAATGCCATCCCTATTTGTGTTAGTTTTATGTTTGAGTATTAGCTAGGTGTGCTTAGCTATATGCCTTTTTCTGCTATATCACTTCAGATAACTCCTCTGGTCCTGTCATCGTGGGAGAGGGCACTCTGTTGGAGCCATTTTCATTGACAGTACCTGTCAGGTCTTCACCTTATGAGTGTACGCTCTGCCATAAGATGTTTGGAACAGCCAACACACTCAACAAACATTTACTGACCCACCAACAGGAAAGACCGCATGTTTGCCCCATCTGCCAACGAGCATTTAAACGTCATGATCACCTGTGAGTCATATCCCCCCGCTCTAGAAGCAATAATTATGTATTAACAATTACACTGAGTGTACAAAACATTAGGAACACATTTTTCTCTCAGAACAGACCCAATTTGTCAGGGCATGGACTCTACAAGGTGTTGAAAGTGTTCCACAGGGATGCTGGCCCATGTTGACTCCAATGCTTCCCACTGTTGTGTCAAGTTGACTTGATGTCCTTTGGGTGGTTGACCATTCTTCATACACATGAGAAACTCTTGAGCGTGAAAAACCCAGCAGCATTACAGTTCTTGACACTACTACCAAACCCCGTTCAAAGGCAGTTAAATGTTCAGACTTGTCCATTCACCCTCTGAATGGCACACATACACAATCCATGTATCAATTGTCTCAAAGCTTTAAAATGATTCTGTAACCTGTCTCCCCTTCATCTACACTAATTGGATGTAACATGTGACATCAATAAGGGATCATAGCTTTCACCTGGTCAGTCTATGTCATGGTAAGAGCAGGTGTTCCTAATGTTTTATACACTCGTATGTTTTTTGATACAGTCATTTGACATTTCAATGCCCTGATGAAAATGATAACATCTCTCTGCAGCAATGGCCATATGTTGACCCATCAGAAACGAAAGCAGTTCCGATGTGCTGAACCTGGGTGCCAGAAGAGCTACTGTGATTCTCACTCCCTGAAGCGCCACTATATCTCTCAGCATGGTCTCCCGCCCATGTCCCAAAGCCCCCCGAACCCAAGCCACCCAGCCCACTCTGCTACTACCCAGTGGGAGCATGTGGATAGTGCTGCATATTTGGGAGGTTCGACAGCTCACTGTAATTACCGTCCCATGTTTCTGACCCAACCCAAACCGACATCAGACACTCAACAGAAGGTCGCTGATTACTCTGGCTTTTTCAGCTTCAACAGTTACAAGGGGTTTGCTCCTCCAAGTGGCTTACAACTGAACAACTACTCAGAGCAGAACATCTCTCAGTCAAGGCCTATCTTAGTCCTGGACACCTGGATGCAGCAGTCTGACAAAGGTCCTTGTAGTGAGTGCCCAGGTGAATTAAATCCACCCCAGTGGGCCCCTGAGCCTAGTAACATTACTGCTACTTTACCATCACTACTTCCTGGAGTGGATGGCCCAAGTCCTCATGGCTGGGAGAGTGTAGTTGACTTCCCTGTATCTGACCTCCAAGTTCTTGAAGAAATGTTGTCCTGTCATCCCTGTAGTGAGGCTGGTAACCGAGAGTGTTTAGTGAAGCCAGCGTCCCCGGAGAAGAGCTACTCTCCATCTAAGCAGGAGCAGTCGATTTATGGCCAGATGAACTCGGATGGGAAACCCCAAGTTAACACTCAGCTGCACTCTTTTGAACCAACAGCAAGCTCAGATTCCAGTGTAACATCTATGTCGTTTCCCAACACTGTTTTCATCCACTCAAGCTCAAGTCTTCCAAACAAGCCCAACCCAGTCCCACCTGTCCTGCCGTCACCAGCCATCGTCCTACCCTGCCTCTACAGTGTGCAGAAGTCAGAGACTTGTAATACAAAGAGCGACAGTAAGAGAAAGAGAGAGAGGAGGAAGAAGGGGAGGACTGTAGAGCTTCCTGCTCCACCTCTCCCCACACCTCGCCCCACCTCTCTCCTGGCTCCCCGACGTCCCCGCCCTCGGCCACACTACCTTGTCTCCCCAAGCCAGGTGGCTATGGCCTCTTTTAGCTCAGACAGCAACCCTCGGCAGACCTTCCAGGTATGTGCACTACTAGCAGTGCTCAACAATTGAACACTTGCCAGTTTGTTTATCAATACTGTATTTATAATATTTCTATATTCCCCCGTACAGGGAAGAAATGTCAGTGTGCCAGGAGAGGGACAACAGTGTAGTGACGGGTAATGATGAATAGAAATAAAAATGCACTGTTTCATGAGTATTTTCCATACGTACAAATAGCTGATTTCTCTCAAATTTTGTGCACAAATTTGTTTACATCCCTGTTAGTGAGCATCTCTCCTTTGTCAAGATAATCCATCCACCTGACAGGTGTGGCATATCAAGAAGCTGTGTAAAAAAAATATGATCGTTACACAGGTGCACCTTGTGCTGGGGACAATTAAAGGCCACTCTAAAATGTGCAGTTCTGTCACACAACACAATCCCACAGATGTCTTTAAGTTTTGAGGGAGCGTGCAGTTGGCATGCTGACTGCAGGAATGTTTCTCTTGCCAGAGAATTGAATGTTTCATTTCTCTACCATAAGCCGCCTCCAACGTCGTTTTAGAGAATTTGGCAGCACGTCCAACCAGCCTCACAACCGCAGACCATGTGTATGGCTTCGTGTGAGCGAGTGCCCCATGGTGGCAGTGGGGTTATGGTATGAGCAGGCATAAGCTACAGACAACAAACACAATTGCAATTTATCTAGATCCTCAGGCCCATTTTTTTTCTTTTCTTTTTCCTGTATCTGAATTTGCAGATGCATATCTGTATTCCCATCAATGTGAAATCCATAGATTAGGGCCTAATTAATTTATTTCAATTGATTGATTTCCTTATATGAACTGTAGTAACTATATTTTTGATCAGTAGAGATTGGCCTCTTAACTGCTGGCCTTCTTCCCATAGGATATTCCCTAGCTCTCACAAGACAGAACAGAGCTACAAGGCCAGGTCCTCAAGTAGACCATGTGCACCCTCTATTAAAATGGAACCTTACTCTCCAGAGGTAACAGACATATTATTATTTACATTATGATATTATTAAACATTAGTCATCTTTGGGCGCTATATTTATTACATGTCCAGATGTCAAGTAAGCACAAGTGTCTTTTTTTGTAAGTACAAACTTTTGTCATTACAGACTGTATGTCTATTTGTGCCTATGATGTTTCCTGTAGCCTGGAGAGAGAGCACCACAGACTCTGAGGTCTCCATCTAGAACAGAAGACATGCCTCTGTCTCCTTTGGTCATTCCTGTTTCAGTTCCAGTCTCTGCGAAGACTGATCCTGACACTCCTTCATCACTCAATGTAAGTATAGGAAAAAAGAGATCAGTACAACGGTCAGTGCCTTCTTAAATAATTACTTGTACACTGATAACCCCCCTGTGGTTGGTTGTGTGGCAGGCAGAGAACCCTCAGAATGGTTCAGGGAGGTCAAAGAGGAGCCGGCGTCTTGACTTCATGAAGACTCTGATCATTCCTCCCCCCATGCTCCCACAGCCGTCCCCACTGAGGCTCCTAGGCGAGGAGGGTGGGGGTGCTCCCTGGTGTCGTGCAGCAGGCGGCTACCCCAGTCAGCTACGCTCCCCCATGTACCTGGCAGACCACCTGCTCAACCCCAGCTTCCAGCCTCCTCCTTACACACCCCCACCCATGCTAAGCCCCCTACGCCCAGGGACCGGCCTGTACTTCAGCACAGTGCCTTGGCTTCACCCCGGCCCTCCTCTGCCCAGCAGCTACACCGCCTCTTTGGGTTTGTTTTTCGCGTTAGGAAGTATCTTCCCAGGTTCAGAGTTTTGCCACTGAAATACATGAAGAACTTTATATTTTATGGCTTCTGCTTTTCAGATGGAGCTGATGGAATCTCCTTGATGATGGACGACACAGTGGTCAACATAGAGCCGTACGTTTCTCTCTGAAGTGTGTTCAGCCAAAGCTTTAGTGTTACAATTCATGAGAGTCAGTCTGTCTATATACGGTGCATTTGGAAAGTATTCAGACCCCTTGACTTTTTCTACATTGTTACATTACAGCCTTATTCTAAAATTGATTAAATATTTTTTTTCCCCTCTCACTTAACAAAAATGTGATATTTCAAGTTTTTAAAATATTTTTTTATAAATTAGTTTAAAAAAATTACACAGTACCAAATAATGCCAAAGCAAAAATTGGTTTAATTTTTAAACCTAATTTATAAAAAATATTTTAAAAACTTGAAATATCACATTTACGTAAGTATTCAGACCCTTTACTCAGTACTTTGTTGAAGCACCTTTGGGAGCGATTACATTCTTGAGTCTTCTTGGGTATGACACTATAAACTTGGTACATCTGTATTTGGAGAGTTTCTCCCATTCCTCTCTGCAAATCCTCAAGCTTTATCAAGTTCGAAGGGGAGCGTTGCTGCACAGCTATTTTCAGATCTCCAGAGATGTTAGATCGGGTTCAAGTCTGGGCTCTGGCTGGGCCACTCAAGGACATTCAGAGACTTGTCTCGAACCCACTCCTGCGTTATCTTGGCTGTGTGCTTAGGGTTGTTGTCCTGTTGAAAGTTGAACCTTCACCCCAGTCTGAGGTCTTGAGTACTCTGGGGCAGGTTTTCATCAAGGATCTATCTGTACTTTTCTCCGTTCATCGTTGCCTCAATCCTGACTAGTCTCCCAGTCCCTGCCGCTGAAAAACATCCCCACCGCATGATGCTGCCACCACCATGCTTCATAGAGAGGAATTGTGCCAGGTTTCCTCCAGATGTAAATCTTTTCATTCAGGCCAAAGAGTTCAATCTCAGTTTCAACAGACCAAAGAATCTTGTTTCTCATGGTCTGAGAATCTTTCTGTGCCTTTTGGCAAACTCCAAGCGGGCTGTCATGTGCCTTTTACTGAGGAGTGGCTTCCGTCTGGCCACTCTACCATAAAGTCCTGATGGTGGAGTGCTGCAGAGATGGTTGTCCTTCTGGAAGGTTCTCCCTTCTCCACAGAGGAACTCTGGAGCTCTGTCAGAGTGACCATTGGGTTCTTGGTCACCTCCCAAGGCCCTTCTCCGATTGCTCAGTTTGGCCAGGTGGCCAGCTCTAGGTCTTGGTGGTTCCAAACTTCTTCCATTTAAGTATGATGGAGCCACTGTGTTCTTGGGGACCTTCAATGCTGCATAAATGTTTTGGTGCCCTTCCCCAGATCTGTGCCTCGACACAATCCTGTCTTGAAGCTCTATGGACAATTCCTTCGACCTCATGGCTTGGTTTTTGCTCTGACATGCACTGTCACCTGTGGGTCCTTTTTATATAGACAGGTGTGCCTTTCCAAATCATGTCCAATCAATTGAATTTACCACAGGTGGACTCCAAGTTGTAGAAACATCTCACGGATGATCAATGGAAACAGGGTGCACCTGAGCTCAATTTCGAGTCTCATAGCAAAGGGTCTGAATACTTATGTAAATACGTTGTTGTTTTGTTTTTGTAAATTTGCCAACATTTCTAAAAATCTGTTTTCGCTTCATCATTAGGGGGTGATGTGTGTAGATTCCTGAGGATTTGTACCTATTTGAGAATAAGGCTTTAACGTAACAAAATGCGGAAAAGGCCAAGTGGCCTGAATACTTTCCGAAGGCACTGTATAAGGAGCCTGTGTGATTTCCAGGAGAATCAACGTGGGCCAACGTTTCCAGGCTGAGATCCCACCCATTCGTAACCTGCTTCTAATGCTATATGATGAGCACCCTGCTCAGCTTGTCTGGGCTCCATGGGGAGACATATCCAGCAACGTGGAAACACAAAAAGGGGGTGTGTTTCTCTTTTTAACGATCACACACACACGGTTGTACTATATATTGGTATGAGCTACTGTATTGGTAGTACAATTGATACTAGGTTGAATATATGCAGGTTAGGATAACATAATAATTCCAGTTTGAAAATAGACAAATTCATGGGACCAGCACCGTTGCTGATTCTACAGGATTAGCATTGAAAACATGACTCGCGGTCGGGGAATCAAGTAATAAAGTTGTTGTAGATCATTTTTTAAACTTTGAAATTAATAGAATGACAGTAAAGCAGTTATGATATGTGTTTGCTGAGTAGTTAGCCAAAATGTACAATGTTTCTCACTTTGATGGCGAAATTTCTGTTCTGCTAAAACTCACTTCCAGCAATTTTAGCTCGCATTGCTGGTCCCATTGTTAAGAATTCTTCCGCATTCATGCAAGGAGTTATGGGATATTAGAATTCTCTTGTCCTAACTTGGGTATCTTCAACCTAGACCTGATGTCGACATGAAATGTGAGAGGTGACTTGTCGTCTTGACTGTTTTTCCAGTGACTAAACTGATAGACTTGTGCTGTTCCAGCGTGCTGCCAGGAGGGGGCACCAACACAGAGTTGGCCCTCCACTGTCTGCATGAGGTGCAGGGAGACATTCTGGTGAGCAGTACAACAGTATGGTACCTGAGCTCAGTTCAAATTGAAGACAATGTTGATTCTTGACAACTTATGGTATACGTCGTGTGTTGTGTCCCTAGGCTGCACTTGATTTACTGTTAGTCAGGGGAGACTTCCGTTCCTCAACACACCCTTTGTGTGACTATCACTACCCAGGTACCCAATTTGATACTCTGAAAAGTGGAATGAAGATAAATGAGTTATGAATATTGACGCACATTTCAAGACTATTCAATTATGTCCTTTGATGTTTACATGTTTAGTTCAAGCCATGCAGTACATGCTACTAATACTTTAACTTCTCGTCTTAAAACTGTCATAAAACCTATGGCTGACAGGTTCAGATGATTGGAGTCCTCAAGAGAAGAAACTATTTCGTAAAGCGCTGCTCACCCATGAGAAGGACTTCCAGCTTATTCACAGTGTGGTAAGAGAATCATAATATTGAAATGCCCAAATACACTGACTGTACAAAACAATAAGAACACCGTACTAATATTGAGTTGCAACCCCATTTTTGCCCTCAGAACAGTCTCAATTTGTCAGGGCCTGGACTCTACAAGGTGTCAAGCATTCCACAGGGATGCTGGCCAATGTTGACTCCAATGCTTCCCACAGTTGTGTCAAGTTGGCTGGATGTCCGTTGGGTGGTGGACCATTCTTGATACACACGGGAAACTGTTGAGCGTGAAAAACCCAGCAGCATTTTAGTTCTTGACACAAACCGGTGCGCCTGGCACCTACTACCATACCCCGTTAAAAGGCACTTAAATATTTTCTCTTGCCCGTTCACCCTCTGAATGGCACAGACACACAATTGATGTCTCAATTGTCTCGAGGCTTAAAAATGCTTTAACCTGTCTCCTCCCCTTCATCTACATTGATTTGAAGTGGATTTAACAGGAGACATCAATAAGGGATCGTAGCTTTCACCTGGATTCACCTGGTCAGTCTATGTCATGGAACGAGCAGGTGTTCATGTTTTGTACACTCAGTGTATACTTGTAATGTCGTGCTGCCATTGGACAGGGTATAGACAGAGAAGGAAGACTGAAGAAATGGCATTGACCTGACAGTTGTCTCACACTGAAGTTACAGACTAAGTCCGTGACGCAGTGTGTGGAGTACTACTATGCAATGAAGAAGCTCAAGAAGTTCAAGCAACGCAGTCGAGGATCAGACAAAAAGGAAGCAGTTGGTGAAGAGCTTGTGAGTTTAGTGTAGTATAGTATTGTGTATAGTATTGTATTGTAAAATATGTATTAAACCTCCTTTACAGTACAAACAGTTATGTCAAACATGTCAGCCAATATTTTCCAGTGAAATAATTTACACTTCCTGAATATCAGCAGATGGAGTCACCTGGCTGTTGTGAGGACAATCATGTGGGACGGAGAGTGCCCAGGAGGACACTTACTAAACCAGGGAACAGGACTAAAGGGGTACAGGAGGAGCAGACTACCACAGGAGGTGCTTTGGAGTACATCTGTCGAGAGTGTGGGCGGTCAGTTGAACTTCACTAAAACGATGCCAGGGACACATCACAATGATATCGCAAAACATTGCTGTCTTGTTGAGCATTCCCTCGGTTAATTAATCCAGGATGGCATATTGACCCCCCTACCCCTCTATTTCTGAGCACCTTTGATCGTTCTCACGTCATCATAGTGACATGTAAAATTCTGTCCCCCTTCAGGGTATTTGACAAGGTGAAGAGTCGTAGTGCTCATATGAAAACCCACCGGCAGCAGGAGAGGGAGTGGCTGACCAGGTATGTCTGGCCTATGGGCTGCCCTGCAGACAACCCTCATCAAGGAGATCCCGGCCAGGACTCTGCCAAGGTGCCTTTACTCTACTGTACGAGAGGAATCCTTTATAGTACATAGTGGTGAGCACAGGACTGTTTCAGTTACTGGCAAGTCAAGTATATGTCGAAATTCACTCACTATGAATTCATATTGGCAGGTATTTATTGAAAATCACTTTAAAATAATGTTTACCTAAAGAAAGCAACAACAATTGACGTTTTTTTCTCTCCAAAAAACACACCCTACTTTATTATAAGGTTTAGAACTTTATGTGATGTTGCATTCATGTTCCTTTGTCATTCTCTGTTGTTGGACAACACGTTCTGTTATTGTTGGTTCACATTGTCCTAAAGTTTCTAAACAGCATGCTCTTTTTAAGCAACCTGAAATCCTTGCTAAAATATCCTGTGGTTTTAATTACATTTGTATCAATATGAAAGCCAAAGTTTGCCTCGTATGCTCAATTGAATAATCCATTGTAAAATAATTCAGTTATTATATGAGTTATTACTCTTTGTAAACAACGACAAGACATTGACAATTGGTCATAAAAAAATGCATATGAATCAGGGTTAGATCCTGGGCAGCTGAGAACAGAGAATGTATTTACTGAACTGTGGCCCGCTCCTCACAAACAGTTTTGGCCTGAGTTTAACACTTCTGGATTGGATCTTGTGTTATGTTCTTTAAGTTAAAATTCTTGATGAACAATCCACTAGTTCAGAAAGAGTACGGGCTTTACCTGACAGGCATGTCCTCTATGTGAGAGTGTTGATGAAAGTTAAACTTGTTGTCTCACTCAGGTGTTGTTTTAAAATAAATGTGTTTGTCTGAACAATGTTGTTTTCAACCATTCCTTTAATTACAACAGTTTTTCTCATTTCTAAATCGACATCATGCTGCAATTACTGTACAAGCTTTTCATTTGAACCAGTGTTTTTACATTATGCAAACCAAGGATAACATGCATTTCTGTTGCCATTCAGCAAGAGTGACCGTACATCTACAACTTCTCACACATTTACACATAGGCTACATATTTTTGAAAGCACTTTACAATGATGTATGATGTAAATCACAACTCAAATGTAGATATGTTGGCCAGACACTATTTTACATGTAAATACAGACGCCACACAAGTGTGGCTTTGAGTCCAGTAGCTGCATTATTTGCGTGAGTTGAAGTCAGATACATATTGGGCATGAATGGAGGCCTATGCACAACATAGTTCTTTACTTTATAAAATAAGTAATGTAGACTGATCACAACTTCTCCCCTCCCACCCAAGCCTTACTCTCATAGGACACTAAAGACTGATACAGAGTCTGCTTGGCTCCATTCCTGTCACTGCCCCTCTCTTCATGCCCTGTAGACCCTCTCATCAGTTTCTCCACATAGTCACTGTTCTGGTGAAGGAATAGAATATGATCTAAATGCTGGGGCCCCAGAATGGCCCTGCGTTGAGCAACAGTAGTCTCTCTAGGAGCAAAGGCCCTGTCTGCAGGCACAGCAGTAGCAGGGATAGCCAGAAATGTGCGGGCAAGTCTGGCCACGGCAGGGAAGCGATGCTCCTTAGAGCGCCACCAGTGGAGAGGTGACAGGCTGCGTTTGCACAGCGGCTCTGCAATGTAGTTCTCCAGCTGTTGGTGGATCTCCGGCATTCGCTCAGTGGGATCCTCTCCAAGCAGTATGTCGTACATGCTTTTGGGCACATGACTCACTTGCCTATAAGCAGGGGGCTGCAGGTCTCCTTTTAACAGGCTAGACAGTCCTGCTACTCTCCTGGGACCATTTCCAGCACTGCAGCGTGAGCCTTCACCCAGTCCCTCTCCACTGACCTGTGACGGGGCAGTCTGGGACAGCCCCTTTAACTGTTGCTGCAGCACAATAATGTCCCCCTCTTCATTTGATTCACAGGACACAGGTGAATCCAGAGGAGCAATGGTTGACTGTGAGTGATCCAATCCCCGATTCCTCACTTCCTTTTCCCTTCCCTCTTCGCCATCCTCATCCTCGCCTCCTTTGTCACACTCTCTGCTCATTTCCTCCACCTCTATTTGTGCTTGAGCAGATAATAGTTCCTTGACCTTGTCGTGCAGCCTACTACGTGCATGTGGGCTGAGGAAGCGCAGCTCCTTAAACCTTGGGTCCAGGAATGAGGAGAGGACGGCAGGGCTGTCCAGTAAGGCTTCCTCTTCACCCAGTCTCCACTGTCGCTCCATCCCTGACCGCAACGTCTCCATTACTCCCCGAGCCACAGGGCAGCTGGTCTCTGCGATATGTTGCTCTAGGACACGAGATACACCATGCAGGCACGGCATAAGGGCGGAGATGGACAAATTGATGTCCTCGCTCAAGAAGGAGGCAGCGATGCGCACGGTCTTAAGTACTGGCACCAGTTCCTGGAGGAGGCGCCACTGGTGGTCCGCTAAATTTGGAGCAGCTTTCTGCTCCTCGAGAACGGAGCTCACCACCCACTTCAGCTCGAGCAGACTCTCACACATGTCGATAGCAGTTGCCCAGCGCCCTGGGTCATCCAGCACTAGACAAGCGCCTGCCTTATTCGCCGCTTCTGCCTTGTGGATCAGAGCGGCGGCAGCAGGTGCGTCATGCTGGAAATGTGAGATAATCCTGCGGGCCTCCGCAAGAGCCTGTCTGACAGGTTCCATCCATAGTCCGTCCTGGATGCAGAGTTTAAGGGCTTCCCCTGCACAGTGTAACGCTACCCAGCCTTCTGGGAGATCCTGAGGTGATTGGTGTGGTCCAGCAGTACGATTAACTTTTTCTTTCGGAACTCCCATATTCTCAGTCCCTCTGGCCTCTGAGATCCTGGGAGTGTCATGTACAACACAGAAAACAGAGCTCTGGGGAAGATGGAATTCAGAGAGAACTGCCTTCAGCGTGTCCCCAAATTGAATGAACCCTCTTTCACAAATCTTCTCCCTGATATCGGGCATGGGACAGGTCTGCAGCACACAACGGGCCAAGCGCCAGTCTTTGTCAACAAAATGTGCACTTACAGTGAAGAAGAGGCGACCGCCTGCTCCCACCGCACAACCTGCTACGGACTGCCAGTACTCAGTGCAAAGTGTTATGCAACGTGGAGCCAGGCCAGACTGAAGATACTGCTGCAGGTGCCGTTTCAGAACATCATAGTGATGCCAAAGAAGGCTGCCAAGCTGAGAGGGAGACGGCACTGGGTACTGTGGTTCTAAGTAGCTCAATAGAAGACGAAATCCCCTCTCCTCCACCACAGACAGTGGCTGCAAGTCCCTGTACACCATTTCCAATATTAGGTCAGTCAGAACTCCAGTACGCTTGCCATTGGATTCTTTGGTGGTGATACCACTACGGTTGGTATCACCAAAGTTGTTGTTCTCACTATATAGTAATCCAGCATTTGAGTTTGATGGTTCCACATTTTGGCTGGTGACAGGGATTGCATTGGCACCGCCTCCTACATCTAGGGGAGGAGCACATGTGATTCGGGCACGTTTGGCCATCCCTTGTTCAGGAGATAAGTCAGCATCCTGCTGCTCCTCTTTTACAACTATGTGCAAATCTGTCTGGAACATGCATGTGTTGGCTGTGGCAGATGTAGTAGAGATGTTGCAGGGGAATCCGGGCTGGGCCATTGGCTGGAGTGATGTAGCTGGAATCGGGGCCCCGGCCACTGCTGTGTTATCAAGTACAGGTGGCGCGTTGTCGCGTATATTATGTTTGCGGACGAGGTGCTCCCTCATAGTCGTAGTGCTGTTGTGAAAAGACAACTGCCTCTTGCATATATTACACTCAACATACATCTCATTAAGCTGGATGTAGTAATTCCAAACGGTTGACTTGCGCCTATCCAGAACCAGTCCTGTTGCTCCCCGTTCGCCCCTTCTCCTCAAATTTGGGGCCAGACTGCTGGACAGGGGGTACCCTCGGAAATCCATGTTAGAGTTGTCGGAAATCACTGGAATGGTATATAAAAAAAAACATTTTTGTTCAGTGTTCGGTTAAATTGTGTTTTGTTACATAGCTTCCAAATATTAAGATGTACAAATAATTGCCATATAACTCGATCAGTAGCCTACTACACAGTAATAACAACACCTCATTCAAACGGGCACAGCAAACATGCACCAATTGTAAGATGATGATACACCATCATTTTTTAATTTTATTTTTACCCCCCTTCTCTCCCCAATTTCGTGGTATCCAATTGTTAGTAATTACTATCTTGTCTCATCGCTACCACTCCCGTACGGGCACGGGAGAGACGAAGGTCGAAAGCCATGTGTCCTCCGAAACACAACCCAACCAAGCCGCACAGCTTCTTAACACAGCGCGCCTCCAACCCGGAAAACACCGTGCACCTGGCTACCTTGTTTAGCGCCCAATGCGCCCGGCCCGCCACAGGAGTCGCTGGGATATACCATCATTTTAAGCATGCATTGAGATTTTCCTTTCTATATATATCAAAACAGAATAACGAACAGAATAATGTTCTCCTGACTGAAATATTTTCACCGCCAAGGAGTTTGAGGTTCCTAAACTCCTGGGCTGTCTCAATTCAGACTAGGGACCGTTGATCACCTGAGATAAACAATTATGTCCAACCAGCCACTAATTATCTAGAGTCCAGAATAATTTGAATATGAAAAATAAAGCATTCACACAAATATAAGAACCCCACGTGAATACCTTCATAAAATTACGGCGACCGTTGTTTATCTATCACCAGCTGGAGACATTTGACCCGTAAAATATGAAATACTTTGGGATATAGTCAAACGTTCATGCGCTCCAGATAAGCTCTTAAAAACGAGAAACCGTCAAATAACCAAATACAATTTTGCCCAAATGAACGCATATATGATATCCTAAAATACCTGTGTTTTTTTCCCCGCAAATGGTATTGCAAGCGTATATTGCTGTGATGGTAGGAAAAGCTTTGCTCACAATGAGAACAGTAGACTGTGCTTTTTTTAGCATCCAATTTAAAGCCAAAACGTCTATGTAAACTTCAACTGAGTGGGTTGATAGTCATCCATTGTTTGTAGTAATATTTCGGTGATAGGCGCAATGACACAAATGTATCCAGAAATATTCTTCCTACAACAACGTATCACAGCAGGAGCGTATTCATTATGGAAACGGTTTACGAAACAAATGGTACGAAATGGGAGTTGTCCAATAGAAACTGTCGTTTGTGGTTTCCGTTTGTGGTAAACGGAAGCAATTTGCAACAAACGAAACACCCAGTGTTGCCTACCATCACGTGTTTTTATGACAAATCACCTGTTTGTACTTCCGGCTTCAGTGTGACGTGACGGTATAATAACAACGGATGTGACGCGTGGCTAAATGTACATACAGAGCTTACTGTGGTCTGCATTTAGTACCACGTACAATTTCCAGAGCTAACGAAGAATAAATTGTTTTAAAAATATGGATAATTCTGGGAAAGAGAAGGAGGCTTTGGCTCTCATCGCTGAGGCTGATAAAAAGATGAAAACCTCACGAGGATTTGGTGCTTTGTTCGGGTATGTGCCAAATAAGTTCAGCTATCCTAGTTAGCTTATTTGATTTGTATTAGCTAGCTACGACTAATTCAGATCACCATCCCATATGTATTTTAACATCAAAGTATGGACCTACGGAAGTACTCACCTAAGAATAATTATATATACGGTGACAACGTTGATTAGCTATCTATGCTACACCAAATTGTGAGCCACAGGGAGTATTCAGTCAGATATTCCCTTCTCATCTAGCCTGGCTATATAAAATGTGTTTCTTGTTCGTTCATTGCCATGCCAAACATGTTTAGTATTGATATGTAGTATTCGTAAGGTCTAAACAGCATTATCTGTGTATTTCAACAGAGGTTCATCCCGGAAATATGAGGAAGCGTGTGACATGTATGTGAGGGCAGCAAACATGTTCAAAATGGCCAAAAATTGGAGTGGTAAGATTTGGTTCGAGTTTTATAATGGACATTTAGAACGAGAGGGATTATGTTGGATGTAACCAACCTAATATTGGTTCACATTTTGTTCCAGCTGCTGGTAACGCATTCTCCCAAGCAGCACACCTCCATCTGCAGATGGACAACAAACTTGATGGAGCCATCAACTTACTTAATGCAGGCAATGCTTTCAAAAAAGCAGACCCACAAGGTACATCCCATTTTACTAAAGTGATTACAATTGCATTATCAAAATTATAGTTGGGTTTATGGAACAGACATTACATATAAATTGTATTATATCCTCAATTGTTGAATAATTTGTGCCACTGTGTATGCCCTATTACAGTGGTCACCAACCTTTTGGTCAATATCACTTTCTGAGTCAAAATGCATGCTGCAATCTACCACTCTGATTTTTAATTAACATGAGTTTAAAAAATGTAAGCCTATATGCAACAATAACCAATTAAAAACAGTACTGTAGCAATGAGGTTTGCAGTAAGCCCAATACATTATCACCACATACTGGCTTTGCTTTAATTTACCTGCCAATGCATTGTTGTTTGTGACATTTAAAACAATTATATTTCAATATTTGAGGTATGCTATATGATCACACCAGTAATAGATATATTGTTGTATTACATGTGAGGCACAGCTGAGTGAGCATACATTTAAATACTTTTACTGGGCTGATGGTGTCTGCATCTGATGGTCAGTCTCAGTGGAGGGAGAGAGCAGTAGACTGAGGGTCCGTCTCTCAACATCCCTCCGCTCTCCCTTTCCTCCACTGACCAAAAAGGGACAGTCTTCCAGCTGATGCCGAAACTCTGCCCTATGCACAAATACATGTTACTCATATGAACAGAGAAAGTGAAATATTCCTTGAATTTAAAAAACACCCAAGTCGCTAATAATAACAACACAAGCCTATAGATACACTTTCCTACTCATTCATTACTGCTGCAGTGCCTGTTGTAATGCTGAGTGGAAATAGAAAGAATGTGCATTTTATGGCATATAAAAGTGTTGACAGTGCTGAGTGAGAACTTAAACATTAACTCAAATAATAAAAACAGCAGCTCTTGTCTCTCTAGTCATGGTTTTAAACGTTTTGAAATCTCAGTATAAATTTTGTGATAGATTTCTTTTGCCTGCTACGTTACTGCAGACTCAGTCATCTGAGCAATCTGATTGGCCATGGGTGGCATAGTGCACTTGATTTCCTCTCCATGCCCACCGGGAAGGCAGAGTTTGTACCTTCAGATACATGAAATGGCAAGTTTGCTTACCTGGCGCGCAGGGCAGCTGAATTGGCTGCACCTACCACCAACAGCCCAAGACTAATAAAAAAAAAATAGGAACACAAGGCTTTATCGTTGGGTTTTCTACTGCAATGTTTGGCGATCGACCGGTTGGTGACCACTGCCCTATTAGAATCCTACACTGAAGATCCAAGGTAAACAGTGATTCCTGTTTGACTTCGATTCTATTTGAATGTACTTTTTTTTATCTCCAGAGGCCATCAACTGCCTGAACCAAGCCATTGAAATTTACACAGACATGGTGAGAAGCTAGGAGTATTTCTGCATTTACTACACAGTAAAATTGTGCCTAGTGTTCAGGAGCACTAGCTGTATGGTGTTGATTATAATTTCACCTCTTCTGGTCTGCAGGGCCGTTTCACCATTGCAGCCAAACACCACATATCTATTGCTGAGATCTACGAGAGTGAGCTGTTAGACGTCGATAAGGTCAGTTACCAGAGCCTTATAGAGTGTTGTATCCTGTAATGTACTTAAAACATTTTTTTTTTTTTTTTAGATCTTTCACATATTTCAGCCTTTATTAATAAGAGGCCATGACTAGTACATGTGCATCTTTAATCCACAGGCCATTGCTCACTATGAACAGGCAGCAGATTACTACAAAGGGGAGGAGTCAAACAGGTGTTTCAATGTTTTGGCATAATCTCTTATGGTTTTATTGGTCTATTCCATCCCACTTTTGATACATTTCTTTTAGTGTTGTGTGTCTTTTGAACTGATTATTTTCCTGCCAATCTAATTGTAGTGCTGCAAATAAGTGCCTTTTGAAAGTAGCCACCTATGCTGCCCAACTGGAACAGTACCAAAAAGCCATTGAAATTTATGAACAGGTGTGTATTTAACCATGCATGTGTATTAACTGCTATAGTGGGCTTTCCCAATTACCTTTTTTACGAGTTTGTTTCGTGTGATGCTTAGATCGGAACATATGCAATGGACAGCGTCCTGTTGAAGTATGGCGCTAAAGACCACTTCTTCAAAGCAGCTCTTTGTCACTTCTGTGTGGACATGCTTAATGCAAGGGTGAGTCTTTATTTTCCTCATACCTACACATCAACACTTTGCCTCTGTGTAGTAGTTTTGACTTTGCTCTGATCTGTTGTCTCCCGTCAGCTGTCTGTACAGAGATATGAGGAAATGTTCCCAGCCTTCTCAGACGCTAGAGAATGCAAACTGGTTAAGGTAGTTCTATTATCAAATCATGGGTCACTATGTTTGTGTTTTGTATTTCTGCTTTATTTTCTCTTTTAATGGCTTTAAATCTGAGTGGATATAAAAGCAAACATGACACATTTAATGAGGGATACGTATTGTGACGGTATACAATGAAATGTCTTCTGCTGTAATTTTAACAGAAACTTCTGGATGCATATGAGGAACATGATGTGGATGCATTCACTGATGCGGTAGGTTTTTCTCGTGCCATTCCATGATGACAGAATTTCATCTTTAAATTATGTTTGTCTATTAAACCAGTTCTCCTTCTCTAACAGGTGAAAGACTTTGACTCCATCTCAAGATTGGATCAGTGGAACACCACTATGTTACTTCGGATCAAGAAACAAATACAGGATGATGAGAGCGACCTTCGCTAATCCTTCCCCCTGCCAATCCATCAGAACACACCTGGAAGTTTACCGCTATATATATATATATATTTTTTTCCCATGTCACATTCCTGAATAACTTTCCATTTTTCTCTCTGGCTGGTCTCATCCTTTAATCACAGGCATTGAACCCTTTAAATGAGTGTTTCCTGTCTATCTATTAATCTCTGTGTTGTCAAGCAATTAGGGTCCTGGCCCAGACCCCAAAGATAAACTACTGGCAAAATCCTGTGTAGAATAGCACCAGGTAGATAATGAAGTGTAGCTATTAGCTATCCCATCCAAATAAGATGGATAATTACCTGAGACTAAACATTGTCGTGGTTTATTTCTTGTCATGTGTTGTTTTCTGTCACAGTAGCTCCACGTCACTCTTAAAGTGCTCATACTTTTAGGTAATGTACGTCCTGGACATTTCCAGAGGCAACATTATATAGTACTGGAACAAACTGTCATGAACTGGTTTGTTAAGCAGTGTTTCAGTTGTAAAATGTCAAGGCTTCTAATTTACTTATTTGAAGTATGTTGGGCATTGCTCAATGCTGCTCTTGTTTTAGACAATAGGAAAGTCATCAGCCAAATAAGTTTTTGTTGGACATCTTATATTGGGTTTAGACTTTGGAAGAGGTGGTAAACATTTTTCAACTCTGTAGAAGAGTATACATTATTTCAGAGGAGTCTGCTTGCAGCCATTGCCTTTTTAATTATTTATTGATCTCTTAAATGTTAACATGTTGAATGAATTATTCAATAGATACTACTTCTATGTTGTCATTCCAAAGGAAATCGCTTTAAATTCCCACACAGGGAGTTTGATTTATCTCAGTGCTATGGGTAGAACTAAGATGATTCCTAGCAGCCTGCCCATGTACATAAAGGTGGTGGCTTATTACAATCTTGCACATAACCATTTTTATTTATTTCCCATCTTGACTAATCTTTGATTAAACATTTAGTTTTAAATGATAAAATGATCTTGTGGCTTGATTTAATAAGAGGTAACGCAAAGTATACAGTTGATGTCGGAAGTTTACATACGCTTAGGTTGGAGTCATCAAAACTCGTTTATCAACCACTCCACAAATTTCTTGTTAACAAACTATAGTTTTGGTAAGTTGGTTAGGACATCTACTTTGTGCATGACACAAGTATGAAACAATTGTTTACAGATTATTTCACTTATAATTCACTGTCAATTCCAGTGGGTCATACGTTTACATACACTAAGTTGACTGAGCCTTAAAACAGCTTGGAAAATTCCAGAAAGTGATGTCATAGCTTTAGGAAGCTTCTGATGGGCTAATTGACATAATTTGAGTCAATTGGAGGTGTACCTGTGGATGCATTTTAAGGCTGACCTTCAAAACTCAGTGCATCTTTTCTTGACATTGTGGGAAAATCAAAAGAAATCAGCCAAGACCTGAGAAAAAAATTGTAGACCTCCACAAGTCTGGTTCATCCTTAGGAGAAATCTCCAAACACCTGAAGGTACAACGATCATCTGTACAAACAATAGTATGCAAGTATAAACACCATGGGACCACACAGCCGTTATACTGCTCAGGAAGGAGACCCGTTCTGTCTCCTAGAGATGAACGTACTTTGGTGCGAAAGGTGCAAATCAATCCCAAAACAACATCAAAGGACCTTGTGAAGATCCTGGAGGAAACAGGTACAAAAGTATCTATGTCCACAGTAAAACGAGTCCTATATCGACATAACCTGAAAGGCCGCTCAGCAAAGAAGATGCCACTGCTCCAAAACCGCCATAAAAAAAGCCAGACTACTGTTTGCAACTGCACATGGGGGACAAAGATCATACTTTTGGAGAAATGTCCTCTGGTCTGATGAAACAAAAATAGAACTGTTTGGCCATAATGACCATCGTTACGTTTGGAGGAAAAAGGGGGAAGCTTGCAAGCCGAAGAAAACAATCCCAACCGTGAAGCATGGGAGTGGCAGCATCATGTTGTGGGGGTGCTTTGCTGCAGGAGGGACGGGTGCATTTCACAAAATAGATAGCATCATGAGGAAGGGCAATTATATATGTTGAAGCAAAATCTCAAGACATCAGGCAGGACGTTAAAGCTTGCTCGCAAATGGGTCTTCAAAATGGACAATGACCCCAAGCATACTTCCAAAGTTGTGGCAAAATGGCCAACAAAGTCAAGGTATTGGACAAAGCCCTGACCTCATCGTACAGAACATGTGTGGGCAGAACTGAAAAAGTGTGTGCGAGCAAGGAGGCCTACAAACCTGACTCAGTTACACCAGCTCTGTCAGGAGGAATGGGCCAAAATTCACCCAAATTATTGTGGGAATCTTGTGAAAGGCTACCTAAAACGTTTGACCCAAGTTCAACAATTTAAAGGCAATGCTACCAAATACTAATTGAGTGTATGTAAACTTCTGACCCACTGGGAATGTGATGAAAGAAATAAAAGCTTAAATAAATCATTCTCTCTATATTATTCGGACATTTCACATTCTTAAAATAAAGCAGTGATCCTGACTGAACTAAGAGAGGGAATTTTTACTATGATTAAATGTCAGGAATTGTGAAAATTTGGCTACGGTGTATGTAAACTTACAACTTGAACTGTATATCCATTACACATTAGTCAAACATCTGTATTACAGCGCAACAGATTAAACAGAAGGATGATGATAGTTAATGATCCTGCTTACTTTCATTTACAGGATGGTTTTTAACCTAATTCACAGGGTTAGCAGAGATTCAACAAATAATGAAATGTTTTACCTATTGCGTTACATTGCCATGCATGCTGTGTTTTATTTTTATGCCAAATTAATACAACATCTGTCCTTCTTATTCTCTACCTTGTTTCTGTCATGCTCTTTTATGGTTTTAGAGATATACAGTACCAGTCAAAAGTTTAGACACACATACTCATTCAATGGGTTTTCTTTATTTTTACTATAGTAGAATAATAATGAAGACATCAAAACTATGAAATAACACATATGGAATAATGTAGTAACCAAAAAAGTGTTCAAAGTAGCCACCCTTTGCCCTGATGACAGCTTTGCACTCTTGGCATTCTCTCAGCCAGCTTCACCTGGAATGCTTTCCCAACAGTCTTGAAGGAGTTCCCACATATGCTGAGCACTTGTTGGCTGCTTTTCCTTCACTCTACGGTCCAACTCCTCCCAAACCATTTCAATTGGGTTGAGGTCGGGTGATTGTGGAGGCCAGGTCATCTGATGCAGCACTCCAGCACTCTCCTTGGTCAAATAGTCATTGTCCTGTTTAAAAACAAATGATAGTCCCACTAAGCGCAAACAAGATGGGATGGTGTATCGCTGCAGAATGCTTTGGCAGCCATGCTGGTTGGACTCATCAGACCAAAGGACAGATTTCCACCGGTCTAATGTCCATTGCTCGTGTTTCTTGGCCCAAGCAAGTCTCTTCTTATTATTGGTGTCCTTTAGTAGTGGTTTCTTTGCAGAAATTCAACCATAAAGGCCTGATTTACGCAGTCTCCTCTGAACAGTTGATGTTGAAATGTGTCTGTTACTTGAACTCTTAAGCATTTATTTGGGCTGCAATTTCTGAGGCTGGTAACTCTAATGAACTTATCCTCTGCAGCAGAGGTAACTCTGGGTCCTTTCCTGTGGCGGTCCTGATGAGAGCCAGTTTCATCACAGCGCTTGATGGTTTTTGCGACTGCACTTGAAGAAACTTTCAAAGTTCTTGAAGTTTTCCTGATTGCTGGACTGTCATTTCCTGAATGATGGACTGTCATTATCTTTGCTTATTTGTTCTTCCCATAATATGGATTTGGTATTTTACCAAATAGGACTATCTTCTGTATACCACCCCTACCTTGTCACAACACAACTGATTGACTCAAATGCATTAAGAAGGAAAGACAATCCACAAATGAACTTTCAACAAGGCACACCTGTTAATTGAAATGCATTCCAGATGACTACCTCATGAAGCTGGTTGAAAGAATGCCACGAGTGTGCAAAGCTATCATCAAGGCAAAGGGTGACTATTTGAAGAATCTCAAATATAAAACATATTTTGATTTGTTTAACACTTTTTTGGTTTCTACATGATTCCATATGTGTTATTTCATAGTTTTTATGTCTTCACTATTATTCTACAATGTAGAAAATAGCAAAAATAAAGAAAAACCCTGGAATGAGTAGGTGTGTGCAAACTCTTGACTGGTGCTGCATATACTTATTAAAGGCTCACCCCACATGTTCTGACATGGCCAATTAAGGACAGGAACAATTACTGAGGTATTCAGTTACTTGCCTGCTTCATGTGGAAAGTAATAAACAGTGAAGTCTGCCTTGCCAACACATCTGACTACGGTCCGATGTCTAAAAAAGTATGTCAATTAAATGCACAAACATTGTTTCATTAAAACCTGGTATTGGGGTGGGACACTGTTGGATCGTGGTGGGTGAGGGTGGGTTGGATTTGGTAGGGGATCAGTGTGTGTTTTGCTCTTTACCTGTTTGTCTGTATAATCTTTAAAAAATGACTAATAAAAAAAAACATGTACAAGGACTGTTCTCTCAGTGGACATTGCTGTACGAATTGTTTTATTTGTTCTTAATAAATTAGGGGCTCTATTTAATCTATCGCTGAAGCGTTACAGATTCCGCAGTAGAAATGTAAAGGTAATTTTGAGCAGACATAGCCGGAACATTGCCTTTAAATTTCAATCACGCTGTAAAGCTGAACTTTGCGACGCGGATTGAACAGAGCCCTCGGGCTTTAGTCAACAGTAAATGTTGCCTATTTTGTAATGTAGTGTTTGTTAAATACAAAGTCATCTTTAATCATCCTCTTCTTCCTCCTCCTCTTCATCTTCACCCAAGGCCTCTGTCTCTTCTTGGGCAGCCCTCTGCTCCTCCAGGGTTGCTTTCAGGGCTTGCTCTTCCTCCAGACTGGGGTCCAGGGACTCTGTGATCTCTGGCCCACTGGGGTATTCTCTCTGGGGCATTGTTGGAACAGTTGGGATGTACCCTTCCCCTGCAAATTTCAGGCCCCAACCAATGTAGATGTTCTCAAACTTCCTAATTTAGTAAACAAACAAAAACATATTTATTCGATTGGGGATATTGTCTGTATCCCACAGTTATAATAATATATAATACATTACCCCTACAAAGTTCTACAAATAAATAAATGACACTCAATCTTACTTTCCACTGGCATAAGTATAACCTCCCGGCCAGAGGTTTGAGCGCAGCACTGCAATAGCAAACTGAGAGATGAGAGTGGAGGACATCTTGGAGCTCCAGGGAGGGGTGTTGGTAGTCTCTGAAATGCATACATATCATGCAGTTGAAAGGAGTTTAACACATAATCATAATAGACATGCCACCAGCATGGAGTGAAAATGTAGGCCAACCAACAGACTGAGAATAGACCAATGATTATATATGAATGGACACAGCCATCGCTCACGTGACACCATTAATTCCTATGTGAAGACTCAATAGCGCATTGAAGCCAAGTGAAGTTGGTTAAGATGACATCTGATGGAGACATAAAATGCGCAGTTTGAGCTGAAAAGGGCTATAAGGATACGCCTGACGCCCAAACTGATATAAATGTCAGAATTGATCAAAATTAGGTTAGGGTCTGGGTTAAGGGTTTGGTTAAGGTTAAGGTTTCGTCTAGTCGGTCATAGCCGCGGGAAGTAGGGGTCCTGAGGGTGCTGCAGCATCCCCTGATAAATTGTAATGCCAAAACTATATATCATTAAAAAATTTTTAACTATGCCTTCATTACTCTGGCCGTCGTGTTTTTTCAGCTAAATCGGTAAACTAGGTCTTTATTATTCCTGGTGACTAATGAGCAGGTCATTATTTTTCCTCAATCCCCCCCCTCCCTCGCCCGTTGGCAAATATTTCTCGACAGCACCCCCCAAACCATGGAGTCGGTGTAAGCGTCAGCTGTGTCCCTTATAGCAGAGTTTCTAAACCCATAGACAAAACATTGCCAGACTTCTGGGAATGCTTGCGAAGCAGATTTAGCAGACCAGTTTTTGGCGTTTGAGAGGTCAATGAGAGAAGTGAAAAATTCTTCCTTAGTTGTGAATTTTCTCTAAATCTAAAGGCACAACCTCGATTTGAGCCAATGTCATATGCATTTCAACATGTTATTACTCCAACCTTGTGAAAGTGACACGCTGACACGTTTTTATTTTCATCAAAAATGAGTGCCTTTGATTTGACGGCTTGCACAGTCTGTGTTTCTTGCTACAAGTTTGATCAGGGATTTCTATTGGAGAAGCAGTTTAAGCCTATCTTCATACCCTACTGTCTTTGCTTATTGTCGCTTCTGTTTGAAGCTACTCCAGGAAGTGGCGTTGCAGGCTAGCTCAGGGCTGCCACCTCTCATTGATTACCTCAATGTCGAGTACCCCCGACCGGGGTACTGCAGGCTGCCATTAGCAACTAAATTACCGTTATAACTTCTTCTCTGTGCGATTTTAAAATAATCTTCAAATGTTATATTTATTTACACGAAGATTGACATATTTCCATTCACTATAATGGGGGTCCTGTTTTGTGCAAATAATGCCTTCAGTACCACAGTCGGACTTTAACTTCCATGGCTTCAATGAGAGGGGGCAGTTGTTCTCCGCTGGAATATACTGACCTGCATCCTCAGAGAGTGGAGTGAGGAGGGGAGGCCCCACCTCTGGATCAGGCTCATCAGGCTCCTCCTCCTTCTCCTCTTCATCTCCTTCCTCCTCAAAGTCATCCTCAGGCTTGTCAGCCAGGTTCACCCACACACAGCGACCCTAGGAGAGGCCATGTGATAATTTTCAGGGCACAAAAAATGGGTTAAAAATGGCTTATCAGAATCACATTAGAAAAGGAATGTTACCTGTTGAAGGATGTGCTGGACATGATGCACCCAGGTGGATAGTGATTCTGCCATTTCAGGAACAGGAATTCCCTCAAAGTCAGAATTCTCTTCAAAGCTGTCTCGGGCTCCCTCCTCTTCCTCCTCACCTTCCTCCTCTGCAAACTGATAGAACCCGAGGGGACTGACCTGTGTGCCGGCAGAGATGCGAGCAATTTGGGCTCGCATATAGTTGGCCTCATTGCCAGGAAAAGGAGGATAGCTGATGATGGGGGCATCCAGTCTCCCTGTGAAGAATTTGCGGATGTGGCGTGCGGCTGTGATCTGGGTGGGAGTGACAGTGGGCAGCTTCACCCAGGGAAGGCCAGGCTCTCTGCACACAAAGTAAGTAAACTTGTTCACACCTGTGCGATTGTCCTCCTTTGGCACCACAGGCGGGGGCTTGAAGGTGGATCTTGGGAGCGTATCAATCTAAAAATGCAAAGTCATCATAAACTTTTCATACAAGAAGAAACGTGATATGAAAGCAACATACTGTAAGACAGTCATTTTTTCAGTAACTCACCACTTCCACCACATCAGCTTCCTCATCATCATCCCGAGGTTCTCCATCTCTTTCCTCATCTTCCACTGTTTCCTCATTACCCTCTTCCTCCTCCTCCCCCTCTCTGTACTCGCACTCAGCAACAAGATAGTTGCCCCCCGTGCCCAGGATTTTGCCCCAAAGTCGGCAGCGCACTAGCGGTTGGGAATCCACCAGCTGCTTGAGTGCCAGGAAGACCATCAGCATCTCCTCTCTACCCAGTCCCACTCCAGCCTGCTCGAGGAAGAAGCCAAGCTCACTCACATTGGGAAGCGGTGTTTCTACCTAATGAGACACAGACGGGTTGAAATAATTATTGATTACACTATACAACTTGCTCATTCATTCCCCAAATCAGTCTTGGTAAAGTGAATGTGCAAGGACCTGGGTAATTTCTTCTCTTACCAGTTCCTCCTCTTGTTCTCCATCATCACCCCCTCTCCGTGAAAACAGTAACCTCTGCTGCTCAGCCAGGAGCTGTGCAGCTGTTGCCAGTGGCATGTCTCTCAAGGTGCTCTGCTTGTCCTGCAGAAATTCCTGCTTCACCTCACGGCTCATGTCTTCAATTATGTCAACCACATTTTCTGGACGCTCATCCATCACCTTGGTCAGTAATCGTGAAAGATGGTCATAGCTGGAAAGGTTGGAGAACAGTGTCATACTCACTTAACTAGCACGCCACCTTCACTATCCACTATGGCAATCATATAAATACTCACAGGTTGAGGTTGCTTTTTGTACTATTCTTGAGCATAAAGGCCTTGAAGCAGATCGCTGTGTGCTCCCTTTGGTTGTTCAGTGCTCCCTCTGCCATTTTTCTTGCGTTCCTAACAACTCAACAGAAAAACGGTCCTGTGGTGAAAACAGATTGCTAACACCCAATACGCACCACTGTCGTGGTTAAGTTAAGGTTGTTTATCAACACTTTTCCCAAACGTTAAAACTTCCAAAATCTCAAAAGATCGAAGCCATCGGGGGGATGCTAGCTATCCGAGTTCTTGTTCTTCACCAGTAAAAAAAACACAGCGAGCAGCCCGTTGCTAGGGTAAACAATAGTGTTGCTGTGCTCGTGGTACTTTGCTATGCATAGAACGTCCATCAAGCGGCAGCACATCCATCACCCCTCTGGCACTGCTGACCTGCAAACCTCCAAAACGGATCCTTAGCTGACCCCCACTAAACCCTTAACCCTAACCAATTCTGAAGTTAAATGACAGTTTGCAGGTCAGGTGTGTCTGTATAGCCTTTCCCTCTTAAAACAGTCTTGAAAAATTAAATGACTTGCAGGCATTCTCAATCAAAAACCTTAAATAACGGTTGAATTCACCGTCCACCTTTGACAGAGAGGTGATCAGTATATGCATAGGCTGTACGTTGTTTATTTCAAATTGGCCACAATGAAAAGACATGGGACAAATATAACAAATAAAAAGCTGTTTTCTTTTTTTCTCATGACAGAGATTTTCTATTAAGGACTTTCAAAACAAAAATCTATTACATTTTAGTAAATATTTTCCCTACTAGATTGCCCCAGTGCATTAGGCAATTTCGTCAAATACAAAACTAAGGACACATAACATAGATATTTTGGGATGAACAAGAATCAGTGTCTACTTTCAATAGGTTCATGGTGTTAAGAGCCAGTACAAATATAGAGGTGCAGTCACAATTTTGCAACTGTTCATCCTCAGTTTATAATATTCTTCTTTACGCCCTTCCCCGGATGGAGCATAATTCAGCATTTCCTGTGCCAGTCTCAGGTTCTGTGGTACTGTCTTTCGATGACCACTTTTAATTGGTCACTGACATCTGAAGGTTCGGTAGGTGTCTCCTTAATTGGCTCCCACTGTCTCTATAGGGTCCGGAGTGGGGTTCTTTTCCACTACTGGCCAATCCACCTGGTAGAAACATAATTGAGTTATATTATATACCATCTATCTACAGTATATCTAATAATAATTCAGCATGGCTGTCATGAGTGTCATTTTGAGGGGATACCCAGAGTGACTGTAGATGATTCTGCTCGTTATCGCTTGCAAGATACCAGTTGTGTCATTAAATCTACACATTTTCAAAACTTTCACATGAATACAACCAATCACTGTACCAGAGACAAACAACTATAGGATTACCTGTAAACAATTATGTCTGCAGTTTCCTTTTGTCTAGTGGGGGCTGCTCCTCCATGGGCTCCTCTTCCTCTTTTGTATTTGGCACAACATGCTGGACTGGTGGCTCTGGCTCTTTCAGCGGTGGTGGAAAAGGTTCTTGTTGTACCGGATGGGGTGCGGCCCAGATGGGTCGCAGATGTATGGTCAAGTCCCTGCAGTGGGATATGGGATGGTTGATTTCAATCAACCTGGATTCGTATTATTCTGTACGTAAATCTGATGCATTTTAGTATGATATGTAACGTTTCATATGTTGTGTATTCATTTGTGATGTCCATCACCTATTTCGTATGATATGTTACGGATTATATGTATTATATTATATGTATTATATTATATGTATTATATGTTATGAATTTGGCTTAAAAATCCTTCTTTAACCTGTCTCCTACGCTTCAACTACACTGATTAAAGTGGATTCAACCGGTGACATCGATAAGGAATCATATCTTTCACCTGGGTTTACCTGGTCAGTCATGGAATGAGCAGTTGTACCTAATGTTTTGTACATGTTCACTGAGTGTGGCACCTGCTCTTTCTATGACAAAAACTGACCAGGTGAATCCAGGTGAAAGCTATGATCTATTATTGATGTCACTTGTTAAATCCACTTTAGTATATTTTGACATTGAAAAAGCATATGATACAATGTGGCGGGAAGGTCTACTGATTAAATTGAATGGAATGGGTATTATAGGGAGAATGTACACCTGGATTATGGATTTCTTGTTTGACCGAACCTTCCAGGTCAGGGTGGGATCGGAGTTATCAAGAGAATATGAGTTGGAAAATGGAACTACACAGGTTGGTGTTATTAGTCCTATCTTAGTCTTGTTGATGATCTCTTTCTGGATATCGGACAGATGATGGTTAGTTAAGAGAATATGGAGGCATAGATAGGTCGTGACCGGTCTCACACTCCAGGACAGTAGGTGGCGATGTATGCAGCTGTCAGTTGGTAGCTATTTGCCAATAAAAACTTAAAGAATAAGAAACAGACAAACAGCGCAAAGATGTTTACAGCTTCGTTAGCGACAGAGTCGTCCATTTTGTTTTAGTTGAGTTGGTCGCTGCATGAATCTCTAGCAAGGACATTATAGGGGTGAGGAAAGAGGTTAGTAATGTAAATTCACATGACCTAGCTACACTATACTATCTATGGGCTCTCGAGTGAAGCAGCGGTCTAAGGCTCTACAGACCCTGGTTCGATTCCAGGCTGTATCACAACCGATCGTGATAGGGCGGCGCAGAATTGGCCCAGGGTAGTACGGGTTAGGCCGTTAATGTAAATAAGAATGTGTTCTCAACTGACTTGCATCATTTAAATAAAGGTTAAATAAATAAAAACATTATTGTATACAGCTAGTTATGTTGGTGTGACGTCAGACCTAAACTGGTTCTCCAGTAGAAATCTAACTAGCTAACTTTAAGAAAACTGTTGGATTTTGACCCGTGCGTTGTTTCGCAGTGTATTGTATGTTTTTGCTACTCGAGCGATGTCCATGCATGGTCTTGTAATGCAACGAAATAGCGAGCTAGCTAGCTCAGGTGGGGCAGTAATGTGTAACTAACTACAGTAAATAGCTAGTTAGCTAACGTTACCACTACTAGGCGGTTAAGTACATTTCTAAACTGAATTCCTTGCCTGTGCATTAATTTCGTATAGATTGGAATTTCTGATCACTGAAGAAGTTGCATGAAAAATGAGTGGAATCAATGTGAAGAAGCTCAAAGTCAACGAGCTGAAGGAGGAGCTTCAGCTGCGAGGCCTGGATACTCGTGGGCTGAAGGCGGATCTCGTCATAAGGTTGCAGTCAGCACTTGAGGCCGAGGCTGCAGGTGAAGGGGATGGGCCACCGATTGCCGATGTTGGGGAGGAGGGGGATCAGCAAAACGACATTGGCGGAGACGCTGGAGATGGTGATGACGGTACAAATATTGGGGGTTCAAAGTGTATGTAGACCGTTGTAAGATTGCACCAATACAGCCACTGTTGTTCACAGATTGTTTGCAGATGAAACTGCTGTGCTACTCCAAATATGTAAAACAAGCAGCTTATGATACTGACACTGTTTTCTTTTTTAGTTAAAGATGATGGGGAAGAAGAAAAATATATTAAGGACAAGGAAGTGCAGTTTGTCCCGCAGGCTGATGAGGCGAATGGTGTTAACGAACAGAGTGAAGAAGACAGCCGGGATGGAGCGCAGATGTATGGTCAAGTCCCTGCAATGGGATCTGGGATGGTCGATTTCACAGAAGATGTGATGGAGCCACAGATTCCGCAGGCGTATGAGTCAGACAAAACACAAGAGCCAGAGCCACAGGTGCTAGAACCGGAGATGGAGGAACCGGAGATGGAGGAACCTGTGCAACCAAAGCCTGTGCAAAAAGAGCCACTGGAATCGGAATCAATTGAGCCTGTGGAGATGCCTGAAATTAAGCCAGGTCAGTAATAACTTGTTCATGCTTAGTATATTCTCTCAATTCACACTGTTGCTCAAGCAGTAATTATTGACAACATTGACCTCATTGGTGCAGAGGAGTTTGTGATGAAAGCAGAGTTGAAAAAGGAGCAGGAGCAGTTGAAGGAAGAGAAGGAGCCCCGGCAGCCAAGGGCTCATCATCCAGAGCCAGCCAATGAATGGGAGGCTGAGCAGGCGACCCAGGCCAAAACGGAGGATAACCGACACAACCGTAAGAGGCCATACGATGAAGGCCGTGGCTATGGATACTATGAACATCGGGAGGAAAAAAGGTGTGTTAAAATGTTTCTAAGTGGAACAAGTTTGAAATAGGGATGGGGGTTTAAAATAATTTCGCTATTCGAATAGTGTGGTGAATTTTTGTTGGATATCCGGATATTTGAAATGCATGTGTTGTTTTAAAAAAAACTGCTGTGCGAGGGGCAAGGCTGGTGCTCTATTGCTGCATCTGCGGAGGTGCCTGTGAGATTGGAGCGAGCAGATGGAGGCATAGAGAGCCTCTACTTGAGTACAGCCAAGACTACCTAACTTGTAGCAGCCACAATGTTATTTATCATCCCAGATAACAGTGCCTGTCTTGACTGGAGTAGCCTAGAGAGGCTAGCTACACAGTATAGCTAGTTGAGGCCACATTTAGTGATTTCTCCCCAACCCCATTTGGATAAAACAGTCTACCTGTTGGTTGCTCGTTGTAGCCTACTCCTAATTTCGCTAACTTTTAATTCAGTCCTTTTTATTCCGGTTTGCATTGCAATAGTGAACTCTCACTACTCTTGCTACACATTGAGCCGCTTTGATTGGCCAACATAAACAACAAGCTACCAACGTGAAGGCTATCAGTATTTTTTGTTTTATGAAATAAAACATTTGAAATGTCATGGTAGGATACTTGTATGACATGTATCACATGGATATTATAATTTAATTTAGAGTAAGCATTTCCAGTGTTAAAACAAGTCGATAAAATGTTTTGTCACAACAAATTATACTCACACAATATTCCAATACGCCCGTTTTGGATATTCCAATAACTGTGCACATCGCTAGTTTGAAAACTACTTCACTAAAGTGTCTTGAAAACATTCTGTAGAACTACACCTCTAGCTTTTGCTCCACACTCCCGTCACACAGGGGACGTTCTCCCCAGCCTCCAGCAGAGGAAGAGGAAGAAGATTTTGATGACACTCTTGTGGCCATTGATACTTGTGAGTGAAAGTACTATGTTTCGGGATTGTAGTAGGATTTTTTAAAATGGTTTATTTGATGAGGTTTTGATGAGGTTTTGTTTTTTGCAGATAATTGCGATCTGCACTTCAAGGTATCACGTGACCGGTATAGTGGATACCCGCTGACCATTGAAGGTTTTGCATACCTGTGGTCAGGTGCACGAGCTTCCTATGGCGTCAACAAAGGGCGTGTCTGCTTTGAAATGAAGGTAGAGTATTTCCTTTTTAAAGGAAGTTGCATTTCACTTAGGTGCTTTGCAGATGGAATATTCCTTTTCATTTATTTTTTGCTGTCAAGTCTCATTCGATTTTTCGGAATAATAATTTGGTGCATGTTTTTCTTGCCCAGATAAACGAGGAGATCTCTGTGAAGCACCTCCCCAGCAGTGAGCCTGATCCTCATGTAGTGCGCATTGGCTGGTCTCTGGACACCTGCAACACACAGCTCGGTCAGTGTTTTTTTTAAAAGCGCTTCTGTACTTGAGCTGGAACACTTGGGATTATGTCATTGTTACTATCAATATTTCATGTGATTTGAAACAACACACAAACTCCTGTTTTTAATGCTTATTACAGGTGAAGAACCGTTCTCTTATGGCTATGGAGGAACTGGCAAGAAATCTTCCAAGTGTAAATTTGAGGATTACGGGGAAAAGTTTGGTGAAAACGATGTCCTTGGGTGCTACATTGTAAGTATTGGTGATGGTGCAGAAGATTCACTTAGATTCATCTGACTCATAGAAGCTGAGTACTCAATAAGCCTAAACGTTTTCCTCTCCATGTCTTGTTCAGGACTTCGATAGCGGTGAGGAAGTGGAGATGGCCTTCTCAAAGAACGGCAAGTGGCTAGATGTGGCCTTCCATGTGTCACGGGAGGAGTTGGCCGAGCGGCCACTCTTTCCCCACGTTCTTGTGAAGAACTGTGCCATTGAATTCAACTTTGGCCAGAAAGAGGAGCCCTTCTTCCCCCTGCCTGAGGGATACACCTTCATTCAGAATGTCCCTCTGGAGAACAGGATGCGGGGGACTGTTGGGCCTGCCTCCAAGGCTGACTGTGAGGTGAGTGCCAGCCATGTTGGATCACCATTTTTTATTTATTCGTTAGACTAGATTGCTTCTGTCATCAGTAGCTGTGAGGTGCCATGACCAATTGCATGTTTGACCCTCTTGTTTTACCTCAGCTATTGATGATGGTTGGTCTGCCTGCGTCTGGGAAAACCACTTGGGCCTTGAAGCACGCGGAGGAGCACCCTGCAAAGAAATACAACATCCTGGGCACCAACGCCATAATGGAGAAGATGAAGGTCAGTTGTAATCTTTGTTTGAACACAGAATCCTTTAGTCTTGGTCTTTTTTAGTGTCAAGTTCCCCTCTAACGTAATGAAAACCTCCACCCTCAGGTGATGGGGCTGCGGCGTCAGAAGAACTATTCAGGTCGGTGGGATGTCCTGATCCAGCAGGCCACACAGTGTCTGAACAGGCTGATCCAGATCGCTGCCCGCAAGAAGCGTAACTACATCCTGGATCAGGTACTGTCTGATTTCTCATCCCATGCTATGTTTTTGTGCTCACCCTCCCTCCTTCCCAACCCTGCCCACTGTTGTTCACTGATGCACATGTCCATTAATGCACTCTGTGATGCGGTCTCTCTAGTGTAGAGGCCTCGATCAACATCTGAACTCCTGGAAGTTATCACCCTGAACATGCTGCTGAAAACATTCTTTCTGTTTTGCTTAAATGAAAGCGGTGTTGCAATTGTATGTTTTTACTCAATATTTTTTGAATATCCTCCCTATGTTCTGTTCTTAAAGAGCTATAAGCTGTACAAATAGTCCATGTCTATAATAAGATGTTGAAAAACAAGTAAACACTGCCGGGTGGTGAGTAAGAAATACACCTTCTGTTGTTCGTTAACTGTAAGATTAGTTCAAGTTTAAACTCTCATCACCTCTGATGTATGGTAGTTGATTTATACATACATACAGACAGCATATGGAACTTTTTTTTAATGTTGTATGTTAAATAAATAAAACATTAAGGTAAGTGAACTAACATGTTTGAATTTTCAGGGCGTTTGCTCAAGTTACTCAAGGTAGGTGAGGTCCTGGACGTTCTAATGGGTGCCACAGTGTGAGTGAGTATTGACAGGTAGGTATTGTCTGTTGTTATTGTCATGAGACAGTTGGGCTATTGACAAAAAAAGGTAAGTTCTGGTAAGTAAATGGGGACCCTGTTATTGTAGGTGAAATATTACCCAACTTTTGATAAATGATCAATTATTTGTTGATCTTTTTTTTTTTTAGAGGTCATTATCAGAGCAGTGGCGTAGCAAATACCTGCCACAGAGAGAATAGTTAGAAAAACAGTTAATTGATTGTCCTTAAGGGTTTACCTGGAGACAATTCAATTGATTTTACAGATTTAGTTTTCCTACTGTTAATTATATGGAAGTGAATGTGAGCTGTGTGGCAGAAGGGATTAATGGGCACATTCATCTATTTGCTCAACCTTGTAAGGGTGCGTTGTAAACATGGCAAAAATACATTAAAGGATGCAGCATATTTCTGTAAAATATATATTTTTAAACGCAACTGTTATTTTGTCATGTAGAATCTGGCCTTAAGTAGCTGACGCTCTCAGCTTTTCATTGGAAACGTTGACCAGTTGAGAACTTGCAAGAATTTAGCCAATAGATGGCTAACATGGGTCCCCAAAGTTCTTTCTCCCAGGAAATGTATTCCAGACACAAAAGTAAGTTGTTGGGTTGTGAGAGAACCATATGTAGTTCCAGAACAGTACGGGGGGGGGGACTCTCACTTTCATCGTTGCAGGAATCCAATTTCCCTCCTATGGAACGCAAAGCCATAACAAAAGCAGACAAGTGAACAATAATAAACAGCTTCTACTTTTTTCTTGTCAACTTTGCTAGACAAATGTATATGGATCAGCCCAGAGACGAAAAATGCGTCCTTTTGAAGGTTTTCAACGCAAGGCTATTGTAATATGTCCCACGGACGAGGATTTAAAAGAGCGAACGTTAAAGCGAACTGATGAGGAAGGGAAGGATGTGCCCGATCATGCTGTATTAGAAATGAAAGGTAGGAATTCCATGGATAACAAAAATTAAAAACCACAAAGACAATGCATTTCCTATGTTTTTTTTGTTTGTTGTTTTATCGAAACTTGGAAGATCCCACCCGTCCCCCGCCCCCCTTCAAAGAGCTATTCCCACTATTTCCCCCTTTATCATCTACCATTCTCTTGTTTTTTTTTAACCATTTCTTTCATCTTTGTCATTCATCTATTTAGCACTGCAAACTCAGGGTGCAGGGGATTGTCCATTTCAAGTGTGGTTTGGATTCTGACCCTTGAAGGATGATATTTTTAATAGATTATCAATTGAAAATTTTAACAAAACCATTGGCAGTGCAATTTCCAGTAACAGGGGAGTGGAAAAAAATCCACATTTAGGACTACCTGAGGACATACGCCCACAGGCTATGCTTCCTTCCGTAAGCTATGCTTGTGGTTTACAACTGAAAACTCTACATATTCATCACTCTCCTTAGTTTTGTTATTTTTCTATGGTCTCCTGAGTGGGGCAGTGGTCTAAGGCACTACAGACCCTGGTTCGATTCCAGGCTGTATCATTACCGGCCATGATTGGGAGTCCCATAGGGCGGCGCACAATTGGCCCAGTGTCGTCCAGGTTAGGGTTTGGCCGTTGTAGGCCGTCATTGGAAATAAGAATTTGTTCTTAACTGACTTGCCTAGTTAAATACAATTCCTCCCTAAACTGGAGCAAATTCTCCCCTGTCCCTTGAGGTAATGTTTTGCTATAATTCTGGTATAAACTCTCCCCCACTTCCCTCTTTCCCTTCCTACCTCTTCCTAGTATTGTCTATCAGATAGTAATAATGATTTTCTTTCTTTCGACGGTGCCGCTATACTCGTCCTGACAACGCCTACCCCTCTGCTTCCTGTAGCCAACTTTGTGCTCCCAGAAGCTGGTGAGTTTCTTGACGACGTGACCTTCATCGAGCTGAAACGAGAAGAGGCTGACACGCTGGTAAAGCAATACAATGAGGAGGGCCGCAAGGCCGGCCCACCCCCAGACAAACGCTTCGACAACCGCCAAGGAGGATTCCGTGGTCGTGGTGCACCCTACCAGCGCCATGACAACCGTGGTGGCCCCCAAGGGGGAAGGGGAGGCTATCAGAGTCAAGGTGGCAACTTCAGAGGAGGTGAGGTGGAAGGTTTCTGTGGAATTTATTTCGTTTTAAACATTTTTTTTTTTGCATGTTAGTGAGCCTACTTAACTGCTTTTGCACTACACTTTACAGGGTATAACCATGGAGGCTACCAGCAGAACCGCTGGGGGAGCAACCGTGATGGTGCTGCAGGAGGACAACATGGCTACAACCGCAACCAGCAATCTGGAGTGAGCTACAATCAGCACCGCCAAGGACAATATAACAAGGGAGCCACTGGGAGTTACAGCCAAGGACAGGTAAACTGTGTTAAATGGCATCTCCCTACATGTGGTTCTCCCTCTCTGGAATTTGTTCCTCTGTCAACTCTTCATCAGTCCTTCAAACTTTCTGACATCTTATGTTTTAATTTGTAGACACAGACATACAACCAGGGATACAATCAGGGCAACTACAACCAGGGTTACAACTACGGCAGCTACAGCCAGTACCCAGGTTACAGCCAAACTCCTGCCGCCTCCACTGCTCCTGTTGCCACTGGACAGACCTACAACCAGCAGCAACAGACCTACAACCAGCAGTATCAACAGGTGAGTCGGGCCAACCTAGTTTCTTAGGTTGTCCCATATATCATGTTCACCTGTCTAAAGCTCTGTTGATAATGTCTTGCTATCTCTGATCCAGTATGCACAGCAGTGGCAGCAGTATTACCAGAACCAGAGCCAATGGAATCAGTACTACAGCCAATATGGAAACTACAGCCAGGGTTCTCAGGGTACACAGTAGGCATAAAGTAGTGCGCTGATGAGACAGATCTTATTCCCTCAGCAGCATTCCATTGCTTATCCTGCCTGCAGGCTAGACCTCTGCCTTTTCATTGTCATACATCTCCTTAATGATTAGCCTGCACTTTCTTATAGCTTACATTTTCAAAAAATGTTTAAGGGTCCAGTTTTTCTTCCCTGCCTTTTTAGATACAGGATTTTATTCCTGCCACGCCACGACGTTAGCATTATGTTTGCAGTAGGTCCTGCAACACTTTAGTAACACGCAGCTTATTTTTCTTGCCTGTTCTAGATGTTGGCTATTTGAAATGAGCAACAGAGGTGTAGTTTAACATGCAGATGTAGGACACAGTTTAGTGTTGCGCAGTGAATGTTTATTAGAGCTCATAAAAGGTAGCTGGGATTTGCATGTGTACATTTCAATGTGTTTTTAAAAGATGGAATATTTTTGGACAACATTGTTTTTGTTTTCAAATGTTGCTATTGACATGACATTTTTTAGTTTTAGATCAAAGAACCATAAGTTTTCAAGAAATTGGTGGAGTCTGGATTTATTATTCTCGTTTTGATTTAACCATTAATATTTTGCCCATATTTATTGAAATTGAAGACTGACATTTTGATGACTTTTTTTTAAATAAAAAGAGAGATTGTAAAACCACATTTACCAGCATTTTTCACACCATTTAAAATATTCTGTAACATGTCCCTAAAGTGGTTTTTGAATCTTGTGATCAATAACTAGTTTGTGTGGTTGTAAAACTGTATAAAATGTATGTCAAACAGTATCTGCATATGGTTCTGTGTTCAAACAAAATGTAATCTTTTTGTATTTGAGAATATAATCTGAAGATTTTTACTTCAAAATGTAATTTCATTTGGTTGTCTCTTTTTTTTCCTGTCTTGCTTCCTTGAGTACGGCTCACAAAAGTCCAGATTTTAATTATGGATCATTACAAGAACCACACAGCTATAACATTGGACACCTAAAAGTTAGTGTTTTTAAAGGCACATTGTAAAGAAGTAATTAGGTGGCTTGGGGTTAAACACCTCACTGGGTTAAACTTCCTGTAATTCTCACAGAAACCACTTTTTCCACACTTTCATTGGCTGCCACTACTCTTGCTTAACAAAAAAAAATGTTATTTGTCTCATCTCAAAACAATTTTGATGTACATTGATATAATAATTCCCCCCACCCCCATCATAATGAGGATATTAATAGTGAGATGTGTAATGTCATTTTTACTTTTGATATTAGATCTATTTAATTAAAATACCTAGACTTGAGATTTTAAGTGTCAATTACTCAAATGTCAAAGTAAAACATAAAATAGATTAACACACCTTCAGGGGTCAGATTGCCCTATTGAGGGGGGTGTTTTGCCCCGATCTAAAACAAAAAAAATGTATTTCTGCCCACTTCTCTTTAAAATGTTTGCTTCCGGATAGCCAGTACTGTATGTACATATCTAAATCTTACCAAAGGTTGCTTTTGGTTCTCATAAAATACATTAAGGCCCCCCCCCACACCCTACAACACTGCAGGCAACAACTAATATGATTACAAATGCCCCAATGCACATGAGTAAATTGCAATTGAGGTAAATTAAGAACTACACAGAAGTGGATATCTCATGTATATGTCATGTGTGGTGATTTGATACAGTGTATTTAACATTCGCATCGGTGCATCATCTTGACTCAATTATTGACATATGGAAACAGGAAGTTACAGTTTCCGTATCTTTGTCAACAAAACATTTGCGAAAGCCTGAATAAGAACATTTCTCGCAGTAAGTGCAATAGCTAGTTACATGTTTCAGGGTTTTGTGAATATAATGGGGAGAGATAGGAACAATATGCTATATGGGCGACTATATTGAAAACTGATTAGATAATGTTGACTTGTTATCTGAAGACTAGCTAGCAGAAGTCATATTGCATGATTGATTTTATTATGGTGTCATGCATCTTCTCACGGATCCCCAGCCCACATGAGTTTATAAAACACTATTTGCTGTAGCAAAGTAAAATGATATATACACACACAGTGCCTTCAGAAAGTCGTCATAACGTTACCCCTTGACTTATTACACATTTTGTGTTACAGCCTGAATTCAAAATGATTTAAATTGTTCTCACCCATCAACACAGAATACTCCATAATGACAAAGTGAAAACATGTTTTTAGAAATGAACAAATGTATTCAATTAAATACAGATATCTAATTTACATAAGTATTCCCACCCCCGAGTCAACACATGTTAGAATCACCTTTGGCAGTGATTACCGCTGTGAGTCTTTCTGGGTAAATCTTTCTCTGCCGACATGGATTGTACAATATTTACACATTTTTAAATTCTTCAAACTTTTAAGTTGGTAATTGCTAGACAGCCATTTAAGTATTGTCATATATTTCCCAGCCGATTTAAGTCCAAACTGTAATACGGGGGGTTGATGTCAACACCACTCATCGAATATTTTTAAAAGTGTTAAAATAACGAGATGTATCTACTAATCCAAAGAGGAACAGGCGGGAGCTTGACAGCTAAACATGGACTAGTCTTCTCTGCTTACATATGTGTGCCATCAGGTAAGGATGAGACCGACTCCGACGTGAATGTGCTATTCAAAGTGTCAGCAGAATTGTGCTGTGGATGCACATTTCTCTCACTGACTTCGGTTCAGGTGGAGTCACGTATTGCTGTGATATGACAGCCTCTGCTGGACACCAATCTCAACCCTGAGCAATTGGTAGTTTGTCAAAGGAGGTGGTTGGTTTTCCTCATGACAGTGCTGAAGAATGTCTGAGTTTTATAAGCCTTACTTTTCACTAGGTGATTAATTTCTCTATATGTTTTTTAAACCCATTTACAGGCAAATCCATAAGATACATCAAGATCTATTGGAGGACTATTAGTGTCAATGCCAAATGATAATCAAACGTTTTCAGGTTACGCTTCAGTCCTTTGCCTAGGGAGAGAAGAAACATGTGCAATATCGCCTGTATACTAAAAGTAACGTAATATGCAGGCTAAATCTATGTCCATATTAAAAGCACTAGAGTACAAAGATTGAATTAGTCAGTGGGCGCAAACATATTCTCAAATCGGGCAGAACGAGCCAGTGCAGCTCAGAGGCGTGTGCGCAGCACTGCAATGGATTTGGTTCCTATTATCACCTGTAGGGCTGCACGCGCACCACCCTGAGCAGTCTGGGCAAGGCACAGATCATATCTGCTAAATATGATAGTGTGATAAGATATTACCTGTCCAACTCTAAGGGCCGTAATTCAATCAGCGCCCGGTTTCCCAAAAGCACTTGAAGGCTAAGTACATCGTTAGAGCTTCGTTACATCTCCGAGCTGTTTCCCAAAACAATCGTTAAATTAGCTAGCAAGTGCAAGCTAAATTGCCATACATGTTTAATGCTTTTCGACCTGTCCCCAAATTCAGAGTTTGTTTTGATATTTTAACCTGCGTGTTGTGATCGCGTTTAGTGTTGGGGAACAAAATGAATTAATGCACGCGCGCAGCCGGTTTGGGTTCCGTGTATAACGCTTGCCTCAGACTACCCATATAAGTGCATTAGTGAATGCTTTGTTGCCCTCCGGCGTCACATATACATATTTAGATCTCCGCTAAACATAACATCACATGGTTTATTTGTCTCTCTGGACCACGGATAACTTCAGAACAAAGTTGCCAATGTCTTTGCAATTGATACAAACAAGCGATGTATAAAATATGCTTCAAATGAAAACAGAAATAAAATATAGGATTTCAATCATATTGAAATACGTTTAATGTTCAATTACGTTATATTTTTCTACTTGTAGGCTGTATGTAATTCGTCTCAATATATTTCATGATGTGTAGCTTAGCATAGTTAAAACATTCCTAAGCCTAAATTCCAAACTATCGGGAAATTGGTCTCGGGCCTGTCAACTGACCTGTATCCGTACAGCACTAAAATACATCTTTTTAGTCAGGAGCAAAGACTTGGCCTCAGATTGTGAGCTCAGAGAAGAGAACAGAAGAGCAAAGTGCAGTGAGGAAGTCAGAACCAGAAGATGAGTACAGCTCCACAGAGTCAGCAAGAAAATTAGTATGAGGACGTCTGTGTAAGTCAGTCAGCATGAACATTTAGCATAATTATATGAAGTGCATATGGATGTAGACTTTTCACAGTAACGCTTATATATCCCAAACATATCTTGTTTAGTTATATTTATTTGTATTGTTAATAGCTATATTAATGATGAACCCTTTTCCATGTTCTCCACAGCTGCGCAGTGCAGTGCACCTTGCCTTTGTCTCCCCGTCTTTTCCGCTTGCAGCAAGAAAGGACCAGTCTTACATTTTGCTAGTAAAGGCAGGGGGAAAGCATTGCAGTCTACAAGGTATGCTATTGCTGAGTAACTCTGAGTTTTGTGTTTGACTTTAAAGAAAAATTTAGGATAAAGAGAGAAACTGCTCTGATTCTCCTCTGTCTCTGTTGACGGTATTGATGGCCGGTGTACCATTCTGTGGGTGGACGGCCAAGAGAAATTGAGGCCCCCACGCCCATGTGGGAGGGCCGGACTGAGGGAGGAGGCAGGTGGCATGGAGGAGGACGTGGAGAGCAACGTCAGCAACATCAGAACTTTTCTGGAAAAAAAGAAACACACGACTGAAATTATGTGACAGAATTGATCAAAAATGGAGTTGGAAAGACACCCACAAGGGGGGAGATTACATAATTCATGCAGATCCACAAAAGTGGCATCCTGACATTTTACTAAAAGTCAAATTCATAAACATTGTGTAGATTTGAATGTGCACTTTCAATTAAATTGTACTATGTTTGATGATGCATGTGTAAATAAGAATGGACTATAACCGTTTTATATAATATTATTTTTGTTGGACAAATAGGAAGTTGAGTATATGGATACAAGTCATTGTATTTAAAAAAAAATGTGATTTTATATATATATATACATCACATATCTTTACATTTGAATCATTTAGCAGACCCTCTTATCAAGAGCGACTTACAGAAGCAATTAGGGTTAAGTGCCTTGCTCAATGGCACATCAACTGATTTTTTCACTTAGTCGGCTCAGGGATTTGAGCCAACAACCTTTCGGTGACTGGCCCAATACTCTTAACCGCTAGGCTACCTACCACCCTGGGAGTGTCTATTCATCGTGTCTATTCAAAGTTATATTTTGGTTTCATCTGACCATATGACATTCTCCCAATCTTCTTCTGGATCATCCAAATGCTCACTAGCAAACTTCAGACGGGCCTGGACATGTACATGTACTGGCTTAAGCAGGGGGACACGTCTGGCAATGCAGGATTTGAGTCCCTGGCGGCGTAGTGTGTTACTGATGGTAGGCTTTGTTACTTTGGTCCCAGCTCTCTGCAGGTCATTCACTAGGTCCCCCCGTGTGGTTCTGGGATTTTTGCTCACCGTTCTTGTGATCATTTTGACCCCACGGGGTGAGATCTTGTGTGGAGCCCCAGATCGAGGGAGATTATCAGTGGTCTTGTATGTCTTCCATTTCCTAATAATTGCTCCCACAGTTGATTTCTTCAAACCAAGCTGCTTACCTATTGCAGATTCAGTCTTCCCAGCCTGCTGCAGGTCTACAATTTTGTTTCTGGTGTCCTTTGACAGCTCTTTGGTCTTGGCCATAGTGGAGTTTGGAGTGTGACTGTTTGAGGTTGTGGACAGGTGTCTTTTATACTGATAACAAGTTCAAACAGGTGCCATTAACACAGGTAACGAGTGGAGGACAGAGGAGCCGATTTGATGCACCTGTATTGACCTTGCCTTCTGATTGATAGCGGGGTGAACAGGCAGTGGGATGGATGGTTGTTGTCCGTTATTATCTTTTTGGCCTTCCTTTGACATTGGGTGCTGTAGGTGTCCTGGAGGGCAGGTAGTTTGCCCCCGGTGACGCGTTGGGCATACCGCACTACCCTCTGGAGAGCCCTGCGGTTGCGGGCGGTGTAGTTGACACACCAGGCGGTGATACTGCCCGACAGGATGCTCTCAATTGTGCAACTATAAAAGTTTGTGAGGGTTTTAGATGCCAAGACAAATTTCTTCAGTCTCCTGAGGTTGAAGAGGCGCTGTTGTGCCTTCTTCACCACACTGTCTGTGTGGGTGGACCATTTCAGTTTGTCAGTGATGTATAACCCAAGGAACTTTAAGCTTTCCACCTTCTCCGCTACGGTCCCGTCAATGTGGATAGGGGGTGCTCCCTCTGCTATTTCCTGAAGTCCACTATCATCTCCTTTCTTTTGTTGAGTGAGAGGATATTTTCCAGGCACCACACTCCCAGAGCCCTCACCTCCTCCATGTAGACTGTCTCGTCATTGTTGGTAATCAATACTGTTGTCGTCGTCTGCAAACTTCATGATTGATTTGGACCCAGTTGGTTCAAGCTTAACGATGAGCTTGGAGGGTACTATGGTGTTGAATGCTGAGCTATAGTCAATGAACAGCATTCTTACATGTGTATTCCTCTTGTCCAGATGGGATAGGGCAGTGTGATGGCGATTGCATCATCTGTGGATCTATTGGGGAAGTAAGCAAAGTGAAGTGGGTGACCAGTAAGGTAGAGGTGATATGATCTTTGACTAGTCTCTCAAATCATTTCATGATGACAGACGTGGGTGCTAAGGGGCGATAGTAATTTAGTTCAGTTACCTGTGCTTTCTTGGGTACAGGAACAAATGGTGGCCAACTTGAAGCATGTAGCGACAGCAGACTGGGATAGGGAGAGATTGAATATGTCCATAAACACAGCAGCCAGCCTGTCTGCGCATGCTCTGAGGACGCGGTTAGCGATGCCGTCTGGGCCGGCAGCCTTGCGAGGGTTAACACGCTTTTAAGAAAAGGCCCTATGAATCAATGTCAATAAATGTGAAATATGTCCATTCCTGTATGGCGTGTATGTATGGGGCTCTTTTTCATTATGTATGGCGTGTATGTAGGGAGCTCTTTTTCATTATGTACTGACCATTTCAAACTATATTTGTGACTTCAGAACAGACGTCTCTGTGAACCGTGCCCATCACACCTACAGTACGCCTTATTTGGGCACAGGAGACCGGAAGTATCTAATTTGATGGCGGCGGGATGAAAGGCTCAAAGACGTGCAACAACGTAGGCTACATCATTTCTCTACCTAGCTCTGACGAAATGTCGGTTTTTAATAGTGATGGAGTTTTCAAAAGCCACTACTTTCAACTTATTTAATTTTTAAAGAAGACATCCTAACTGGATCTACCAATGCCAAACCCCATGGACGACCGTCTGCGCGTGGTGGCGGTGGTACACGCTTTGAAAGCATCTGGAGTTCGCGTGAAAAACTGGAAGAACTTCTTGAATGGGCCATACACGAGCGACCCTGTCAGACAGGTAACCAACAAGGCCAATATGTTTTCTCAACAGTAAATTTCAATGCGTCAATAGAGCATGTTTTCCATTGTCCACAACACGATATGCTGTCACAGACTTTTGATTACTTGATTGATTACTGTCAAGGTCACGTTTCTTAAATATTCAAATGTACTTATCATAATTTGCAAACTACCAGTCTTGAGGTATTGATTTGTTGTAAGAAAGGCTTTTTAGCACATCACCATGATTTGTTGTTGATGGATGTCTTTCAGGAGAACCAATCTAAATTTGCTTTTGGTCGGGACCTGATACTGCTGCCACAGTGTGATTTAACTGATATGAGTGGGACAGTGCCAAAGTATGTGAACTTGAGTTGTATGGTTGCTTTAAATACAGTCATAACTAGGAGATGTGATTTTTAAAAATCTAACAATCTAATGTGGCCTATTCTGATTACAATGAACAACTGAAAGCCCAACGTTTTGGTTGGACATGACTTAAATTCCATTTGAGTGATCTAACTATTCCATAGGTTCTTGGTGGATGCCTGTGAATTTTTATCTCAGCATCTTCATACTGAAGGGCTGTTTCGAAAGACCGGGTCGTTTAGCCGGATGCGAGCTCTGAGGGTGAGGCGGCACAGGAGGGATGTGCAGGAATGTCAATTTTCTTACCTCCATGGGTCGATCTTTTCTATGTTGACGCTCTACCTCCTCATGACAGGCTGACCTGGAGCAGGGGGAGCCAGTCTTTTCTCTGCCACATTCAGCCACTCTGCAGCCCTGTGATGTGGCGTCTCTTGTGAAGCAGTTCTTACGGGAGCTGCCCTCGCCCCTCATCCCTATGGATCTACAGGTGCCACTGTGTCGTGCACAGGGCTTCGACGAGGAGGAGGGTCGGCAGGAGCAGGTCGAGGATGGAGCTCTTCTTCTCACAGCCCTGTTCCCCCCGTCGCATTCACGGGCCCTCCGATACTTCTGCACCTTCCTGAGACAGACGGCTCAAAGGTTTGTTTCCAGAAATTCAGGATGACTTCTTCTTTTATCTGGGCTAAGAGAGCGGGAGATCTGTGTCACTCTGTGCCTAAGTTTCTCCATCATCTCCTATCACTCACATTCACTAGATGTAAAGAGAATCGTATGGAAGTGGGCAATCTGGCTCTTGTGATTGCACCTAATCTGCTACATTGTCCAGCTGGGGGCTCTAAACTGACCGCAGGTACAGAGAGACGACTGCATAGACAAGCAGCAGTGATCAAGAAACTCATAATACATGCTGATCGCATTGGTAAGTTTAGAGAAATATACATTTGGATAGTAGCTGATGACAGATGTGGTTTAAAGTTGATACTAATTTCACTCTTCTATATGTCCCCAGGTGTTGTCCCCCCTTCTATTATGGACATGGCAACAGTAGCAGAGTCCTCCACACCCCCAGTTGATGGGGGGAGGTTTCAGGAGAGGGCAGGACTTGGTGTGTATAGACTTCTAGGACATCAAAGGAGGCGCAGTGTTGGAGGTGAGAGTTTTGCAATGACTGGATAATGAGGTTTATACTGTGATATTAATTTCAGAATAAATACGTTGCTGGAAAATGTATGAATTCAATTCAGATTATTATAATTTTTTGTTTGATCTCTCCAGAGATATTTGTGGATGCTCTCAGTAAATTGAAGACAGGCCGCACTCACACTGACCTTTTACATCCCCCAGACAGTACGTGCATAATGTTGTGGTATAATGATATGATTTTTGCTGCTTGTTAACTGGTTGCAAAGTTCAAATGCTGTTAGTAAAAAGTGATGCAGAAAGGATTGTCCTCAGTAAGGGCCAATAAGTGTGTTGCCTCTGACTTTATAACCTTGACCTCACAGGTCAGCAAAATACAAAGGCCGCTCACCACAACACACCTGAATTACCAATCACATCTAAACGAAAGTCGACTGAAGATCCTGTCCCTGATGTTGAGAGCTCTGCTAAAAAAAGGTACTTGCATTTAATTGTTAAAAAAAAAAAAATACATACACACTACCGTTAAAAAGTTTGGGGTCACTTAGAAATGTCCTTGTTTTTGAAAGAAAATCACATTTTTGGTCCATATTAAAATAACATCAAATTGAATAGAAATACAGTGTAGACATTTATTGTTGTAAATGACTATTGTAGCCAGAAACATTTTTTTAATGGAATATCTACATAGGCTTAGAGGCCCATTATCAGCAACCATCACTCCTGTGTTCCAATGGAACGTTGTGTTAGCTAATCCAAGTTGATCAACTGGCAGCTTCATTAAATAGTACCTGCAAAACACCAGTCTCAAAATCAACAGTGAAGAGGCAAGTCTGGGATGCTGGCCTTCTCGGCAGTTGCAAAGAAAAAGCCATATCTCAGACAGGCCAATAAAAGATTAAGATGGGCAAAAGAACAGACACTGGACAGAGGAACTCTGCCTAGAAGTCCAGCATCCCGGAGTCACCTCTTCACTGTTTACATTGAGTCTGGTGTTTTGCTGGTACTATTTAATGAAGCTGCCAGTTGAGGACTTGTGAGGCATCTGTTTCTCAAACTGAACACTAATGTACTTGTCCTCTTGCTCAGTTGTGCACCAGGGCCTCCCACTCCTCTTTCTATTCTGGTTAGAGACAGTTTGCACTGTTCTGTGAAGGGAGTAGTACACAGCATTGTATGAGATCTTCAGTTACTTGGCAAGGTCTTGCATGAAATAGCCTTCATTTCGCAGAAGAAGAATAGACTGATGAATTTCAGAACAAAGGTCTTTGTTTTTGGCCATTTTGAGCCTGTAATTGAACTCACAGATACTGATGCTCCAGATCCTCAACTAGTCTAAAGAAGAACAGTTTTATTGCTTCTTTAATCAGAACCACAGTTTTCAGCTGTGCTAACATAATTACAAAAGGGTTTTCTAATGATCAATTAGTATTTAAAAGGATAAACTTGGATTATCTAACACAACGTGCCATTGGAACACAGGAATGATGGTTGCTGATAATGGGTATCTGTACGCCTGTGTAGATATTCCATAAAAAAATCTGCTGTTTCCAGCTACAATAGTCATTTACAACATTACCTATGTCTACACTGTATTTCTAATCAATTTGATGGTATTTTAATGGACAAAAAAATGTGTTCTTTCAAAAACAAGGACATTTCTAGGTGACCCGAAACTTTTGAACGGTAGTGTATATTTTGATGAACCACGTCTCTGAGATTTTTATTTTAAATGCTTTATGTAGCTAATATTATCCTTCTCTGTATACAGACGCTCTATCCATGACCTTAGAGAAGACAACCAATCCATGAGCAAACAACCCTCCAATGGTCACGTATTTATAGCCTGTACTGCAGTATAGCTTTTAGTCAGTGGCATAAGATACGGTATGACAAGTTCTATGTTTTGATTGTCCCAGCAGATTCCGAGGCGGCAGTCGGCCAAAGCCCTACCCGTAGTCACACTTCTGTCCTGAGTGGAGTGGAGGGCAGTAGGGAGCACAAGCTCTCTGTCACTCTCACTGCCCCAGAGAAGAGGAGGAATCACAAGAAAGATTATAAAACATCAAACAAGTTAATCTAAAGCATCATAAGCATTGATTGTAGTTCTTCTATTTAACCCTTGTTTGTTTATCGCCTTGTTTTTGTGTCTGACTGTGTCTGTGTTTCCTGAAGGCATCCAGTGCAGGAGGCCAAGGCTCATCGAAGGACATCTCTTAGATTTTTCAACATGACAGTCTGGAGCAGCCCTGTAAGTCTGGCGCTGTCCAATATTCTGTCCTAACACAGGCTCTTCATGTTGCTCATGCTTGTCTTTTGACGCTGAGCTCTATTGTTGGACTTATCTACTTACTCTACGACTTTATTCTCAGGACCCTTCCCCCACATCCATTGGGAATGACACTGAGAATTGGATCATGGGCAGTATAATGGTCACTGATGGTATGACTGAAGCATCCAGCTCTGAGGTTGGACCATCTAGGATTCCTGTCATAATGACTGATGGTATGACTGAACCATCCAGGATTCCTGTCATAATGACTGATGGTATGACTGAACCATCCAGGATTCCTGTCATAATGACTGATGGTATGACTGAACCATCCAGGATTCCTGTCATAATGACTGATGGTATGACTGGACCATCCAGGATTCCTGTCATAATGACTGATGGTATGACTGGACCATCCAGGATTCCTGTCATAATGACTGATGGTATGACTGGACCATCCAGGATTCCTGTCATAATGACTGATGGCCCAGGACAAGGTTTTTTATTTTTTTATATATATTTTTTTCAGTTACATCCATGTATCTACATGTTTGTCACTTAAATACTCAATGTGACATTTTATCTGTATTCAGTTCTAGTGGGGAGTGAAGTGGAGGATGACCCTGATCTGCCAAATTACAGCTGTGCTGAAAATCCCGACCACTTCCTGGATCTCGCGACATTGGACTCACCTTCCAGGACACAAGCTGGGGAATCATGTGAATGCTCTGGTGTCAAGTTGGAAAACGAGACGATAGAGGAAACCGTTAGACAGTATGAAACAAACCATGTATTGAGGGATCCAGAGCAGGTTGGGATAAAAGAGGACCCTGAAGACGTGGGTCTAAGTAAGAAGCAGTCAGAAGTGGATATATCTGTCAGTCAGAAGCCCCGTCACCCTCGTCGCTCCATCAGTATGCCAGAGGTGACATTCGACCAACTGAGAATTCAAGATAAAATTTACAAGAAAGAGAAAACAGATTGGATGATCGAGAAAGAAGATGGAGTCTCTGGGGACACACTTCAACTGCCGGTGAAGAAAGAGAAGATGACAGAGTCAGGACTGGGTTTTAAGAGGACACACATGTCTGTAGCAGAGCGCATCAGGCGGTTTAACGCTCTGACAACGCTTCTCCGTAACCCCAGGGTTCCTCCAAGGCCCCCTGAACCTCAGCTCAATGATGTCCTGCATGAGAGTCAGCGGGAGGGGGGTCAGCGGAGCGTTGTACGTCTGCGCCGGCAGGGAGCACGGCGGTTTGGACGCTCCATCAGCCATGATGGTGTTCCCGGACCTTGGCCAGGACAAGCCTCTAAAAATCATCAAGAGGTGCCAGTGGTTGTTCAAAGCCTCAGTGAGCCAGTCCTATGTCCACCTCCAGAGCCAACTCCTAGTGTTTATCAATTTGCCCAAGAAGGACAGTGTGAAATCCAACATACTCATCAACTACAACAGGAACACCTCATGCAGACCATCCAGGATTTGTGCGCTCCTCCGTCACCCAATCCAAAGCAGAACAAGGAATCCTGCCAAGTGACGTTTAAAGAATCACAATTGAATCTCAAAGAAAGACAATTGGAACCGGTGGAGGAACAACCTAAGGAGTCAGAGCTACATGATCTGCTGGAGATGCACTTGAATACATGCAATCCAAAGGAGGAGCAAGACCAACACCTCACAGTTCCAACGCAGGTGAATAGACCGTTTCTGACCGACACCGTCTTAGATGTTCCACCTCAGACCATGGCCCCCCTACAGCAGGAGTCCAAAAGTACAGAAGTCAAATTCCCTCTCCCTTTTCCCTCCAAGCCCTCCTCTCTCTCTCAAACAGAAACATGCTCTCCCATTCCCAGTGGACCCTCTCCCACACCAATAGACAGAACATCAACTGACCTCTACACTGCACACTTGGTGACTAACTGCTCCCCTTTCTCTGTCACGACCTTTGGCTTTATAGAGATAGACATGGGGGTCAGTGAGAGTGATGGGGGTTCTCTCCCCGTTGAACTCTCTCCATCACCAGCCTTGCAGTTCAAGCTCCCGGCCACCAAGAGACGCTACAGAGACTCGCCCTGCTGGCCCGTCCATGAGATTAGCATGGCCACAGGGGACCCATTGCAGATCTGAGGGGTACAGGACCGACTAAATGGTACTCCGTAACTAGCGCATTGGTCTTGAGTAGTAGGGTTTACAAATGGGAAAATAAGATCACTCGCACAAAGAATGCCATGTGTTTTTAAAAGTTTTTTTAAAAATGTAATTTTCTGTTATGCCAATATAGGTTATACTAGAAAAGTAGTATTTTAAAGCGGCAGTCAACAGTAGAACAATAACAAAGTGGCCTCCCTGTTTCGGTAAAAATCTGAGGGATGGGGCTGGAGAAATGTAACCACTCTCAAATGTATCGACAAAGCTATGGATGCAAGTCCTGCCTGTCCATAATATAACAATTATAGTTTTAACCAAGTATTGAGACTATATCGTGTTTGTTTACATTGTTTTTCAAACATTGGAGTAAAATAAGCTTATTTTGGGTTCTGATGGTGTACAAATGTTACTAAGCTGTCAATCAATAGGTAAATATCATTATTATATTATGTAGCAACTGCTGATTGCAGATTTTATTATTGTCAAGTTGCGTTTTACATATCTGACTATATATAATTTGTGTAAATGTATGTATTTCAGTTTGAATAAAATAATGTATTTTAACATTTTGATTTATTAATTGATATCAGATTAGTCTATCCCTCTTTAGTAAAAATTGGAGGTGTTTTCCTGATTTGCTTAGAGGTTGACTTCATTTTTCTGACCTAGTAGGTAGCAAAGTTTAAAAATCTGTGTATTCACAAACCTGTTGCAGACCTCACCAATGGGAATCCCTTTGGGACTAATGCAACGACACTAACGTTTTAGGCTATGGCTTGGTCACTGACACATATTGTAGATATTTAAAATCGGACACACGTTTACCAGTACATTTGTTAATATGGTACAACAATTCTAAAGGACTTCGTAAAGGTGGCACCATGTTTTACAGTTCGCTCCACCCACTTTTCCCTTGTCATGTTGCATCGAGCAAGGAGTTGGTAAACTGTCACTCTGTCTCATAACACAGCCATTGCCACTGAACCCACATTGTCCTTCAGTACGCCCACACGCAGACAGACGCTGGGAGTGAGAGAAAAGAGGTGGGAGAGAGACAGCGAGGCTTGCTGAGGAACAACCAGGGAGAATAGAGTGATAAGTAATACATTAGAGGATGGCGGAAGGAGGAGATGGAGAGGAGGAGATTCAGTTCTTACGTACGGTGAGTGATGCTGGACTCCTTTGGCTCTGTTCGTTTTGATTGTAACTGAACAAGGCTGTGAGAGAGAAACCATACTGCAGTATAACTACGATAAGTTTGCCTTATCTTGACGTAGGCCTAATGTGTGACTTTGGTGTAACTTCCAGTCCAATGTATTAACTTCCATACGTTTTGATAGTGGCTTCCCTTTGACTTTGGAAAGACCAGATTGACATGGACAGATGCTGGGCTTGTCTGCATTGTTATCTATTTTTATACCAGAGCAGCTTGAAATGTTACTGTTTGGGAGTTGGGCAGTTTGCTGGGTGCCAAGTAACAGCTGACGCTGACAAATAGAAACGCATGAAAACGAGGGGTAGCAATACAAAAATAAAAAAACGAAGAATGACGAACATAAGATGTAATGGGATGCGGAATCAGATTGACTATCATATTGGTTTTTACTTTTAGGTGCAGTAATATGGGTTTTCAGACATATCAGGTCATGAGGTGGCAGCATGATGGAAAGGAGTGGTTGGTTACGTTGGTGCATCCGCGCATTTGGTCCAGTCAAGAGAAGGCATGTCTTCACAGCAATTTAGTGACAGACTACAGCACATTTTGAGACCAGCATGAGAAAGATGCTGATTTCCACACTGTTCATCTTCTGAATTGCGAAGAGGTATTGTGTTAGACACTTTTTCCTAATGGTGTGTTGTGACCTGTTCGTAGAATGAGTTCCATCTTCAGCTGTACAGTAATTACAGACTGGCCTGCTTGTGGAGGGTAGACCATTCATACCACTGAGCCAGTGTGGAGAGACACTCTCGCACTGCGTCTCACTGAACCTCTGGGGACATGGTGGAGCAGAGTCAAGAAAACTGATGGGGTAAAGGTTTTCTCACAGGGACCAAAGGCCTCGGATGAATCAAGCATGTCGCATTTCATATCTGTTATATTAAGATACACCGAGAAGCGAGTTAGTGGAAACAAGTATAACGCAAGTGAAAACAATGTACCAACGCTAAGCACTGATATTTTTGGGAACAGGCATTGGCATACTGTATTAGATACTGTACACATTATTTTCAACGTGAATATCTCTCTCTCTCAAAGACTACCTGTAAGCTACATAGGATGTACCAATCACAACAAGGCATTGACAAAGAGCATGGCATGCAACATGACTTTTCTGAAAAAGGCTCTCCTGTTTCTATTGAGGCAGAGCTCTTTTCCTCATTAGGGACTCCCATGCTGACGTGAGGCTGAATCACATTTCAAAGGCACGGTTTTTATATAACATATTGCTGTGTCAAACCTGACTGATGCCAGGCAGAGATGGAGTGTTGTGTGTACTTGTCGAGGTATTATTCACCACCAGAGCAGAACACTTTCTTTTTATAGTGCCTGCTGCATATAAAGAGCTTTGTCCTACATTGCCTCTCTGCTTTGTTAAAGGCCCAGAGCAGCTGTTTTCATATCAATATCAAATATTTTTTATGGGGTAACAATGAAGTGCCTTACTGTTCTTTTTTTTTTGCCCATTTTAATTGAAAACAAAAATAGCTTCTTGTTAAAGAGCAAATTCTCAAGCAATACTTTTGCTAAGGCTGTCTGGGAGTGGTCTTAAGTGGGGAAGGGAAAATGGAAAACTATCTGTTATTGGTAGAGAAGTTTAGAACTATTTTTCTTACTGGGGTGGCAGGTAGCCTAGTGGTTAAGAGTGTTGGGCCAGTAGCCGAAAGGTTGCTGGTTTGAATCCCCGAGCAGACTAGGTGAAAAATCTACCCTTCAGCAAGGTTCTTAACCTTAATTGCTACTGCAAGTTGCTCTGGATAAGAGCGTTTGCTAAATGACTCAAATGTAAATGTTATTGGTTTATTCATTCAATCACCAGTCAGTCCAAAACTTCATCCCACTACAACAGGCTGAAATGTCATGCAGTCTTTTCAAACAGCTCTTACACTAAAATTGCATTATTAGCAATTTCACAGGAGTATTCCAACCTCATAGTGTGAAAATATACACTGAGTATACAAAACATTAAGAACACCTGCTCTTTCCATGATATACTGACCTATGGTCCCTTAATGATGTCACTTGTTAAATCCACTTGAGCCAGTGTAGATGAAGTGGAGGAGACAGGTTAACGAAGGATTTATAAGCCTTGAGGCAATTGAGACGTGGCTTGTGTGTGTGTGCCATTCAGAAGCTGAATGGACTAGACAAAAAAATGTTTGTGCTTTTGAATGGGGTATGGTAGTAGGTGCCAGGCGCACCGGTTAGTGTCAATAACTAGGGGCATTTCAAGTTCTACAGGGATGCTGGCCGATGGTGACACCAATGCTTCCCACAGTGGTGTCAAATTGGCTGGATGTCATTTGGGTGTTGGACCATTCTTGATACACACGGTAAACTGTTGAACATGAAAAACCCAGCAGAGTTGCAGTTCTTGACACAAACTGGTGAAGCCTGGCACCTTCTACCATACCCCTTTCAAAGGCACTTAAATCTTTTGTCTTGCCCGTTCACCCTCTGAATGGCACACACACATTCCATGTCTCAATTGTCTCGAGGCTTAAAAATCCTTCTTTAAGCTGTCTCCCCTTCATCTAGACTGATTGAAGTGGATTTAACACGTGACATCAACAAGGGATCATAGCTTTAACCTGGATTCACCTGGCCAAGTCTGGCATGAAAGAGCAGGTGTTCATAATGTTTTGTACACTCAGTGTCTCTATAAACACAGGCAAATCACGTTTTTGACTGCACAGGGCCTTTAAGTCTGTTTCGTGCTTCTCTCAGGATCGTTACTTGAGTCTGTTAGATTCTTATTGGAGTTTAATTAGAGAACCGCAGACATGTACTTTATTGTGAAAGTACAGTACTTACTATGAACGTAAAGTAGTGTAAAGACATCTACTGTGTTCATGTACACGTTTGTGTGTGAGCGTACCGTGGCTATCGTTATAGCAGTGTGTGGAAGATGACGCTCTCGCCAAAAAGGGAACCATTTTCTTGAGTTGGCCAGCTGAATGTGGAGGTGTGAGAGAGGCTGGCCGTCACTTGCTTTGATGCTGTTCATCTTGAACTCTGCTGAGTTCTATATTTACGGAGTCTTGGGATTAGCAGGTTTATAGCCAGGGCCATGGGAGCACCTGTTTAGTTCTGGCCCTATGAGAACTGCACTCGCTCTACACATTGAGTATGATGAAGTGCAGTTCGATTACATTATCTTTTGCCAGGTCAGAGTGATGGCGTCGTGTATATATATGTCATGTGTTCTGGTAGTTTTGGTATGATTGACAGTGGTAGTACTAGTACAAATGAACTGAAGTACACTGAGTTCTACAGCACTGTAGGCTTTGCAAAAGGTTTCTTGTTACATCGACTTATCGGTGTCCACTGCTCTTCTGTCATAACTAAGGAGTACGGCTTTTACCCACTTTTGGCTGGTCTCTATGGTTGACTTTGGCCAGGTTTAGTGTGACTTGAGCTGTCAGTCTAAGAATGATCGTTTGACACCGGGTCTGTCTGTCTCACTGCTCTCTGTGTGAGTCCATTACAAATTATTATGCCAGGCTGACTGGGTCTCAAATATCCACTGCTCCAACCGAGGGGAATGTGTGAGCAGCAGGTGCAGGGTTCTGAAATAGAGGGCCGGGAGGAGCGGGTGCTTACCCACAGTCCGACTACCAAGGAGATTAGTGTTAGGACAGGGGCAGGGTCCGGCACAGAAGAATGACAAAGAAAATGTGGATGTGAAGGTTAGGAATGTGAGATCCAAGACCAGAGAGGGTCTGTTGACCACTCTTTGTTTGCTTTTTGACCTACCATGTGTCGGCTCCCCGTTACGGCGGCTTTATCACTCTGCTGGCTCTATCTACTCTCGTTATTGTTACCATATGTTGGTCAGGGTTGCAGCCTTGTTCTTATGCGACATAAAATATGCCTGTTTGGTGCACAGGAATCATATTCACGCTTTTACTATATTCTCTTCCACTACAACCATTACACATCCACACTTAAGCCCCTCTAAATGGGTTTTGGCTGTAACTCTACCCCTGGCCAGTATTCATGTCATATGGGCCTATCAAGGTTATGAATGGCAAGTTAAATATAAAGTACTACTTTTGAAATGTTACCCAAGTGATGAAACATCTTAATGTAAAACAATTAAATAACAATTATGATATAAACTAGCTCAGCTGATTAACGTAATCTGTTTTGGCCTTTGACCTTTTTTTCTCTCCTGTATGTAGGATGACCAGGTTGTGCTACAATGCACTGCCTCCATTCTGAAAGAACAGATCAAACTCTGTCTTTCATGTGAGGGCTTTGGGAACCGCCTCTGCTTCCTGGAGACCACCTCCAATGCTCAGGTAGAGAGAACCACGTTCCCCACTCTGATTACGTCTGTACTCCAGCCGTTGCCGTTCCCTGGATTTCACTGACGGATGGATGGATGTGTTGTGTTGTAGAATGTGCCACCTGATTTGGCGATCTGCTGCTTCATCCTGGAGCAGTCCCTGTCGGTACGAGCCTTACAGGAGATGCTGTCCAACACCATGGAGCTCAACGAGGTAAGAGACCAGTAGAGGGGCTGATGGTTCTGTTGTGTTGGGCTTAAAGGAGCTTCTTTTAAATCTGATGTTAAACAATTCTACAGTGCACACTGAGTGTACGAAACATTAGGGACACCTGCTCTTTCCATGACATTGACTGACCAGGTGAAAGCTACGACTCCTTATTGATGCCACTTAATAAATCCACTTCAAATCGGTGTAGATGGCGGGGAGGAGACGGGTTAAAGAAGGATTTTTAAGCCTTGAGACAATTGAGACATGGATTGTGTCTGTGTGCCATTCAGAAGGTGAACGGGCAAGACAAAAGATTTAAGTGTCTTTTAACGGGGTATGGTAATAGATGCCAGGCTTCACCGGTTTGAGTCAAGAACTGCAGCGCTGCTGGGTTTTTCACGCTCAACAGTTTCCCGTGTGTATCAAGAATGGTCCACCACCCAAAGGACATCCAGGCAACTTGGCACAACTGTGGGACGCATTTGAGTCAACATGGACCAGCATCCCTGTGGAACGCTTTCGACACCTTGTAGTCCGTGCCCCGATGAATTGAGGAAGTTCTAAGGGCAAAAGGGGATGCAACTGAATATTAGGAAGGTGTTCCTAATGTTTTGATCACTCAGTGTACAGTACATGGAAATAGTTTTTCTTTGGCTGGATAATATAGGTGGTCTTTGTGTAGTGTCTGATGAGCTTAGTTCTTTCTGAATCGAACTAACAAAAACAAATGTCATGTTTTTCCCATAATATGGGAATCAGTACTTTTGGTTAAACATTTCAGAAAATACTGTTATGCCTTATATGGTAGTGAGAACATCCTCTCTTATGTCATCGACACATAGTTGTAAAAGTAGCATTGTCGTGAATAGTAGTTATGTGCTAATGACACATCACTGATGCATTTGAAATATGAATATTATGTCAAGGCCTCTTGTATTTTTAGCAACTTAACTTGGTTTTGTCTCTTTTCTGACCCCACACCCCTCACCTCCCACCTGCCAACCATAGGCAGTCGATTTGGACAAATGGGTATGTCTGCTCATGTTTCCCTTCCTGTCACGTTTCCCCAAAGTTTCCCCCTCCTCTCCACCCCTTGTCTACCGTGAGAGTGCTCTCATCTCTCACCCAATGTCCCTGTCTCAAACAGTGATGCGCCACTTTCGTCTGCCCTCACTCATACTACCTAACTCCACACTTTGCTCAGTGTTGTCATAGCTGAAATGCCGAGCAGCGTTTCAGATGACATTCGAGGAACGATTCCTGTCAGCAACACAGGAGCAACTAAGAAGCTCTCTGCCGTCGAGGGCTTCTGGCTGCCGTATAATCTCTACACTACGTCCAACAGCAGAAACGTGGACCACAGACCAGAGTGTTGGATGTTGTCATTTGAAACAAGGCTCTTTACTACCCTGTGACCTTGTCCCTCTGAATGTCTCCTATACAACCTTCATCATACTCCCATCTTCACTCCTCACAGCCACATAAGTCCCGTTCATTGAATGTGGAACCAGACCAGCCCTTTACGTTTTCTTAATCCTTGCTATTCCGTCATCCCGTGATTTACTGTGGTTTGACCAAACATCACGGCAATTCATCTTCAGAAAGTCTGGAATGTAGTAGGGCAAAGTGTAACCTTGAATATCAAACTACACACACACACACACACACACACACACACACACACACACACACACACACACACACACACACACACACACACACACACACACACACACACACACACACACACACACACACACACACACACACACACACACACACACACACACACACACACACACACACACACACACACACACACACACACACACACACACACACACACACACACACACACACACGGGTTCACTAAATCTGACCTAGAGGTCAGTCTTGCGCTGTGTTCTGACTCTCCACTTACTCATGGAATAATCAAGATGATAACAACATTGACGGTGGAAATGATAACCACTAATTATAACAAATGTTGAAGAAACAATATTGTTTGATTGTCTGAATGTCACTTTTTCTGCCTTCCAGTTAAATGTGACATGTGACTTTCTGTGGTATTGTTTCTTGCTTCCAGTATTGTTAATCATTTGACTTTTGTTAATCAATTTCCCTTTCCACTCACCCCTGGTTTGTATTGACACAATGTGGACATGTTTGCTGTTGTGTTGGTTCTCTGTGGTGGGCTCTCTGACTCCTCTCAGCCAGATACGTTCAGTACACAGGTTCTCTGTTGCCTGCCATGTTGTTCTCAGTTTGGTACGAGGAGGATGACTCGCTCAACTCCTGTCTCCCTCCTCAGTCTTTAACAGTCCTGTGTGCCTGACCTTAGCAGGCTGAATGTTGAATCATACACGACTCTCTTCGGTTGGTTTTTTAACTTCTCGCTCTGCTGTGTTCTGCCCAGTCATCTCAAGGAGGGGGCCACCGTACCCTGCTGTATGGCCATGCCATCCTACTGAAGCACACTCACTCCAGCATGGTAAACAGACTCCTCTGTCTCACTGCGTAGTTTCACATGTTTCTCATTTCACCAACCCACAAATTATTTTCACATGTTTCTCATTTCACCAACCCACTATCATCCACTTCTTTCTACTTCTAACTCACCCAGACTACCACCCACACTACCAACCACACTATCTCCCACACTACCACACACACTCACCCACACCACCACTATCACCCACACCAACACTATCACCCACACCAACACTATCACCCACACTATCACCTATACCAGCACTACCACCCACACCAACACGATCTCCCACACTACCACCCACACTATCACCCACACCCACACTATCGCCCACACTATCACCAACACCAGCACCAACACCAACACTACCACCCACACTATCACCTACGTCCACACCCACACTATCACCCACACCCACACTATCACCCACGCCAAAACTATCACCCACACCAATACTATCTCCCACACCACGACCCACACTATCACCCATAACAACACTACCACCCACACCCACACTATCTCCCCCACTACCACCCACGCAACACTATCTCCCACACTACCACCCACACCCACACTTTCTCCCTCTATCTCCCTCGTCATAACCACATAAGTCCCATTCATTGAATGTGTACTATACCAGCCATTTACGTTTTTAGTGTGGGTGGTAGTGTGGGAGACAGTTTTGAAGTTACATGGGTTTGCTTTTCAATTAGCGCTTCGTTATTCATTGTGTAATTTGTACTCTCTGTGTACTGCAGTACCTCAGCTGTTTGACTACCTCAAGGTCACTCACAGACAAACTGGCCTTTGATGTGGGCTTACAGGAAGATTCCACCGGTATGGCCTTACCATAGAGAACAGTGCTCATATTAATTTTCTGCACAGTGTTCAGTTGAGTGACGCAAGTGTTCCTCCACAGGGGAGGCGTGCTGGTGGACTATTCACCCTGCGTCCAAGCAGAGGTCAGAGGGAGAAAAGGTCAGGGTGGGAGATGACCTCATCCTGGTCAGCGTGTCCTCTGAGAGATACCTGGTGAGCCGCTTTGGTGACACACTGCCAAGTGGACTTTCAACCCTACCAGGTTATGGATGGAGCTGACGTTCTCTCTCTCTCTCTCTCGCTCCAGCATCTCTCCTACGCCAGTGGTGACCTCATGGTGGACGCCTCCTTCATGCAGACGCTGTGGACCATGAGCCCTGTGATGTCTGGCTGTGAGCTTGCTGAAGGTGTGTAATATGTTTTTATTGTTTTTCTATTTCCTAGTCGTTAGCTGATCATCTAGAAACACTACACTTGACTGCCGTGTCTTTCTCTCATTGCCAGTGTAACATCAACCCCTCAGGCTTTCTGACTGGAGGCTATGTTCTTAGACTGTTCCATGGTCACATGGATGAGTGCTTGGCTATCCCTGCTGCCGAACAAGGAGACGACCAGCGCAGGTGATGAACACTGTTGAACTATTTCACATTTACATTTGAATTTTTTTAAAAACATTTTATATATGGGGAGGGGGCGGGGTGCTGTGAGATAATTTAGATACTGTTTGAAGAGGTAGGGTTTCAGATGTTTCGGGAAGATGGGCAGGGACTCTGCTGTCCTCGCCTCAGGGGGACGCTGGTTCCACCATTGGGGTGCCAGGACAGAGACGAGTTTTGACTGGGCCGAGCGGGAGCTGCCCTCCCGTAGGGGTGGAAGGGTCAAGAGACCTGAGGTGGCAGAACTGAGTACTCAGGTTGGGTTGTAGGGTTTGAGCATAGCCTGAATGTAGGGAGGGGCAGTTCCTCTTGCTGTTCCGTAGGTAAGCACCATGGTCTTGTAGTGGAAGCCAGTGAAGTGTGCGGAGGAGTGGTGTGACATGGGAGAACCTAGGAAGGTTAATCAGATGTTAATCAGATATTTAATCTGACACTGCATAAACACCACCTGTCACTAACAGCTCATCTCTGTTTTCAGAATTGCTCATTATGAAGGGGGTGCTGTCTGTAGCCATGCCCGGTCACTATGGAGACTAGAACCCCTCCGGATTGGGTGAGTGGATGCCCTTCTGCTCATCAGCTTTATGTAACAAAAAAACATTACAGTTGTCTTACATGAGTTCTCTCTTTGGGGTTGTACTTATGGCTCTGTGTAGATGGAGTGGAGGTCACATGAAATGGGGCCAGTCGTTCCGAGTGCGTCATATAACCACAGGCCGCTACCTCTGCCTGGATGAAGAGAAAGGACTGCTGGTGGTGGACCCTGAAAAAGCCAACGCCAAGATGTCAGCCTTCTGCTTCAGAATCTCCAAGGTCAGGGTCGTCCCGAACAGTGCTCTGTTCATATAAAGAGCAGTGTGAAAAAAACACACGTGGACCTTTTCATAGAATGGAACAAAAGCTTCTGGCAGTGTTCATATCATCCCTCCGTACCTAGGGCTGTTGATAGTCATTCTTTCTCCTTGTTGTTCCGTGTTCCAACCTGCAGGAAAAGATCGAGGTGGCTCAGAAACGAGATGTGGAGGGCATGGGCACACCAGAGATCAAGTATGGGGAGTCCATGTGTTTTGTACAGCACGTCTCCTCTGGCCTCTGGCTTACATACGCCTCTGTCGATGCCAAGTCCGCTCGCCTGGGACCTCTTAAGAGGAAGGTATGGAGAAATCGTGCGGCAAGATGCCTAAAAACACCTGAGCTAAAGGACAGGAAGAACAACAGCAAAGGAAATGCTAAGAGATAATGAAGGCCCCCGTAATATAGGGATTTACTGTGAATGCATTTTGTTCAGGCTTTTCAAATGCTCCGCTTTCCCCTGGAGTGCAACTGGTGTTTATCCATGTTGTCAATGTCTCTCTCAGGCCATCCTTCATAAGGAGGGCCACATGGACGATGCCCTGACCGTGGCCCGCTCCCAGACAGAGGAGTTCCAGGCTGCTCGTATGATCTACAACACAGCAGGCCTCTTCACTCAGTTCATTAAGTATGGCCCCTCTCCAGTCCCAATGTCTTCCCTATGGCTCTCTGAGAAAATACTTATCTAGGAATCTCTTGAGTTTTTCTACACATTATGGACATATGTATAGACCCCTTTGACTTACTGTTATCCTTCAGGAGGGGCGGAGCGCCTTGGTTTAGTGTTTGACCTCGTGCTCAGTACAGTGACGTTTTCCCCTGTTCCCTGTGTCTCCAGAGCGCTGGACTCTCTGAGCGGGAAGAACAAGTCTTCTTCAGCCCCCCCGTCTCTGCCCATGGACTCAGTGGCCCTCTCCCTGCAGGACCTCATCTTCTACTTCCGGCCCCCCGAGGAGGAGCTGGAGCACGAGGAGAAGCAGACCAAACTACGCTCCCTCAAGAACAGACAGAACCTCTTCCAAGAGGAGGTCAGTGCTCACGCACAACAGATGAGGATGATGCACTGTATGTTGAAAATATTCTTCCCGCACGGCTCCTCCCTTTGGTGTTCCTATGTTATTTGTGTCATTACACACAGGGCATGATCACCCTGGTGCTGGACTGTATTGACCGACTCAATGTCTACAACACGGCGGCCCACTTCTCAGAGTTTGCAGGGGAGGAAGCTGCCGAGTCTTGGAAGGAAATCGTTAATCTCCTGTACGAGCTGCTGGGTATGTGACCTTCTATTCATCCCATTGTTTCAGGTCCCATCGTGTTTCTGCATGGCTGTGGTTACTATGGCAACATGCCCTTTCAATCTGAACATGACATTAGCTCTGATCTCTGTCATTCTCTTCCTGTGAAGCCTCTCTCATCAGAGGTAACCGGGCCAACTGTGCTTTGTTCTGTGATAACCTGGATTGGCTGGTCAGCAAACTGGACCGTTTAGAGGCCTCCTCAGGTTAAGTCCCACTACAACACACTCCATCACCTTTCAGCACTGAATCACATTGACTTGAATGTGTTACGGGAGTGCCCTCTGTGTTTCATTGCGTGTTATGCTCACCACAGGCATCCTGGAGGTGCTGTACTGCGTTCTGATTGAGAGTCCAGAGGTCCTGAACATCATCCAGGAGAACCACATTAAATCTATCATTTCTCTACTGGATAAACATGGACGCAATCACAAGGTCAGTGAATACGTGTACAGGTCATTGAAGTTTATTATTATTATATTTATTATTTCTATTATTAAGTTGTATTATTCATGCCTGTGCTTATCTAGAGAAGTGTTCATATGTTGTTGACAGTCCATCTCCTTATGATTTGAGAGCTGATTTTAGAATTTTCTCTCTCCCTAGGTGTTGGATGTGCTCTGCTCTTTGTGTGTGTGTAACGGTGTGGCTGTAAGGTCCAATCAGAATCTCATCACAGAGAATCTGCTTCCAGGTCGCGACCTCCTCCTGCAGTCCAACATCATCAATTATGTCACCAGGTATACAGACATCTGGCCGTACTAAATATCATTTGTGAAAATACAACCACGGCAATTCGCTTTTTTCTTTCAAACCATTAACTGTTTTTTTTTCATCTCAGTGTGAGACCCAACATCTTCCTCGGAACCTGTGAGGGATCCACACAGTATAAGAAGTGGTATTTTGAGGTGATGGTGGATTATGTGGAGCCTTTCCTGACCGCCCAGGCCTTCCACCTGCGTGTGGGCTGGGCTCTGACCGAGGGCTACAGCCCCTACCCTGGGGGTGGTGAGGGCTGGGGCGGCAACGGGGTTGGCGACGACCTCTACTCCTACGCCTTTGATGGACTCCACCTGTGGTCAGGTACGGCATGCGGGGCCTCGCTTTAGAATGCAGAACTCTATTACTGGTTGACGTCTTATAGATCCGTGTGTCTCCACAGGACGAGTCCTCCGGCATGTCGCCTCCCCAAACATGCACATCCTAGCGGCAGACGATGTGGTCAGCTGCTGCCTGGATCTGAGCGTGCCCAGTATCTCGTTCCGTATCAACGGGCACCCGGTCCAGGGCATGTTTGAGAATTTCAACCTGGACGGCCTCTTCTTCCCTGTCGTCAGCTTCTCTGCAGGCGTCAGGTGAGAACCGACGATAGGGCTTACAGAGCCGCTGTCATTTTACAGTGAGTCTTAAGAAAATGAGTGAAGTCAAATGAGTGATCACTGTTCATGTTCTCCTCGCAAACGCTAAGGGTTCGCTTTCTCCTGGGAGGGCGGCATGGGGACTTCAAATTCCTCCCACCGCCAGGCTATGCCCCGTGCTATGAGGCTGTGCTGCCCAAGGACCGACTGCGTATTGAGCCCATCAAGGAGTATAAGCATGATTTCAATGGTGTCCGCAATCTGTTGGGGCCTACACAGTCCCTCTCGCACACCGCCTTCACCCCCTGCCCTGTGGACACAGTACAGGTACAACCCTCGAATGATCTGTGCACATCTCGTTCTCCTAGCTCTTGCCTCCATTCACCGCGTTGTCCTTTCAGATTGTGCTTCCGCCTCACTTGGAGCGCATTCGGGAGAAGCTGGCGGAAAACAGCCATGAGCTGTGGGCCGCCACTCGCATTGAACAAGGATGGACCTACGGGTCGGTGAGTGCTTCCCATACTGCCTCACTCAGATCACATGACTTAAGGATATCTATTTAATCCAATCTGGCAAACATCTTGATTCTTTCCACTCCTCCAGTTCCGAGATGACAACAAGAAACTGCACCCCTGCCTGGTGGATTTCCAGAGCCTGCCAGAGCCAGAGAAGAATTACAACCTTGCAATGTCTGGAGAAACACTCAAGTGAGTCAAGGTCATAGACACGCACTCTCAAGGTCATGGACACGCACTCTCAAGGTCATGGACACGCACTCTCAAGGTCATGGACACGCACTCTCAAGGTCTTGGACACGCCCTCTCAGCCTAGTATGTCTGTGTGTGCTGGGTGTTCACCACCTCTCCTTGTGCTCCTCAAAGGACTCTGCTGGCGCTGGGCTGTCATGTGGGCATGGGGGATGAGAAAGCAGAGGAGAACCTGAAGAACATCAAGATGCCCAAAACGTGAGCGATACCTCAAGATTGTGATCTGACTTATTTAGGCATGACGTCATTATTCTCTGATATTCACTTACGTGGTTGAAAAGTGAATGATCTGTTTTACATAATCTGAGATGAGATGGGCATTGTGAAATGTTGGATTGTCATGTAAGTTGAGGCCTGTTCACTTTAGTGAGATGAATAGCAATAATGACACCTGACTTACTAGTGTAATCATGACATTCCGTCGGTTCCATTAGGTATATGATGAGTAGTGGATATAAGCCTGCCCCTCTGGACCTCAACCATGTCAAGCTGACACCCAACCAGACCAACCTAGTGGAGAGACTGGCAGAGAATGGGCACAACGTGTGGGCTCGTGACAGGGTCCACCAGGGATGGACCTACAGCATTGTACAGGTAGCTTCTCCTCCCTCTGCCTGTCCTTGGTTCTCGCAGGAGACTCGCACACAGCAAGTAAGGCCAAGCCTGTGGTAATACTGTAGCTCAAGTCCTTTTCAAACAAGGACTATTGAATATCAGTAGTGTTTTTGTGGGGTGGGTTTTAATGCGCACGTAGGCGTGCTGGTGGGCACACAACAAGCTCACCTAAAGTGACGCAGCTATAGTACTTTATAAAAGTTGAACTCTGGGTGAAGCATTATTCATACCTGACTCATGAGTCGTTGAAGTCGGGATGTTTTCGGAGCCAACATTTATGCAACATTTTTGCAAGACAAATAGAATAAAAATCTGTTTTTTGTTTCTGGAGCTAGTGCAGTATCACTCTTTCTAAGATGTATCAAGATGTAAGTCCATGACTTACAGAATAAATCTATGACTCCCACAATCGTTTGAGTTGATTTCCAGTGTTTATTTCCATGTTCAGGACATTATGAGCAAGCGCAACCCGCGCCTGGTGCCGTACAACCTGCTGGACGAAAAGACCAAGAAGACCAACAGAGACACTGTCTGTGCAGCTGTCCGCACTCTCATCGGCTACGGTTACAACATTGAGCCACCTGACCAGGAGAGCAGTGAGTCTGTCTGTCTGCCAAGTTGTTCATATTTCAGTACTGTACTGAACTAGCTACTAGTCCTGTTAAATACAGCTAGATATACTGTACACACACATACATATACATACTACTGGTCAAGGGTGCCAATAATTATGTACCTGACTGCTATACATCTTAATAATGACACCTGTATCTCTGTTTGTGCAAGGTGGTAATGGAGAAGGTCACTCCCGTGGAAATAAGATCCGTGTGTTCCGGGCTGAGAAGTCATATGCGGTGACCCAGGGGAAGTGGTACTTTGAGTTTGAGGCTGTCACCGTGGGGGATATGAGAGTGGGTTGGGCCAGACCCAGTGTCCGCGCCGACACAGAGCTGGGGGCGGATGAGCTCGCCTATGTCTTCAATGGTTTCAAGGTATGGTCGGTGATGAAGGATCTGTTCTGTGTCTGTTTTAGGGAAAATATTTACTAATGTGTCCTACTCTTAAACTTTGACTTTTCTTTTTTGTAGGCTCAGCGCTGGCATGTGGGCAATGAGCCGTTTGGTCGTAGCTGGTTGCCAGGTGACGTGGTAGGCTGTATGATCGACCTGGTAGAGCAGAACATCTTCTTCACCCTGAATGGAGAGATGCTGATCAGCGACTCTGGCTCTGAGATGGCCTTCAAGGACATAGACACAGGAGATGGTGAGTGAATGCTGTGGCAGGTAAATCCTTATAGGTTGGATCTGCTGCCCAAGAGGTGGATAGTATGATTCAGTGTCATTTAAATCTATGCCATTCATTAAACTGTGTCTCTCTTTCTCCAGGCTTTATCCCTGTGTGTAGTCTGGGCTTGTCTCAGGTTGGCCGGCTCAACCTGGGCCAGAACGTCAGCAGCCTGCGCTACTTCACCATCTGTGGCCTGCAGGAGGGCTTTGAGCCTTTCGCCATCAACATGAAGAGAGATATCACCATGTGGTTCAGCAAGAGCCTGCCCCAGTTCATCCCTGTTCCTACAGAACACCCTCACATTGAGGTACAGCATATCTTGTTCAGTAACAGTGGCTCGTTATGCTTAGAAATTACTTCTGTTCCCATATTACATGATCGTAAATTGACAAATGTCAAAGTTAGGTATCTTTTAGATTTCCATCGTCCCATGTACCCTTTGTAGGTGTCCCGTGTGGATGGGACGGTGGACAGCGCTCCGTGTCTGAAACTGACCCACAAGACCTTCGGCTCTCAGAACGCCAACACAGACCTGCTGTTCCTGAGGCTCAGCATGCCCGTGGAGTTCCACGAGACCTTTAAGGTTATGGCCGGGACCACCCCCCTCACCCGAGCTCTGACCATCCCTGAGGACGAGGTTCTGGAGGTTGACCCCGACTCTGACTTTGAGGTGCTGAAGAAGTCTGCCAGCCGCACAGAGAAGGAGGAGGAGAAGAAGGAGCCCTCTGTGCCTAAGGAGATCCCTGTCAACGAAGGAGGAGAGAACGTGAAAGATGCCTCTACAGAGAAGAGCAAGAAGAAGGGGTCAGTACTGGGCAGGGGTCAGATGGGTAAAGAGAAAGACAGTAGTCTTTGGACAGGCTACAACAACTTTGTTGGAAAAAAGTAGAAAGTGAAAGCTGAAACCCAGGATTGGGGTCAATTTGAATTGAAATAAGCCAATTCAGGAAGTGATTTGAATTTAAAATGTGAAAAATCAGTTAATTGAGAAATCGTTGAGCACAGATGCCCTTTTTACCCTATTAAATTGGAATTTCAGTTGACTACCTGAATTGAACTGCTGAAAACTGCACTTTAACTGCAACCATCGTCGTGTTTTCTCAGTCGTCTTGTATAGGAGGTCCTACTCCACTGCCACGTTGTTTGTGTGCCCCTCAGGTTCCTGTTCAAGGCCAAGAAGGCAGCTTTCACTCCGCCCCCTGTTGTTCCCACCATGCCCCGCCTGATGGAGGAAGTTGTACCAGACGATCGAGATGACGACGACATCATCCTCAACACCACCACAGTATGACCTTTTACGTGTGACCTCTTCAGACCCTAGTGTCTAAACCTAACTCTCTGAATGGATAATCACTTCTCTTCACCAGGACATTTTTGGAGTGAGGATTATTATTTGTTGTTTGGTTTAGTTCAATCCATTGTTAAGTCATGTTTTCTGCCCACTTCCTCTGTGTGCAGTACTATTATTCAGTGCGAGTGATTGCGGGACAAGAACCCAGCGGTGTGTGGGTGGGCTGGATCACCCCGGACTACCACCAGTACGACCTGCACTTTGACCTCAGCAAAGTCAGAAATGTCACTGTCACCGTGGGAGATGACAAAGGCAACATCCATGACAGGTGAGACACACACACATACACAAACACACAGAGATATTAAGATATTATCTTAGCGTACTGTTTTCTCTCACCTGTCTCCCTCAGTATGAAGCGCAGTAACTGCTACATGGTGTGGGGAGGGGAGTTCAGCAGCTCCCAGCAGACCCGTGTCAGTCAGGAGGACTTTGTGATTGGCTGCCTTATTGACCTGGACACTGGCCTCATGACTTTCACAGCCAACGGGAAAGAGATCAACACTTTCTACCAGGTGAGATGCTGTATTCACAGTGTAAGCATGTATTTATTTACTCGGAAGCTTGTCACGGGTTAATGGACTTAATGGGAAAAGTACAAACTGCTATGGGCTTCGTCTGTGATACTGGTTGTTTGTTCCAGGTGGAGCCCAACACTAAACTGTTCCCAGCTGTCTTTGTCCTGCCCTCCAGTCAGAACATGCTGCAAGTGGAGCTGGGCAAGCTCAAGGTCAGACTCACAGAGAATCACTCAAGTACATTTGTCACTGTCTGCTTTTACAGTGTTATGGATGTGTTTTTTTCCTTTAATTCTCTCACTCAACCTATCATGTCACTTCAACGATCACCCTTCTACTCTCCAAAGTAAGTGTTTGTTCTCTCCTCTCGCCGTAGAACATCATGCCCATCTCGGCAGCCATGTTCCGCAGTGAGCGTAAGAACCCGGTCCCCCAGTGTCCTCCCAGGCTGGACGTCCAGATGCTGACCCCAGTCATCTGGAGCCGTATGCCCAACCACTTCCTGTCCCCAGAGACGGGCCGTGTGAACGAGAGGCACGGCTGGATGGTGGAGTGTAGAGAGCCTCTCACCATGATGGCCCTGCACATCCCTGAAGAGAACAGGTCAGAACACGGCCACATTTACTGACCTCTAAGCAGAGGATTATTGTATTTGATGAACTGATTATCAAGTAATCAAGAATGGTAGGTATTGTTCATATGTTGAGAACTTACAAATACTTCAGAAAGTATTAATACCCCTTGACTTATTACACGTAAATTAAATATTTTATTCTCACCCATCTACCTACAATACCCCATAATGACAAAGCGAAAACATGTTTTCAGGAATGTTTTCAACTGTAATTAAAATGTATTACATAAATATCTAATTTGCATAAGTATTCACACCCCTGAGTCAATACATGTTAGAATCACCTTTGGCAGTGACTACAGCTGTGAGTCTTTCTGGGTAAGTCTCTAAGATCTTTCCACACCTGGGTTGTACAATATTTTCCTATTATTCTTTTCAAAATTCTTCAACCTCTGTCAAGTTGGTCGTTGATCATTGATAGATAACCATTTACAAGTCTTGCCATAGATTGTCATGTAGATTTATGTCAAAACTCTAACTCGGCCACTCAGGAAACATTCACTGCCTTCTCGGTAAGCAACTCCAGAATAGATTTAGCCTTGTGCTTTAGGTGATTGTCCTGTTGAAATGTGAATTCATCTCCCAGTGTCTTGTGGAAAGCAGACTGAAGCAGGTTTTTCTCTAGGTTTTTGCGTGTGCTTAGCTCCATTCTGTTTAAATTTTATCCTGAAACACTCCCCAGTCCTTAACGAATACAAGCATACCCATAACAAGATGCAGCCACCACTATGCTTAAAAATATGGAGAGTGTTTTATTGCATTTGCCCCAAACATTATACATTTTTTGCAAATAGGATTAATGTTTTGGAATATTTGTATTATGTACAGGCTTCCTTCTTTTCACTCTGTCAATTTGGTTAGTATTGTGGAATAACTACAATGTTGTTGATCCGTTTTCTCATCTATCACAGCCATTAATGTAACTGTTTTAAAGTCACCATTGGCCTCAGGGCAAAAATCCCTGAGCGTTCCTCTCTGGCAACAGAGTTAGGAAGGACCCTTTGTACTGATCAGGTGTATTGATATACCATCCAAAGTGTAATGAATAACTTCACCATGCTCAAAGGTATATTCATTGTCTGTTATTTAAAATGTTAAAAAATCATATTTTTTCATCTACCAATAGCTAGATGCTATTTTTAGACCTCATAGCTAGAACATCCATCAGAAGCTAGCCATCATATGCTAACCAGCTAATTAGCTACTAGCTATTTAGTCATTGTTAGCCACTGCTAGCGGCCTTTACCTTTAGCTCAGACACCAGCCACTTTTAGCCTGGATAATACCCACCAGTCTGCACAGCGCGATATCATCCCTGAGCGTACCGGACTGCTTTTCTCCACTACATCACCAGATTCCTGCCGTAAGCTCTGGATCATTACTCCAGATCATCGCAGCTAGCTAGCTGCTACCGAGTGGCCCAGCCCCAAAGCTAGCCTTGAGCCAGGCCCATCTCCTGGCCTGCTCAGTGGACCCTATGATCACTCGGCTACACAGGTGATGCCTCCCGGACTCTTCACTAACACTACTAGAAGCCACTATATCACCGGATTCCTGCCGTAAGCTCTGGACCTTTGCATCGGTTCATCACAGCTAGTTAGCTGCTACCGAGTGGCTATAGTGGCTAACACCCTTGTCCCGAAGCTAGCACCAGTTAGCCTCGAGCCAGGCTCATCTCCCGGCTTGCAAACGAAATTACTCCAACTACAATACCTCTTTTGCCAATTGGCCTGGACCCTTTGTCGACACGGAGCCCCGCCGATCCATCACGAGTGGTCTGCCGACGTAATTCCGTCCATCGTGCCCTCACCCGGCCTTTGCCGGACGTCGGTGAAAACGCTTCTGCTAGCCCCGACCTGCTATTTTTTTGAATGCCGTGTCTCCTGCTTGCTAGTGTTAGAACGACGACCTAACGCTTCCCTGTTTCATCTATTACTGTTCACTGGACCTGGCTACATACTGTAGCTGATGCCTGCTGGACTGTTCATTAATCATGGTACTACATTTTGTTTATTTTGTTTATCTGTCAGCCCCAGCCTCGAACTCAGGCCCTGTGTGTAGTTAACTGACCCTCTCTGCCCATTCATCACCATATATGAAACTGCATATAAACTCTTATTCCATAAATTAACTTGAAATGCTATCTGGCTATGAATTGAGTCCAGGCAAATGTGTGCAGCCAAATCTGTACGCTGTTGTTGTCTGTACATTTTTGTCTTAGCTAGCTCTCCCAATCAATACCTGTGATTGCTTGTATATTGTTGTTTAGGGTAGTTATCATTGTTTTATTTTACTGCGGAGCCCCTAGCCCCACTCAACATTCCTCAGATACAGTACCTATTTTGCCCCACCTGAATCCTGGCTTAGGAAAGCCACCAAAAATCCTGAAATTACAATCCCTAACTATAACATCTTCCGACAAGATAGAACTGCCAAAGGGGGAGGAGTTGCAATCTACTGCCGAGATAGCGTGAAGAGTTCTGTCATACTTTCCAGGTCTATGCCTAAACAGTTAGAGCTTCTAATTAAAAAAATTAATCTCTCCAGAAATAAGTCTCACTGTTGCCGCCTGTAATAGACCCCCCTCAGCTCCCAGCTGTGCCCTGGACACCATATGTGAATTGATTGCCAACCATCTATCTTCAGAGTTCGTTCTGCTAGTTGATTTAAACTGGAATATGCTTAACACCCCGGCCGTCCTACAATCTAAGCTAGATACCCTCAATCTCACACAAATGATCAAGGAACCCACCAGGTACAACCCTAAATCCATAAACATGGGCACCCTCATAGATATTATCCTGACCAACTTGCCCTCCAAATACACCTCTGCTGTTTTCAATCAGGATCTCAGTAATCACTGCCTCATTGCCTGCATATGTTATGGGTTTGCGGTCAAACGACCACCCCTCATCACTGTCAAACGCTCCCAAAAACAGGCCTTTCTAATAGATCTGGCCCGGGTATCCTGGAAGGATATTGACCTAATCCCGTCAGTAGAGGATGCCTGGTTGTTCTTTAAAAGTAATTTCCTCACCATCTTAAATAAGCATGCCCCTTTCAAAAAATTGAGAACTAAGAACAGATATAGCTCTTGGTTCACTCCAGACCTGACTGCCCTCAACCAGCATAAAAACATCCTGTTTCCTCCTGGCTACCCCAAACCCGGCCAACAGCTCCGCACCCCCCGCAGCTACTTGCCAAATCCCCCCAGCTTCTCCTTCACCCAAATCCATATAGCAGATGTTCTGAACGAGCTGCAAAACGTGGACCCGTACAAATCAGCTGGGCTAGACAATCTGGACCCTCTCTTTCTAAAATGATCTGCCGCCATTGTTGCGACCCCTATTACTATTCTGTTCAAACTCTCTTTCGTATCGTCCGAGATTCCTAAAGATTGGAAAGCTGCCACGGTCATCCCCCTCTTCAAAGGGGGTGACACTCTAGACCCAAACTGTTACAGACCTATATCCATCCTGCCCTGCCTTTCCAAAGTCTTCGAAAGCCAAGTTAACAAACTGACCATTTAGAATCCCACCGCAACTTCTCCTCTGTGCAATCCGGTTTCCGAGCTGGTCACGGGTGCACCTCAGCCACGCTCAAGGTATCAAACAATATCATAACCGCCATCGATAAAAGACAGTACTGTGCAGCCGTCTCCATCGACCTGGCCAAGGCTTTCGACTCTGTCAATCACCGTATTATTATCGGCAGACTCAACAGCCTTGCTTTCTCAAATGACTGCCTCGCCTGGTTCACCAACTACTTCTCAGATTGAGTTCAGTGTGTCAAATCCTGTTGTCCGGAACTCTGGCAGTCTCTATGGGGGTACCACAGGGTTCAATTCCTGTGCCGACTCTTTGCTCTGTATATATCAATGATGTCGCTCTTGCTGCTGGTGATTCCTTGATCCACCTCTACGCAGACGACACCATTCTGTATACATCTGGCCCTTCTTTGGACACTGTGTTAACAAACCTCCAAACAAGCTTCAATACCATACAACACTCCATCCGTGGCCTTCAACTGCTCTTAAATGCAAGTAAAACTAAATGCATGCTTTTCAACCGATCGCTGCCCGCACTCGCCTGCTTGAATAGCATCACTACTCTGGATGTTTCTGACTTAGAATATGTGGACAACTACAAATACCTAGGTGTCTGGCTAGATTGTAAACTCTCATTCCAGACTCATATTAAACATCTCCAATCCAAAGTGAAATCTAGAATCGGCTTCCTATTTCACAACAAAGCCTCCATCACTCATGCTGCCAAACATACTCTCGTAAAACTGTCTATCCTACCGATCCTCGAACTCGGCGATGTCATTTACAAAATAGCCTCCAACACTCTTCAGCAAACTGGATGTAGTCTATCACAGTGCCATCCATTTTGTCACCAAAGCCCCATATACCACCCACCACTGCGACCTGTATGCAAGTCGTCGGCTGGCCCTTGCTACATATTCATCGCCAGGCCCACTGACTCCAGGTCATCTACCATAACAACACCCACCCGTAGCACGTGCTCCAGCAGGTATATCTCACTGGTCATCCCCAAAGCCAACACCTCCTTTGGCCGTCTTTCCTTCCAGTTCTCTGCTGCAAATGACTGGAACGAATTGCAAAAATCGCTGAAGTTTGAGACTTATATCTCCCTCACTAACTTTAAGAATCAAATCAAATCAATTCAATGTATTTATATAGCCCTTCGTACATCAGCTGATATCTCGAAGTGCTGTACAGAAACCCAGCCTAAAACCCCAAACAGCAAGCAATGCAGGTGTAGAAGCACGGTGGCTAGGAAAAACTCCCTAGAAAGGCCAAAACCTAGGAAGAAACCTAGAGAGGAACCAGGCTATGTGGGGTGGCCAGTCCTCTTCTGGCTGTGCCGGGTGGAGATAACAGAACATGGCCAAGATGTTCAAATGTTCATAAATGACCAGCATGGTCGAATAATAACAAGGCAGAACAGTTGAAACTGGAGCAGCAGCATGGCCAGGTGGACTGGGGACAGCAAGGAGTCATCATGTCAGGTAGTCCTGGGGCATGGTTCTAGGGCTCAGGTCCTGAGAGAGAGAGAAAGAAAGAAGGAGAGAATTAGAGAACGCACACTTAGATTCACACAGGACACCGAATAGGACAGGAGAAGTACTCCAGATATAACAAACTGACCCTAGCCCCCCGACACAAACTACTGCAGCATAAATACTGGAGGCTGAGACAGGAGGGGTCAGGAGACACTGTGGCCCCATCCGAGGACACCCCCGGACAGGGCCAAACAGGAAGGATATAACCCCACCCACTTTGCCAAAGCACAGCCACCACACCACTAGAGGGATATCTTCAACCACCAACTTACCATCCTGAGACAAGGTCACCGATTATCTGAGCAGCTCACCGATTGCTGCAGCTGTACACAGCCCATCTGCAAATAGCCCATCGAACTATCTACCTCATCCCCAAATGGTTTTTATTTACTTTTTAAAATCTTTTGCACACCTGTATTTCTACTTGTACATCATCATCATCTGAATATCTATCACTCCAGTGTTCATTTGCTAAATTGTAATTACTTCGCTACTATGGCCTATTTATTGCCTTACCTCCTTACTCCATTTGCACACACTGTATATAGATTTTTTCTATTGTGTTATTGACTGTACTTTTGTTTATTCCATGTATAACTGTGTTGTTTTTGTCACACTGCTTTGCTTTATCTTGGCCAGGTCGCAGTTGTAAATGAGAACTTGTTCTCAACCGGCCTACCCGGTTAAATAAAGGTGAAATAAAAAAATTAAATGGGTTCCCTTCTTTGCGAGGCATTGGAAGACCTCCCTGGTCTTCGTGGTTGAATCTGTCTTTGAAATTCACTGCTCGACCGAGGTACCTTGCAGATAATTGTATGTGTGTAGTACAGAGATGAGGTAGTCATTCAAAAACACACACAGAGTGAGTCCATGCAACTTATTATGTGATTTGTTAAGCATATTTTTAGTCCTGAGCTTATTTAGGCTTGCCATAACAAAGAGGTTAAATATTTGTTATTTATTTAACCTTTATTTAACTAGGCAAGTCAGTTAAGAGCAAGTTCTTATTTATAATGACGGCCTACCCCGGCAAAACCCTAACCCGGACGACATTGGGCCAATTGTGCGCTGCCCTATGGGACTCCCAGTCACGGCCGGTTGTGATACAGCCTGGAATCGAACCAGGGTCTGTAGTGATAATATAATAATAATAATAATAATATAATATATGCCATTTAGCAGACGCTTTTATCCAAAGCGACTTACAGTCATGTGTGCATACATTCTACGTATGGGTGGTCCCGGGAATCGAACCCACTACCCTGGCGTTAGAAGCGCCATGCTCTACCAACTGAGCTACAGAAGGATGCCTCTAACACTGAGATGCAGTGCCTTAGACTACTGCGCAACTCGTGAGCCAATACTTATTAACTCAAGACCTTTCAGATTTTCATTTTTAATTAATTTGTAAAAATGTAATTCCACTTTGACATTATAGGGTATTGTGTGTAGGCCAGTGACCAAAGCATCTCAATTCAATCCATTTTAAATTCAGACTGTAAAACAAGAAAATGTGGAAAAAGTCAAGGGGTGTGAATACTTTCTGAAGGCACTGCAGCTTTTAACAAAGATCACATGATTTGTTGATTTCAGTGTTTGCTATAGTATTGGAAAATAAATATAACCAATAGCCACCCACTCTGGCTCTGATGCAATAGATTTGTCAATCTATACTGCCTTGTGCCATACAGTTCTCTCCCTCTGTCCCCTTTAGATGTATTGACGTCCTGGAGCTGTCGGAGCGTATGGACCTGCTGAAGTTCCACTACCACACTCTGAAATTGTACGGCTCGGTCTGTGCTCTGGGGAACAACCGTGTGGCTCACGCCCTATGCAGTCATGTTGATGAGTCCCAGCTGTTCTACGCTATAGAGAACACCTACCTGCCTGGACCAATGAGGAGCGGCTACTACGACCTGCTCATCAGCATGCACCTGGAGTCGGCCAAGAGGAACCGCCTCATGACTAACAAGGAGTTCATCGTGCCCATGACAGACGAGACGCGCAGCATCAACCTCTACTCAGACACTGACAACTCCCATGCTTTACCAGGGGTAGGCCTCACTACCTGCCTGCGCCCCAAACTCCACTTCTCCCCCACTGGCTTTGTGGGGACAGACCTGGACATCTACACCCTCAGCCCATTCATCCCCCTACAGGTAAAAAGCCTCAGGCCGATGAAAGGAGAGCGTAAGGGTTTTCTGTTTGAACTGACCAATGGTGATTCATGTCTTTCTTTCTCCTGTAGGTGCTGAAGGCGAAGGCCCTGACCATGCTGACAGAAGCTGTACAAGACGGTGGTCAGGCCATGAGGGATCCTGTTGGAGGCAGTGTTGAGTTCCACTTTGTCCCCATCCTCAAGCTCATCAGCACCCTGCTCATCATGGGCGTGTTCGAGAATGAAGATGTCAAGCACATCCTGAAGATGATCGAGCCCACGGTGTTCAGTGGAGAGGCAGAGGCTGCTGCAGAAGAAGCAGAAGCCACAGCCAAGAGCGCGGGGAGCCAAACGCTGGCGCTCAAAGAAGGGGGGGAGGAGGTGAAGGAGGAAGAGGAGGGAGCAGTGGAGAGCGGACATGAAACAGAAATGGAGGACGAGGGGATGGGTGAGGAAGATGAGGAACTGGAGGCAGAGCTGGAGGAGCTGGTAGAAAAAGAGGAAGAGGAGGACGGAGAGAAAGTGGATGGAGAGAAAGGTGCTGAGGAGACAGAGAAGGAGGCGACGCCTGGAGAGGCAGACGGAGAGGCAGAAGAACAAGTAGGTCTGGAAGAGGGATTACTGCACATGAAGCTGCCAGAGTCTGTCAAGCTACAGGTTGGTGTGTGTCTCTTATCACTTCACTGTAACTTTCAAAATCCTCCCAAGTTTGACCAATTATACTAATCAATATTGCTACATCTCATGTCTTTTCCTTTCTGTTTGTCAGATGTGCACTCTGCTTCAGTATTTCTGTGACTGTGAGCTGCGCCACAGGGTAGAGGCCATCATAGCTTTCTCAGACCAGTTTGTAAGCCAGGTGCAGGCCAACCAGAGAGCCCGCTACAACGAGCTCATGCTGGCGTTCACCATGAGCGCTGCCGAGACGGCCCGCAAGACCCGCGAGTTCCGCTCCCCACCGCAGGAGCAGGTACCTTCAGCCTCCGAGTACTGTCCCACTTTTAACAGTACATGAACGGTGACAACAACGTGCTGTCTTTCACCTGCAGGTCAACATGCTGATGAACTTTAAGAGCATTGCGGAGGATGAGGAGTGTCCTGTGCCTGATGAGGTCCGCGATGCCCTGCTGTCTTTTCACAAGAACCTGCTTGCTCACTGCGGTCAGTCAAACTAATTCAGTACTTATATCGCCAAATATATACATGTATATAGCCTACATTTGAGGTGAGCAGCTAGTGTGTCAATGGTCTTTCATCCCTCATGTCACCGTCAGGAGTACACATTGAAGAGGAAGAGGTGGAGGAGGAGTTGGATATGTCTCTCAAAGGACGACTCTTCAGAATTTTGGACAAGTTGAGGCACCTTCGCAAGAAGAAGGTAGAGGAGGAGCCAGAACCTGTAGAAGAGACCAAACCCAGTGAGTCTCACTCTCTATCACTCGTCCCACTGAAAAACAGTCAAATCAAGCCAACGATGTACCTTCAATGCCAGAAGACAATGGGAATTGTTGATTGATTTGATTTAGTTTATTGGATAATTACGTTTATTGGATAACTTTTTGGGCGACCTGACCAAATTCACATACAGTTGAAGTCGGAAGTTTACATAAACTGCTCCACAAATTTATTGTTAACAAACTATAGTTACAAGTGACAAGTCGGTTAGGACATCTACTTTGTGCATGACACAAGTAATTTTTTCAGCAATTGTTTACAAACAGATTATTTCTCTTAGAATTGTCACGCCCTGACCTTAGAGAGCCGTTTTATTTCTCTATTTGGTTAGGTAAGGGTGTGATCTGGGGTGGGCATTCTATGTTGTCTATTTCTTTGTTTTTGGCTGAGTATGGTTCCCAGTCAGAGGCAGCTGTCTATCGTTGTCTCTGATTGGGGATCATACTTAGGCAGCCCTTTTTCCCACTTTCTGTTGTGGGATATTGTTTTTGTTAGTTGCTGGTTTAGCGCTACATTACTTTACGTGTAGTTTCTTTCTTGTTTTTTGGGTTGTTCATTTAATAAATTGAAAATGTACACCTACCATGCTGCGCCTTGGTCTCATTCCGACGAGAGCCGTAACAAAAATTCAGTGGGTCAGAAGTTTACATACACTAAGTTGACTGCCTTTAAACAGGTTTGAAAGTTCCAGAAAATGATGTCATGCCTTTAGAAGCATCTGATAGGCTAATTGACATAATTTGAGTCAATTGGAGATGTACCTGTGGATGTATTTCAAGGCCTACCTTTAAACTCAGTGCCTCTTTTCTTGACATCATGGGAAAATTGTAGACCTCCACAAGTCTGGTTCATCCATGGGAGCATTTTCCAAATGCCTGAAAGTACTACGTTCATCTGTACAAACAATAGTATGCAAGTATAAACACCATGGGACCACGCAGCTGTCGTAACGCTCAGGATGGAGACGCGTTCTGTCTCCTATAGATGAACGTACTTTGGTGCGAAAAGTGCAAATCAATCCCAGAACAACAGCAAAGGACCTTGTGAAGATGCTGGAGGAAACAGGTACAAAAGTATCTATATCCACAGTAAAACGAGTCCTGTATCGACATAACCTGAAAGTCCGCTCAGCAAGGAAGAAGCCACTGCTCCAAAACCGCCATATAAAAGGTAGAATACGGTTTGCAACTGCCCATGGGGACAAAGATTGTACTTTCGTCTCATGAAACCAAAATAGAACTGTTTGGCCATAATGACCATTTTGTTTGGAGGAAGAAGGGGGAGGCTTGCAAGCCAAAGAACACCATCCCAACCGTGAAGCACAATGTTGGCGGCATCATGTTGTGGGGGTGCTTAGCTGCAGGAGGGACTGGTGCACTTCACAAAACAGATGGCACAATGAGGAAGGAAAATAATGTGGATATATTGAAGCAACATCTCAAGACATCAGCCAGGAAGTTAAATCTTGGTCGCAAATGGGTCTTCCAAGTGGACAATGACCTCAAGCATACTTCCAAAGTTGTGGCAAAATGGCTTAAGGACAACAAAGTCAAGGTATTGGAGTGGCCATCACAAAGCCCTGACCTCAATCCTATAGAAAATGTGTGGGCAGGACTGAAAGTGTGTGCGAGCAAGGAAGCCTACAAACCTGACTCGGTTACACCAGCTCTGTAAGGAGGAATGGGCCAAAATTCACCCAAATTGTTGTGGGAAGCTTGTGGAAGGCTACCTGAAACATTTCACCCAAGTTCAACAATTCACCCCATTCTAACAAATACTAATTGCGAGTATGTAAACTTCTGACCCACTGGGAATGTGATGAAAGAAATAAAAGCTGACTCAATCATTCTCTCTGCTATTATTCTGACATTTCACATTCTTAAAATAAGGTGGTGATCCTAACTGACCTGAGACAGGGAATTTTTACTTGGATTAAATGTCAGGAATTGTGAAAAACTGAGTTGAAATGTATTTGGCTAAGGTGTATGTAAACGTCCGACTTCAACTGTAAGTTTAGTTTTTGCGTCTATTACTTTTGATTTTGTACACTAGCTTCAAACAGCTGCAAATAAAATAAAATAATGGTTATTGAGAAGATGTTTCGCAGTGTTTTACAATGATTCTCTAGACTCTGAGTGCTTGTTTTGTCACATTAACTGACATTTGGCGAGCTATTCGAATTTTAGCAACCAGCAAATGGCATAGCGATTCCTGCATATTGCACCTTTAAAAGCAGTAGGCTGCTCCAGCTGGAGACAACATTACAAAATTGAAATGTCAGTCTAGTCATGGGATAATTTCATTCGGTTTCAACAATCAATCAATCAAGTGATGCCTCTTGTTTATAACCTCCCCTTTCTCTCCTCCAGGCACCCTCCAGGAGCTCATTTCCCACACTATGATCCACTGGGCCCAGGAGTCGTTCATTCAGAACCCTGAGCTGGTGCGTCTGATGTTCAGCCTGCTGCACCGTCAGTATGACGGGCTGGGGGAGCTGATCCGGGCGCTGCCCAAGGCCTACACCATCAACGCCATCTCCATAAAGGATACCATGGACCTGCTGGAGTGCCTGGGACAGATCCGCTCGCTGCTCATCGTCCAGATGGGCCCCGAGGAGGAGAGACTCATGATCCAGAGCATCGGGTCAGTAGTACACAGTAGACCAGTAAAATAATTTACTATACAGAGAACTGGATGGATTGAGGAGGAACTGAGAGTCAACATGAGCCTTCTCTCTCCGTCAGAAACATCATGAGCAACAAAGTGTTTTATCAGCACCCCAACCTGATGCGAGCGCTGGGCATGCACGAGACTGTCATGGAGGTGATGGTCAACGTGCTGGGTGGTGGCGACTCCAAGGTAAAGTGGTTACTTGGCTCATAACAACAGGATCAATGCTTGGCTGAACATGGGAATGTGTTAAATGTTATTACACCGTAGTCAGTGGATTCCCCCTTGCATGTGTTCCTCCGCAGGAGATCAGATTCCCTCGCATGGTCACCAACTGCTGTCGTTTCCTGTGCTACTTCTGTCGCATCAGTCGCCAGAACCAACGTTCCATGTTCGACCACCTCAGCTACCTGTTACAGAACAGTGGCATTGGCCTTGGTGAGGGACATTGATATCTTCCAATTTGGCTCATTCACCCCCCCCCCCCTCTCTCCCCTGTAACTATTCCCCAGATCGTTGCTGTAAATGAGAACGTGTTCTCAGTCAACTTACCTGGTAAAATAAGGGTTAAATCAAGAATATTCTGCCAATACAAGTTTGTATTCTTATAAGGTTAGGTTGACATAATCCCTCTAAAGGCAGAATAGTTTTGCTATGTGTTGGGACTGAACATGTCATGGATGTCTTTCAGGAATGCGTGGCTCCACCCCTCTAGACGTGGCTGCAGCATCCTGCATTGACAACAATGAGCTGGCTCTGGCTCTACAGGAACAAGACCTGGAGAAGGTTGGACAGCCTCAACAAACGCGTGCAGTTTCTCTGATGCGGCCGCATATAGCACATTGGTCATCTCTCTTTCTGCCTCTTTTGTCCTGTGTTTTTCCTCCCAGGTGGTGAAGTACCTCGCAGGCTGTGGGCTCCAGAGCTGTCCCCAGCTCCTGGCTAAGGGTTACCCTGACATTGGCTGGAACCCGTGTGGCGGGGAGAAATACCTGGACTTCCTCCGCTTCGCTGTCTTCGTCAATGGTCTGTGTTTTGTGGACCTCGTAATGGAATACACTACTGTTGGGATGATGTCTTTCTGTTTACCTTCCATCACTGAGCGTGGTTTGGCTCTATGCCCCCCTGTAGGAGAGAGCGTAGAGGAGAATGCCAATGTGGTGGTGCGTCTTCTGATCCGTCGGCCAGAGTGTTTTGGCCCGGCTCTGAGAGGAGAGGGTGGGAACGGCCTGCTGGCTGCTATAGAGGAGGCCATCAAGATCTCTGAAGACCCTGCCAGGGACGGCCCCACTGTGAAGAAAGACCGGCGCTTCCCCGGCATGTAAGAGCCAAACCACTGAGGGACGGATTGAATATCTACAGTATTTACTAGTGTAGTAGATGAGAACACGTTCTCCTTTGACAAGTTTTGGGCCTGCGTGTTGATTCTTCCTTTTCACTGGTAGGTTCCCTGGTGGGGAGGAGCAGCATGAGGAGAACAAGGTTCACCTGGGGAATGCCATCATGTCCTTCTACTCAGCTCTCATTGACTTGCTGGGACGCTGCGCTCCAGAGATGCATGTGAGTACTGAGCATCGGAAAACATTAAGAGAGGAGCCAAGGGTTATGGAATGGAGCTGGCAAGCTGCTGCGGTTCATTCTAAGACGTTGCTATTTTTTGTTTGGCCCCGCAGTTGATCCAGGCTGGGAAGGGCGAGGCTCTGAGGATCAGGGCCATTCTGAGGTCCCTGGTGCCTATGGAGGACCTTGTGGGAGTCATCAGCCTGTCTGTCCAGATACCAGACTTTGGAAAAGGTGAGTCAGAGGCAAAACCGTTTGGATTCAATGAACTCTTGTGCTGGCTCAAGGAAAGAGAATCTTAACGTCTTGATGAGGAAATGGAACTAAAGAGGGTTTAAGTTTAGTTTGATCATAATATATTCCATTTTATATCTGTAATTAGTCAGAATCGTTCAATAATGTGAATCCTAACGTTATTCTCCTCTTCAACTTCCCTCTGTCTTTTTATGATGTCTAGATAACAGCGTCATTGAACCCAAGATGTCTTCCAGTTTTGTGCCGGACCACAAGGCTCCCATGGTGCTGTTCCTTGACAGAGTGTATGGTATTGACAACCAAGACTTCCTGCTTCATGTGCTGGAGGTGGGCTTCCTGCCTGACATGAGAGCAGCTGCTTCTCTGGACACAGTGAGTCATCCTTTCTCTCTCTCACTACTCATATACACTACATAAGGCATTCACTTTGTCTGCTCTTATGCTCCTCTTTGATTTAGGCGCCATATGAACACTTGCTTTGTATTGAAAAGGTAGTGTGTGGTCTTTTGAATGCAGAGAATATGACCGTTTAAATGGATCTCTCCCCACTAGGCGGCTTTCTGCACCACAGAGATGGCCCTGGCTCTGAACCGCTACCTCTCTCTGGCCGTGCTGCCCCTCATCACCAAGTGTGCCTTTTTGTTCGCCGGCACTGACCACCGGGCCATCATGATCGACTCTATGCTGCACACCATCTACCGGCTGTCCCGCGGACGAGCCTTCACTAAGGCCCAGAGAGATGTCATAGAGGAGTGTCTCATGGCTTTGTGCAAGTGAGTTGGACTTATTTCCCTGGCACGGTTCACCTTCTAACTGTCGTTATCTAACAATCTGTCTTTCTGCATTGCGTAAGTGGAATTTCTGTCTTTGTTTCCCCTATAAGTTAATGTCAATGTCTCCTGGACATTGGGATGTCCTCTTCCGTAAGCTATTTGCACAGTGCACTTTTAGTGAGTTGTTTAACCATGCTTGATGCATTTATTTCTTATTATTTATTCAGATTATTTACATGCGCTTATTTATTTGCCTCTATTTCCTAGGAATCTGCGGCCATCCATGTTACAACACCTGTTGAGAAGGCTGGTATTTGATGTGCCAATTCTCAATGAATATGCCAAAATGCCACTCAAGGTATGGACATGTCTTAACCTGTCATTGGACAATCAAAACTTTATAGAAACAAAACAACTAAACGTCAAGATAGTCAATGAAATTATCATCCAGATGTTAGCATGCCAGATTAAGCTGATTTCATAATGTTATTTTGTTGGCTGCAGCTTTTGACCAATCACTATGAGCGTTGTTGGAAGTACTATTGCCTGCCCAACGGCTGGGGCAACTTTGGAGTGTCATCAGAGGAGGAGCTGCATCTCACCCGCAAACTCTTCTGGGGCATCTTTGAGTCCCTGGCCCACAAGGTTACACTATTACACTGCTCTACCAGCTGCATGGAAACCTAGGAAATGTTTGCCTTCAATAAGAAAACGTTGATCTGGTATATCGTTGTAAAGACAAATATTTCGCTATGTCCTCTGGTTCTGGTTTCAGAAATTTGATGCTGAGCTGTTCAAAATTGCCATGCCGTGCATATGCGCCATTGCTGGGGCCATCCCTCCAGATTATGTAGATGCCAGCTACTCCTCCAAGACTGAGAAGAAAGCTTTGGTGGATGCAGAGGGAAACTTTGATCCCAAACCAGTGGAGACCACAAAGTAAGACCCTGGAATGGGAGAAGGCAGTAAACCAATAGGAGAATACTCTAAAACAAATGATAAACTGGGTGATTTGAGCCCTGATTGCTGATTGGCTGAAGGCCATGGTATATATTAGACCGTATACCACGGGTATGACGAGACATTTGTTTTACTGCTCTAATTGCGTTGGTAACCAGTTTATAATAGCGATAAGGCTCTTCGGGGGGTTGTGATGTATGGCCAATATACCACAGCTAAGGGCTGTGTCCAGGCACTCCGCGTTGCGTCTTGCGTAAGAACAGCCCTTAGCCGTGGTATATTGGCCATATACCACACCTCCTCGGGCCTTATAGCTTAAATAGATAAGACACCGTATCAACGGACAGTGTTGATATTTTCATAAATATTACGCAATATCCTCTGCCTTTAGCTACTGTATAGTAAGTTATGACTATGGCGTACTGAAGTCTACGATGTTTTGTATTCTAGTACTATCATCCCTGAGAGATTGGATGGCTTCATCAACAGATATGCTGAGTACACACATGACAAGTGGGCTTTTGAAAAGGTCAGAAAAAAAGATCAACTTGAAGTGTCTGTGCATCAGTACAATGTACTGTGCAACTGAAGTAATTTGCTGCATGTCTGTTCACCTGCAGATTCAGAATAATTGGACGTATGGAGAGATGTTGGATGAAAATTCGAAAACTCACCCCATGCTCCGACCGTACAAAACATTCTCTGAGAAGGTAAGAGGCACAGTTGATCATTTTCTTCCGCAATGCATAGTGATTTCTGTCAACCACCGGAAGGCCTTTATGTTGCTGCTCACTGATGCCCTCAGCCTGTAACGATCTCTTCCCTTTATAGGACAAAGAGATCTACCGTTGGCCCATCAAAGAGTCCATGAAGGCCATGATTGCATGGGAGTGGACTCTGGATCAAACGAGGGAAGGAGAGGAAGCCAAGACTGAGCAGAAGAAGGCAGCCCGGAAGATCTCTCAGACTGCGCAGGTACAGAGAAGTGGGAATATAAAAAAAAAAAAGGATGGAAAAACCGTTTTTCAGATCAGACAGAGATGATGAAAAGTCTTAATGAATGTTACGAATGCAAATATGTGTATTTCAGGCAACATATGACCCCAGCCATGGCTACAGTCCCCAACCAATTGAAATCTCCCACACGGCACTGTCAAGGGAGCTGCAGGTATGATGACGCTGAAGTCTGGACCGTCCGTCTTATTTGCTTCACACATTCTTTTTTTACCATGTTTTTTTTTCTTCTTTTAATGTCTCATTTGCCCAGTCAATGGCAGAACAACTTGCAGAGAACTATCACAACACCTGGGGTCGAAAAAAGAAGATGGAGCTGCAGTCCAAAGGTCAGAGGCCATTCTGTTTTGCGGTGGGGGGGGGGGTGAAAGGGAGAATATAGACTACAGAATTACCAGGCACCTTTCACTTTTAGCAAAGTTAATGGCAACTCTGTGCGTTTTGACTGTGTGTAGGAGGAGGCGCCCACCCTTTGCTTGTGCCCTATGACACCCTGACAGCGAAGGAGAAGGCGCGAGACAGGGAGAAGGCTCACGAGCTTCTCAAATTTCTCCAACTCAATGGATTTGCAGTCACCAGGTAAAAGGAGAAGTCATTGACGTCATCGAAGCAACTGCCTATGTATTAACAAGTCATGCTTTTTAATGCTTTCTCCAGAGGAATGAAAGACATGGAGTCAGACATCTCATCTATCGAGAAGCGCTTCGCCTATGGTTTCCTGCAGAAGCTGTTGAAGTGGATGGAGATCGCCCAAGAGTTCATAGCTCATCTTGGTAGAGTGCACTCTGGGAGGAGGGTGGATGATAATAACCAATGAAATAGTGCTCAGTTAATGTCAGTGTTGACATTTCACTTGTTAACAACACTCCAAAATCTTTTTCCTGCGTGTTTTTTCCAGAGGCTGTGGTGAGCAGTGGCAGAGTGGAGAAGTCACCTCATGAGCAGGAGATCAAATTCTTTGCCAAGGTGAGAGCAGAATCACTTTGAAACAGGCCCGTTTTTTCGAGGGGAGGACAGATGACATTTGATTCAGCTGTTACATGTTTCCTGCAGGGGTATAACGATATATGTGATGATGAACTGTGTTTGTCTCAGATCTTGTTGCCCCTGATCAACCAGTACTTTAAAAACCACTGTCTGTACTTCCTGTCCACACCGGCCAAAGTCCTGGGTAGTGGAGGACATTCCTCTAACAAGGAGAAAGAGATGATTGCCAGGTAACTCTCGGTCACATCGTCTTAAGTATATTGTTACGCCTCACTTTAGTTAGTCGACTTTAGACACTTTTATCTCTATTCATCCTCTCAAGTCTCTCTTTTGAACCTGTGCTGTAATTTCTCCTTTTCTCTTACCTTTATTTTCATAATTCATTCCCTTTCTCTGCATTTCCGCCTCTTTTCTGTTGGATTTCTCTCCTGTCGTAGTATCTTCTGTAAAATGGCTGCTCTGGTGAGACACAGAGTTTCTCTCTTCGGTAAGACATCTGCATTGTCCTGATGATTTAGTTCTGTCTGGTCCAGTCATTTGTTTTTTTTTCCCTTACGTTTCCCTCTGCACTATTTCAGGGAACGACGCTGCTGCTATTGTCAATTGTCTTCACATCCTGGCACGATCACTCGATGCAAGGTATTCGGGCACTTGTCTGAAATGTTTTCACAATCCGAATACAAAGGTATTGGATCAAGATTTTCTCATAGCCGTACTTTTCCCCTCCCTGCTCTGAATTCCTCAGGACGGTGATGAAGTCTGGGCCTGAGATTGTGAAGGCAGGGCTCCGGTCGTTCTTTGAGGGTGCAGCTGATGATATCGAGAAGATGGTGGAGAACCTCAAACTGGGCAAGGTGTCTAAAGGCAACCAGGTAAGAGCAAAGTGTCTACAAGAGAACAGGTAGGAATTGAACAATTCCAGAACTTTTGCCTTTTGGTCTGAAATGTCTTGTCCTGCTGTATGGTCCGTCTACAGCAGGTGAAAGGCGTGTCCCAGAACATCAACTACACCACCATTGCTCTGCTCCCAGTCCTCACCTCCCTGTTCGACCACATCTCTCAGCACCAGTTTGGAGATGATGTCATGCGTGAGTCATATGCCATCACAGCATTCATGACACAGCATTCATGTGATGACACAGCATTCATGACACCGCATTCATGTGATGACACAGCATTCCAGTTTACTTACTCTCAAAACTTTGAAAAGGTGTCTTGTTGATAAAAAATAAATAAAAACATTTTCGTTTTTTTTATGTGTGTTCGTGGTGGTCAGTGGATGATCTCCAGATGTCGTGTTACCGCATCATGTGCGCCATCTACTCCCTGGGCAGTGTCAAGAACCCTCATGTGGAGAGGTGAGTCTGGATCAGGCTCTGTTTCTCTGTGTTAACAGTACAGCAATACAAACCTGATCATCTGTGAGTTTGACTGGCCATGACATCCCTCCTCCAGGCAGAGGCCAGCCCTGGGGGAGTGTCTGGCCCATCTGGCGGCTGCTATGCCTGTGGCCTACCTCGAGCCCCATCTCAATGAGTACAATGCCTTCTCGGTTTACACCACCAAGAGCCCCAGAGAAAGAGCCAGTGAGTGTCCATCTGCTCCTGTGACGTGTTCTCTGTCCAACCCCTGACTTTTGAGTTCCTCAACACTCTCTCCTCTAACCTCCCGTCTCTCTCTCTAACCTCCCGTCTCTCTCTCTGTCTCTCTCGCTCTGTCTCTGTCCATGTCCATAGTCTTGGGTCTGCCCAACGAGGTCCAGGAGTTATGCCAGGACATACCAGAGCTTGACGTTCTGCTGAAAGAGATCGGGGACTTGGCAGAATCAGGTGCCCGTTACACTGAGATGCCCCATGTGATCGAGATCACTCTGCCCATGCTGTGTAACTACCTGCCCCGCTGGTGGGAAAGAGGAGTAGAGAACTTCCCTGAGCTGGAGGGCCAGATCTGCACCGACGTCACCTCTGACCAGCTCAACCAGCTGCTGGGCAGCATCATGAAGATCGTGGTCAACAACCTGGGCATTGACGAGGCCTCCTGGATGAAGAGGCTGGCTGGTGAGGTTGCCACAATGCTGTGTGTGTACTATGCCTGTCTGTGTGTGTTTTCTTGCCATCTCACCACGGCCACTCCTCTTCTATCCCTAGTCTTCTCCCAGCCTATTGTGAGCAGGGCCAGGCCAGAGATGCTCAAGTCCCATTTCATCCCCACCATGGAGAAGCTGAAGAAGAGGACAGGGAAGGTGGTGGCCGAGGAGGACCACCTGCGTATGGAGGGGAAGGCCGAGGGGGACGAGGAGGAGGGCACCATCAGGGATGAGTTTGCTGTGCTCTGCAGGGACCTGTATGCCCTCTACCCTCTCCTCATCCGCTATGTGGACAATAACAGGTACAGCACACAGGCAAACCAGTGGCCAGTCATGTTGTTTTCTTTAGAAATGTACACCCTTTCATATCCAGTATTCTACTGTATGCTAACATTCCATGCCAGAAGCCATTTGTAATGCTGTGTGTGTAGGTGTCAGGGAAGTGAGGCGCAGGAGAATCAAACTTGGTATAAATGGAGTAGTTTAATAACGTTTAACAAAACTCCAAAGCCAAAGTACAATAATAAATAAAAGTGGACACAAGAACCCGTCGGGCACCAATCCAAAATACACAAGCATAAAAAACAAACAATCTCTGACAAGGACATGAGGGGAAACAGAGGGTTAAATACACAACATGTGATTAATGGGATTGGAACCAGGTGTGTAGGAAGACAAGACAAAACCAATGGAGAATGAAAAATGGATCAATGATGGCTAGAAGACCGGTAACGTCGACCGACGAGCACCGCCCGAACAAGGAGAGGCATCGACAACGGCAGAAGTCGTGACACCATTCCCCCTGCCAGTTGTCTTTGCCTACATGTGTGTTGTGGTGTTGGCGGTCTCTTGGTCACTAAAACCTCAAAGAGATGTCCTCCATTTGCAGGGCGAGGTGGTTGACATGCCCTGACCCAGATGCAGAGGAGCTCTTCAGAATGGTTGGAGAGGTCTTCATCTTCTGGTCCAAATCTCATGTGAGTAAATGGTTGAAAGGTGACCACTTTCTCTGTCATATCACCAGCAGCATACCACCCTGCATCCCACTGCCAGTTTGCCTCTGAAGCTAAGCAGGGTTGGTCCTGATCGGTTCCTCGATGGGGGACCAGATGCTGCTGGAAGTGGTGTTGGAGGGCCAGTATGGGGCACACTTCTCTCTGGTCTTAAAATGATCGAATCCCAATGCCCCAGGGCAGTGAAGGGGACATTGCCCTGTGTAGGGTGCCATCTTTCGGATGGGACGTTAAACTGGTGTCCTGATTCTCTGTGGTCATTCAAAACTCCCATGGCACTTTTCGTATCAGTAGGGGCGTTTACCCCGGGGTCCTGGTTAAATTCCCGACCTGGACCCATTTCCATCATGGCCAACTAATCATTCCTAATTGGCATATATCACTCCTTACCGCTCCACCATGCTAGCTGATGTGTGGTGAGCGTTCTGGCACAAAATGGTTGCCATGCGTCACCCAGGTGAGTGCCACACATTGGTGGTGGATGAGGTGAGTTTCCCCCTTACTGTGTAAAGCTCTTTGAGTACCTCAGTTGGTGCTATATAAACCCAATCTACTATTATTGTTTATGTTATTCCTTTTCTTTCTCTTTCTTGTGTCTCTGTAGAACTTCAAGCGAGAGGAGCAGAACTTTGTGGTGATGAATGAGATTAATAACATGTCTTTCCTCACTGCTGACAGCAAGAGCAAGATGAGCAAGGTGAGACCATCTGGGGTTAAAGAGCCGTTCAGTTACCTTCAGCGTTGAAATGTTGTGACACGTTAGACTGATGCCAGCGGATTTTGGGGGAGACTATGGATTTCTGAAACGTCGATCATAAATGAGGTCATGGAGCCGGCGTTTCATTTCACGTCCTGCATCATTTGCTTTCAAATGTTTCAACACCAAAAAAAAAAAAATGAAGATGTCTGACTTACTTAATTGTCAATTCATTTTTTGATCTTCTCCTAGCCTGTTGGAGCAAACCATATTGTGTTTAATTTACCTATACAAATTGGGTGTATATTTTTCAAAACTGTGTACTTAATATCTGCATAGCACAATGCTGTATCATCACTGACAATAACCTTACAGAAAAGGCTCTTCTTTCAAGTCTTTTCCCTACAAAATCTTCAGCAGGTATTGTATATCAGAAACCTTTAAAAAATGTTTGTTTTTTGCTAGATCATTTTGGCAACTTTTCAGCCATGTTTTTCATGCCGGCCTTGGCCTCTCTCTCTCTCTCTCTCTCCGTTTGAGGACTAAGAGAAGCATACGATCCTAATCTATAAGATTAGTCCGTGTATATGCCAGTAGAGAGGTCGAGTATTGTAGCGATAGCAGGTGTGTTAAGTGTTCTCTCTTTGACCCTTGTCCTCTTTTTCTGTGTTGATGCTGGGTTTCCAGGGCAGCGACTCAGAGGTTAGACTTTTGTTTCTGCACGACCGCTGTGCTGACCGCATGGCACCTCACTTTTGAGGGGCTTTTCATCAACCCCTCCGACACACTGGCACACCGGGACACCACAACCACACTTCTAGCGTGTTCCAATACAACACCCACACACAGCTAGCGGCCAAATACTTTTTATATAGAGACAGGTGTGCATGTCCACTCGGTAACTAGCTACGTGTTTCGCACTCTACCGCAACACCAATGGGACGAAACTGGGTCCAGCATTTCACATGTTTATATCTGCACGATGACGCACAGAAATAGAAAACAGTTGGTCTGAATTGACTTACATGCGTCACTGATATGCTTTAGATCCAGTTACACTGTCGACAACACTGGGGACTGGCTTGTGTTCACATATCTAGACGGTGACATACACTCAGCTAAACGTCCAGCTCTTAACCCCTCATAAAACGTTTACTGGTCATCTGCATAGAATTACATTCATAAACACACTTGTGTGACCGAGTGTGTGACAGGCACAGTAGAAAAGGCCAGAGAAAAGCAGCATACTGATACAACACTATTGGACGAAGGGCCGGGCCATCGTGGGCCACCCTCAGTCCTGCCAGTGTGTGACGGGGGGAGTCTGGAGGAGCTTGATGAAAGTACTCTGCCTTAGAGTCGGGCTCATGGCACTAGGCTCCGCACTTGGCCTGCCCAAAGCAGCAGTGGGAGCAGAGTGCCATCATCCTGCCAATGAGTTTGCACTTAGTTGATTGTAGTTGGGTTGGAGTCATCCTGTCATGTCTTTACTTTTCTGTTGAAGGTTGGTTGGTCTATAGCGTTTGTGATCAAGCTCACTCCGCAAGGGGATGTTAGCCCCCCTCTCTGCGCTCAGCACTCACTCCCTTTAACTGCGTCAGACCAAGGCTAAGCTTCTTCATGTCTCCCAGTCAGTCTCCACCCACCCACCTGTCCCACTTTAACCCTGACCTGACACTATATTTAACAGGACCGAAGCAGGTCTCTGGGACAAGCTCTATACTACCCTATGTAGAATATGCCTGATGTGACTTTACCTCACCTCATTCTATTTTAATCAAACCTGTCTTCTAAAATCTCCCCTAAAACCATCGCACCCACCTTCCTCTAAGCGAGCCTTATTCGTAACACACTCCTTGCATTGAAGTACTGGTTTGGAGAAGCGGTTGAATCTGCCTGGACTTATCAGTGGCTTTGAAACACTCCTACCACTCACACACACACTCACAGGGGAACGTAACGGGGAAAAGCTAGATGCACTTTTTTCGTACTCTGAGCTGCATCTACGTAGAGCAGTTCACTGTAACACATTGCTCTCACTTTTCACCACTGCAGATTCCCTTAGTCCTTCAGTGCATTTATCTACGACACGTTCTCTGTTCGTACGAACGTTGCCATAGAAGTAGCAGTTAGAATACTAAATTAATAGGATCTCTATAGGCTTTGCATCCTTTCCTGTTCTGTGGGGCGGCCATTACTACGGGCTCCTGTTATTTCACTCCTTTGGCCATCCTCAGCCTGCTGTATGACACACACATACAAGATTGCTGAGGACGTCATAGAGGGCAGACAACAGACAATGTTCCCTCACAGAAACAGCACAGGAGTGCGGGAGAAAAGCACAGGGGCGACGGAACATATCCCACGGACATTTGGTTTGCTTGTGTGATTTGCTAGTTGGTAGCTAACACCTTCAGTCTGATTCTAGTTCCCATCAACGTGATGCTACTAACAGCAAATCGTTTTGTGTGTTTTCAACAGGAGCGTCTGTTACTCTCCGACACCATATAACTTATTCATTCTTCACCTAGTTCTGCTGGTGCCAAACTCACCTGAGAAACATACCGCAGAAGGTTGTGTTTCCATCGAATGCTGGATGGTTTTTCATGTGGACGTAATGTGTGTGTTGTAAGCATGTTTTTATATGTGCAGTTTGACTGATTTCCTATCCTACAGATTAGAATGATTCCTTTCAGTTGTCGTCCCCCAACCCCATCACCCCCCCCAGCCCCAACCCCCCCAGTCCTTCTCAATACACTATTACATTCTCACATTCCCCTCCCCTTACCAGCCAGGAGTACAGAGATTCAGATCATTATGGTGCTGAGATGTAGCCCTCATTCCGGGTATCCGTAGGTTGCTCATTCAGTACATTGCTTGTCCACATGCCGCAAACACTGAAGGATATGGTAATGTAAAGGAAGTGACCTAGACGGAAGGGTTCAGAGAGGAGTCCATGGCTCTTGATATTACAGGGTGTTAATTATTGGCATTGTGAGAGCTACTGTCCGGGTGAACAGGTAGGGGGACACTGTCTAACTCAACAGGTCATTCAAATGAGAAGAAATGGTCACATGTCCACTGGAATACAAGTAGCAAGTTGGGAATAATGCGTGTTGTGACATTGAATCAGTGCTGTCATGGGTTCAATGCTAAGCAGTGTTACTTGATACGTGGTACAGTGCCCCCGCATAGTGGTTGTGGCGCCAACCGTATGTATGAGGAAGACATGCGTAACGCCTTGGTCCCTCCTTATGTTCTCCAGGCTGGTGGCTCAGACGTGGAGCGTACCAAGAAGAAGAGACGGGGAGACCGTTACTCGGTGCAGACGTCACTTATTGTGGCTGCCCTGAAAAAGATGCTCCCCATCGGCCTCAACATGTGCTCCCCTGCTGATCATGAGCTTATCAACCTGGCCAAGATCCGATACTCGTTGGTAGTGTGCCCTCCCTCGGCTGTCTTGAATAACTCTGCCATAGTAACCATGTAGACTAGTCTTATGTGCCGGACCATAGGGCTGTATATCTAGACAAAGAAATTGTTCCCAAAATAAATATCAAAACATTTTCTTCCAGAGGGACACTGATGAGGAAGTAAGGGAGTTCTTGCAAAACAACCTGCATCTTCAAGGCAAGGTAAGATGGAGTGGGTAGGTACAGGAAAGTGATACATGTTGTTCCTCCAGCTGCAGTGTGTGTTCCCCCAGCTGCAGTGTGTGTGTGTGTTGTGTCCAGGTAGAGAACCCGTCCATGCGCTGGCAGATGTCCCTATATAAGGAGATGGCAGGGAAGGCGGAAGATGCTGACGCTCCAGATAAGGTGGTGAAGAGGGTGCAGGAGGTGTCAGCTGTGCTCTATCACATTGAAGTGGTGAGTAGAGTAATACACCCATGTTCAAACCTACAGCTTCAATATAATCCCACAGCGTCAATATAATCCCACAGCGTCAATGTAATCCCACAGCGTCAATATAATCCCACAGCGTCAATATAATCCCACAGCGTCAATATAATCCCACAGCGTCAATATAATCCCACAGCGTCAATATAATCCCACAGCGTCAATATAATCCCACAGCGTCAATATAATCCCACAGCGTCAATATAATCCCACAGCGTCAATATAATCCCACAGCGTCAATATAATCCTACAGCGTCAATATAATCCCACAGCGTCAATATAATCCCACAGCGTCAATATAATCCTACAGCGTCAATATAATCCCACAGTGTCCCTATAATCCCACAGAGTCAATATAATCCCACAGCGTCAATATAATCACACAGCGTCAATATAATCCCACAGCGTCAATATAATCCTACAGCGTCAATATAATCCCACAGCGTCAATATAATCCCACAGCGTCAATATAATCCTACAGCGTCCCTATAATCCCACAGTGTCAATATAATCCCACAGCGTCAATATAATCCTACAGCGTCCCTATAATCCTACTTGACACACATGGCATGATGTCAGTGGTGCCGTTTCTCTCAGTTATTTCTTCTCTCACTTAGACGGAGCACCCTTTCAAATCCAAGAAGATGGTGTGGCACAAACTGCTGTCCAAGCAGAGACGCAAGGCTGTGGTAGCCTGCTTTAGGATGACGCCACTCTACAACCTACCCAGGTCAGAGAGACTTACTTACAGCCTTGTATTTAAACACATATACACACATATACACAATGTACAAAACATTAAAAACGTATTAAGAACACATGAACATTAAGAGCCTATATGTTGAGAGAATGCCAAGTGTGTGCAATGCTGTCATCAAAAGCAAAGGGTGGCTACTTTGAAGAATCTAAAATCTAAAATATATTTTGATTTGTTTTAACACTTTTTTGGTTACTACATGATTCTATGTGTTATTTCATAGTTTTGATGCCTTCACTATTTTTCTACAATGTAGAAAATATAGTGTGTGTGTGTGTGTGTGTGTATTTACAGTTGAAGCTGGAGACTCATATCTCCCTCACTAACTTTAAGCACCAGCTGTCAGAGCAGCTCACAGATCACTGCACCAGTACACAGCCCATCTATAAATATCCCATCCAACTACCTCATCCCCATACTGTTTTTTTCTCTCCTTTGCACCCAAGTATCTCTACTTGCACATTCATCTTCTGCACATCTATCACTCCAGTGTTTAATTGCTGAATTATAATTATTTTGCCACTATGGCCTATTTATTGCCTTACCTCCCTTATCTTACTTCATTTGCACACACTGTATATATATACTTTTTTCATATTGTGTTATTGACTGTATGTTTGTTTATTCCATGTGTAACTCTGTGTTGTTGTTTGTGCCGCACTGCTTTACTTCATCTTGGCCAGGTCGCAGTTATAAATGAGAACTTGGCAGTTTTAACGACTCCAACCTATATGTATGTAAACTTTATACACAGTTGAAGTTTACATACACTTTTTGGAGTCATTAAAACTTGTTTTTCAACCACTCTGCAAATTGCTTGTTAACAAACTATATTTTTGGCAAGTCGGTTAGGACATCTACTTTGTGCATGACACAAATCATTTTTCCAACAATTGTTAACAGACAGATTATTTCACTTATAATTCACTGTATCACAATTTCAAGTATACTTAGTTGACTGTGCCTTTAAACAGCTTGGGAAATTCCAGAAAATTATGTCATGGCTTTAGAAGCTTCTGATAGGCAAATTGACATAATTTGAGTCAATTTGAGGTGTACCTGAGGTCTTGAAATACATCCAATCTTCAAACTCAGTGCCTCTTTGCTAGACATAATTGGAAAATCAAAAGAAATCAGCCAAAACCTCAGAAAAAAAGTCTGGTTCATCCTTGCGAGCAATTTCCAAACTCCTGAAGGTACCTCCTTCATCTGTACAAACAATAGTACGCAAGTATAAACACCATGGGACCACGCAGCCGCCATACCGCTCAGGAAGAAGACGCATTCTGTCTCCTAGAGATGAACATACTTTGGTGCGAAAAGTGCAAATCAATCCCAGAACAACAGCAAAGGATCTTGTGAAGATGCTGGAGGAAACAGGTACAAAAGTATCTATATCCACAGTAAAACGAGTCCTATATCGACATAACGTGAAAGGCCGCTCAGCAAGGAAGAAGCCACTGCTCAAAAACCGCCATAAAAAAGCCAGACTACGGTTTGCAACTTCACATGGGGACAAAGATCATTATTTTTGGAGAAATGTCCTCCCGTCTGATGAAACAAAAAATAGAACTGTTTGGCCATAATGACCATTGTTATGTTTGGAGGAAAAAGGGGGAGGCTTGCAAGCCAAAGAACACCATCCCAACCGTGAAGCACGGGGGTGGCAGCATCACGTTGTGGGGGTGCTTTGCTGCAGGAGGGACTGGTGCACTTCACAAAATAGATGACGTCACGAGGAAGGAAAATTATGTGGATATATTGAAGCAACATCTCAAGGCATCAGTCAGGAAGTTAAAGCTTGGTCACAAATGGGTCTTCCAAATGGATAATGACCCCAAGCATACTTCAAAACTTGTGGTAAAATTAAGGACAACAAAGTCAAGGTATTGGAGTGGCCATCACAAATCCCTGACCTCAATCCTATAGAAAATTTGTGGGCAGAACTGAAAAAGTGTGTGCGAGCAAGGAGGCCTACAAACCTGACTCAGTTACACCAGCTCTGTCAGGAGGAATGGGCCAAAATTCACCCAAGTTATTGTGGGAAGCTTGTGGAAGGATACCCAACACATTTGACCCAAGTTCAACAATTTAAAGGCAATGCTACCAAATACTAATTGAGTTTGTCAACTTCTGACCCACTGAGAATGTGATGAAAGAAATAAAAGCTGAAATCAATCATTCTCTCTACTATTATTCTGACATTTCACATTCTTAAAATAAAGTGGTGATCCTAACTGACCTAAAACAGGGAATTTTTACTTGGATTAAATGTCAGGGATTGTGAAAAACTGAGTTTAAATGTATTTGGCTAAGGTGTATGTAAACATCCGACTTCAACTATATATATATATATGTGTGTATGTGTGTATACACACGCATCTTTTAAAAATATATTTTCCACTACCATCCCCCTCCCCTAATTGGAGTAAACTAATGAACAACAACACTAAGGCTTCTACTTCTAGCTTGTACATTTTACGTACACAATCTATTTTACAATAGTTATATTTAGTTTGTTTTAGTCCCACCCTTCAGCTCCGTTCAACTCCTCCCATCTATCTCTTAACACCATCCATATTGTACTTCTATTTTTCGTATATTTTTCAACTGCGCTGTGATGCTTCACAAAAGTTCTGAACCTTTCTATTTTCATAGTTTCTATAGATTGTTAAAGAAAATGTTTTGCTGAAAGTATTATTGATTGATTGACTATGGCTTTTCAAATCACCCAGTAGTGTTATCTGCAGATTTAGCTCCAGGTAAATGTTGCAATTCTTCAGCCATTCCTGAACCTGTGACCAAAAATTAGCTACATATGGACAGTCCCCAAAATAAATTACCTAATGACTCTGACTCTTCGCAGCAATATCTGCAGAGCTGGGAAGCTTGTATCCCCCATATATGTGGATATATATATATTCTATTGGTTGCAAGATTTTTGTATAATAATTTTAATTGAAAAAGTTTTGAATCCGGTGTCGTTTTCCGTATCATTTCATAAACCACGTTCCATGGAATCGATACATCGAAATCTCTTCCCATCTATTTTGCAATCTATAGGGTACAGCTGTTTTATTTTTTGGTCCTTAAATGAAACTGGTACATATTTTAATTTATCACAATTTTCCTTAACACATTTTGGTCTTTATTGCAGGGCCGACAGACCAGTTCCTTACTTTTTCCACTTTCCTCTTCCATTTTTGCGGTAATGCTGCAATTAGTTGGTTGTAATTTTGGGTAAAGCAAACATTTACATATATTTTTGTTAGTTGCATGTGTGACAAAACTCCACCAGTTCTATTTATGATATAATTTACAAAGTTTATACTTTTTTTATATAAAAAAAGAATGGTTATTTTATATTTGAGTATCCACAATATTTTTTGTATTATTTGTTCAGTCTTTTCTGGTTGATTAAACTGAAATTGCAACCAACTTTCTATGGCTTGTTTTAAAAATAACAATATTTTTTTTGCATTTTCAAATAAACTAAAGTGAGAGGTTGTAATCTGAATAAAGGGAAAAAGGCCATTCTTGAACATGGGGGTCAACATTCTTACTAATTTGCTAGAGAACCAGTTTGGATTGAATTATAACTTTTGTATGATTGATGCCTTTAATGCTTTAATATTTAATAATTTCTGCCCTCTGAATTCATATTCATTATATAAATAGGCCCTTTTAATTTTGTCTTGCTTGCCATTCCAAATCAAATTTGATATTTTTTGCTTGTGTAAGTACAAAAACGGGTCACTAGGTGTAGGCAAGAACATAACCAAATGGGTGAACTGTGATATGACTAAGGAGTTAGGGAGATTTTTTCCCCCACAATAGATAGGTATTTTCCTTTCCATGGTAGCAAATCAAAATCAAATCGTACATCAGCTGATATCTCAAAGTGCTGTACAGAAACCCAGCCTAAAACCCCAAACAGCAAGCAATGCAGGTGTAGAAGCACGGTGGCTAGGAAAAACTCCCTAGAAAGGCCAAAACTTAGGAAGAAACCTAGAGAGGAACCAGGCTATGTGGGGTGGCCAGTCCTCTTCTGGCTGTGCCGGGTGGAGATTATAACAGAGCATGGCCAAGATGTTCAAATGTTCATAAATGACCAGCATGGTCCAATAATAATAAGGCAGAACAGTTGAAACTGGAGCAGCAGCACGGCCAGGTGGACTGGGGACAGAAAGGAGTCATCATGTCAGGTAGTCCTAAGGCATGGTCCTAGGGCTCAGGTCCTCCGAGAGAGAAAGAGAGAATTAGAGAGAGCACACTTAAATTCACACAGGACACCGAATAGGACAGGAGAAGTACTCCAGATATAACAAACTGACCCTAGCCCCCGACACATAAACTACTGCAGCATAAATACTGGAGGCTGCAAAAGCACAGCCCCCACACCACTAGAGGGATATCTTCAACCACCAACTTACCATCCTGAGACAAGGCCGAGTATAGCCCACAAAGATCTCCGCCACGGCACAACCCAAGGGGGGTGCCAACCCAGACAGGAAGATCACATCAGTGACTCAACCCACTCAAGTGACGCACCCCTCCTAGGGACGGTATGAAAGAGCCCTAGTAAGCCAGTGACTCAGCCCCTGTAATAGTGTTAGAGGCAGAGAATCCCAGTGGAAAGAGGGGAACCGGCCAGGCAGAGACAGCAAGGGCGGTTCGTTGCTCCAGAGCCTTTCCGTTCTCCTTCCCACTCCTGGGCCAGACTATACTCAATCATTTACATTACATTTACATTTAAGTCATTTAGCAGACGCTCTTATCCAGAGCGACTTACAAATTGGTGCATTCACCTTATGACATCCAGTGGAACAGCCACTTTACAATAGTGCATCTAAATCTTTTAAGGGGGGGGGGTGAGAAGGATTACTTTATCCTATCCTAGGTATTCCTTAAAGAGGTGGGGTTTCAGGTGTCTCCGGAAGGTGGTGATTGACTCTGCTGTCCTGGCGTCGTGAGGGAGTTTGTTCCACCATTGGGGAGCCAGAGCAGCGAACAGTTTTGACTGGGCTGAGCGGGAACTGTACTTCCTCAGTGGTAGGGAGGCGAGCAGGCCAGAGCTGGATGAACGCAGTGCCCTTGTTTGGGTGTAGGGCCTGATCAGAGCCTGGAGGTACTGAGGTGCCGTTCCCCTCACAGCTCCGTAGGCAAGCACCATGGTCTTGTAGCGGATGCAAGCTTCAACTGGAAGCCAGTGGAGAGAGCGGAGGAGCGGGGTGACGTGAGAGAACTATTATATTATTATTATTATATTATTATATTATTATTCACCTTATAGTCTGAGTTCCTGGATTAGGACCTGCGCCGCTTCCTGTGTGAGGCAGGGTCGTACTCTGCGGATGTTGTAGAGCATGAACCTACAGGAACGGGCCACCGCCTTGATGTTAGTTGAGAACGACAGGGTGTTGTCCAGGATCACGCCAAGGTTCTTAGCGCTCTGGGAGGAGGACACAATGGAGTTGTCAACCGTGATGGCGAGATCATGGAACGGGCAGTCCTTCCCCGGGAGGAAGAGCAGCTCCGTCTTGCCGAGGTTCAGCTTGAGGTGGTGATCCGTCATCCACACTGATATGTCTGCCAGACATGCAGAGATGCGATTCGCCACCTGGTCATCAGAAGGGGGAAAGGAGAAGATTAATTGTGTGTCGTCTGCATAGCAATGATAGGAGAGACCATGTGAGGTTATGACAGAGCCAAGTGACTTGGTGTATAGCGAGAATAGGAGAGGGCCTAGAACAGAGCCCTGGGGGACACCAGTGGTGAGAGCGCGTGGTGAGGAGACAGATTCTCGCCACGCCACCTGGTAGGAGCGACCTGTCAGGTAGGACGCAATCCAAGCGTGGGCCGCGCCGGAGATGCCCAACTCGGAGAGGGTGGAGAGGAGGATCTGATGGTTCACAGTATCGAAGGCAGCCGATAGGTCTAGAAGGATGAGAGCAGAGGAGAGAGAGTTAGCTTTAGCAGTGCGGAGCGCCTCCGTGATACAGAGAAGAGCAGTCTCAGTTGAATGACTAGTCTTGAAACCTGACTGATTTGGATCAAGAAGGTCATTCTGAGAGAGATAGCGGGAGAGCTGGCCAAGGACGGCACGTTCAAGAGTTTTGGAGAGAAAAGAAAGAAGGGATACTGGTCTGTAGTTGTTGACATCGGAGGGATCGAGTGTAGGTTTTCAGTAAAGACTTAAAGGTTGAGACCGAGTTTGCGTCTCTTACATGGGTAGGCAGACCATTCCATAAAAATGGAGCTCTATAGGAGAAAGCCCTGCCTCCAGCTGTTTGCTTAGAAATTCTAGAGGCAATTAGGAGGCCTTTGTCTTGTGACCGTAGCGTACGTGTAGGTATGTACGGCAGGACCAATTCAGAGAGATAGGTAGGAGCAAGCCCATGTAATGCTTTGTAGGTTAGTAGTAAAACCTTGAAATCAGCCCTTGCCTAGCAAGATCTTATCTATTTTTGCTAACTTTTGATTAACATTTATTGGCATAAGATCATTTCTTTCTTTCGGGATATGTATACCAAGAATGTCCACATCCCCGTCAGACCATTTTATTGGTAAACTACACGGTAATGTAAAAGTTGTATTTTTTAGTGATCCAATACGTAATATTTATCATAATTTGGTTTTAATCCAGATAGGTTAGAAAAAGTACCTAGATCCTCTATGAGGCTGTGGAGGTATCCAAATTGTGGATTTAAAGAAAACATGAATCATCAGTGTACAATGACACCTTTTTGTTTTTAAGCCCTGGATTTCTAACCCCTTAATATTATTGTTGGATCTGATTTTAACAGCTAAAATTTCGATGGCAATAATAAATAGATATGCCGATAGTGGACAACGTTGTTTTACTCCTCTTGACAGTTTAAAACTTTCTGAGAAGTAGACATTATTTTACTATTTTACACCTGGGTTACTATACATAACTAACCCATTTTATAAGAGATTCTCCAAAATTGAAATATTCCAGGCATTTATCAAAAGCCTTTTCAAAGTCAGCTATGAATACCAGGCCTTGTTTCCCAGATGTTTCATAGTGTTCTATTGTTTCCAGTGCTTGTCTTATATTATCTCCAATGTATTGTCCATGTAAAAAACTTGTCTGATTTTGATTAATAATATCCAACAAATACCTTTTTAATTCTATGCGCTAAGCATTTTACTCTCATTTTTGCATCACAACACTGTAGTGTAAGAGGCCTCCAATTTTTTTAATGGACTATATCTTTATATGTACCACTTGGATCCTGTTTCAGTAATAATGAAAGCGGTCCGATACTATAACTGTCCTCTGAGTATATCAAAAAAGGTTTGGTATACCTCTGCCTAGAAGACCAGCATCCTGGAGTCGCCTCTTGACTGTTGACGTTGAGACTAGTGTTTTGTGGATACTATTTAATGAAGCTGCCAATTAGGGACTTGTGAGGCGTCTGTTTCTCAAACTAGACACTCAAATGTACATGTCTTCTTGATCAGTTGTGCACCGGGGCCTCTTTCTATTCTGGTTAGATCCAGTTTGCTCTGGTCTGTGAAGGGAGTAGTACACAGCATTGTACAATATCTTCAGTTTCTTGGTAATTTCTCACATGGAATAGCCTTCATTTCTCAGAACAAGAATAGACTGACGAGTTTCAGAAGAAAATACTTTGTTTCTGGCCATTTTGAGCCTGTAAACAAACCCACAAATGCTGATGCTCCAGATCCTCAACTAGTCTAAAGAAGGACAGTTTTATTGCTTCTTTAATTAGCACAACCATTTTCAGCTGTGCTAACATAATTGCAAAAGGGTTTTCTAATGATCAATTAGCCTTTTTAAAACGATAAACTTGGATTAGCTAACACAACGTGACATTGGAACACAGGAGTGATGCTTGCTTATAATGGGCCTCTGTACGCTTATGTAGATATTCCATTACAAATGAGATGTTTCTAGCTACAATAGCCATGTCTACACTGTATTTCTGATCAATTTGATGTTATTTTAATGGACAAAAGATTAGCTTTTCTTTCAAAATCAAGGCCATTTCTAAGTGACCCCAAACTTTTGAACGGTAGTATATATTCACTTTCTTGAATAAATTCCTCCATTTATTTTTGTTTTCCCTCTAACTTATTCTGAGCCTCTATGGTACCGTTCTTTTTATTGCTGTTTATCTGTACTGTTAGTCCTTCCATTTTCCTATGGACTCTTTCGACCTAAATTGCTTTTGCTTCAGAGATGGGCACTGAATTGCATGGCCTCCAAATGTAAATGTTAAAAGTGTCCCATACAATAAGGGGATCTGCTGTACCTATGTTATGTCGGGAAAAAGTTGGTTATACATTTTTCTTTCCTAGTTAAAAACAAGTTATCATCCAATGGGCTTTGGTCAAATTTCCAACATCCTCGCCCACATGGAAATTCTGTAGAAGTAATATATTCCAATTATGCGATGGCCCGACCGCATTCTGTCCATTATCAACAACAGCACTTTTGGTGCCACTGTATATTTAATAACACCCAGCCACAAGTAAAATACAGATACTAACATTTTTTTTTCTGTCTGACTCACAGGCATAGAGCTTCCAATATGTTCTTGGAAGGGTACAAACGCAACTGGATCCATACCGAGGGCTACTCCTTTGAGGACAGAATGATAGACGACTTGTCTGTAAGCTCTGCCGCCGCATGCTTGACTCACCTTTGGAGGATTTCAGGATCTGAGAGTTTTTCCTCCTATAGTTTTTACTCCCACATTTCTTTCTCTCACACAGAAAGCCATGGAGCAGGAAGGAGAGGAGGAGGAAGAGACGGAGACCAAGCCAGACCCCCTTCACCAGCTCATTTTGCATTTCAGCCGAACTGCTCTCACAGAAAAGAGGTGGGACTCCTCTTTCTCCCTCGAGTATTTTAGTTGAGCAGCTTTTGGATTTGAATTCAACACACCTTTGATATGTTGCCTAAACCTCTGGTCCTTCTGTTTGTTACAGTAAACTTGATACAGATTACCTATATATGGCTTACGCTGATATTATGGCAAAGGTGAGTTATCTTTGTTTGAATGACATTTTAGGGGGTTACATTTTAGCGTGTTATGGTTATTTGTATTTTAATGTGTTGTTGTTTTGTTTACAGTAAGTAATGTTTTTTTGATGTTTTTTTTTTCATTTTCTTTGTGTTGTAGAGCTGCCACATTGGTGAGGAGGACGAAGGGGGAGAGGAGGTGGAGGAAGGGGCTGAGGATGAGATGTCCTTTGAGGTGCGACAGACAGAACTGGTATGGGGCGACCAGGGACAGGGGACCGGGGAGACACTGGAGCGGTAGCTCTCGACGCATCGAGTGACCACATCTTTTCACTGCACATCAGCCCCCATGCATATGTCTTTCTTCTGTCTCTCCTGTCTGTTTCATCTCTCTTTCTACTGTATGTGTGTTGCTTCATCAAAAATGTTCTGTCCCTCTTTCTCCTTATGTGTGTTTTGCGTCAACCCAAATGTTTCTGGATTGTACCTTGCCATTGTGGTTAACATCGTGGTTAACATTCTGGAGATGTTGCATGACAAAGTGATCCGGGAAAAAAACACATTCTGTAGACCAGGCATCATCAACTAGTTTCTGCCGCAGGGGAAAAAATGATTGAGTGGATGGTTGGGGGGGTTGGATCATAATTACAAATCATTTGTAGACTGCAAATTGATTGAAAGAAGCCTCAACAGATATAATATTGGACTAAAGCAATCATTTCAAACTTTGCTTACATTTGTATATGATCACGTTTCTCTATTATGCGTGGGAATACTTGGGAACAGATTTCCAAAATTAAAATCACTTGGGGCTGATTTCCTGGTGTTTTTACAGAATTTTATGTCCATCAAAAAAAAGTATTTTTATTTTTATATATATATATAAAAAGAGAATAATAATGTTTGCTCAGAAACCTGCTGCGGGCCAACTACGGCCGCCAGTTCAGCAACCCTACTGTAGACCATACAAAAATCATGTGGACCCTCCTAAAGCATCGACCTACCTGCTAAGCACAAAGTTCCACTGATGTATATTCCTTCAATTTGGCAGGCAGAATGTGTTTACATGGGTCAAATTAATGTTGTCAAGATATAATGGCTCCTCCATTTTTTTTGCCAGAAATACAAATGACATTTTCCATAATTTGTATATACACTCAGTGGCCAGTTTGTTAGGTACACCACCCCGTTTCACGAAAATGGTTCGCTCCTACAGACAGTGAGCAACGTGGCTTGCTATATAAAGCAGGCAGACAGGCATCAAGGCATTCAGTTAGTGTTCGATTGAACGTTAGAAGGGGCAAAACGGGTGACCTAAGTGACTGAGCGTGGTATGATCGTCGGTGCCAGGCGCTCAGGTTCCAGTATCTCAGAAACGACCGGCCTCCTGGGCTTTTCACGCACGGCATTTTCTAGAGTTTTCCAGAGAATGGTAAGAAAAACAAAAAACCAGTCATCGCCAGTCCTGTGGGGAAAATGGCTTGGTGATGAGAGGTCGAAGGAGAATGACAAGAATTGTGCAAGCTTACATGCAGGCCACAAACAGGCAAATATAGGCGCAGTGCAACAAGTGGTTTGTAGAACGGCATCTCGAAACGCACAACTCGTCGATCCTTGTCGCGGATGGGCTATTGCAACAGATGACCACACCTGGTTCCAGTCCTATCAGTTTAAAACAAGAAGAAGAGGCTCCAGTGGGCACGTGATCACCAACACAGGCCAATTGAGGAGTGGAAAAAGATTGCCATCGGCATGACGCAACAGGAACTGGGATTCGTCGGACCAAGCAGAGACAGGGTTTGGCGTATGCGGCATTACCTTTATATCGTATATTATATGGCCCCATCCTGCCTGGTGTCAGCGGTATAGGCTGGTCGTGTAATTGTGTTGGGAATGTTTTCTTGGCGCACGTTAGGTCCCTTGATACCTATTGAGAAACGTGTCAATTCCCGAAGAATTCGGTTGGTTTTGGAGGCAAAGGGGGGTCCGACCTGGTAGTAGATGGGTGTACCTAATAAATTGTGTATATCGGTATATTTTAATATTTATATATAGTAAGTGGTATGTTTGGATGAATAGGAATTCTGTAAATAGTTACCTTTTAGAGTGGAGGAGGTCATTAGCCATGTTGTTAGCTACATGTATACTACTACACATTGTCCCAAGTCTAGCCTATCACTGTCAGCTCATACCCCTTGTGTACTGTATGGTCTTTCATGTAGATTCAGATGGGAATCTCTAACAGAACAGATCCTGTCTGTTTCTCAGATGGGAGTCTCTAACAGAACTGATCCTGTCTGTTTCTCAGATGGGAATCTCTAACAGAACAGATCCTGTCTGTTTCTCGGATGGGAATCTCTAACAGAACTGACCCTGTCTGTTTCTCACACCGTAACCAACTAATGAACCTTTGACTGACTTCTGTCCGTGGCAGTTCCATGTTCTCTTTCCGCTCTCCCACTTACTCTGGCATAACACATTAATTTCTATTGACGGAATGTTACTAATCAATGTTGTTCCTTTCCATACTTACTTAGCGTATTGACCAATAGACTACAGTGAAAGCCAGTCTACTCTCCTAGACACATAGGCAGACATACAGTAACAGTATGTGTACACATAGTTACAGCACTTTCACTGGTAGACAGACTATACTATACCTCAGGCAGGGCTTATCCCCCAAAAAACTATTGTTTCCATGGATTGGAAACCCTCTAAGTAATGCCAAGTGCACCTTCACCACACTTACTGGGTAGACCATGGTCAGGCATACGCGGGCGGTGGGTGGCGCTTTGGGTGGGTGTGGGTGGGTTAGGAGGGTGGGAGGCTGTGGGTGGGGATACTGATAAAACATGTCTGTATTTTGTTTGAATTCAATCTTGTTTTAAAGAAAATGTTGGTTACAGTATTACATCTGGTTCCTTTTTATACCTTTTTATATATGCTGAACTGCATTACAGTAAATGTGGTTCTGTGACAAAGAGATGTTTTGGGTTTTTTAAAATAGAAACGTCATCATATTCCTTTGAGCAGAACAGCTCCACTCGGAGGGCTGTGTGAAGTTCAAAATGTGATTATAAGACACCAGGGGAGAAGCTGTGGTTATTCAATATATCCTGTATGGTCCCTTTGCATTTGCTACCACTGCATTATGCAAGGACATCGGGGCTGTTTGCTGTAGTCGAACGTTTGCTCAAGTCGGCAAACGTGAAGAACTAGTGTAACGACTCCATGACTAATTAACCGGGGAGTGAGAATGAAACAGACAGGTGATATAAAGCTAATGAAAAGTGGAAAAACGAGTCAAAAAGCACACCAAGCATGCAGGTTTGAATTCGTTTTTTTCCACACAATGAGAGGAAAATGACAAAGAAATTGAGACAGAGACTGAGAATGAGAAACAATATCAAATGTAGACAGACACAGTATGTAGCACAGGATGCTGGTGAGGGGAGGACGGCTCATAATAATGACATGGAAACTATGTGTTTGATACCGTTCCATTTATTCCATTCCAGACATTCTGTTGAGCCCGTCCTCCCCAATGAAGGTGCCACCAGCCGCCTGTGACATGTAGCATGTACAACTATAGGCCTGCACGATTAAAACATTTACGGCTGTAAGTCCGTGGAGGTTAGGGAGAACGTCTAGCCAGCTAGGAACTAGCTGTGTGAATGCAGAGTGACTGCGGGGTGGGATGTGTGACCACCAGGACACAGTCACAGCATCTGTGTCTCTTATCGCAGGAAAAAGAGATGGAGAAGCAGAGGCTCCTATATCAGCAGTCCCGTCTCCACAACCGTGGGGCGGCTGAGATGGTGCTGCAGATGATCAGCGCTTGCAAAGGTACTTCCCCAGCCTGTACAGTACATCATGCACGCTCCCTACAGGCTAGCCCTACAAGTCAACGTCTCTCAGTCACGGTGCGCGTATTTGAAGGATACCTGTCATGGTTGACCCATTACGAAGACTATTTATACCCGTCATCTAGAATGGTAAAGAGTACTTTTTACTCCATCTAGGTGAGACTGGCTGCATGGTGTCCTCCACTCTTAAACTGGGCATCTCCATCCTAAACGGTGGTAACGTTGAGGTTCAACAGGTTAGTGTCACCCCAGTGGGCTCTGTCCATCTGACCTGAGGTTATAATCGTTATTGACTGGTCTCACTATCTGTTTGCAGAAAATGCTTGAATACCTGAAGGATAAGAGGGACGTCGGCTTCTTTTTGAGTGTCCAGGCTCTAATGCAGACCTGCAGGTTTGTCTTCACCCCTGAATTACTCAAGTATAGAATAGAACTTACATACATACTGGAAAACTGAGTCAACAGCTTACGAAGTTTGATTAAAGGTGACTATGTATGTTTAGAAAAGTGTTGGTTTTTCATGGCAGTGTCCTGGACCTGAATGCCTTTGAGAGACAGAACAAGGCAGAGGGGCTGGGTATGGTGTCGGAGGAGGGAACAAGTACGTGTTTAAAGCTCTGACCGTACAGGACACTGGTTCCCCACCTTTGCCTCACCTTGCACCACCTTTGCATCCATGTCCTGTCCAGGCAATCACACACACTTGTTCAGTATCAGGGCCTATGGTCACTGAGTGATAGTTCCTCCACTTCATTCCTCATCTTACGAGTGTTAACGAGTAGTAACATCCATCAACTCTGCTGTCCAATAATGGTTGAATGATTCAATGTTTTGATCTAACTGTGTAATTTTGTCAGATGTTGATTTGAATTTACAGAGTGTCTGTCTAGTAGTGTATTTTGACCTGCTAATATTTTGTGTTCTTTACACTCAATGTTTATTTGTAGAATATTTTGTAAGTCTAATGTACTTGTAAACTAATTCTAAATTAGAATTGTTGACAATAGACTGTTGTTAACCTCCCCTCCAACTCCTAAGTATTCTACTGTTGTCTGTCAACTCACTACCCCTCTCTTTCCCTACCTTGCCATCATTGCGTCCCTCCCTCCCCTCTCCCATTCCATCCTTTGCTGGTCCTCAGACATGAAGTCCGAACGGGGTAAATGATACCTCTGTCCCTCTGTTTTTCTACCTTTTTCTCTTTCTCTCCCTGTCACCTTCCCTGTCTCTTCATCTCCTTCAGCTCTTTTGAATGATCTCGTGTTGTGGCGCCCACCCCTATTCAATTTCACACTCAAAGGGTTTATGAAATAACTTCTCAGTCATGCCAAGTAATGCCAATGCCGTTGTTTTCTTCAGGTAAATACATGTCTATGTATACATGGCAAACTTATTAAACTCTCAAAGAGGTCATTGCACTAGCAACAGACAGTGACTGAAAAGCATTATTTCCCCTTGAGTGTCTAACCGCAGATCTACTGAAACTCCAAAGCTCGCCACTATTGCGACTTATAAGAATTCCTGAGCACGGAATCAGCGCAATATCTCAATCCATTGATGTCTCAAATTCACCCTTAGTGTTGACCCGCTAACCCTGGTCCCTGGCCATGATTCCCCGATAAGCCCTTTGTGTCTGCTCACATGATTTACGCTGTAACCCCCCGCTCCCCCCGCAATGGCATCAACCCTCGTATTTACCTTGCTCAGACAGAACACCAAACTCTGGCCCTAACCTACACTCAGGGAAGTTAGAGGAGTATAGCAGGTCTGTGCTGCATGACTCTGTATTTCTGCATGCACTGACTAAGGAACTGAGGGGAGTGAACTTCTCCATTGCGTTGTATGTCTGTATACTGTGATGTCCATTGTACCTATCCATGTTGATGTGACCATGTACTTTTATCTGTGCATACTGTGTATACAGTGGGGCAAAAAAGTATTTAGTCAGCCACCAATTGTGCAAGTTCTCCCACTTAAAAAGATGAGAGGCCTGTAATTTTCATCATAGGTACACTTCAACTATGACAGACAGAATTAGCATTTTTTTCTCCAGAAAATCACATTGTAGGATTTTTAATGAATTTATTTGCAAATTATGGTGGAAAATAAGTATTTGTTCAATAACAAAAGTTTATCTCAATACTTTGTTATATACCCTTTGTTGGCAATGACAGAGGTCAAACGTTTTCTTAGTTACATGTTACATGTCTGTGAGAGCCAGAAATCTTGCTTGTTTGTAGGTGACCAAATACTTATTTCTGTATTTTCTTTCTCATTTTGTCTGTCATAGTTGAAGTGTACCTATGATGAAAATTACAGGCCTCTCTCATCTTTTTAAGTGGGAGAACTTGCACAATTGGTGGCTGACTAAATACTTTTTTGCCCCACTGTATACTATACTGTGTTTTGTCCGTGTTTATGGACAACTGTTTCTGTACGTGTTTTATATATGTGACGCTAATGGTGTTTGATTATGTGTATAAAAGTGCAGATGTTCTTATCGTTGCTTGTTGCTGTGAATGTGCTTTTTACACGCCAACCTCTTGGCCGGGATTCCAGCAAGTGTTTGAGGTTTCCTGTTTCGTAGTCACACAGCGAGCAACCCCGGTATCCAACTAAAACGGTTGTTCGTCTATGTTGCCAAGGGGATCAGGAAGATGGACGGTCTGTAAGGAGGTCACTGCAGCTCTTACTAATGCGATTACCCAGACGTGATGGAGAGCTGTGCAATGATCATCACACTCATCTCATCTTATTGCTGCAAGCTTGTGTGCTGCTGACCATGGCGCGCACAGGCTAACACTCCAATGAATGGCGCAAATTGTCAAGTTAGCCTCCAGCCTACACCGCATACAGATAGAGGCAGCCTGAACCCCCCCCTTAAAGACTTCCAGTATTCCTAGAACTAGTCTGATGCTCTGTCCCTTCGTCTCTCCCCGTCCCAGGTGAGAAAGTCATGGCGGATGATGAGTTCACCTGTGATCTGTTCCGCATGTTGCAGCTGCTCTGTGAGGGCCACAATAACGGTGAGAGGAATTATGACAATGGTGTTGTAGTTAAGGAACGACAGATTTATCATTGAATCAGGACTTGAATCACGACTCGCTGTAATGTCTTTGAGTGGACTCTTACTGTGTGTTTTGTCTCAGATTTCCAGAACTACTTGCGGACACAGACAGGCAGCACCACCACTATAAACATCATCATCTGCACTGTGGATTACCTCCTCCGACTGCAGGTACTGGGACTCTGACTATTAACACATACCTGTTAAAGAGGTGTCCTGTTATCCCTTTCACCTTGCACATTTGTCACACTCTCTCTCTCTCTCTCTCTCTCCGCTTCTCCTCTCGCTCTTCGCTTCTCCTCTCTCTTCTCTCTTCTCTTTCTCTCTCTCTACTCTCTCAAGGAGTCAATCAGTGATTTCTACTGGTATTACTCTGGGAAAGATATCATTGATGAGCCAGGCAAGAAGAACTTCTCCAAGGCCATGACAGTGGCTAAACAGATCTTCAACAGTCTGACTGAATACATCCAGGTGAGTATAAACCCATTAATCTGTACAGCATGTAGATTACTGGATGTTACTGGGTATGGTATGTGTGTGACTGTACCTGGTGCCCCCCCTCCCCCATCAGGGTCCATGTACAGGCAACCAGCAGTCTTTGACCCACAGCAGGCTGTGGGATGCAGTGGTGGGCTTCCTCCACGTCTTTGCCCACATGATGATGAAGCTGGCACAGGTACAAGCTGCCTACCTCAACACGTACTGTACACATCTCTCACCATACAAAACACCGCCAGCAGCATTTAGAAACCACAAATGATCTACCTTAAGCGAACATTGACTTGTTGTGCATGAGGAAATGACACAGTTGAAATATCACACACATGTATCTGATATGTTCTCGTGCAAACCTGTGTGTAGCTAGTATACACTGCTTGCTGTGCACAACATACACGATCAGCTTGCAAATGCATCTACAAGATTGCGGTTTCACAATCAAAAGTGATCTGTGTTACCATTGCAGGGGTGAACATTTGTTATGAACGTACACTTGACTGTCAACTTTGCACTTGACAAACACTTTTCAAGTACACAACTTGAATTATTTTGTTGCATTGTTTGAGTCTGTCATTTCTAAAAATAAAAAAAAAAGATATATATATATATATTTACGGTAGAAGTAGTTTGTAGAAACTGAATCTGGAATGGTGAACTAAATATTAGTGTGATGCTAAAACCTCTGCTACATCAAAGTGTCCGCTCTTACTACCCCCCCACCCTCCTCCTCACAGAGATCTCCTCATGCTCTCTTTTTACCTGACATTCACACAAATGCACTGGCTTGCCGACATACCACCTATATGACTATGGCAGTGGTAATTGGAGAAATGAACACCGTATTTGTATCGTAGTTAGTAGATTGGTAAAGTATATGTAAAGTACTTAGCGTTACGTATATTCGTGATGTCATGTTAGTACATAACACCTTGGTAGAAGTTTAACAGGGACAAAACAAAGTACTTTGAAATGTAGCACTGTCTTTGCGTTCTTACTCTGCTTACAAAATCGTATGAGATAATGATTATGTAAACTGTCTTTCACATGGTCTATGCAGGGTAAAGTATGTATTCATTTTATTTATCTATCATTGACGTGATTGAGTGTTTTCCAGTTTTTTTTTTTCCTGATTCATCCCTGGTTTCCTTCTTTTTTATCCTCGGTTTGTTTTATACTCACCTGCCTTTAAAGCTGGAATAAGAACTAGAAAAGTACTTGTTGTTTTTGTAATGCAACACCCAAAACAATTAAAACAACTGAAAACAACCTACTGCGACAATAAAAGGCAGAGGTCCACATTGCTTTATTTGGTTAACGCAAAGTGCTTTATAAAATGACATTACTAACCTTCCTGCTGTATATTGGATTCTCATTCCAGACTTTGCTCAACTTCTTTATTAAAGTGGCAATCAGCAGTAGAATCAATAACGAAGCGTTTTCCCTGCCCCGTTTCGGGTTTAAAAAAAAATCTGAGGGATGGGGCTGGAGAAATGTAGCCACTCTCAAATTCATAGACCGAGCTATGGATGCGAGGATTGACCATACATTATATAAAAAATGACAGGTTTCACCATGTTTTTGTTTACATTTACATGATTCATTTAAATCAAATGGATGTAGCAACTGCTGATGGCTCCTTTAACGGTCTGCATTAGGCATAGTAACATGAAAGGCTTTAAAGCAGGTGAATGTAAAGCTAACTGAGAAAAGAGACAGCCCTTTAACAATCCCTGATGGAGCGTACACTGTATTAATCTGCCCCTCTGTGTGACCTCATTTATGACTTGGATGACCTAGATACACAGTAATGGATGGTTGGCTGTTCACTTCTGACCTGATGCTTTCTGACTAATTCTAACTTTGCCCCGGCATAAAGTCAGAGTTGCATGCTACTCTCTAGTCTTTCTGTGTTCAATTAATATTCTTTTTCACTTTTTAATAGTTTTTCCAACTAATGTTGTTGGCCCCCCAAAAAAACAAGTGAACATACAGGTTCTCTTGAATTGTAAGTTCCGTACATGTCAAATGTAACTTGGTGTGTGTGGTACTTTTTCTACTTTTTTCTCCTGATTTGTTAATTGTTTATGGTGAATTTTTTTAAATGTGTGTCTCAATAAAATGCAAGCAAAGGATCATCTTCAGGGTAAGGTGATATCCCTTTAACCTTCAGCTCCTTATGTCTTAACATGGAGACATTTACTCTAATGGCAGTTTCGTACTAGTTCATCATGTATTTATTGGAGTACATAGAGGTATCCGCCAAAAATAAAGGAAACACCAACATTAGTGTCTTTTAAAGGGCGTTGGCCGCCAGAACAGCTTCAATGCGCCTTCGCATACATTTCTGGAACTCTATCAGAGCGACGTGACACCATTCATCCCATGATAAATTCCACCATTTGGTGTTGATGGTGGTAGAAAACGCTGTCTCAGGCACCGCTCCTGAATCTCCCATAATTCAATTGGGTTGAGATCTGGTGATTGAGACACACACACTCCCTATACTCCTGTGAGACCCCTCTTTCAAAGTCACTGAGATCTCTTCTGCTAGGGTAGCCAAATGAATGGGCAACTGGGCATTTTTATACAGGACCCTAAGCGTGATGGAATGTTTTATTTGTTTTAACTCAGGAACCACACCTGTGTAGAAGCACCTGCTTTCAATATACTTTGTATCCCTCATTTCGTCAAGTGTTTCCTTTATTTTGGCAGTTACCTGTATTTTCAGCGCAGACCCCAGATGACGTACAGGAGTAGTTATTTAACCACTGTGGGTGAATTTATCAAAGAAGATATAGCATGACTCAGGAGTAGTAGAGCACATAGTCGGTGGGAAAGGACATTTTAGATTTGGAGACTCATTGTGCTGGTGAACTCATTGAATACTCCTTAATGAAAGGTGTTTGCACTGAAATCCAAACCATATGGGTTCAGGCCATCCCACTACGGTCATACTGCATGAATACTTCTAGATTCCATTGGCATAAGAATTACCTTCATTATCATTATAAGTCTACGGGCCTAAAATGTTCTGTACAGTGTCTTGAAGAAGTATTCGCACCCCTTGACTTTTTCCACATTTTGTTGTGTTAAAGCCTGAATTTAAAGTTGATTACATTTAGATGTTTTGTAACTGGCCTACACACAATGCCCCACAATGTCAAAGTATTTTTTTATGTTTACAAATGAAAAGCTGAAATGTCTTCAGTCAATAAGTATTCAAGCCCTTTGTTATGGCAAGCCTAAATAAGTTGAGGAGTAAAAATGTGCTTAACTTCGGGATCGGTGTCCCTTCCATGGGATGGTTGAGCTAACGTAGGCTAATTCGATTAGCATGAGGTTGAAAGTAACAAGAACATTTCCCAGGACATAGACATATCTGATATTGGCAGAAAGCTTAAATTCTTGTTAATCTAACTGCACTGTCCAATTTACAGTAGCTATTACAGTGAAATAATACTATGCTATTTTGTTTGAGGGGAGTGAACCATTTTGAACATGAAAAGTTATTAATAAACAAATTAGGTTACATTTGGGCAGTCTTGATACAACATTTTGAACAGAAATGCATTGGTTCACTGGATCAATCTAAATCTTTGCACATACAGTGCTGAAATAATACATTATGGCTATTCTCTTGCATTTCAAAGATGGTACAAAGAAAATACAAAATAACGTTTGTTTTCTTTGTGTTATCTTTTACCAGATCTATTGTGTTATATTCTACTACATTCCTTTCACATTTCCATAAACTTCAAAGCGTTTCCTTTCAAATGGTACCAATAATATACATATCCTTGCTTCAGGGCCTGAGCTACAGGCAGATTTGGGTATGTCATTTTAGATGGAAATTGAAAAAAGGTGCTAATCCTTAAGAGGTTTTAACAAGCCACATAAGTTGCATGGACTTACTCTGTATGCAATAAAAGTGTTTAACATTATTTGTTTAATGACTACCTCATCTCTGTACCCCACGCATACAATTATCTATAAGGTCCCTCAGTCGAGCAGTGAATTTCGAACACAGATTCAACCACAAAGACCAGGGAGGTTTTCCAATGCCCCACAAAGAAGCAGACATTAAATATCCTTTTGAGCATGGTGAAGTTATTATTTACACTTTGGATAGTGTAATACACGCAGTCACCACAAAGATACAGACTTCCTTCCAAACTCAGTTGCCCGAGAGGAAGGAAACTGCTCAGGGATTTCATCATGAGGCCAATGGTGACGTTAAAATAGTTACAGAATTGAATGGCTGTGATAGGAGGTAACAGGATGAATAAACATTGTAGTTATTCCACAATACTAACCTAATTGACAGAGTGAAAAGAAGGTGAGCCTTTACAGAACAAAAATATTCCAAAATTCTGTTTACAACAAGGCACTAAAGTAATTCTGCAAAAAATGTGGCAAAGCAATTAACTTTTCATCCTGAAAACAAAGTGTTATGTTTGGGGTACTGAGTGCACTCGCCATATTTTCAAGCATAGTGGTAGCTGCAGCATGTTATGGGTATGCTTGCAATTGTTAAGGACTGGTGAGTTTTTCAGGATAAAAAATAAACAGAATGGAGCTAAGCACAGGCAAAATCCTAAAGGAAAACTTGGTTCAGTCTTCTTTCCACCAGATACTGGGAAATGAATTCACCTTTCAGCAGGACAATAACCAAAACACATGGCCAAATCTACACTGCAGTTGCTTACCAAGAAGACAGTGAATTTTCCTGACCAGTTTGACTTGATTCTGTTTGAATAATTATGGCAAGACCTGAAAATGATTGTCTAGCAATGATCAAAAACCAATTTGACAGAGCTTGAATAATTTCTTAAAGAATAATGGCCAAATGTTGCACAATCCAGGTGTGGAAAGCTCTTAGAGACTTACCCAGAAAGACTCACAGCTGTAATCACTGCCAAAGGTGATTCCAACATGTATTGACTTGGGGTTGAATACTTATTTAATCAAGATATATTCGTGTTAAACTTTTTATATATATATATTTTTTGCAATTTAAAGTAAATGTCCTTCCACTTTGACATTACAGAGTATTTTGTGAAGATCGTTGACCAAAAAAGACAATTAAATCAATTTTAATCCCACTATGTAACGCAACAAAAAAAGTCAAGGGGTGTGAATACTTTCTGAAGGCACTGTATGTGTTTGTACTGTCTCATAGGATTCCAGCCAGATTGGCCTGCTGAAGGAGCTACTGGACCTCCAGAAGGACATGGTGGTTATGCTGCTCTCTCTACTTGAGGGTAAAAATGAATTTTTATGACAATCTTTCTGCTGTTTCTGCCCTTTCTCTTTAATTTATCTCACCTTCTTTATCATTTGCCTCCATTTTATGCCATGTTTCAGGTAATGTGGTGAACGGCACCATTGCCCGTCAGATGGTGGACATGCTGGTGGAGTCGTCCAGCAACGTGGAGATGATCCTCAAATTCTTTGACATGTTTCTTAAACTGAAGGACATTGTGGCGTCGGACGCCTTCCGTGATTACGTGACCGACCCCCGAGGGTTGATCTCTAAGAAGGACTTTCAGAAGGCCATGGACAGCCAGAAACAGTACTCTCCCTCTGAGATCCAATTCCTGTTGTCCTGCTCAGAGGCTGATGAGAATGACATGATCAACTTTGAGGAGTTTGCCGACCGCTTCCAGGAGCCGGCTAAAGACATTGGATTTAACATTGCAGTGTTGCTGACCAACCTGTCTGAACATGTCCCTCATGACCTCAGGCTGAAGAACTTCTTAGAGCAGGCAGAGAGTGTACTCAACTACTTCCGCCCCTTCTTGGGCCGTATAGAGATCATGGGTGCCAGCAGGAAGATAGAGCGTATTTACTTTGAGATCAGCGAGGTCAACCGCACACAGTGGGAGATGCCTCAGGTCAGAGAGTCTAAACGACAGTTCATCTTTGATGTTGTCAATGAGGGGGGCGAGTCGGAGAAGATGGAGATGTTTGTCAACTTCTGCGAGGACACCATCTTTGAGATGAACATCGCCTCCCAGATCTCAGAGCAGGAGGAGGAGAAGGAGGAGGAGGATGATGATGAGCCGGCTGAAGGAGGAGCTGAGGCAGGAGGAGGTGGAGGGGGAGATGAAGAGGGCAATGGAGAGGAAGGAGAGCCAGAGTCCAGCTCTGCCTTTGCGGACTTCATCAACAGCTTATTGAACTTCCTGAGTATCTTCACCTTCCGTAACCTGCGCAGGCAGTACCGCAGGGTGAGGAAGATGACCATCAAGCAGATAGTGGTGGGTCTGGCCACCTTCTTCTGGACTATCCTCATTGGCATCCTGCACTTCATCTACAGTGTATGTAAGGGCTTCTTCCTGCTCATTTGGCAAACTCTCTTTGGAGGAGGCCTGGTGGAGGGAGCCAAGAACATCACAGTGACAGAGATCTTGGCCAGTATGCCCGACCCCACCCAGGACGAGGTGCACGGGGACCTGCCAGGGGAGCCTAGGACTGGGGAGGAGCAGGAGGCAGGAGGGGTGACTGACCAAATGGACACAGGCGGTGGAGAGGAGGAGGAGGAGGACAAACAAGACAAGGAAGGTGGGGGGCCTCCACGCATTGATGCTCCAGGAGGACTTGGTGACATGGGAATTGAGGCCACTGTTGAGCCTCCTACTCCTGAGGGTACTCCTTTGACCAGGAGGAAACAGGTGAGGCACCTTTCCTATTTAACGCAGAGACTAAAAAGTGCATTGTGAGCTTTCCAGTAAAGTATGTCTACATTCACTTATACTAATGAGCTTTTCTTGTGGTTTGCAGCAACCAGAGGAGGGTGCTGCTGCAGCTGCTGATGGCCAAGCTGCTGAACCTGCTCCTGCTCCTGCTCCTGCCATAGAGGAGCCCCCTCCAGAGCCTGAGAAGGCAGAGTGAGTACCTCAGGCCATCTTCCTTCATGTACAGTAGATAAACTTGTCCTGCCTCCCTGCACTCTCCCATCCCCCTTTATTAACCAATACTGTACATGCGTTCATCTTTTGGTGTTTGTTGGAACGTGCTATAAACCAAACACCCCATTTACTTAATTTTCAGCACTGAAAATGGAGAGAAGGCTGAGAAAGAAGCTGAGACCAAAGAGGAGGAGAAACAGGAGGAACCGAAGGAAAAGAAGGCCAAGGATAAGAAAGCTAAGAAACAACACCGGGAGCAAGGGTTCCAACTCTGGACTGAGCTGGACATCCAAAGAAATAAATTCTTGGTTAGACATGGCAATTCAATAATTGCTTTCCTCTAATAGTTTTTGTGACTTGCTGATGTGGCAATTTGGATACTGTCAATTCCTCTGTACCACCGGCGGTTTAATACAACGTTTTGTCTCTTTCTTTCCCAGAACTACCTCTCTCGGAACTTTTACAATCTGCGTTTTCTGGCACTGTTCATTGCATTTGCTCTAAACTTCATTCTACTCTTCTACAAGGTGAACAAATTCTTACAGGTTATATATAAAAAATAGCTGTCACTTGAAATACACAATATATGCAAAAGTATGTGGACACCCCTTGAGAAATTTCCATTCCTGCTATAGCTACCCCGGTCAACTATAAGTGCTGTTATTGTGAAGTGGAAACATGGTACAGTAAGCTATACAAGCCTACCATTTGATTTGAAGCTCACAGCGGGACCACCGAGTTCTGAAGTGCGTAGAGTGTAAAAATCTCTCCTCCTCAGTCGTAACACCCACTAACGAGTTCCAAACTGCCTCTGGAAGCAACGTCAGCACAAGAACTGTTCATCGGGAGCTTCATGAAATGGTTTTCCATGGCCGAGCAGCCGCACACAAGCCTAAGATCACCATGTGCAATGCCAAGCTGGAGTGGTGTAAAGCTGGCCACCATTGGACTCTGGAGCAGTGGAAACGTTCCCTGGAGTGATGAATCACGCTTTACCATCTAGAAGTCCGACGGACAAATCAGGGTTTGGCGGATGCCAGGAGAACGCTACCTGCCTCAATACATAGTGTCAACTGTGAAGTTTTATGGAGGAGGAATAATGGTCTGGGGCTGTTTTTCATGGTTCAGGTCACTTAGCTCCAGTGAAGGGAAATCTTTACGCTACAGCATACAATGACAGTCTAGACGATTCTGTGCTTCCAACTTTGTGGCAGCAGTTTGGGGAAGGCCTTTTCCAGTTTCAGCATGACAATGCCCCTGTGCACAAAGCGAGGTCCGCACATAAATGGTTTGTGGAGATTGGTGTGGAAGAACTTGACTGGCCTGCACACTTGACTGGCCTGCACAGACCCTGACCTCAACCCCTCAACTGTGAGCCCCATCGAACACCTTTGGGATGAATTGTAACGCCGATTGTAAGCCAGGCCTAATCGCCCAACATCAGTGCCTGACCTCAACCCCATCGAACACCTTTGGGATGAATTGGAACGCCGACTGCGAGCCAGGCCTAATCGCCCAACATCCATGCCTGACCTCACTAATGCTCATTGCTGAATGGAAGCAAGTCCCCAGCCGCAGCAATGTTCCAACATCTAGTGGAGGCTGTTATAGCAGTAAAATGGAGAAAAACCCATATTAATGGCCGTGATTTTGGAATGAGATGTTTGACGAGCAGGTGTCGACATACTTTTGGTCATGTAGTGAATCTGACCACCATTTGATTTGTTTTATGTGTGATACCCTCTCCAGGTGGGAAGTGACATGTGGTTGTATAGTGTTCTGACCTAAACATTACAGATAACAAGAGTTTTAGATTTTTAAATTCAAAGAACTTCCAGAATTGACTGCCTTCAATTGGAATTGACCTCATCTCTGCATAACACGTTAAATGTTCAAATGCATCGGTGTTGTGTCTCTGCCTGTGTCCATTCAGGTGTCGGACAGCCCCCCTGGAGAAGGTGATGAGGTGGAGGGCTCTGGCATGTTTGAGGGCTCGGGGGTGGGGGCGCTGTTTGAGGGCAGTGGGCTGTTTGAGGGCTCAGCAGAAGAGATGGAGGGATCTGGTGGGGATGAAGGAGGAGACGAGGAGGAGGAGGAGGAAGGCCCAGTCTACTTCTTCTTGGAGGAGAGCACTGGCTACATGCAGCCCACCCTCACATTCCTGGCCGCCTTGCACACAGTCATCGCCTTCCTCTGCATCATCGGCTATAACTGTCTAAAGGTGAGGTTCATGCAATAGTAGATACTACTGCTACTACTACCATACATATATACATACATACACTACACTACACTACACTACAGTGGAGGCCGCTGAGTATCAAACATACGATTCCATTCACTCCATTCCAGCAATTATTATGAGCCATCCTCCCCTCATCAGCCTCTACTGTATTACTACTTCTACTACATACTAATTAAACTGTATTAGTCACATGCTCCGAATACAACAGATGTAGTAGACCTTACAGTGAAATGCTTACTTTACGAGCCCCTAAACAACAATGCAGTTTAAAAAATACGGATAAAAATAAGAAATAAAAGTAAACAAGTAATTAAACAGCAACAGTAAAATAACAATAGCGAGACTATATACAGGGGGGCACCAGTTAGTTGAGGTAATATGTACATGTAGGTAAAGTTATTAAAGTGACTATGCATAGATGATAACAAGAGAGTAGCAGCGGTGTAAAAGAGGTGGGGGGGCAATGAAAATAGTCTGGGTAGCCATTTGATTAGACGTTCAGGAGTCTTATGGTTTGGAGGTAGATGCTGTTTTGAAGCCTCTTGGACCTAGACTTGGCGCTCCGTTACCGCTTGCCGTGTGGTAGCAGAGAGAACAGTCTATGACTAGCGTGGCAGATTGTTGTTGTCTACCCTTACCACCTGGGGGCAGCCTGTCAGGAAGTCCAGGATCCAGTTGCAGAGGGAGGGGTTTAGTCCTAGGGTCCTTAGCTTATTGATGAGCTGTGTGGGCGCTATGGTGTTGCACTCTGAGCTGTAGTCAATGAACAGCAATTGGCTGTCTCTTTTGTCCAGGTGGGAAAGGGCAGTGTGGGGTGCAATTGAGACTGCGTCATCTGTGGATCTGTTGGGGCGGTATGCGAATAGGAGTGGGTCTAGGGTTTCCGGGATGATGGTGTTGATGTGAGCCATGACCAGCCTTTCAAAGCACTACATGGCTATCGACGTGAGTGCTACGGGGTGGTAGTCATTTAGGCAGGTACCTTTGCGTTCTTGGGCACAGGGACTATGGTGGTCTGCTTGAAACATGTAGCCATTACAGACTTGGTCAGGGAGAGGTTGAAAATATTAGTGTAGACACTTGCCAGTTGGTCCGCGAGTGCTCTGAGTACACACCCAGATAATCCGTCTGGCCCCGCGGCCTTGTGAATGTTGACCTGTTCAAAGGATCACACATTCGTCCGGAACAGCTGGTGCCCTCCCGCATGCTTCAGTGTTGCTTGCCTCGAAAGCAGGAATTCTTATAAGCGTCTGAATTAGTGTCCCGCTCCTTGAAAGTGGCAGCTCTGGCCTTTAGCTCGGTGTGGATGTTGCCTGTAATCCATGGCTTCTGGTTGGGATATGTACGTACGGTCACTGTGGGGATGACGTCGTCGATGCACTTATTGATGAAGCTGGTGACTGAGGTGGTATACTCCTCAATGCCATTGGATGAATCACAGAACATATTCTAATCCTGTAGTGTAGCATCCCCGTCATCTGACCGCTTCCGTATTGCTCGAGTCACACTACTACTACCACCAACTACTACTACAACACACTACTAATACATACAACTACAATAACAACAGACATCAAGTGTATCTTTGCCCCATAACAGTTTTCATCAAGAACACGAGTGATCTGTATCAGGACATAAACATCTGAATGACAACAGACAATGTGCGTTCCTCTCAGATCCCTCTGGTGATCTTTAAGAGGGAGAAGGAGCTGGCCAGGAAGCTGGAGTTTGATGGCCTTTACATCACAGAGCAGCCTGAGGATGATGACATCAAAGGCCAATGGGACAGACTGGTCCTCAACACACCGTAAGCAAGCTCCTAGAAGTCCACCTCTACCAATGATATTATATCATCACCTTTCAGAAAGTGTGAGGAATTACCGCTTAAATGATGCACATCTTTCCACATTTCTATTCACAGTTCTTTCCCAAACAACTACTGGGACAAGTTTGTCAAGCGAAAGGTAAGACGCTTTTTGGTCTTGGAGGCTCTGAAGGGATGAAGTTGGTTAAGTTGGTCTCTGGATGGAATGGCCCATGTTGTATGTCTGTGTGGCCAGGTCCTGGATAAGTATGGAGACATTTACGGCAGAGAGAGGATCGCAGAGCTCTTAGGCATGGATCTAGCCTCGCTGGACGTCAGTCAACAAACCGATAAGAAGCCGGAGGAACCAGACAATTCCACGTTGGCCTGGTATTAAACAATGCTGTTATTGCACACCTCTCCAATCTTGATAGGGGAGCTTTTCATGGGGTTTTTGAGCCACTTAAATGAACGGTATATTGTTAACCCTACTAGCCACATAAATACTAGAACATTTTGTCATTGAAATCCAATCCTATACTTTTCAGGTGTACATCTATTGACTTTAAGTACCAGATCTGGAAATGTGGAGTTGTGTTCACAGACGGGGTAAGAGGGATCAAAGATGAATAGTATTTTCTGTATTTGTGCCGTAGATGTATTGGTTATAACAATTGTTCATTTTCATACTGTAGGTTGAAGACAAGCTTTATATGACGTTATTTCAATCTCTTCCCCCCCCAGACTTTTCTCTATCTGTGTTGGTACACGATCATGTCCTTGCTTGGACATTACAACAACTTCTTCTATGCCTGTCACTTGCTGGACATAGCCATCGGTGTGAAGGATCTCCGTACTATCCTGTCCTCTGTCACCCACAATGGGAAACAGGTAGGGAGCTGAACAGTACACACCCTTCCAGCCTCCGTTTGTCAGTGAATGTGCTGCTGATACGACTCATTCCCTGTCTCCCTCCTAGCTCATGATGACATTGGGCTTGTTGGCAGTGGTGGTGTATCTCTACACTGTAGTGGCCTTTATCTTCTTCCGCAAGTTTTACAACAAGAGTGAAGATGAGGATGAGCCGGATATGAAATGTGACGACATGATGACTGTGAGCCGGTGCTGTTTCCTGCCAGCTCTATGCTGTACCATATACTCTATAGTCGTACAGTGTGTTTGAGTTTACTTACTACTTCTCTATAGTCAATGTGCTCTCTTCCCTCCACTTGTGTCAGTGCTACCTCTTCCACATGTACGTGGGAGTGCGTGCTGGCGGTGGCATAGGGGACGAGATCGAGGACCCGGCGGGAGACGTGTACGAGCTCTACCGGGTGGTCTTTGACATCACCTTCTTCTTCTTTGTCATTGTCATCCTGTTGGCCATCATTCAGGGTAAGGCAGCGTCCCTCTTATGCATTCCAAAACACTACTCCACCACTGTACAGTACCTCAAGCTAATGGCAATCTCGGATAGCTAGTCATAATGTCATTCGACTGTAAGGGATGTGAGTTTGTGTGTTTCCTACAGGTCTGATCATTGACGCCTTCGGAGAGCTCCGAGACCAACAGGAGCAGGTTAAGGAAGACATGGAGGTACAGATCTTTTTTTCAATTTAAAATGTTATTGTATCTTTGGCGTTCATCAGTTTTAGGTGAGTTCAAGTCAATCACATGGTTGGGCACATACCACCATCTTGCCTACTGTTTCTGTTTATTTGATTCTTGTAGACCAAGTGCTTCATCTGTGGAATTGGAAGCGACTACTTTGATACGACGCCGCACGGCTTCGAGACCCACACCCTGGAGGAACACAACTTGGCCAACTACATGTACGTGTTCTCCCTGTAATCAGTCAACAGTGTGTGTCCATGACCATCTGCCATCACACTGACCTGCCGGTCTGTCTGTCCTCTGCAGGTTCTTCTTAATGTACCTCATCAACAAAGATGAGACGGAGCACACTGGCCAGGTGAGTCTGTCAGTCAGTCTTTGTGTTCGTGGCACCAAATGCCTCCCATTTTGTAGCCATTAATTTCAATTGGCTGTCTCTTCTTTTCTCCCTCTGTCCTGGTTCCTCCTCTGTTCCAGGAGTCATATGTGTGGAAGATGTACCAGGAGCGAGCGTGGGATTTCTTCCCTGCTGGGGACTGTTTCAGGAAGCAATATGAGGATCAGCTTGCATAACCATACGACTACAATTAGTAGGTTTAATAACATAGTAAACCATACTGAAATAGCTGCACAATACTGTATGGAAGAGAGTTGGACCCAAACACATGAAAACTAAATAACTGCATTTAGAAGTGTTTGTAGCAATGTCAAGTTGAAACATTCAGTGACAGTAATTCTTGAAATGTCATTGTGCGCGTGAATGTGGGAAAATACTCCCATTTTGCCAACACCCACAAATATTCTCAATAATTAAGTGCATTATGCATGTCAATTTTGTAAAACTTCAGTGCCTAAATTATTGGAACAAACTTTATTAGTCGTATACTACAGCAGCATCTTGATACTGTACCAAAACTGTCATGTTTGGTATAGTACTTTGATATCTCCTCCTACTCATAAAGCAAGAGATACCGGTACCAGATATACTGTAAACACAACTGGAGTATAGTTGATGGTACTTTATCCTTCAAAGCTATTTTACCAGCCCACTGGAAAAGCGCTATAACCACTACATACAGTATTGACTTTAAATGCTCTTCAACGGCTGCTTTTCAACTGACAAGGTTTTTCCCTGAAATGTTCTTTGTATCTGTTTTAATTATTACTATTTCTCTCAACAGAACTGATGATGGTTACTGTGTCGTTGACGTAGGAACTAGGGCTTGTGTATTTATTTGTTTTTAATTTATTGAATGTATTTTAAGCCTGGCTAGTCTGAATGCCATGAATGCATTATTGTATCCAGTACATTGTTTAGTTTGAGGGAACTCGCTACTTTGTTTTCTTAAAACCAAAAAAATACTGGTTTATTAATGGGTTTGTTCATTGGTTTATTAAATAAAAGGCTTTGATGCACTTACAGTTTGATGTAGTTTCCTTTCAGTAAAGGGTTATACCAATTTATTACACAGTCCGTGCCAACGGATTAGTTGATTTGGTTTCTTAATATTCATATTGGGAAGATAAATATTTATCTAGCATGTGATTTGGTGGCTCCACATTGGTGACAATTGACTACAGTGTATACAGTATGTTCACAACTGTTGAACCGTCCGTAACACAACCAATCCTTGATTTGTTTTGATCTTGTTAATTTGACTACCGTATTGTGGTGAACTTGTCTACTTTCTTCAGTATTTCTTCACAACTACTGGAAGTCCCTCTGTGAGCCTTTTAAACCTCACTTCCTGAAGACCCTCCGGTCCCATCCTTCTCCTTCCCTGTTGTCCTGCCCGTCCAGCAATAGAGAGGAGGTGGGGGAGGAGGAGCAGGAGGCCTGGAGCTGCAGGGTGGGGCTTGATGAGGAGGCCATCCAGCTCAGGCTGTCAATAGAGTCATTGAGATAGGGCTGGGCCTCGCGCTGAGGGCAGAGTACATAGCGATCAGCATGATGATGATGCACCTGGGCGGTTTCCAGAGGGCCCATGTTCTTCTGGTAGGACGGGTGAGGCAGTCCAAAAGGCTCCCAGCCCCCCACGGCCCCCGACAGAGAGCCTGAGGGCTCCTCCATGTTGACGTAGAGCAGGTCATCAGCCTCCTCCTGCTCGGGCATCTCCTCCAGTGCTTTCTCCAGGTCACAGCGCAGGGAGGGGAACCCCGGGCGGTCCTTAGGACTCAGTAGCCAGCAGGAGAACATCAGGGAGTAGCTACAGTATAGAGGAGATACAAAATTACCCAAAATCCAGATACTCCAGGAAAGGTACATTCGTTGCCTCTACTATACACCACTAAATACAGATCCAGAAACAGGCACTCACATGGTGTCCAGGCAGCTAGGGGGCTGCTTGAGGCGGTTGCCCTGTCTAAGGTAGTCGTAGATCTCACTGTTTTCCACTCCAGGGTAGGGCGTCTGTCCCCGAGTGGCTATCTCCCACATAGTCACTCCAAACGACCACTTCAAGAGAGGGATATAAGCACCGTCACAAAAATAATGTACTTGTATTTACTCTTTGTTATGAATTCTTCTGCAGGATGTTAAAACCCAAATACAGTAGGAGACATGGGTCACATAATGTAGCTGGACAAAGTTTGGATAGCTCACCACATCACTCTTGGTGGTGTACACTCGGTCTGCCAGGCTCTCGATGGCGATCCATTTTACTGGCATCTTTGAAATGCGTCCTTGTCTATAGTAGTCTCCATTATAGATCTTCTTAGATAGGCCAAAATCAGCCACACACACAGTCATATTCTCGTTCAGCCTGCAGGACAGATATATACTGAGTGTACAAAACATTAAGACTAAGAGACTTTCCGTGAAAGACTGACCAGGTGAAAGCGACGATCCCTTATTCTTGTTAAATCTACTTCAATCAGTGTGGATGATTTAAGCCTTGAGGCAATTGAGACAATGGATTGTGTATGTGTGCCATTGAGGGTGAATGGGCAAAATGAAAGATTGAAGTGCCTTTGAACGGGGTATGGTAGTAGGTGCCAGTTGCACCGGCTTGTGTCAGGAACTGCAACGCTGCTGGGTTTTTCACACTCAACAGCTTCCCGTGTGTATCAAGAATGGTCCACCACCCAAAGGACATCCAGCCATCTTCACACAATTGTGGGAAGCATTAGACTCAACATGAGCCAGCATCCCTGTGGAACGCTTTCGACACCTTGTAGAGTCCATGCCCCGAAGAATTTAGGCTGTTCTGAGGGCAAAAGAGGGTGGGTAGAACTCAATACTAAGAAGGTGTTCTTAATGTTTTGTGCACTCCGTGTGTGCGCAGATGAGCACAGACAACGTAATAGCAGCGTAAAACAGTACTGTTACTTGCATCACTCAACATGCTCAACTTGCGTCACAGTCGTTCTCTCAGACCATCACAGAAAAACATTGAGGAGTATGTGTGAGAAACAGGAGGACACGGACAGAACAGAGAGGCGAGAATCCCCACATGCAGTTTCGCGCTGCCAGGTCTCTATGGATGAACCTCTTGTCGCTCAGGTACTCCATTCCCCGTGCGACGTCTGTCATGAACTTCACCAACATCTGAGACGGCAGGGACTGATGAATGGAGACAGAGACGATAAGATACAGACAGGGGGTGCTATACAGCGGCACAAATGGAACACGCATTGAAAGGAGAAAAGAGCACAACGCTACAATTTTTATTTGTGTAACAAAAAACCTTTCCCATCTGCGTGGGAGGGAAGGGAACTGACCAAAGGACTGTCCCCGAGTCGAGAGTAGAGCAGGAAACTGTGCAGGTCCCCGTGTTTCATACAAGGCAGGATGACGACAGGGGATGGGTAGCCTCCCCTCTCTACCGTCTGCAGACACACTCCTACAGGGAGGATCGGGGAAACAACCGAATGAATCGAGTCAGGCCTACTTGGTAACGGACACTTGGGAGACAAAAACGTCCGCGTGTTAATAGTCGCTCGATAAGTGACAAAACAAAATCAGCCCAGTCTCTCACCGAGGAGTCTCATGACGTTGGGGTGGTCAAACTCCTTCATACAAGCAGCCTCCCTGAGGAAGTCCTCCATCTCGGTGCGAGTGCAGATGGAAACTACGAGAGGGAGAAGGAGAGGGTGGCTGAGGTCAAACTGACACATACTGCACCGTGGGAGACGCACAATGGGGACATCCGACACTCACTCTTCATGGTCTTCACAGCCACTTTGAGGACAGTCTCTTCATGCACCAGAAGCCCTTCCATGACGGAGCCAAACTCCCCTGCAGATCAAGACATGGACGCGCTGTTAGTCCGGGGGGTTGGTGTAGCTGGGGATCTAAGCCTCTTAAGGCCCTAGGATGTAGTAGTTCATGACTGACTAGGTGACAGTACATATAGCGTATGACGAAGGCTTCAGCCGGAGCTCACCCTCGCCGAGGGTCTTGCCCAGGGTCAGCTTGTGTCGGTCCACCATCACATCCTGCAACTTGTGCTTCAACTCGTCACTGATCACCAGGCTGTTCACTGCGGACAGGGTTAATACTCTCTCTTACACAGAAACAGGGATTCTTAAAGCATGATGTATTGGAAAAATAACTTGAGCGTTATTCCTCTCACACTGCCCTTAAACAAATGAGAGATTCCGTTTTGAAGAACAATGCAGAATATGAGTCCATTATTGTGAAACTGTTCTAGGCTTCCAGTCTATGTTTTCTCTTCCTGTGTTTTCTTTTCACAACGATGTGTGTCGAAACAAAATGCTCTGGCAACAAAACACATCCCAAAACTATGATTTGGAACGTTTCCCATTTGTTCTGAAATAAATATAATTCAATATTTGGAAGCCTTTGTCCCCTAAGAATAATAGCAGTGTGACTCTGCAAGGATTTGAACTCCATTCTCAAACTAATTTCTCTGTGTTCTCCAGCAGATTGTGTAGTTAACAGCCAGATCCTGACACCACTCTGCCCCCCCCCCCCCACCACATCTGGCACAGAACAACATTGAGCAAACGGATGAAATCTGAGCTTCAACATCTGTTCCTGAACTCCCACACTTCATGACACACCGCTTGGTTCCAAGGCGTTTACCGGTGACTGTTCCTCTTACGTCACTGGCATGACAACTCACGTGTGGCTTCATTCGACTGGTGATTGTAGGTGCGTCGGGCGCTGTATCTTACTACGAAGTCCCCACCGCCGTTTCTCATGGGGTCAAATGTTTTCCTGTCGCGCAACACACAAGCACACAGGTGTTTTTAATTGATCATCGAACCGGAATGACGACAACAAAAGAATGAAACAAAGGGGATACAGGGAGACCCAGAGGTACACACCCAAAGCATGTCTCTCTTCGACGCAATATGATTGCATACACCATGATGAACCCTATCAAGGCCAGACCGACAGCAATCCCCATGATCACATACCACCAATGCCAGGAAAATTCCTGATGTGGGGAGAGATCTAAAAAGGCAGGAAAGAGAGGTAGGTCAACTATTACACAGACACTGGAATATGCTACCTGATGAATCAACCTAGAACATTTGGGATCTCCTGCCGTTTTCCTCCTCTCCTTTGCCCCATCCCAACCATCCTACTGTCTCCCTCTGTTCTGTCCAGACTCACCAGGCTGTTTCTGTTTGAGGGTTTGGACAGGGCTCCAGGGGCCACACCCTGCCACAGTACAGGCACTCACACTCAGGGACACACTGTCCAGGAGGCTGGAGAGCGGGATAGCTAGCTCAGAGGACTGAACTGACTCCAGAACAGCCTGAAACAACAGCAAATATACCCATTACACTCAGAGAGAGAGAGTCTACAACATATGTTTACTTTGACAACTGTAACATGGGTTACCTTGGACTTGTTAGGGGTTCTGTACTCCACTCTGTACCCTAGTATCTGGCCATTCAGTCTGCCTGGTGGCTTGGTCCAGCTGACAATAACCTCTGTTCCATTAAACAGTCCACTCACATTGTCTGGTGCTGCCTCTGGTACTGTCAGATACATGCCAAAAAATGAATAATGTTTACAACATGTGACCTGTAACACACACTACCAGACTCATGCTGTTAAAAACCAGTGTGCAAAGGTCCGTGCGTAAAATGTGATCTTATTAAGAGAACAATGTAAATAAAGGCATTTTTGTCACGTTGTGAGTCTTAGCGTGGGCTGCGGCTGGGGCCTGTACTGGACCCTGCCTGGTGATGTCATCGGTGAGTGTTCCACTGCTGATCGTTTCCATATGTGGCTCCACCCCGGCCAACAAAAACACAAGCACCTTCCCCTCTCCCTCCATCTACCCGGCTCTTTCTCTCTCTCGCTCACTCCCTCAGCCCACGCCCCTCTCACTCCCCTCTATCTCTGACCCAGGAGCAGTGGAGAGAGAGATGTAGATGGGAGGGATAAGATATTTTTACTTTGTGGGGAGGTCGGGAATATAGCTCGCTCGCACACACACACACACACACACACACACACACACCTTACAGGTCTGTGCCACGTCATGCGCGCATGTTATTTTCAGATAAATAGGACCGACAAAAGCAAAGAATCTAAATGGTTTGGTTACGCTTAAGCACTAGGAGTCATGAGTTATCTACCACATGCAACAACAACAACAACAACAACAACAAAAAGTGTTCGAAATGAATGAATTTGACAGTGACGGTCAGCATCGTTTAGCTAATGGAATCAAACGAATCCAAACATGCATTCTCCCAGCACAAGAAGGGTGTTTTCTTTTAAGCCTGACATCTGGTAACCGATTTGATAGAATGGAAAATTCTTTAGCGGTCAGTTGATGGTGTGTTGATGTGCACTACACCACTGTGAAATTGGCTGTTTCCCCCTTTCCCCTTCTCTCCGAAAGTCTCTCTTTCCCTTCTACACACAAACATGTCTACATTACAGACTGCGGAAAGCATGAGTTGGCATGGAAAAACCGCTTCTCCACCAGCCATAATTCAAACACACTGCGGCATTATATGGACACAGCAGGATTGAGCCACCTCTGCCAAACCATGAATAGAGAATGCTTAATCTGTTTCCCTCCTGCCCTCAGTACCTCCTCCTTCGCTCAAGCAACTTTCTCAATATAGAAGTTTATATTTTAAAACACTGAGGATGGAGAGAAGGGTGTTCTTACTGGCAAATGTGACTTGTCTGTTGCCAGCTCAGCGGAATAGCACTGAAAATCTTGATTTAACATCAGGTTCCATCCATCTGGCCCTTTTCAGATGTATATTTAGAATGAAACGCTAGACCCCTCTGCTTTTCAAAACCATAAACCTGTATCTCTTCTGTCTGTTTGATCAAAAACACTTGAGAATCCTTAACCAATTCCCAAACTGTTTTTCTTCTTTCCAGAACAATCTTTGACCCATAACCTGCCTAGCTTCACAGTCACTCAACTCTCGTTGTTCCCCCTGTAGGTCACTGACCTCTGCTACATAGGTATCACACTTTAACATTAACTCATTGTACTGTAAGTCACTCAGGACGAAATCATACCTAAGAGTTGTAGATGTGAATACATAACAAAATACATGATCAGTAATAGAATTGCTATAAACACACGCTGATGGGGTGGCGGGTCGAGGACTGTGGCAAACAGCTTACCTCCTTCAGATGTGCGCAGTGTTACCCATGGTGTCCAGGGGGAAGCACCTTGACTGCTACGGCAAGCCACCCTCACGTCATAGGAGGAGTAGGGCTCCAGGTCTGGGATCAGGTGTCGGGCAGGTGGTACATTTACATTCTGGTTGTGGACCAGGTGATTAAGCAATGCAGTGCGGTCAGGACCAGATGGGGCTGCCTGTATAGAGCACACAGAGACAGGATACACCCCTCCAAAGCCAGGCTCCCAGGAGATCAGCAGGGAAGAGATGGTAACCTCTACAGCCTGGACTTCATGTGCCTGGGAGGGAACCACTACACCCAAGACAAGAGAGGTAGTCATGAATGAGACCAAACAAATCAACATAATCATAAGTTGTTTACGTTGAACGACTCCTCTGTTGGTACGGACCTGTCACTGTTCCCGAGGCTGAGGTAGCCACACCTTTACTGTTGTGGGCTTCACAGGAGAAGCTGCTTGTATGGTTGAGGCCTAACAACAGGGATGCAAGGAGGTGGTCAGTCAGACGGACAGAAACACAAATAGACAGTTACAGAATGCAGGTTTCAATTTTAAGCCTGTATAATGTGCTGTTTGTAAGCCAAATGCAAAAGTAAGAGAAAAGTCTTTACCTGTGAAGTTGCGAGTGGAGGGCGAGTGGGATACAGGGTCCTGAAGCGTGTTGAGCGGTCCTCCATTCTGCAGCCAGATGATCCTGACAGGTTCTGGAGGCCCATGGGCCATACACTGCAGGCTGAGGCTAACATTAGCCACTACTGTCATGTCATGAGGCTCCACTGAGAAATGAGGGATTCCTGGAAAAGACCATGAACTCTGAGTAAGATACTGTCGAAAATAAAAAGACAGATTATTGAAGAGACAGAGAGAAACTCTACCTTCTAGCTGAATGACCCCTTCCTGAGACATCAAGTCCTTCCGCCCCACTGTTGCCATGCAACGGTATCTCCCAATGTCTGACAGTTTCACATGATCAATTCTGATGACAAACAAGACATATTACTGTCACTGAAAAAAAGATAAGTCAGACCAAGAATGTGTGACATAGACAGAGAGAGAGAGAGAGTCATAATTGAAGAAATGACCTGAGTTCACTGAGGGTCAGCCAACTTCCTTCAGTGACAGGCACTTGGACTTGATTGGTGTCAGCGTAATCCAGGGATTGACCGTCCCTAAACCACACCACATCCGGAGGTTCCTCTCCACCTCCATCTCCCTGGAGAGTACAGAGCACCTGCACCGGCTTACCCAGGGATGAGGTTACATTGGCTGGGCTCTTCACAAACTGAAACACTTGATTCAAAGGACACCCATTAATCTAAATGTTAAACTGACATTCAGTAAATATGGTTCCTAAAATTAGATTAATGAATACCAAGTTCACTCGGGGAAGCATGAGTTAAGTTTACCATTAAATATAGTGTCAACTTGTCTTGTCAATCAACTGTAATATTAGACTAACCCTATATACCTACCTAAAACGTTCATAAGTAAGAAAAACCGCGATGAAAGAAAAGAACATACGTTTTTCAAAGAATACTATTTGTGTTTTTTAAATGATAAAACATACGTTATGATCATTTCTGAGAGGTCATTTATATTTCTAAAATGACAACATAATCTCTGGTATCATCAATGCTGACTCACCTGGCACAGGGACCACTGTACCTATTATACCCATCAACAAAAGAACAAATAACGGCAAACACCCTCTGCTGCCCTTCATCCTCGTTCAGGTTTGCTCTTGAAGAACAAGATTGGTCTCTACTACGACTAAAATTATGCCTCAGACAGACATCTTTCCATCCTTCCAGGCAAGAAATTAAATTCTTCCTCGCACAGTATCCACGTTAGACTATTTCCTTAAGGTTTCAGACGCTTTCCAAAAAGTTTTCCTTGAGAGTAGACTATGCCATTCATAGCAATTATTGAAAACGTTTTTCTTCTTCCAGGAGTCGAATTCACAATATAACCTACTACTGCTGGATATGATGTAGCCTATCCCCGAGACTGAATTTAGTTTAATAAGCAAATAGTCCGCGAGTATTAGGCATGTCTCTCACGATTGAATTACTCATAGGGAAAACTTTAGCTCTTGACTAGCTCAACTGGCCGCAAGATGGCGCTATTATTCCATTGCGAAATAATAGCGCCTTCCTGCGACCGGTTGGGCTAGCTCTTGACATTTTCCCCCTCCATTACTCCCTCTTCTTCATTCACATTTCTGACTTTCATGGACACTCAACCGTTGAAGAAATAGTACATTGAGAATAGTACATACTTTTAGAGAATTTGTTCCGCCCCTAGCATACATTACATACTATGAAGAAATAAATGTTCTATTTATCTGACGTTGGAAAGTATGCTGCGTTCGTAACCAAATGGGATGTGGGAATTTACCAGTTGTGAAGTCGTAAATACCAGTTGGATGCATTCAAATGGTCTGAAGTCTTTTAGAAACGCTGATTTGTTAATGGCAAACAAGCATTATGTCAATAAAATAAATATAATTTGAGATGCAAATGCCCCTCCTGGGTAAATCCATTTCAATTCAATCACTTTTTGACAGCACCCCTTTTGATTTGAATGAAATCTCCCATACATATTTTGCCCATTTGTAGAAGTGCTCAGAAAGTGACTTTGGATCTGAATGAGAAAACATTCAATAAATAAAGGTGCTCAAAGCTCACCTATTACGCGTACCCCACCATACCATGAGACATCCATGTCTTCATCACTGGAAAAGATAAACGGTTGATATTGATATAATTTAAAAGCTTACAAACAGGGTTGTCAAACTATTTAATAATTTGTTGATTTTTTTGTTGTCATTTTTAACCTTAAACGTCAATTATCTAAAAACCTGTAAACTCCAATTGTTTTCATTTTCACATATATTGTAGCTTAGACCTTATTTTACATCATCTGAGGTTTTTTGTGTTGTGTTGCCATTGGTTGACAACATTCTCGAATACATATTTAGGCTGATAAATTTACTAAAATGGGAGATATTAAATGTCAACTTTCGAATTGCACCACAAAGATGGTTGTTGGAGGTTCACACATCAGAGAATGTTGACTTGGATGGGAATATTTGTTGTTTTAAATTATACTGTCAATCCTCCCTATTGAAATCATAGAAATATAGACATGACCATTAAAGTTTAAATTAGACTGTGGGAGGGCCGGTGGCCATCTTTGTGGCAGTAATTAGAAGTTAAAATTTTAATTCAATTTAAATGTCAATTGTGTACCAGCTATAAAGTGCAGTGGTCTGAAGGGATATGTCCATTCTATGAATTATATTTCTATGATTAAAATGAAACCCATACTGTATTCAAGAGCATGATGTGTCTCAACCGATGGCAGGCACAACACACACAAAATATGAGTTTAAGCGTTCTTAGATCATTTTACGTTAAAGGTTAAAAAAAAAATGTAATCATTCAAAAACATTTTCTTTTAAGAAATTATACAATAGTTTGAGAAGACTGTTTGCTAGCTTTTAATTAAATAATATCAAACACAACGGTTGATCTTTTCCAGTGATGACGGCATGGATGTCTTATCGTATGTTGGGGTAGGATGAATTTGGAAATGGTGGGACATCATATAAACTGGGACAGTTTAATCCTGCCGTGTTTATTTCTTGGTCTGACAAGAGAAAATCTAAACTATTGTTACTAAACCACACGATCAAAATTCCATCACTTCATTGGTGTGACATTACAGAGGGGGACACAGCAAGCTTCAAACAGGAAGCTCAAGGTAAGGCTTTTTTTCTCTGTTTTGATGTTAAGGTTAAAAAAAACTGTCCAAATATTGCACTGTGCATACTATGTATGTATGTACTGGTGCATCAAAATATATAGAACGTTGCCAATATTATGTTTCAATTTTGTAATTCAGTCATTTTCTTTGTTTACCAAACATAGCTAGCTAGCTAAAGTAGGACAGTATGGAGTAGATAAAGTGGGACAGCATAATACGCTTTTCCAATGGAGAAAAGAGATCCAGTTTTTATTTGAGACCCCATGTACTTAGATTAGTCAGGGCTCTGGTTCTTTAACCTCTTCAGACATCTATCCAACATATTATCCCAACACGTGATACATTTTTGAAATCCTCAGAAGTTTCCTAAACACACAAAACTTTATTGAATTGTCATTGGGGTACAATTAGGACTAAAGTAGTGGTGTCCCAGTCTACCACATGCGAATTGAAAATATGGTTTTGCCTCAGTATACACAAATGGGTGTGTCATGCCTCCTGTAAATATGATATCAAAATGTTGTTGTTTTTTTAAATTAGAAAACATCTGGATTTCATAAATGTATCATGTATTGGGTTAATATGTGAAATAAATGTCGAAAGAGGGTACAGACGACGGAAATGCAAAGTGTCCCACTTATTCGTAATTCACCCTGTGCAAAATGGGTCACTTTTGAGCCCCTTTTATTTCCTAAATGTTTTGGTATTCCGGTACAAAACGTAACTTTCTGACCACTTATTCCATGGGCAAACATGTTTGGAAGGTTTTGTTTAAATCAAAAGGGATGCAGTCAAAAAGTGATTGAATTCGAGTGGAATTTCCCTCCTTATAACCAGCCAGTTTGTTTCTAACGTGGAAACGGGGATTGTTCGACAATGCAGCCGACAGTGAAGGCGACTGCTGGCTGACTGATCTACAATGCCGTGTTAAAAACAACTGGGAACTTGGAAATCTCTGACTTCCGACTTCGGGTGCGTTCAACACAACATGGGAAATATGAAAAAACACGAGCTCCGACTGGGAGAAATCGTTTTGAACGGTCATCCAACTCAGAATTCCAAGTCTGGAACTGGACCTGAAGATCCCTGACAAGTTCCCAGTTGTCTTGAAAGGGCCATAACCTCAACTCCACGTCATACGATGGAGTTCAGCGGTGACAAGTGTGGGCGGACTGCACCCCCGACTACATCGAGTCCCTATCTGTCGATAGTACACATTTTCATTCTTTAATGCTTTCTTTGTACCTATGTTTGTCCTGTGTAAATGCAAGCTTTTCTTTGGGTGCTGAAAGCCAAAGTTTTTGATAAAAGTAGAGGTTTATGCAACGTGTAGTGGTGTAAATTGCAATTAAGGATGTGCATGACAGATATTCTCTCTACCATCCACCACAGGCATGCAATCTCCCCACATGAAGAGGAACAAAGGGACAAATAGTCCAGTGGACTGTCTGCGCCTTGGCACCAGCCATGATGCCCGGGCAGTGAGGGCTGTGTATTTACTGATGAGAAGGGCTGCTGCTTCCTCTGCCATGGCTTACCTGGGTGCATTCTCTGCTAACTCTGACGCAAGGCCTCCTGACCTGCCGCCCACCACAGACTTCTCTGACCTGGGCTCAGCAGGGGTGCACCACTCCTGCAACCAGACTGTTGACTCTCCTCACTTCCACAACTTTGGCTTTAAAGGGGTCTGACTCTGACTTTTATGTCTTTGTCTGTGGGGGACATTCATTCTAGTGGGGAAATGATGACATCTACTGCCAAGACTTTCAATCCTCCTGTCCATCCTTAATAGAGCCCCACATTGGAGGTGTCAAACAGGGAAATGGTTCCAATCGCTTTTACACCATTTTTCCCATAGGGAATTTTAGAAACACTTAAAATAAGGGCTGTGTTTTGTGTAGGCTTACCATGGCATGACGTTTTGCCAACCATGTAAATCTCTCTCAGACAAGGTGACTTCTAAAATCCCCTATGGGAGAAATTATTGGAACCATTTCCTTGTTTGACCGCTAGGTTTTATGGGTATTATGACTCATACTGTGGTACTCTATGAAAATACAAGGGCAATTGCCTCTTATTGTTGAGTGATATGTGCTGATAAAAAAAAAACATTGAAGCTCTATTTTCTTATTTTTGATCCTTGTCTGTTTTCAACCTGTCTGATGCCATTATCTGGCTGTGGATAGAACATGGCTTTCTTGAAACTGTTTTTAATGATGTAATGTAAGCATACCTTCTCTTTTCAATTGTTTGTTTTTAGTTTAATTATATTAATATGCAGCAATATGCAGCCTTGTGTACCCTAGTTAGTACACAATAATGCATCATCACAAACATTTGATTGAAATAAATGTACACAGCCGGCTATACTGTTGCACATCTTTGTCTATAAAAACAGTCTTCCATTGCAATAAGGCAGTTAACAATTTCCCTAGTTTTCTACAAGGTCATCCAGGCAAGGAGTACAACCATAAGAGCATTAGGTAAACACCAATTATTGATAAATTTAAAAAAAAGTTTATAAAGACAAATTCCCTCTCTTGACATAAATATTTGATTCCCTTGTGGAAGGAAGGGAACAGAGCGGTCAAAACCTTTTGCCGATTTCTCTCAACGTCAGCCTCCGTAGTTTCTTGTTTGGTTGCCAAGGAAATGAGGATCATGGTGGCTTCAGCATTTTCATCTGATTGAATCCAAGCGGTAGCTGTGTTTTTGACATTATCGTTTTTGTTTTACTGACTATGTTGTGTATGAAGTGATGTATTAAAACGTTAATCAAATGTTCTAGTTTGCTAACTAACTAACAACCATATTTCAGGCCAGCTATGTTGACAAATGTATCATTTGAACCTACGACTACGAGGCTAGCTAGCTAACGTTAGCCAGATAGCTAACTAGCTAGCTAATCCCAGCTAGCCACTGACACTGTAAACAGATGTTCAATTCAGCGTTATTACGTGCTCTACCTGCAGGCAGAGGAGCTGCAATTATACCAGTAATGGCAGAGCTGCACATTGTCGGTCAGATCGTTGGGGCAAGCGGCTTCCCTCATAGCAGTCTCTTCTGCAAGTGGGGAATTCATACAGGTGTCTTTTGTTGTATTCAGATTATTTTATTGAGCATTTTACTTCACCTCATCCGTTGTGATTGTGGATTCTCTGTTTCCAACCACACGTCTATTTCGTTATGTAAGGGGGTGCATGGCGACTTCTCTCGGGCTTGAAGGAGGGGCAGACCCAAGTGGATTTGCCTCAGACAGGGGACATGGCATTCTGGAGTCATCCCATTGATCTGCACTACACCACTAAAGGACTGCAAGGTAGTTAGCTACCTTCCTGACAATTTATAAGTAGCAGTTCATCACAGACGTCAATTAAAAGCTACATAACTTACATACCTACATCTACCAAGCCTAGCTTTCAGGTTAAAAATAACAGGGTAAGACTGGAACATTTTCAAAGACTCCAGCCACCCAAGCAATAGACTGTTCACTCTGCTCCTGCACACCAAGCAGTACTGGAGTGCCAAGTCTGGGACCAAAAGGCACCTGAACAGCTTCTACCCCCAATTCATAAAACTGCTGAACAGTTGATCAAATGGCTACCCGGACTATTTGCATTGACCTTTTTTTGCACTAACTCTTTTACACTGACTCTATGCGTGGACACTCACTGGACTCTACCCACACACATACACTGACACCCCAACACATGCACACACACACACACGTTACACATGCATATAGATGCCTCACACACACACTTTCACACTCCACATACGCTGCTGCTCTGTTTATTTTCTATCCTGATTGCCTTGTCACTTTTACCCCTACCTACATGTATAATATTACCTCAACTACCTCGTACCCCTGCACATTGACTCAGAACTGGTACTTGTATGTAGCCTCGCTGTTGTTATTTATTATGATTGTGTTACTATTTTCTATTTTTATTTGCTAATTTTCTTACTTTATAACTGCATTGTTGGGCTCGTATGTAAGCATTTTACAGTAACGTCTACACCTGTTGTATTTGGCACGTGACAAATAAAATGTTACTATATTTGACTTCTCTTCCCCATTAGGCTGGCCCAAGCTTCACCTGCAGGTTTGGCACCAGGATGCATTTGGGCGCTGTCAGCTGTATGGGTATGGATATTGCCATGTGCCCTCCAGCCCAGGGCACCACTATGTACGCTGTGTGACCTGGAGACCACTGGGATCCTGGCAAGAGCAGATATCTCAAACCTTTGTGGGTGGAGGTCCCCTGCTGCGCTCCCCAGACATCATATACAGTGGGGCGGACAGATATAGGCTGCACACAGTGGCTATGGGCACTGTAGAGCTGGAGCTAGGCATCATCATGCGACACTTTGACAGATATGGTGTAGAGAGCTGAAATGTTGAGAGATTGGACAGAGCAAAGGGTGAATGGAGAGAGGCCTGAATGGAGCACTGTATTGTTAGTGGGTGTGGATTTTGACCATATCTGCAACGGGTACATAAGACTGAGCAGGTCAGATGAGATATTTTGCCTTGTGAGATGTGTTGATGTTGCATACATTCACTATAGATACAAGAGTATGTGGACACCAATTCAAATGAGTGGATTCGGCTATTTCAGCCACACCCATTGCTGTCAGGTGTATAAAATCAAGCACACTGCTATGCAATCTCCATAGGAAAATATTGTCAGTAGAATGGCCTTACTGAAGAGTTCAGTCACTTTCAACATGGCACGGTCTTAGGATGCCATATTTCCAACAAGTCAGTTTATCAAATTTCGGCCCTGCTAGAGCTGACCCGGTCAACTGTAAGTGGTGTTATTGTGAAGTGGAAACGTCTAGGAGCAATAAATGCTCAGCCGTGAAGTGGTAGGCACACAAGCTCACAGAACGGGGCCGCCGAGTGCTGAAGCGTGTACCGTGTAAAAATCATCTGTCCTCGGTTGCAACAATAACAAGTTCCAAACTGCCCCTGGAAGCAACGTCAGCACAAAAACTGCTTGTCAGGAGCTTCATGAAATGGGTTTCCATGGCCAAGCAGCCGCACACAAGCCTAAGATCACCATGTGCAATGCCAAGCGTTGGCTGGAGTGGTGTAAAGCTCGCCGCAGTTGGACTCTGGAGCAGTGGAAACATGTTCTCTGGAGTGATGGATCACGCTTCACATTCTGGCAGTCCAACGAACAAATCTGGGTTTGTCGGATGCTAGAAGAATGCTTCCTGCCCTAATGCATAGTGCTAACTCTAAAGTTTGGTGGAGGAGGAATAATGGTCTGGGGCTGTTTTTCATGGGCTAGGCCCCTTTTTTCCAGTGAAGGGAAAACTTAAAGCTACAGCATACAATGACATTCTAGATGATTCTGTGCTTCCAACTTTGTGTTAGGCCTTTTCCTGCTTCAGCAGGAAGGTCCATACAGAAATGGTTTGCTGAGATCGGTGTGGAAGAACTTGACTGGCCTGCACAGAGCCCTGACCTCAGCCCCATTGAACACTTTTGGAATGAACTGGAGCACCGACTGCGAGCCAGGCCTAATCGCCCATCAGTGACTGACCTTACTAAAGCGGCTGATATGGCAGCAAAGGGGGGACCAACTCCATATTAATGGCCATGATTTTGGAATGAGATGTTCGAGCAGGTGTCCACATAATTTTGGTCAGGTATGTGTATAATGAGAAGACCCCAACATGCAAATGTGTGTCTTTCCCCTATTTCTCCACAAAGGGGGGGGTGTGAGCCTTTCAACACAATCTGCCTTCCTGATTTTTAATTTTTTATATTATTTTAAACATTTTATATAACAGATATTTAAAAATGCAAACCAGATTTTATACTGTACTTAATTTCAGTTTTCTATTTTCCTATGAACTTTTTTTTATATAGTAAAATTATGTAAATAAATCATTACCTGCATGCCTGTGATCTATAACCTAACCTGCATCATTTTGCTTTACAAATATTCCCTCAAAGTTTGCAAGTTTCATATCTAATGACACAATTAATTCACTCATCAATTTATTTTTCGTAATAATATGCAGTTGTTAAAGTTTGATAGTAGATTGTAGTAATAAACACAGGGTGGAGACAAAATACACTGAATATACAAAGCATTAGGAACACCTTCCTAATATTGAGTTGCAAAAAAGCCTCAATTCGTCGGGGCATGGACTCTACAAGGTGTCGAAAGCGTTCCACAGGGATGCTGGCCCATGTTGACTCAATTTCAGCTTTTCTTTCTTTCATCACATTCCCAGTGGGTCAGAAGTGCAATACACTCAATTAGTATTTGGTAGCATTGCCTTTAAATTGTTAAACTTGGGTCTAACGTTTCGGGTAGCCTTCCACAAGATTCCCACAATAAGTTGGGTGAATTTTGGCCCATTCCTCCTGACAGAGCTGATATGACCGAGTCAGGTTTGTAGGCCTCCTTGCTCACACAGGCTTTTTCAGTTCTGCCCACAAATGTTCTATAGGATTGAGGTCAGGGCTTTGTGATGGCCACTCCAATACATTGAGTTTGTTGTCCTTAAGCCATTTTGCCACAACTTTGGAGGTATGCTTGGGGTCATTGTCCATTTGGAAGACCCATTTGCAACCAACTTCCTGACTGATGTCTTGAGATGTTGCTTCAATATATCCACATCATTTTGATGACATCTGTTTTGGGAAGTGCACCAGTCCCTCCTGCAGCAAAGCACCCCCACAACATGATGCTGCCACGTCCGTGTTTTACGGTTGGGATGGTGTTCTTCGGCTTGCAAGCCTCCCCCTTTTTCCTCCAAACATAATGGTGGTCATTATGGCCAAACAGTTCTATTTTTGTTTCATCAGACCAGAGGACATTTCTCCAAAAGGTACGTTCTTTGTCCCCATGTGCAGTTGCAAACCGTAGTCTGGCTTTTTTATGGTTTCTTCCTTGCTGAGCGGCCTTTCAGGTTATGTCGATATAGAACTCGTTTTTACTGTGGATATAGATACTTTTGTACCCATTTCCTCCAGCATCTTCACAAGGTCCTTTGCTGTTGTTCTGGGATTGATTTGCACTTTTCGCACCAAAGTACGTTCATCTCTAGGAGACAGAACACATCTCCCTGAGCAGTATGACGGCTGCACGGTCCCATGGTGTTTATACTTGCGTACTATTGTTTGTACAGGTGAACGCGGTACCTTCAGGCGTTTGGAAATTGCTCCCAAGGATGAACCAGACTTGTGGAGGTCTACAATATTTTTTCTGAGGTCTTTGCTGATTCCTTTTGATTTTCTCATGATGTCAAGCAAAGAGGCACGGAGTTTGACGGTAGGCCTTGAAATACATCCACAGGTATACCTCCAATTGACTCAAATTATGTCAATTAGCCTGTCAGAAGCCTCAAAAGCCATGACATAATTTTCTGGAATTTTCCAAGCTGTTTAAAGGATGTCAACTTAGTGTTTGTAAACTTCTCACCCACTGGAATTGTGATACAGTGAATTATAAGAAAAATTACTACTTTGTGTCATGCACAAAGTAGATGTCCTAACCGACTTGCCAAAACTATAGTTTGTTAACTAGAAATTTGTGGAGTGTTTGAAAAACAATTTTTTTAATGACTCCAACCTAAGTGTATGTAAACTTCCGACTTCAACTGTATATGAACTATAAAGGTATTGTAGCCATGTCAGTCTTTTTAGATGATACTATGGATGATGCTACGTTTTTAGCACTTGCAGGCGGATTGAATTTAGCAAATCAACCAGTTATTTTAAGTTCTTCCATGTGTTGTCTTCCAGCAAAGCTAACAGAACAAGCAGCCCTGTGCTTTGAAATGGCAGAAGTTTCACAATGCTGCTCACTTCCTGGACTTAGTGTCATACATTTTTAGTGCAAGAGAGGAACTGGAGAAAAATATCCGTGGCTGAGGATGACTAGTAAAACAAACCGCACAATGAATGCATGAACAGTAGGGTCTAACTTTAGTCTGAAACGTTTTAACTAACTGGATCTGAATATAGTAAGACTAGAGAAGGAGCTGTGACTACGTGTGGGCGAGTTTGTTGTTGCTGTTAGGATGTCTCTGCTCTTTCATTTGTTGTGGTGTTCTCTGGCAAGGTTGGGTTTGGAAAGTGCGTCTACTGGTCTAGTGAGTGACAGCATCAGTCTTGGAGAATTTGAATTGAAGCTAGGCAGTAGTTTTTTGACTCCTAACATTTGACTCCTAGCAATATGCTGTGTGCATGTGTTTATGAATTACCCTTTTGCTTGGAAAGGGAATTGGGTCAATTGACTAAAATTTCTTCAGTAATGTTGTATGAAGACTGTCACATTTGCAAAAAAATGTGCTTAGGAATGGATTTTAACAAATTAAAAGTTTATAGAGGGTGGGGAAGAAAGTTGAGACAACTTGACAATTTTCATTGAGATTTCCCTTTTATAGTTCATGACTTTCCAAATCTCACAGTTTACACAGGGCCACCTGTTTCCAGAGCTTGTTTGTTGTATTAACGTGTGTGTGTGTATTTGGGTCCCAGGGACAGGTAGTAATGTGGTGATGTGCTGTAGTTCATTCATTCCTTGAGTTGAGACTGCCTCTAGGGAGCACTGAGAGTATGCGAGGCACTGTACCAGTGAGACAGTGACTCAGTCTAGGCTGAGCTCTTGTGGTGCTTCTCCGTGGTCTGACCTCGGTTCCACAGCGTGCGCCAGTCACAGAGGAGCTCAACTTGAGATCCTGAAGAGCCTCCTGTGTTTCAGTGAGTATTGTGACAGCAGCAGGAGTAGTGCATTGAAATCAGCTCCCGCAACGGGACTCGGCGAGCTCAAACAGGACGGTAAAATCCACATAATAGTCATCTCTGAAAGCCTGCTGTCTTTAGACGTCGTTCCTCTTTTGAAGTGGGCCATGAGGGCAGAATGTTTGACGCTGGTTGCCTTATTGGCGCTGGAATATGTGTGTCGGAGTGAAGCCATGTCCACCTGTAAGTCTCTGGACTTGGAGCTGGTGAAGAGGAAACGTATTGAGGCCATCCGTGGACAGATACTGAGCAAGCTGCGGCTGCCCAAGGAGCCAGAGATTGACCAGGAGGGAGACTCTGAGGAGGTCCCAACCTCCCTGATGTCCATCTACAACATCACAGTGGAGCTGAGTGAGGAGCAGGTGCAGACGTACATACCGGCCACTCGGGATGCAGAAGAGGAGGCATACTTTGCAAAGGAGGTCCACAAGTTCAACATGAAACAAAGTGAGTGCACTAGCTTTGCAAGGATAACGACGCCGAGGCTTTTTCTAAAATGTTTTATGAGATTAGTGGGATCTTGGGATCTCAACCAAGGGGTTGCAAGATCGAATCCTCGAGCTGATAAGGTAAAAATCTGTCGTTCTGCCCCTGGACAAGGCAGTTAACCCATTGTTCCTAGGGCGTCATTGAAAATAAGAATTTGTTCTTTATATGATTTGCCTAGTTAAATAAAGGTGAAATAAAAAATGCCTCCATACAGAATCTTTCCAGATCCTTGATACCCTCGTCTGCGCTTATGGACTGCCCTCTTCAATTCAAACCACAGGTTTTCAATGTGGTTCAAGTCCGGAGACTGAGATGGCCATTGCAAAAATGTTGGTTTTGTGGTCAATTAACCATTTATTTGTGGATTTTTTTATGTGTGCTTAGGTTATTGTCTTGCTGGAAGATCCAATTGTGGCCAAGTGTCATCCTCTTGGCAGAGGCAACCAGGTTTTGGCTAAAATATCCTGGTACTTTGTAAAGTTCCTGATGCTGTTGACCTTAACAAAGGCCCCAGGACTAGTGGAAACAAAATGGCTCCATAACACCATGCCATTGCAAGTAACAAAATATATTTTGGTACTTGTAACAAAATATATTTCTCTGTGCAATTGTATTAGTATAATATCATTTCCAAATGTTTTGAGCATGCTATGTAGCTTGGTATTTGTGTGACTTGTAGTATTTATCATTCTGAACTTACCTGTATATCCATGCATGCTGCTGCTTACACAGATAATACGGCCTGGGTAATTCCAGTCCTCGGGGGGCCTCATTGGTGTTACACTTCTTCTCCATCCCTAGCAAACACACCTGATTTTAAACTAATTGCATTCTAAACTGAAGATCATGATTAGTTGATTATTGGAGTCAGGTGTGTTAGCTGGGACTGGGGCAAAAACTGTGACACCAATCAGGCCCCCGAGGACTGGCGTTGCCCAGGCCTGCGAGTAGCTTGTCAAGTTAAAGTGGATGTTTCCCTAGCCTTACTTTAGTCAGGTATAGGCGTGTTAAATGCTTAATGTGTGTAGGGGGCTCTTCAAAGGTTGATTTTTAAGGTATAAATCTTTAATTAGGCCATACCATTGGAGAGGCGTGCGAGATATTTGCAGACCTATGCCTATTTGGCAACCCTTTTCCCACGTCGGAGAGTATATCCGTGGACGGTTCTGATAAGGAAATTGTCGTTTGCATCGCTGTGCAGTTCCCAGGAATGAATTAAGTCCAATTGTCAGATGCTACCACCCCCCTCGAAATGAAAACCAAACATGCTCAGTTCTACTTCCCGTCTGCGGCAGCAAGTTACCCAATTGCGGGTCTGATGATCTATTCTAGACAAACATGTGAAACACCAGTGTGTTTGCTAAGCTAGACACAACATGGATTCCATGTTTGGTTTTGATTTAGAGGGGGTGGGGACATTTTAACAATTGGATGTCATTTTTTTCCTGGGCAAAGCTTAGGAACGATTTCCTTATCAGAACCGTCAACCGACCACTGATGTACTCTCCGATGTGGGAAAAGTGTAGCCAAACAGAGTCGGCAATCTCGGCAAGGTGGCTCAATGTCCTACAGCTAGACCATATTGTCACTTAGAATGTGGAGGGTGAGACCGATGGATGGGGCAAGGGAGGTTTCCTCGGACTGATTCCTGTGTGCTTATCTGGGCAGCTGGCAGGAAGGAACACTTCAGGATACATTCTGTTAAATGACTCAAGTCGTGCCCTCGCCAATAATATGGCTTCTATCCCTGTAAACCATGAAGCACCTGTCAACCTTTTCACCACACTGGATTCTGCGACGTAGGATGATGCAGAGAGGGTTCGCAGACATGCAAACGATTAAGCTAATCAAGGCTATTTCAACCATGTCATATGTTGTGAATATGATGCATTTGAAATAGTGCTGTAGTTTCTGACTGAGCAAATTTAGAAACTGCAGTTGGTGGAACATTTTTAGGATGTAAATGTGTATAATTATGTCCTTTAGATAAGGTTGTTGACTGGAAATGGGTGTTTCTTCCATTGGTTTACTGAACTGACTGCAATGGCCCTGTCTGCTGTGTTTAAAACCACGGCCTGCCTCAACCTTTTACCTCTCCCTACCAGATGTTTCCTTCCCTTTGCTGGATCCTTCCCCTTTTCTGTCTAAAGACAGTATAAATCTCTGCAGTGTAAACTTGTTGTCCAGGCAGTCACTGAGCCGGTTAGGTTTGCCCTAGAAGCTCTCATGATCGTGACCTCTGAATAGCTCCCTTTTTCGTTTAGTGTAATGCTATGTGGTGGTGCATCATGGTTTGCTCTCGAGAACCCAAGGTGGCATTCTGCTCAGAGTTCTCAGGCGTAAGTATCGCCCAGAGGCTGGGACCATGTGAACTACAATCCCCACACTCTGCTTTAATGTTTATAAACGTTAATAATCCTCACTTGCAATAAGGTTTTGGAAACATAAAGCCCTCTCTTTTCACATCACATAACAAATAACTTCACAAATGCAAATTATACACTTACAATTATACACTGTTTTAACACAGTTGCAGCCAACAATATTTTTTAATTGAGAACTTGTTCTCAACTAGCCTACCTGGTTAAATAAAGGTGAAATAAAATTAAAACACTTTTTTGGCTTCCTTATTCCGTTACACGCAGGTGTTCGGAGCACTCTAGATAGCTAATTAGCACAGGTGGTCGCCTCTGTCTTCTGTCGGTCTTCTGTAAGAAACCGCTGTAACATGGAAATATGGCTGGGGTTCCCCCTCCCCCACCCCGGCAGAAGATACCTTTGTGAATAGATGCTAGAGTTAGCTAGAGGCTACAGCGTGGTGTGATCTGGCCCCCAGAGCAGGCTCACTTCCTCAGCGGCCTTTCCAATGTGTAATTATTGTTACAGCCTCACAGGGGTAATTTTGGCTCCAGCGGAGAGTATTTGAGGCAAAGCCAAACCTGAAACTGCTTTCGCCTCTCCCTGAGAGTGTCTTTTTATATAACATAATCTATCCACAATAGTTTTTTTACCGGTACAAATGCTTTCTCTATGGCCTCCTCTCTTACACCGACTGGTCCTGTAGTAGAAATAATTAACAATCGCTGATGGACTCTCTTTCTTCCGCAGGTGAGAACACCAGTAAGTACCAAATGCTCTTCAACATGTCTGAGATGCGGTCTGTATTGGGGACAGATCGACTGCTCTCTCAAGCTGAGCTCCGTATCCTCATCAAAAATCGTGGCATGCACGACAGAAGTGAGCAGAGGCTGGAACTCTACAGAGGCACTGGAGATAAGGCACGTTACATGAAGTCCCATTTTGTCTCAAAGGAATGGGCCAATCGCTGGGTCTCCTTTGATGTTACACAGACTCTGAGGGAGTGGCTGAAAGGGGCTGGTAAGTTACAATTTCCTTTAGGGTTGTAGTCATAATTGCATAACACAAACAGTCTGTTGAATCACTGACAATCATATCCTGTTACAAATCTGTGTTTGATTTAAGTGGCACTACAAAGAAGGCCTATGGCAAAGCATGTGTAAGAACTTTCCAATAGACTTTTACACCTAAAACAGCAGACCTATTCCTTCAGGTTAAAAAAAAAAAAAAAGTTGATACACAATTTATATTTGGATTTTTACAACATTTTCCAGGAAAGGAGCAAGGATTCCAATTGAAGTTGCCTTGTGAATGTGGGAAAGCAATGGAAGAATTCCTCTTTGAAATATCAGGTATTTGCAGTCTACTAGCTATATTCACTATATTGAAATCAACTCAAGCCACACTTTTTCTGACAAAGCTCCACTGTAAATCTCTTTACTGACAAATGTGTCAATGTTTTAGGGATGAACAAGCCAAGGGGAGATAAAGAAACTCTCTTCATGAACATGCCAAAGCCTCACATTTTACTGATGTCACTTCCTGTGGAACGCCACAGCCAGCTTAGCTCTCGGAAGAAACGACAAAGCACTACTGAAGAGATCTGCTCAGAGTGAGACTATTCTTTGTTCCACCTGCCCAAGAAAACATTTTATAACTATAAATTAATGTCTCTTAAATGTGTGTTAATTAAGCAATAAGGCACAAGGGGATGTAGTATATGGCCTATATACCACGGCTAAGGGTTGTTCTTAAGCACGACGCAACGCGGAGTGCCTGGATACAGGCCTTAGTCGTGGTATATTGGCTATGCACCACAAACCCCCGTGGTGCCTTATTGCTATTATAAACTGGTTACCAACGTAATTAGAGCAGTAAAAATAAATGTATTGTCATACCGATGGTATATGGTCTGACATACCACAGCTGTCAGCCAATCAGCATTCAGGGCTCGAACCACCCAGTTTATAATCTCTTTTAGCTGATGGATATACTGTAGGCCTACATAGACGCCTTGTTAATGCCCTGTTTTTAAGAGATGAGGTGTATAACTCACAGGTGTGTGTGTGTGTGTGTGTGTACCCCCAGCAAATCGGAGAGTTGCTGTGTGCGAAAGCTTTACATTGACTTCCGTAAGGACCTGGGCTGGAAATGGATCCATGAACCCACTGGCTACTTTGCTAACTACTGCATTGGCCCATGCACCTATATATGGAACACAGAGAACAAGTACTCCCAGGTAATGCTACCAATCATGTACCTGTAAGCCTCCCTATTGTTTACTGTCTCTAAAGGATCTGTACAGTAATGCCACTATATAGCCACGGGGTGAGATAGAGACTATATTCAGAACAAGATGGTCTGTAACTGTTCCATGAGATATCTAGTAACCTTTTGTTTACTTAACCACAGGTACTGGCTCTGTATAAGCACCACAATCCTGGAGCCTCTGCCCAACCTTGCTGTGTTCCACAGGTCTTGGAGCCCCTACCCATTCTCTACTATGTGGGTAGGCAACACAAGGTCTGTGAATACTGTATTGTTAACTCATAACATCCTCATTGAATTGAAATGATAGTCAACGAAGCTGCTGGGTTAAAATGTTTCTGAACAATGTCTATCCACTGAAGGTACTCTTCCTTTTTTCTTCTTTTCTTGCACAGGTGGAGCAGTTGTCCAATATGATTGTTAAGTCCTGCAAGTGTAGCTAGAATTACATATATATCCATTTTCTTATTCATCGTATTTCCTTGTACTCATGGAGTCCTAGCGAACATCTGGATGTAGTCCAGACATCATTTCCGAATGTTAATAATATTATTTGACATATTTCCCAGCTGAGGATTTCCTTATTCAATGATTAGTGGATGTTTTTTTATTTACATAGTGGTTTATGGAGTTTTTTAATAGTTATTTAGATTTGCCAATGTCCTGGGTGTGTCAATAGACTTGTCTTATTGTCATTGTGTTTCAGTATTTACAGTGTATTCACAAAGTATTCAGACCCCTTCTCTTTTTCCACATGTTGTTACGTTACAGCCTTATTCCGAAATGGATTAAATAAAATACAAATCCTCATCAATCTACACACAATACCTGTAAAAAAGGTTGTCCCCCTCCTCTCCTCTCTACCTAACTTCCCCTTCACAGTCCCTTCAGTTTCTCTTAAGTCCCGTTAGTTTGGCTGCTCAGCCTACCTAAGTTATCCCTCACCCAACATAGCCCTGCCATTCCCAAACAAACAGAGTGCTTGGAAAGGGGCATCTGGACACTGCACCCACCCACTCAGGTCAGAGCATTATTGCTGTCTGAATGGAGAAGACTCATGTGTCTGAGGACTTTTTATTGTCGACAGTAACATGAAAGTCTGACTGTTGTGTGTGAGCGTCGAAAATAACCACAACAATAAGAATCCAAGTAATTCGGATTACCAAAATCATATAAACATATTCAATGGAAACGTGTGTGTGTGTGTGTGTGTGTGTGTGTGTGTGTGTGTGTGTGTGTGTGTGTGTGTGTGTGTGTGTGTGTGTTGTTGACTATCAAGAGTACAGTGATGGGCCTCAACAACATGTTCTAACCGGACCGCACTATAGTGAGCAGAACCAACCAATCAGTTCTAAGTATATAGCGGTTGAGGGCATTCACAGCCGACCGCTTAGATGGGTGGGGGCATACCAGCCAACTGTTTTTATGTGGTCCTTCTAGCCGGATTTAGTGACAAACTCTTTTTTTACATGGTCCGTCATTTGTTCAGATTAGTCTTTACAATACCACAATGACATAGCGAAAACCTGTGATTGTGTCGAGGCACAGATCTGGGGAAGGGTACCAAAACATTTCTGCAGCATTGAAGATCCCCAAGAACACAGTGGCCTCCATCATTCTTAAGTGGAAGAAGTTTGGAACCACCAAGATTCTTCCTAGAGTTGGCCGCCCGGCCAAACTGAGTAATTGGGGGAGAAGGGCCTTGGTCAGGGAGGTGACCAATAACCTGATGGTGACTCTGACAGAGCTCCAGTTTCTCTATGGAGATGGGAGAACCTTCCAGAATGTTTGTCAGCGGCAGGGAGTGGGAGACTAGTCAGTATCGAGTGAAAGAAGAACAGAACAAAGTACAGCGAGATCCTTGATGAAAACCTGCTCCAGAGCCCTCAGGAACTCAGACTATAAGGTGAAGTTCCACCTTCCAACAGGACAACGACCCAAAGCACACAGCCAAGACAATGCAGGAGTGACTTCGGGACAAGTCTCTGAATGTCCTCGAGTTGCACAGCCATAGCCAGGACATGAACCAGATCGGACATCTCTTGAGACCTGAAAGTAGCTGTGCAGCGACGCTCCCCATCCAACCTAACAGAGCTTGAGAGGATCTGCAGAGAATGGGAGAAACTCTCCAAATACAGGTGTGCCAGGCTTGTAGCGTCATACCCAAGAAGAATCAAGGCTGTAAAAAAAAAATCGAAATGTATTTTTGCTTTGTCATTATGGGGTATTGTGTGTAGATTGATGAGGAAAAATGTATTTAATCCATGTTAGAATAAGGTTGTAACGTAGCCAAATGTGGAAAAAGTCAAGCGGTCTGATTACTTTCCAAATGCACTGTATGCTCCCTGGGGCACTTCCTCAGGAAGTATAGAGGAAGGAGACGGGATTAGTTTGGGTCTGTTACTCAAAATACTGAATGTACAATAGCATGAACTCCCTCTTATTAGTTGCCGTTCATCTTTTAAAGGAATGCATCTTCATCACACCCCTTCATCAAGTCTCAAGAAGGTAATGGAATATAAAATACAAAAATAAACAAATGATGATTAAGCCTACTTGACCAACAGTTGACATAATTTGTAGATGCTGTGTGCCTTTAACTATAAATAAGTTAACAGGCTGCTTGACTGACACTCTCTGATGGTATGTCAGGTCGACCTGATAGTGCTGGTTGGCTCTCACTCAAGGTTAAGTGCATGTGAGAGTCTTTGTGCTTGCAGACACCTACAAGTGAATAAGGGGGAGGAAGATAAAGTAGCTTGAATGAAAGGGTTCTCATCTTCAGGGGTGAACACATGGCAAATAACGAGACACCCAGGTGTCCACAACATGTTCAATTCATCTAAAGTTAATCTACAAGTAAACTGTATTTTGAAGCATGGCTGTACAAAATAAAGGCTGCCTTTTGAGACAATATTATCTCAGGCTTTCTCGGCCCGTGTCTGGTCTTTAGTGCCCTCTAGGGGCTTGACTCAATAAACAGTTACAGTGTTGTGAACAAGGTTTCACAGTAAATCACTGTCTCAGACATTTTATATATCAACATATATTTATACATCTTTTTAATAATTTAGACAGGGGAGTCCCATTGAGATCAATATATTTTTTCAAGGAAGCCCTGCATGACAAGTCCAAGCAATTACACAATAAAAGTTACGGTCAAAGGCAGGAGCATATGAAACACACAACGAAAAAAAACAACGAAAAACACAATCATAAAAAAAACATCTACATTCCTCAGCGAAGACGTGCTCTACCAACTCTCTGAACTGCACGAAAAGCACCAATGCATCCAACTGTGGGGTATTCTGTAGATTGTTACATAAGTGAGATGCGAAGAAACTAAAAGCTGTTTTACTTAAATCTGTAGTGACAGAAGGAATTTCAAAGTTCGCCAGCCCTGTGACCTGGTATGTTATCTCGTACATCTAAAGGTTAGTAATGGCAATAGGTAATGCGGGAGTTTTTGCAAAACAGAATGCTTTTAAAACATTTTTTTTTAACCTATGCGACGTCAAAGAAGGCCAGCCTACTTTCTGATAGAGTGCAAAAACTGTCAGCTGCCTTCATGGAGATCAGGGGTTCCCAGCATTGGGGAAGATCCCCTCCCCCGCGTGTGTGACTCGTCTATTTCTGCGGGCACAAGCACTGTTCATGACACACTGTTCACACCCCTCTTGTTGGTGGAGAACGTGTTTGCAAGTTTAACGCTTATTTATTGCAATTCTACACATTTTGTCATGGGGTGAAAATAACATTTAGCCGTTTTAAAGCAAATTTTCTTGCAATTCTATACATTTTGCCATGTCTAATGTGTGTTCATGTAATATTTGAGTGACCAAAAAATTACAACAATATCTATGGGCTGAAAAACCTAAATAAAAAACCATTAGCTGACATGGGCTAGTTGATCTGGACATTTCTGACAAGTTATAAATAGCTCTTTAAGGTATGCAATGACTGACATGACAAGAGGAACTGATGATACAGTTTCGAAAATGAACCTTGTGCACTCTACTATTCAAACATTCAAGAGTAAGTTTAAAGCCAGACTGAGTTCCTCTAAAAATATATATTTTTTATTATTGTATTTTTTTTGGTGGGGGGGCCCACAATTTACCTCAAGTTTCTGAGATAAGGTAAACTTCCTGCTGTCTCCCATCTACCATTCCTGAACGGTCATAAGGTGAATGCACCAATTTGTAAGTCGCTCTGGATAAGAGCGTCTGCTAAATGACTTAAATGTAAATGTCTTTTCCCACACCAACTGTCCATGTGGCTCCTTGGCCCACTCAGAAAGAAGTGCCTAAGAGCTCCTTAGGGCTCTTGGTGGACTAGGGGCCTGCCATGTCGGTGCAGACCCAGCCAGGGCAGCGGGCATTCCATCAGCTGCCCAGGTCTCAGCCTAAATCCTGGACAGCACAGTCACTCCAATCTATAAAGAGGTCAACAAAACTATATCATACATATTTCTAAATGGCTAAATCTGTCATTTCCCCTTTCCCCTTGACAGTTGTGTGGACAGACAGTAGTCTACCTTTGTTGTGCCATAGGCTGTATTTGGCCTGGGCCTGATGGTTCCCCCTGCTGAGAGACAATAACGAACACCTCTATCAGCAAGCATAGAGGGGGAAGGTAGGAGCTCAATGTCAATTAGCATCACCTTCACCAGTGTTGGAGCCATAACTTTAAAAAAGTAATATATTACCTACTACGCGTTCTCTTTCAACAGTAACACATTACTTTACTTATTACTCCCTGGGAAAGGTAATTAGTTATACTACTCTTTATATTACTTTTTGCATTCTCACTCAATGTAAACAATGTCAATGTTATGTTACTTAGGCCTGCACACCACTGGATAATGGCAGCATTTCCTCTACTACATACCCAGCTACAAGCATGTTCAGCTCTCCCTGGGTTACAGCCTGTCCTCCTGAATGATTAAAATCAAGCCTGGGTTGTTTGGAGGAGGTATGTCTACATTTCTCTTCAGCAGCAGTGGTCAGGCCTAGGGGGTCTTTCGCTATGAGTTTTGTCATGGCGTGATGCTTTTGCAGGTGCTTCAAGAGGTTGGAAGTTGTGTTTCTTGCAGTGGAAAGGTGTTTCTCTCCTGGGCACAGTTTACACTTTTTACAGTTATATTCTTGTCATTTTGTCCTTCTACCAAATCAAAGTACTGGGAGTACTTCCACACTGAGAAACTATTTCAAATCATCTCTCAATGATAATCTCAGGCAGGTGGGTGCCCACCCCAAAGTGCTGCATGTATTTTTAATTTTACCTTTATTTAACCAGGTAGGTGTAACGGCTTTCTTCCGTCAAAGGAGAGGAGGACCAAAATGCAGCGTGGTTAGAGTTCATGTTCTTTAATCAGAGAAACTAACCATGAACACAATAAACGTGGCAAAACCGAAACAGTCCTATCTGATGCAGAGAACACAGGAGAGACAGGAAACAACCACCCACAAAACAGGCTACCTAAATATGGTTCCCAATCAGAGACAATGACTAACACCTGCCTCTGATTGAGAACCATATCAGGCCAAACATAGAAATAGACAAACTAGACACACAACATAGAATGCCCACCCAGCTCACATCCTGACCAACACTAAAACTATGAACTATGGTCAGAACGTGACAGTAGACCAGTTGAGAATAAGTTCTCATTTACAACTGTGACCTGGTCAAGATAAAACAAAGCAGTGCGACAAAAACAACAACACAGAGTTACACATAAACAAACGTACAGTCAATAACACAATAAAAAAATCTATGTACAGTGTGTGCAAATGTAGAAGAGTAGGGAGGTAAGGCAATAAATAGGCCATGGAGGTGAAATAATTACAATTTAGCATTAACACTGGAGTGATAGATGTGCAGATGATGATGTGCAAGTAGAGTTACTGGGGTGCAAAAGAGCAAGAGGATAAATAACAATATGGGGATGAGGTAGTTGGGTGTGCTATTTACAGATTGGCTGTGTACAGGCACAGTGATCAGGGAATATGCTTCGACAGCTGATGCTTAAAGGTCGAGTGGGACATATAAGACTCCAGCTTCAGTGATTTTTGCAATTTGTTCCAGTCATTGGCAGCAGAGAACTGGAAGGAAAGGCGGCCAAAGGAAGTGTTGGCTTTGGGGATGACCAGTGAAATATACCTGCTTGAGCGTGTGCTACGGGTGGGTGTTGCTATGGTGACCAGTGAGCTGAGATAAGGCGGGGATTTACCTAGCAAAGACTTAGATGACCTGGAGCCAGTGGGTTTGGCGACGAATATGTAGTGAGGGCCAGCCAACGAGAGCGTGCAGGTCGCAGTGGTGGGTAGTATATTGGGCTTTGGTGACAAAACGGATGGCACTGTGATGGACTACATCCAGTTTGCTGAGTAGAGTGTTGGAGGCTATTTTGTAAATGACATTGCCAAAGTCAAAGATTGGTAGGATAGACATTTTTACGAGGGTAAGTTTAGCAGCATGAGTAAAGGAGGCTTTGTTGCAAAATAGGAAGCCGATTCTAGATTTAATTTTGAATTGGAGATGCTTAATGTGAATCTGGAAGGAGAGTTTACAGTCTAGCCAGACACCTAGGTATTTGTAGTTGTCAATATATTCTAAGTCAGAACCGTCCAGAATAGTGATGATAGTCGGGCAGGCGGGTGCGGGCAATATTCGGTTGAAGAGCATGGATTTAGTTTTACTAGCATTTAAAAGCAGTTGTAGGCCACGGAAGGAGTGTTGTATGGCATTGAAGCTCGTTTGGAGGTTTGTTAACACAGTGTCCAAAGAAGGGCCAGATGTATACAGAATGGTGTCGTCTGTGTAGAGGTGGATCAGAGAATCACCAGCAGCATGTATACATATTGATATATATACAGATAAAAGAGTTGGCCAGAGAATTGAACCCTGTGGCCCTCCGATTTGACACACTGAACTCGATCTGAGGAGTAGTTGATGAACGGGGCGAGGCAGTCATTTGAGAATCCAAGGCTATTGAGTCTGCCGATAAGAATGCAGTGATTGACAGAGTCGAAAGCCTTGGTCAGGTCGTTGAAGACGGCTGCACAGTACTGTCTTTTATCGATGGTGGTTATGATATAATTTAGGACCTTGAGCGTGGCTGAGGTGCACCAGCTCGGAAACCAGATTGGATAGTGGAGAAGGTACAGTGGGTTTCGAAATGGTTGGTGATCTGTTTGTTAACTTGGCTTTCAAAGATTTTAGAAAGGCAGGGCAGGATGGATATACAGTGGGGCAAAAAAGTATTTAGTCAGCCACCAATTGTGCAAGTTCTCCCACTTAAAAAGATGAGAAAGGCCTGTAATTTTCATCATAGTTACACTTCAACTATGACAGATAAAATGAGGGGGGAAAATCCAGAAAATCACATTGTAGGATTTTTAATGAATTTTCAAATTATGGTGGAAAATAAGTATTTGGTCACCTACAAACAAGCAAGATTTCTGGCTCACAGACCTGTAACTTCTTCTTTAAGAGGGTCCCCTGTCCTCCACTCGTTACCTGTATTAATGGCACCTGTTTGAACTTGTTATCAGTATAAAAGACACATGTCCACAACCTCAAACAGTCACACCCCAAACTCCACTATGGCCAAGACCAAAGAGTTGTCAAAGGACACCAGAAACAAAATTGTAGACCTGCACCGGGCTGGGAAGACTGAATCTGCAATAGGTAAGCAGCTTGGTTTGAATAAATCAACTGTGGGAGCAATTATGAGGAAATGGAAGACATACAAGACCACTGATAATCTCCCTCGATCTGGGGCTCCACGCAAGATCTCACCCGGTGGGGTCAAAATGATCACAAGAACGGTGACCAAAAATCCCAGAACCACACGGGGGGACCTAGTGAATGACCTGCAGAGAGCTGGGACCAAAGTAACAAAGCCTACCATCAGCAAGAGCATTGAAGATGAAACGTGGCTGGGTCTTTCAGCATGACAATGATCCCAAACACACCGCCCGGGCAACGAAGGAGTGGCTTCGTAAGAAGCATTTCAAGGTCCTGGAGTGGCCTAGCCAGTCTCCAGATCTCAACCCCATAGAAAATCTTTGAAGGGAGTTGAAAGTCCATGTTGCCCAGCAACAGCCCCAAAACATCACTGCTCTAGAGGAGATCTGCATGGAGGAATGGGCCAAAATACCAGCAACAGTGTGTGGAAACCTTGTGAAGACTTACAGAAAACGTTTGACCTCTGTCATTGCCAATAAAGGGTATATAACAAAGTATTGAGATAAACGTTTGTTATTGACCAAATACTTGTTTTCCAGCAGTTGTGCTCAGTAGTTATGGTCAGTAGTTATGGTCTCTAGTTGTGTTGTTGTGGTCAGTAGTTGGTTCGTTGTGATCAGTAGTTGTGGTCAGTAGTTATGGTCTGTAGTTGTGGTCAGTAGTTGTGTGGTTATGTGCAGTAGATGTGTGATTGTGGTCAGTAGTTATTGTATGTAGTTGTGTTATTTTGGTCAGTATCTGTGTGGTTGTGGCTGTGTTCAGTAGTGTTGCGGTTCGTAGTTATGGTGTATGGTTCATTAGTCTTGGTCAGTAGTGTTGGAGTTGTGTTCAGTAGTTGTGTGGTTGTGGTCAGGAGTTATGGTCCCTAGTTGTGTTGTGGTCAGTAGTTATTTGTATTTAATCTTCATTTAAATAGGCAAATCAGAACAAATTCATATTTACAATTACGGCCTACCCCGGCCAAACCCTAACGACACTGAGCCAATTATGCGGCGCCTTATGGGATTCCCAATCACGGCCGGTTGTGATACAGCCTGGAATCGAACCAAGCACTGAGATGCAGTGCCTTAGACTGCTGCACTACTCGGGAGCCCAGTTGTAGTTGTGGTCAGCAGTTGTGTGGTCAGTTGTTGGTTGGTTGTGTTCAGTAGTTGTGGTCAGTAGGTATAGTCTCTAGTGTTCAGGAGTTGTGTGATCAGTAGTTAGTTGGTTGTGGTCAGTAGTTGTGTGATTGTGGTCAGGGGTTGTGTCCAGGACTGCTGGGCTGAAGAAATGCCAGGCCACGCAGAGACGCAAGAGATTGATCTTCACTGAGTTCGCTCCATTAGTTTGCACTATATATATATAGATCAACGTTTTTTTTCTGTGATCGAATCAACATTATATCAGCCCCTTTTCAATGCAAAAAACTAAACAAATCTAACTTTGCAAGATTGAGTCTGTGATTTTGTTACAGGCAGAGCCAGAGCACAAAAGGGAGTGGGGGTAAACCCACAAGTGGTCTTTCAATCACCCAGGGTTGAATGTGTTTTTCAAATCAGTTCAGATCAGAGCTGTGCTGGTGCAAATTTGTTGATATTCTTTGCTAGTTATTAGCCCAGTTATAGATAAGTATAGGTCAGCAATGGGGAATTACTGCTTCCTACAAAGCACAAATCGTTTAGGCTTAGGCTACATTTCAAGCTGTCTTTGAAAAGCCAGTCAGGTAAAAAGCTTATGTCTTAATGGGGCAGTGTTGTATTTTGAGACATGATTGAAGACGCAAATAAGCCAATAGGCAAAGAGGAAGCCTACATTGTCTAATTCTCTCTATGGTAATAATAAATCATTTTGTTTTGTAAAGTGGTTTCTTGCATCATACAACACATTACTTTGCAATTTACAGTACACTTATTTGGCTCATTGTCAAGTAAAAAAATAATTAATGTCAAGCACTTCATAATGTAAAAGTCTCATGCAATGGAGGCCACATAGGCTACTGTAGGCTATATCATAGAAATCAAAAGCTATTTCCATGTGAAAGTGTTATGGGATTTGCTCCATTGGTTTTGTTGGTAGTCCTTCACTATGCTCAAATGGCCACAATAGTCTAATGCCTAAAACTGTAAGGGTACAGTCTCAGTGTTCACTGTAAACGAGCGCCGGAAGATTCAACTCAATATTAGGAAGGTGTGCTTAATGTTTTGTCCACTCAGTTTATTTGTCTCTGACTATTACCAATGTGCTATAGTGAGAATGATTATTGAGGGATCTCCACTAAAACTAAACATGTTCATTATTGCTGAATGCCAGCACTCCCATTCAAACGCCAAATCCAATTCTGAAGTTTTCCAAAATTTCAATAGTCGAGTGAACGAGACAGGACTTGGAAGGACGTCCACGCGACACTATAACAGATTACATGTAACAAGGATTATAATGTAATCAGATTACGAAATCTAAGTAACTAATCAACCCGGATTACTTACATGTGTGGCCCTAATCAGATTACAATTACATTCTTAAAAATAGCCAATTACATGTTGGATTACTTAATCTAATTTCAAGATGTGGGCTGCAAGTGTTTTCAACAAACACACCGAAATTGCAGATTTTTTTGTATTCATTTTTTACATCTAAGAGCCACACAGCTTGAAGTCACCTTTCAGCGGGAATGGAAGCTTTCTCTTCTGTTATTATTTATCTGAAATCTCCAAAATCTCCCCCATTTAACCAGGATCTTTGTATCAAAAGGACATTTTTGATTAGTCAAAACAGTTCACTTCCCAAGCACTGAGATGAAATACATAAGAAATCAATTGCTTAGACTACTCAGCTAAATCTCTAGTTTCATTAAACTAAATTAAATAAACATTTTTAATAAACATTTGTATCTCAATATCAAATGATTTCTGGGTAACAGTTAAGTACCTTACAGTGATTGTTTTCCATAAAAATTCTCCCCAATAAACAAAAAATAGCTTCTTAGCAAAGAGCAATTTCTGAAGCAAAACTTGTTCTATGACTGTCTGCTAGTGGTCTGAGTGGGGAAGGGAAACATAAAAGTAGCTTTTATTGGCAGATCTCTTTCTTATTGGTCTATTTACTAGTTTACCGCCTGATGAGGTCACCAGGCAGGCCAAAACTCCATCCCACCAAAACAGGCTGACATTTCAGGTGTTCTTAATTATCATCATCTTCATAGTATTATTCCAACCTCAGTGTGAAAATATATATAGAAAACGTTTTTGACTGCACTGGGCCTTTAATCTCAAGAAATAGTTTAAAAAAAAGTTAGTTTGGGAACAGGTCTTTCTCTGCCCAACTCACAGGAAGCCTACTGTAGACCCAGTCTGAACAAAGCACGAGGTAGACTAGGCACAGAGTCATCGGACCATCCCCCTGCGAGCCCACAAACACACCAGTCTGCGTTGTAGAAAACCCTCTCACTCAAACAGCAGCAGCGGTACTGGCAGTACGATCAAGGCCTTTCCTTCAGTCTCCACAGGCAAACTCCGTTTTCACACCGGCTGCCTACTCCAGGCATGGCTGACGGCTGTACCCAGTCATGGCACTGCGACATTACACCCTCGACTTCAACCTCTCAGCGCCAGGTAAATTGCACACACGGGCATTCGTTAGACTACGAACGGTTTCAGCACGAAATATGCTCTGAGACCAGGTTGCACTACAGGACATGGGCCGTTGTCTTTCCGCATCTAGCTAGCTAACTACTTACTGTACGTTAGCTAGCTAATCGTTGACAATACGTGCAGTCTGTCCAATATACTTGCATAATATAGCTAGCTAGCTATGCACGATTTAGTGGGGGTGGGGGGGTTCTCCGAGGACACAACTCGTTAAAACTGAGTAAGAATATTTCTAGCTAAATGGCATCCGCTATCTTGATAGCTAGCTAGGTAGCATAATTCCAAGTCACTGGTTGCCAGCAGATTGACAGGCAAACGGGTAATATGACCTTTCGTGCAGTTGCTAGCAAGCTAACTAGATTAGCAAAGCCATGTGTCTGCTGCTGCGCCTGTCTGCGTGACTGGACAGTCAAACTGCTACTAGCTAAACAATGGTGACCATGCTTATTGATGAGGCTAGCCATCAATAAAGTACAAGGTCCCAGTGGCCAATAATCGGTATGATATCCATAGACACTCACTGTAAAAAGGCTTGCACGATCAATTTTCTAGTTAAATTAGGCTACTGCCATTTTCTTTGCATTGTGCTGCATAGCACTTTCAATTATTCGTAATTTTCGCCAACTATTATAGGTGGTTGTTACAAGTTATAGTGTGTGCAGTAAGAAACCCATTCTTATATACCTAGGAAGATAACACCTACTAAAACCTGCACAGGGACTGCAGTCATTGGCACTCTCGAACACACCTGATACATTCTGTTTAGTTGGGGTTGGAAGAGGCTCCCAGGGCTAATCCCTTACCTAGCAGGCCTAGTCACATTAGGAGCTGTGAAACACCGAGATGTCTGAGCTATAGCCTACTTCTCCCGTCCAGTTCAGTCATCAATCAGGCTAGGCAGAAATTAGTCTGGGACTGCCCTCTGGGAGAACGGGCCATTATCTGTGGTTCTGTCTGGAGGAGGAATTTCATGAGGGGGTTGTTGTGGTCATAACTGTGATCTCACCATATATACCCCTCTCCTATTCTGTTTAGCTGACTGTCCTTCGACTGTGCGTGGGCTGCAGTCTATATTTCAAGAGCAGGAAATGACAGAGACTGTCCATGACACTGAGGGACATGGATACCTTGCTACCTTCATTGGCAAGAATGGCAGGTAGGCACCAGTTCAATCAACACTGTCATTATTGATGTCACAATCAATATATTTTGTAGAATATATATATATTTTTTCCAAAATTCAGTGCTATAATAATAATAATAATAATAATAATAACCAGACATAAAAAAGCACAGGAGACAGTCAATGGGGATGTATTCAAACTATTGATAGATAACAAACTACCATACTATGCTTCAACAGGTGTTATTGAATTGAAGATTATGTGATCATGGTTACAATCTTCAAAGATAAAATGGGATTGAATAAAAAGAAAATGGCACTCCGTAGGGCAGGGTGCCACTAGTTCATGTATGGACATTTCCATGTGACACAGACTCACTGTTTCACTTTATAATAATAATAATAATATATGCCATTTAGCAGACGCTTTTATTTTACATTACATTTAAGTCATTTAGCAGACGCTCTTATCCAGAGCGACTTACAAATTGGTGCATTCACCTTATGACATCCAGTGGAACAGCCACTTTACAATAGTGCATCTAAATCTTAAATCCAAAGCGACTTACAGTCATGTGTTTGCCAAACAAAAACATTGATTGCAAAGTTTAACAAACCATAAACCTATGTATATGCAAAAGTCTCCTTTTAACAATTGCCACTGAAAATGTTGCTGAAACACATTTTCTTGAGGTGAAGATGCAAAGTTTGGTAACAGAATGACAGTTAAATCTCCCTCAGTTTGTAACTACGTTTTTCAGAAACTTGGTTAAATATCTACTCCAAATTAAGATTCAAAGATGTCGGCAGAAAGAATGACGTGACACCTTGAGTTTGAAAAAAATCTATTTTGGTTATTGAACTACAGTAAGTGAATAGAAGAAGGTCAACACCCAGCAACAGAATGACATCATGGGTCCTTGATCTGTACTATACAAAAAGGCCTAATTATAAATGTCATTCTGTTCATGAATTGTTACACAAAGGTAGAACATTTTATGCTCCTTTGCATGTTTGGATATTATTCTACACACTGGCTATTATTCTAATGAGCCACATTTGGTTGGTCCAGTCCGGACCAAATCTGTACCTTGTCTCCTCTTGCGGCTGCTTAGATTCACCATAAGTTTGCATGCTGTTCTGTTAGGTCAAATGCAGTCAGATTGTTCCAAACTAGAACGGCGTTGCTTTCCACTGCTTCCTAATATAAATAATTATATTTCTATAATCACATTTCCATCCAACCTTTTTTGTGCAAGTAAAGTACATGTTGGATAAAAGTGTCACGACAGGCCTGATTGAAACAGGATATTTGTCGGTAAACTTTGCAAATGTCGACAAAAGAAAATACGCTAGACACGGTAGGTTCTTTTTGTGCCTGAAATTAATTATGTAAGAAATGGAGGTGAGGCGCCTTTTTTTAATATGCGCAAACATCGAAATAACAACCATCATATTGAAGTAAATTTGGAGTCACGCAAAAATATGTTGTGTGGCCCAACCACTACGACTCGGGAAAGCATGTAGTTTATTAGGCTACAGATGAAATAAGTGATAATGAACTTGGCAGGGTGGTGAACGTGCATGATGATGAGCTTTATGCTCCTTTCCAATAAATATTGAGGGTGTTATTCTGGTGACGTGATGATCGATGCTTGACTGCCGTGTGACAAAATAAAATTTAGCTCAATTGTCCATTTTGTAATCTCATGTAGGTAGCCTACACGCACTGTATCTGCGAGCTGCTGACTGGAGTACACATGCCAAGACCAGAGTGGGCCCTCAGAACAACCTCAATTTCTCAGGGCATAGACTCTACAAGGTGTTGAAAGTGTTCCACAGGGATGCTGGCTCATGTTGACTCCAATGCTTCCCACAATTGTGTGAAGTTGGCTGGATGTCCTTTGGGTGGTGGACCATTGTTGATACACACAGGAGACTGTTGTGCATGACAAACCCAGCAGCGTTGCAGTTCTTTTACGTTGCCGTTCTTGCTAACACACCCATTCAAATGCACTTCTGTTTTGCCCATTCACACTCAGAATGGAAAACATGCACAATCCATGTCTCAAGGCTTAAAAAATGTGACTAGTTCGCTTTATTTCAGTTTGTGTGACAAAACAAGCAGTCATTGTGTAGGGAATCATTGTAAATCAAATGTTATTTGTCACATACAGGTGTTTAGCAGGTGTTATTGTGGGTGTAGCGAAATGCTTGTGTTTCTAGCTTCGACAGTGCAGTAATATCTAACAATTTCACAACATACCCCAATACACGCATCTAAGTAAAGGAATGTTATTAAGAATATATAAATATATGGACGAGCAATGTCAGAGCAATGGCATAGACTAAGATGCCGTATATACATATGAGATGAGTAATGCAAGATATGTAAAATGATGAAATGACTTGTGATTTCAAGTCTATGTTTATAGGCAGTAGCCTCTGTGCTAGTAATGGCTATTTAACAGTCTGATGGCCTTGAGATGGAAGCTGTCTGTTGCACCTGTACTGACCTCGCCTTCTGGATGATGGCAGTGGCTCGGGTGGTTGTTGTCTTTAATGATCTTTTTGGCCTTCCTGAGACATTGGGTGCTGTAGGTGTCCTGGAGGGAAGGGAGTTTTCCCCCGGTGATGTGTTGCCATTTCAGTTTGTCAGTGATGTGTATGCAGAAGGAACTTGATCCTTGTACCATCTAAACTGCTCTGAAACATATTTTACATAACCAAAGATATTGTATTTTCAGCTGTTTGAAGCTGGTGTACAAAACTGAAGAATGGGAAGTATAGAAATGGATCTGCTGCTTCTTAGGCTTGCTTTCAATGAGTGACAGATCTATAACTATCATTTCTATGTGAATTTGGTTGAGTCCACCCAAAAGTTACATATTGTAGCTTTAAATAAAGTTTGATTTTAGTCCTCTTCTTTAACTTTAATACTGATTAGGATTAAGCCAGTAGCTCAGCTGAAACAATCCAAGCGTTACATATGCTTTAAATGTTGATTTTTGGTTGTTTGTCAACCAAACAGAATTCAATAATACTTTTGTTATACAGTAAGGCGGAGATAAGTGGCCGAGATTGAGACATGTGTAGTTTACAGCAGTGGATGCGTCAATTCATACTACAAGCATAGTGGGCCTAATGACAATTGCTGAGTGTCATTACACTATTAGATTTTTTTGTAACATAATTCTCTTTCCATTCATCAAATTGCGGGTGCTCTTTTGAGATGCTGGAATTATTTTGTGAGTGGACAAACGTGCATGGCTAGCCAACAGGAGTGGCTTTGGAGTGATTGTTTGACAATCGGACACAAACGCCATAAATGAATGTATTCCTTATGTAAATCTGTGACTATATATAGTTGGTCAATACCAGTAAGACATGACATTTACTTTCACCCCTGAATGTAACAGTATTTATTCAACCTTTAAAAATGAGTCATGCATCCATGGCCACATTTTGAGGTTAGCTTACTGTAACTATACATGTCTTCCTATGCAATCATATTCTGCAAGGAATCTTGGTTGTGCTATTAGCTGAAGCACCGTGATAACTCATTAAGTTGACATATACAGTTGAAGTCAGAAGTTTACACCTTAGCCAAATACATTTAAACTCAGTTTTTCCACAATTCCTGACATTTAATCCTAGTAATAATAATAATAATATAATATATGCCATTTAGCAGACGCTTTTATCCAAAGCGACTTACAGTCATGTGTGCATACATTGTACGTATGGGTGGTCCCGGGAATCGAACCCACTACCCTGGCGTTACAAGCGCCATGCTCTACCAACTGAGCTACAGAAGGACCAAAAAATGCCCTGTCTTAGGTCAGTTAGGATCACCACTTTATTTTACGAATGTGAAATGTCAGAATAATAGTAGTGATTTATTTCAGCTTTTATTTCATTCATCACATTCCCAGTGGGTCAGGCGTTTACATACACTCAATTAGTATTTGGTAGCATTGTCTTTAAATTGTTGACCTTGGGTCAAACGTTTCAGGTAGCCTTCCACAAGCTTCCAACAATAAGCTTCCCATTCCTCCTGACAGAGCTGGTGTAACAGAGTCAGGTTTGTAGGCCTCCTTGCTCGCACACGCCTTTTCCGTTCTGCCCGCAAATGTTCTATAGGATTGAGGTCAGGGCTTTGTGATGGCCACTCCAATACCTTGACTTTGTTGTCCTTTAGCCATTTTTCCACAACTGTGGAAGTATGCAACCAAGCATCAACTTCCTGACTGATGTCTTGAGATGTTTCTTCAATATATCCACATAATTTTCCTTCCTCATGCTGCCATCTGTTTTGTGAAGTGCACCATGCCTTCCTGTAGCAAAGAACCCCCACAACATGATGCTGCCACCCCTGAGATTCACGGTTGGGATGGTGTACTTTGGCTTGCAAGCCTCCCCCTTTTTCCTCCAAACATAAAGATGGTCATTATGGCCAAACGGCTCTTTTTTTTTCTTCATCAGACCAGAGGACATTTCTCCAAAAAGTACAATCTTTGTGCCCATGTGCAGTTGCAAACTGTAGTCTGGCTTTTTTATGGCCATTCTGGAGCTGTGGCTTCTTCCTTGCTGAGCGGCCATTCAGGTTATGTTGATATATGACTCGTTTTACTGTGGCTATAGATACTTATGTACCCGTTTCATCCAGCATCTTCACAAGGTCCTTTGCTGTTGTTCTGGGATTTATTTGCACTTTTCACACCAAAGTACGTTCATCTCTAGGAAACTGAACGCATGTCCTTCTTGAGCGTTATGACTGCAGCGTGGTCCCATGGTGTTTATACTTGCGTACTATTGTTTGTACAGATGAACGTGGTATCTTCAGCTGTATGGAAATTGCTCCCAAAGATGAACCAGACTTGTGGAGGTCTACAACTTTTTAAAAAATTGTTTAGGTCTTGGCTGATTTCTTTTGATTTTCCCACAATGTCAAGAAAAGATGCACTGAGTTTTGAAGGTCGGCCTTAAAATGCATCCACAGGTACACCTCCAATTGACTCAAATGATGCCAATTAGAAGCTTCTAAAGCCATGACATCATTTTCTGGAATTTTCCAAGCTGTTGAAAGGCACAGTTAACTTTGTGTGTAAACTTCTGACCCACTGGAATTGTGATACAGTGAAATAATCTGTCTAAACAATAGTTTGAAAAATGACTTGTCATGCACAAAGTAGATGTCCTAACCGAGTTGCCAAAACTATAGTTTGTCAACAATAAATTTGTGGAGTGGTTGAAAAATGAGTTTTAATGACTCCAAACTAAGTGTATGTAAAGTTGGCTGCACAAAAATGTTGTGATTGAGAAATATTTAATGTGTGTGAGGAATTTGTAAAATCCCAGTTATTTTTTACCAATACCCAGACTGTCCAATGAAAACACCAGGTGTGTTACAGTGGTCAGACATCCTTTAGGAAGACCATTGATTGGCCAGTTAAGTGTATCATTGGTACAACAATGGCTTTCGTTCAGTTGAACGCATGGCCCTTTAGTAGCTTTGTGTATCGGATCAAAGGGCTTTTCTGCTTCCTGTTTTGTGTGGTGAGTGGTAAACACAGCTGGTGAGGCATTGTGTGGGCCTAAGCCTGCATGAATATGGCTGCCCGCAGCAACACAACACACCATTTTGGATAAAAAATGCTCAACCTTCAGCTGCCCCTGGCTCTCCACTGTGCTTTCAGAAAGGTTAGGTCAATAATAGGTCACAACCTGTATCATGCCATAGCCGTAGCCTATAGGATATCTGCTAATCATGAGCTCTAGGTTTAAGGAGAAGTGAGTGCGAAGTTATAGCCTAGAATCAATGCTATTCTCCCCCTCACTTTAACTCTGCGCTTCTTTCTGTCTGTCTCTCTTTTCAGGTTGGTTATTCTGCGTGTGCACTCCCAAGGTCTGGTTACCGTTGATCTGCAGTGTTGTGAAGGAGATAACATTGCACAAGTAGATAATGTAGGTGACGAGAGGAAAAACAATTGTCTTTGCACTGGACCTGCTAATATCCAATCACAATAACGGAAATATAAAAAGAAACAATATACTATTTAACAGACCTTCAGAATGCCCTTAGTAAGACACCTTTCCATGAGTTCGTTACAGCAACACTTGACCGTAGGCCTTTGGACTATTTTGACATTTAGGATATTTTTCTTAATATAACATTGGGATATGCAACATAATACATTTGATTTTTCTTTTTTTCACTCAGCTTTTGAATGCACTGGAAAAGAAGCTAAAAAGTCTCCTACATGGAAACATTAGGGGGGTCAAGAGGTAAGCCCTGAGTGGTGGATGATCTGACTAGTGGCCTTGTTGTGTGATGACTGGAGAGCTACACAAGCTGTAGTGTGACGTGATTACCCTGTCACCATGAACATGATTTAGACTACCCCCCCCTCCTTCCCCAGGCTCCCAGCTCTGACACGAGGCGCAGCTGTTGATCGATACTGGCCCACAGCCGACGGCAGACTGGTGGAGTATGACATTGATCGGGTTGTATACGATGAGGACTCTGCATACCAGAACATAAAGATCTTGCACTCACAGCAGTTTGGCAATATCCTGATCCTCAATGGGGATGTTAGTAAGTAGAATATAACATTCCTACCAGAGTATGTGAACGTGTCCAATATGATTGGAGCACGGAGCGAGTTTCCCAAAGGCTGGAGCGTCAGCCTTCTCACCCGCTCCAATTCCGCTGAGGGCATGCCTGGCCCAGCAAGCATTTGTAGGCTACTTGTGTGCTACTATTAGACCCTTGCTTTAGCTACTGTCATGGAGTTTGCTAAATATTTTCATACAGAAACAGATTAAACACACAGGTGCAAAATCAAGGTGACTTACAAAGATGAGGAGGACCAAGAGCAAGAGAGGGAGTGCGGTGATGTAGTGTCCACAACTAAAGAATCATTGTGGAATCTGAAAAGCCATATCCCGAAAGCATGAGGGTGTACTTACTACGAGCACATGAGGTAGGTAGCTAGCTAAGTGTGTCATTGTAGCAAAGTGTGTAAAACACTTTTTTAAATAACATTTAAAAAAATCAGATCTCTTTAAGTTTAGTTAATTTTCGTTCTATTATCTATATGATAAGGCTATCATTGATGTTTGCCCGATAGGCCTAACATATTACCTCTTTCAAGGAGCTTTCTGTTTATTTTGCCTAAACCTTTTAGGCCTACCTAAATAAAAATATAACTCTGCATCCCTGTCCAGCCTGACTGGAGTGCTTCAAAGGGTGTTTAGCATCCCCAGTGGTTCTGCAAGTATGGAGAGGATATTCTCCACTGTTGTCCTGCTCTCCAGGCACCATCGCATGAGCCTGAAGACAGACTGACCAAACTCATGTTTCAAAATTCAAAGACACTGTAGACTGAGCCTAATAAGGCATTTTTCGTTTAATTCTAAGTAAGTCGCAGCCCATATGTGCAATTTATAGACTAATGTTTAAATGCTGAGCCCTATAATGTCCCTGCCAGCCTAGTGTGTCGAACTCTCAAATGCTTCACAATGTATGTATTTGTAGGCCATAGCCCTGAAATAATAGGCGTATAATATATTAATCCTTATTAGGATCCCTGTCCATATGATTTCATTGAAATCATCAAGTTTGGTTTCAATACTTCAAAATTAAATTATAGGTCCAGGTAGACACAAAAATAGTTTGGAGCGGTTTTTAGCGGAGCGGTTGAAAAGGATGTGGAGCTCCGGTGCGCAAACACCGTAAGCGATGAGCGGGATTTCCAACCACTCAACTCTGTACTTTGATTCCTACGGGCTGTGATTTAATGGGATAGTTCACTACAATGACATATTGGTTTCCTTACTCTGTAAGCAGTCTGTGGATGAGGTATGACGCCAATCCAGGCTTTGGTTTGATTTCCCGGGCACTGTTTCCAAATGCTCTCGTTTTAGCGTTTGCGACACATCCCATTTAAGTCATTAGTGTTTTTCCACACATCATGTTCTAATCATCTATACATTATTTTTTGTTGAGCTTCACAGTACATTTTGACATACTTTCTGATTAATTGGACATGTGAGAAATGCATGACTTAAATGGGATTTGTCCAACAAATACTAAAACATTAGCATTTGAAAACTGCCAGGGAAATCTAAAACATGTCTTACCTTGACCATAGACTGCATGCAAGGTAAGGAAACTAATGTGATATTTGTGTGAACTTTCCCTTTTTGAAGATATAATTTGAGAATTATTCCATCACTTACTGCTCACGTATATCATTTTATATTTACTTTTATAATTGTTATTTACTGTAATGAGGTCACTATTGTAATTTTTTTATGATTTGAAATCTGAATCTAATAAGATGTACATTTTGACTGGGTTTCAGTAATGGCATATCTAATGATATTGTAATGTAATTATATGGCAGATCTGGCAGAGAGTGACCTGCCCTACACCCAGGCCATCATGGGCAGAGGGAAAGAGAACTATACAGGAAAGGAGGTGCTGATCTTAGGAGGCGGTGATGGAGGAATCCTCGCTGAGGCCGTCAAACTCAAGCCAAAGATGATCACCATGGTGGAGATATCCTTTCAGGATGCCATCTGTCACTTCCCTCTGCCCAGTTAACATATTGCTTCAGGGATTTGCACCGAAAACTATTTAACCTTCGAGCATTTTTTTTTTGTTGTTAGACATAACCCGGTAGAGCTATCTGGTCTGTGATCTATGTCTGGTTTGTAATGCCTTGACAAAGTGTCTACATCGACCAAATGGTGATTGATGGGTGCAGGACGCACATGAGGAAGGCTTGTGGAAGTGTTCTGGACAACCTGAAGGGAGACTGTTACCAGGTGAGGATGACACTGCTGTCCATTGCACTTTTCCTTAGTAGAGATGGAACATTTGTCATTTGCCCACTACTCTTGAAAGGGTTGAACCGGTCTGTATGGTCTTTTATGTTACTACAAGGGGTTACCGTGACTGTATTTCCAGGTGTTGGTGGAGGACTGTGTTCCGGTTCTGAAAAAGTATGTGGAGGAAGGGAAGACGTTTGATTACGTCATAAATGACCTCACAGCAGTTCCTATCTCCACAGCGCCAGAGGAGGGTGAGTGACATATGCTCTCGTGCTGTTCTCTTGGACATGAATTTCTAACTGTATATTGATGAAAACCGGTATGGCTCATTGTAAAGAGGAACTGCATTTTACCTCATCGCAAAGTATTGATCTGATTTAGGATGTGGACAGTGTAATGTTAAACTGTTTCTTGGATAGGAGGAAATGGGCTTATATGGCACACTCACATAATTGATTGACAGATGGTTTACTCTGTCTCAGACTCTACATGGGAGTTCCTACAGCTTATCTTGGATCTTTCAATCAAAGTACTGCGTCCTACTGGGAAGTACTTCACACAGGTAAAACTGCCTTTCTCATATTAGCTGAATGCTTCACACAGTCACTCTACTAACTAGTCAAGTCAGTTAAGGACAAATTCTTATTTACAATGACTGCCTACCCCGACCAAACCTTAAACCGGATGACACTGGGACAATTGTGCGCCGCCCTATGGGACTCCCAATCACGGACGGTTGTGATACAGCCTTGAATCGAACCAGGGTCTGAATCTAACCAGGGTCTGTAATGACGCCTCTAGCATTGCGATGCAGTGCCGTAGACCGCTGCGCCACTCAGGAGCCTCTTTAGTCTTTGTTGTTCATGAGAGATGTTTATCCTAGTGATGTTTTTAATGATACATATATTTTGTCACATGTGGTCCATGTTTTAACCCTGAGTTGTGTGTCCTCAGGGAAACTGTGCAAATCTGACTGAGGCACTGGCTCTCTATGAGGAACAGCTGGGAAGGCTCTCATGTCCTGTGGACTTTTCCAAGGAGGTGGTTTGTGTGCCCTCTTATATGGAACTGTATCCTTCTAAAAAAAAAAAAAAAACTATTGTCATTATCAGACACTCCTGTCATTTACAGGCAGACATAGTCGAACATTCATACAGAGACGTGTGGTTGCTTGTTGTTTGCATGCAATTCTCCTTAACGGACTGACTCAGGTGGGTTTTCTACACCGTTTGGAAGAAGTAAAGAGCTCTCATTCAAGCCCTGCCTGCCGGAATGTGAAAACTGTCCCCCCACCCATGATCCGCTATCGCACTGAGGGGCGATATGACCCCCTCCAAAAAATAAATAAATCTCTACTCATTTTTTTTTTTTTTATCCTTCTAAGTCCAACTCTCAAACTCTTTTTAGATGTTGGTTTTATAATTTTATGTCTAAACTTGCAAGAGATTGTATTTCTGTTAATTGGATATTTTGAGTTGGGCTGTTCTTGCATATGTGCTCCAGGGAGAGCTGTGGGGCTGTTACCACTGGATACACTGAAACCTACTGTAGAGGATGACTCAGCATTTCTATAACTGGTCCCAGACCTGTCTGGGCTTTAGACTTCTCTGACTATAGCCTGGTCCCAGACCTGTCTGGGCTTTAGACTTCTCTGACTATAGCCTGGTCCCAGACCTGTCTGGGCTTTAGACTTCTCTGACTATTGTTGTCATGCCATACATGTTACATGTCTTATACATGTTTGAAAGGGCAACAATACTCCTGAGGAGTTGCCTGAAGCTTTTAGAGGTCTGGGACCAGGCTATAGTCAGAGAAGTCTAAAGCCCAGACAGGTCTGGGACCAGGCAAGTATTGACACACTTTATGCACCTGTCCCTCTGGGTTACTTTTCACATTTGGGTTATAAAAGCAGCACCAACATACAATAGCTTTTGGGTTGTGATTGTGTGATAGAATATGTGCTCCCCATAGTTTCAACTGAATGTCTGTTTGTGTGGTTGTTTTTTCTCTTCGGTTGTAACTGTGGCGTGAGTGTGATTTTGATTACAGGTGCTTGTCAAGGTGTTGAAAAGGCAGTGTGACCCTGCCCATTGAGGCTGAAGTGTCCGAACGTGTTTTTAAAAGGGAAAAGGGTCCTCCTTTGTGGCGGTTTCTTGCTTGTAATGATTTATTTTTACATACTTCGTTTTAAATTGGTCTAAAATTCTGTTTGGTGCATGTGCTGGAAAAGGAAAGTTTTATTGAATGTAGCTTACCATATACACAGTGCACATTCATGCCTTTTGATGATTATTGTGGTGCTTTGTTACATTTATTTATTGGATATTATTTCACCAAATGCTGTTTTATCCCACTGGAAAAAAATGTATGTTCAGCAGTGACTACCTGCTATTAAAACGAGTTGGAGAATAAAATATTTGGTTTCTTTCTTTTGCAGGGAAATTTAATTGTGTTATGGCAGGTGGTATCTTTTGTAATAAGACTTTCAGTAATTCGCATACCCTGCTGCTGCATACTCGGTGTAGTTCTAAAATCCACCCACACATTTCTACTTGTGAGTTGTCACAACTCCTTTTGTCTCAACTGTATTTGCCCCATCGTTTGTTTTGCCGTAGAGTTCGTATATTGTCAAGTAAACACTTAGTAATACGGTATTTCTTTATTTCCTTGAGCAGGCTTTCCTTAGTCTTTTGTGGTTCTATGAAGGAAGCATTTGACATTTGTTCAATTTGTATTAGCGTTCTTAGCATATTGTACTGTTTGCGTATTGTCTTGCTTGTGCGTAGAACCGGAATGGCCAATTCTCAGGTAACAATTTTAAGAGGGACGCCACTGGATAGGTCTGAACGTGAGAAAATCATACAGGGCCATTGTCTTTCACCATCATTAGCCCCGCTGTGATCTCTACCTGTGAATTTTCTCAGTCCAGCATGTATACATGGATCGGATATAGAACTCATGAACAGTATGCAGGGTCGGGGAGTAAATGACATGTAATTTGATTACAAACAAACCAGATACGTTACCAGCTGAAATATTGTAGTCCGATTAGATACTTTTGGAAAAACTAGATTACTTCGTGTTTACGTTTTGTTCTCTCAATGACATTCAATTCAGAATTGGAAAAAAAGGTGCAAGTTTAAGTTTATTCCACCTGAGCGAGTCTGACCACTGACACCATATGTGTTTAATGTATAATTTGTCTTCTAATGCTTTTTAAGGGGAAAGTCCTCAAAGTAATCCGATTGTTAGTTTGGGTATGCAAAAGTTACATTACTGATATTCAGACGGGTGACTAGATTACATTTAGAAAGTAACCTACCCAACCCGAAGAGTATGTAGTAGTGTGTGGCCAATTGACTACTACTGAAGATGGGTATGATCAGGACCTGACTAGTGCCTCGATCACACCGAAAGTGCGCCACAAAATGTGACGCGGCATATGTGTGCAACTAAAGTTAAACATTCAACTTCTGCTACCATTTCTGCCAAGCCGTCTATCCAGTTTGACGCACACGTTCGATAAAGCAAATGCTCTGCAATGCTGCAAGGCAAACGTAGCGTTCCACTCGAAACGAATGCAATTCTGGTATGCCAAAACGCAAGATTACTCTCGGTGTGATTGAGGCGTAACCACATTTGGGGGCCTGCGTGCTCATTTATAATCGTGGCGTACATTTACCACTAAATATCTCTGTGCGCCATTTCTAAAACATTGCACATGTAAAACAATATTGCGATTTATAAACTTGGCGTCCGCCAAACACGTTTTGTGGTTATGAATCAGACCGGTCGTAAAACTGCGCTCGTGAACGAGCAATATAACTGTCTGGACAACCCATTGAACTTTTATGGTGACAATAACGCCCCTACTTGCTGTATACGTTAGAAGTATTGGAATTAGGCCAAGATAGCAATGGCGAAGTCGGTCACATGTCTTTGGAGGTGTTGGCAGAATGTTTTCGTTTGCAGAGACAATACCTGTATCTGACGTTTCTGAAGTGTTGTGGACCTAAACAGATCGTTTAAAAATAATGTTGCACTGTACGCGAATTATGAAACATTGTCTACTCGGAAATTAAAACTTCCATATCCCTACTTACAGTGGTAGCATACACACTTCAATGCAAAATATCAACTGTCTGTTGTAATATTTGTGTGGTGGAGAAAATAACCAGGCAGGAAACGGGATTACAGTTCAGTGTCATTTAGTAAAAACCTATCGTGCTCTACAGCTGGGCCCAATCGTGCACATGGGCATTTCCAATTAGGTGTCGTAACATAACACTGCTTTAATATTGTTGGATCCTGTGTTTTACATTATAGCTATTACCATATATATGATTGAATAGTATCTGCTGTTGGCTTGTGTGGATGTATGTATGTGTTATGCAACATAGCTGACTTGGAACATAGGCCCATGGCCCTGAAGCTTTTAACTTTCTCATGATGGAAAAAAGACAGGAACTGTGCAATGAGTTAGGGGTGGCACATTCAGAGCGTGGTGTTGCGAGAACAAGCGGTCTTTTGTTAGATAACAGGAGCCAGGTGCAAGATAACGGTATGGAGCATGAGAGCCTGGATGTTCTTCACATGTCCCCAAGAGGCGTGGACCCGCCTGAGCGCCTGCAATAGGCTGAGCATGTTTAAACCACGCCCAGTCTCTACTGTGATAGGCCAACAGACGGGTTGGAACTGTCCATCACAGTATAAAGAATACTGTTACCTCCGTCTTGTCAGTTCTCTGTTCTGCCCTGCGTGGTATTACAGCGAGCCCGTATATACGAAAGTTGCATTTGCCATTTATTACTTAGCTAATAAAAAATACAAAGTATAAAATCGGTGACTCATTGTTATATTTATCCTGATACCAGTTTTGAATTTACGCAACCCTAACAATATATGACGGCTTAGTAACAGCATAGTAATTCAAATAAACATATCACCGATACTACATCTGTAATTTGTTGTATGGCTATTTCGAAAATATGAACTCAGCATGGCCAGAAAAGGTGAGGAATTTATTCTGCAATGGTTATGATACACAAGTATGTGGACATCACTTCAAGTTAGTGGATTTGGCTATTTCAGGTACACACGTTGCTGACAGGTGTATAAAATCGAGCACACGGCCATGCAATCTCCAGAGGAAAGTATTGGCAGTAGAATGGCCTTACTGAAGAGCTCAGTAACTTTCAACATGGCACCGTCATAGGATGCCATATTTCCAACACGTCAGTTCATAACATTTCTGCCCTGCTAGAACTGCCCCGGTCAACTGTAACTGCTGTTATTTTGAAGAGGAAATGGCTAGGAGCAATAAAGTCTCAGGATAAATAATGGTCTTGAGCTTTTTTTCATGGTTTGGGCTAGGCCTCTTAGTTCCAGTGAAGGGAAATCTTAACGCTACAGCATACAAGGACATTCTAGACGATTCTGTGCTTCCAACTTTTTGGAAACAGTTTGGCCTCTGTGCACAAAGTGAAGTTCCATACAGAAATGGTTTGTTGGTGTGGAAGAACTTGACTGACCTGCACAGAGCCCTGACCTCAACTCCGTCAAACACCTTTGGGATGAATTGGAACGCCGGAGTGCGAGCCAGGCCTAATCGCCCAACATCAGTGGCTGAATGGAAGCAAGTCCCTGCAATAATGTTCCATCTAGTGGAAAGCCTTCCCAGAAAAGTGGAGGCTGTTATAGCAGCAAAGGGAGGAAGAACTCCAAATTGATGCCCATGATTTTGGAATGAATTGTTTGACTAGCAGGTGTTCCATATCATTTTGGTCATGTTGTGTGTATATATAATGTAATGTTTATGAATGAAATATTGTTAATTCGAGAAATTTGACAGTATTCTGAGGTAGGCTACAAACCGTCTACAAACCGTCTGTGCTTAAATGTTGAATCGCATAGAGCAAAATACTTGAAATAGCTGATCTGTTTACTACTGTGAACTAGGTCAAATTAAAATGAGAGATGGGATGAAGGGTAGCCTATCCTAACTTGTTGTAGGCCTATAGGCTATTTGGAAATTAAATCATAGGAAATGGATGCCTATTTTTTTTTTAAATGCAAAGATTAAATACAGCAATCTTCACTCTTCACTAATGGCAAATGATTGCATCTTATTATATTTAGCTAACTATTTTATTCTTATGAATAACAGTGTCATCATATATTCCCCATTTGCACAAGGCTACTAGGATACGCTTGCCTTGCAATTCTAGAAACTGGAAACTGTGCAGTTTGTGGGGAGGAAAGCACATTCTCAAGTCAAATTCACATAAATTCCACATTTTGCATGAAAACTGCCACACGCACATTTTGTGGTCTATTTTGTACTGCCACCCGCACAATTTAAAAATCCCTGATCAAGAACATTTTGGAGACCCCTCTCATGGTAGTGGAGCGATTTTTTTTTAAATCAAACTTTCAGCAGTTACACGCATTTTGCCATGGGTCTGAGAGAAAATTGTCGTTTTCAAACACATTTCTTGCTATTAGTGTCTTTACATTCTGCCATGACGTGTTCATATGCTATCTGAGCAGGACAGCTAGCCATTTGGCGCTCCCTGCTGGTGAAAATGATATTAATAAATCACTTTTCATGAAACAAACTATCAGTCAACTGCTAAACATGAGAGAGGAATGTGACAGAGCTGTACTGCAGTGTGTTGCAACCCTTTGTAAACTACATGTTTATATTGTCATGTTACTGGATATAGCTCTTCCTAGCTGCTGATGCGTGGATGAGGAATTGCCAGGACAAGAATGAGTCAAGTTTGATGGAAATGTACTGAAGGAACTTCTCAGATAATACAGGTATGATGATGATGGGAATTCACAATAATGACATTCAGTAGATGTTATTATACAAATGGAAATAACACAGGCTATGTCTAGGTGCTCTTGCTCGGACACAGAACAATGTCCACGTCCATGTGATGAGCATGCTAGCAAACCTTCAACTACTGTGGGAAAAACTAGACAACTGGCTAATTTAAACATGGCACGCCCATTAACTAATGAGCGGCTGTCACGCATACAGAACATGCACCATAGAACACATGGGGGGGGGGGGGGGGGGCACAAGGGCTATGCCATCTGCACTTCAGTCGTGGCCAAAGGTTTTGAGAATGACACAAATATTAATTTCCACAAAGTTTGCTGCTTCAGTGTCTTTAGATATTTTTGTCAGATGTTACTATGGAAAACTGAAGTATAATTACAAGCATTTCGTAAGTGTCAAAGGCTTTTTATTGACAATTACATGAAGTTGATGCAAAGAGTCAATATTTGCAGTGTTGACCCTTCTTTTTCAAGACCTCTGCAATCTGCCCTGGCATGCTGTCAATTAACTTCCTGACTGACACATCCTGACTGATGGCAGCCCATTCTGGAGTTTGTCAGAATTTGTGGGTTTTTGTTTGTCCACCCGTCTCTTGAGGATTGACCACAAGTTTTCAATGGGATTGAGGTCTGAGGAGTTTCCTGGCCATGGACCCAAAATATCTAAGTTTTGTTCCCAGAGCCACTTAGTTATCACGTATGCCTTATGGCAAGGTGCTCCATCATGCTGGAAAAGGCATTGTTTGCTCCTGGATGGTTGGGAGAAGTTGCTCTCGGAGGACGTGTTGGTAACATTCTTTATTCATGGCTGTGTTCTTCGGCACAATTGTGAGTGAGCCCACTCCCTTGGCTGAGAAGCAACCCCACACATGAATGGTCTCAGGATGCTTTACTGTTGGCATGACACAGGACTGATGGTAGCACTTACCTTGTCTTCTCCGAATAAGCTCTTTTCCAGATTCCCCAAGCAATCGGAAAGGAAATTCATCAGAGAAAATGATTTTACCCCAGTCCTCAGCAGTCCAATCCTTGTATCTTTTGCAGAATCAGAATCAGTCTGTCCCTGACGTTTTTCCTGGAGAGAAGTGGCTTCTTTGCTGCCCTTCTTGACACCAGGCCATCCTCCAAAAGTCTTCGCCTCACTGTGCGTGCAGATGCAGTCACACCTGCCTGCTGCAATTCCTGAGCAAGCTCTGTACTGGAGGTGCCCCGATCCCGCAGCTGAATCAACTTTAGGAGACGGTCCTGGCGCTTGCTGGACTTTCTTGGGTGCCCTGAAGCCTTCTTCACAACAATTGAACCGCTCTCCTTGAATTTCTTAATGGCCTGATAAATGAGCAATGATGCCCTTGATGAGCAATGATGACAGCACGTGTTTCCTTGCAGGTAACCATGTTTGACAGAGGAAGAACAATGATTCCAAGCACCACCCTTCTTTTGAAGCTTCTAGTCTGTTATTCAAACTCTATCAGCATGACAGAGTGATTTCCAGCCTTGTCCTCCTCGTCAACACTCACACCTGTGTTAATGAGAGAATCACTGACATGATGTCAGCTGGGCCTTTTGTGGCAGGGCTGAAATGCCGTGGAAATGTTTTTTGGGGATTCAGTTCATTTGTATGGCAAAGAGGGACTTTGAAATGAATTGCAATTCATCTGATCACTCTTCATAACATTCTGGAGTATATGCAAAATTGCCACCATACAAACTGAGGCAGTAGATTTGATGAAAATATATATTTGTGTCATTCTCAAAACTTTTGGCCACGACTGTACTCCCTCCAGGAGGAGGGAGTTCCTTCGGTACAGGTGACCCTAAGTTACTTGCTGTAGACTGGCTTAAACAATAAAATTAATAAACAAAGTCCACAGTCTCTCTGACTTATAACTTGACTGGAAACTACACAGTCCATGTTCTTTCTTTTCCTTATTTAACTACGGTTCTATCTCACAGGTTTGTGAACCTTTTGTCCACGCAGTGTCGTCTTCACTGTCTTGTTGTCCGTCGGGTCTTTGTCTTCGTCCGTGTCGGATGTTTCCACTTTTTCTGTTTTGTACTGTCGACGACAGAGTGCAGCAGGTTACCGCTTCTTTTCTTTTCTTTACTGTTTGGCTCCTGTTCAGGAGTCTGAAGCTGTGTCGCTGCCATCTGGTGGTGGCTAAGGTAGTTGCTGAGGTTCCAGGTGTGTGGGTGTCTCAGTGGACTCTACACTGCTGTAGGACCTGATTCATTTGTCGCCTGACCCACGCCAGGATAACCTCACTATCGTAGGGCTTGAGGCGGTCGTTGTGCATTATCCCTCTGTGCAGTTTTCCTTGTATCTCATACAGCACAGGGCCACGGCATGCAGAGACAACGTAGGGGCCCTTCCAGGGTGCTTGGAGTATATTTTATTTTGACGCTGCTCAGAGATGCTCCCTTGAAGTTATGTGTGCTTCCTCTAGATCCAGGTTGTAGAGGAACTCTGGGACTTCCATCCTGTCAGACCTGTCCTCTGCTGCATCAGACCAGATATCCCGAGGTTGATGGGCCTCTGTTCCAAGCATCAGGCTATTTGTAGTGAACCCAGTGATTGCATGCTGGGAGCTGCTGTAAGGGGACATCAGGATTGGCAACTGTTCATCCCAGTTTCACAGATTCTGGTCCATGTAGCACCGGATCATCTGGAGTAGTGTACGGTTGAACCGCTCCACCTGACCGGTGGAAGCCGGATGATAGGGAGTTTTCCTTCTCTCTGAGATCTGCAATTGCCTGAACACACACTCTTGAACAGGAAACATTCAAAGTTTCAACCTTGGTCTGTGTGCAGTTCGAGTGGGGCACTGACGCAAGCAAAGTCCTATACCAGTCTCTTGGCAGTAGTTTCAGCTCCTTGGTCAGGAACAGGAAGAGCTTCAACCCACAGAGTAAACTGGTCGCTGATGAGGAGGATGTACTTGTTTCCGGAACTACACTACCAGTCTGAACACCTACGCATTCAATGGTTTTTCTTCATTTGTACCATTTTCTACATTGTAGAATAATAGTGAAGACATCAAAACTATGAAATAACACATATGTAATCATGTAATAACCAAAAAAGTGTTAAACAAATCAAAATATGTTTTATATTTGAGATTCTTCAAATAGTCACCCTTTGCCTTGATGACTGCTTTGCACACTCTTGGCATTCTCTCAACCAGCTTCATGAGGTAGTCACCTTGGAATGCATTTCAATTAACAGGTGTGCCTCTTTAAAAGTTAATTTATAGAATTTCTTTCCTTCTTAATGCGTTTGAGCCAATCAGTTGTGTTGTGACAAGGTAGGAGTGATATACAGAACATAACCCTATTTGGCAAAAGACCAAGTCCATGTTATGGCAAGAACAGCTCAAATAAGCAAAGAGAAACAATGGTCCATTGTTACTTTAAGACATGAAAGTCAGTCAATCTGGAAAATGTCAAGAACTTTGAAAGTTTCTTCAAGTGCAGACACAAATACCATCAAGAGCCATGATGATACTGGCTCTCATGAGGACCGCCACAGGAATGGAAGACTCAAAGTTACCTCTGCTACAGAGGATAAGTTCATTAGAGTTACCAGCCTCAGAAATTGCAGCCCAAATATATATATATATATATATATATATATATTTTTTAAAGCAAGCATTCAGACAAATCAATGGGTTCTGCACACTGTAGGGCATCCGGGTGCCTATATTAGGCACATGGCTTTAATCATTTTTTGGGGTCAAATTAGATTCTACCTTTTATTTCTCATGAGTGTTCATGTTGATCAATATTTAGTCTATGCTGGCCTATTGTAAATGATCAAATAAATATTAAATGATCAATACATACAATTCTGAACATTTTGTCATTTATAGTGCTAATGCAGAGGCACCAATACGTTGTCGAGTACATCGTTTTTATGTACAATCCCTTATGTCTAAGCTTCTAAAGTGACTTTGGCTACTAATTCTTGTGAGGAAGTGTATCAGTGACCTGTGTTCTGTAATTAGTTACAAAACAATAGAAATGCAATTGTGTATTGCTGCTGTTTGTCTGGTACCCATAATCATCTCTGTTGACCATGAGAGCATTTTGCAGAGAAAATGGGTTGAGGCATACTATTTAGGCTCAGAATGACACGTGGCCCATTGTTTACCTTGTTACCTGGCAGCGACCACAAGGGCGTTTCAAAGAGCTGTACGTCAAGGCGAGCTCATGAATATAAGCACCCCGCCCACTCAAACTGTTCTTTCAGGTTCCTGATAGTTATAAATGAGAGAAAAGGTTAAAAAAAATTAAATTCGGGGGCATTTTAATAGCGTAAAATATTGTGGGTGATGTTTTGGTCATTCAAAGGCTATTTTCACTTTGGAAATAGGATGACTGAGCTGGACCTTTTTAAAGCCTGTCTTTCTCAGCACCTCTGTGGTTGGTCTTTGTTTGGTCTTCATAAAGAGGTGTGGAGACTGTGCTCTATTTCAGAGGCATGAAATTCCAGTCTGAATTCCAGGACCTGTGATAACGTTAAAGTATAAAGGTGCATTCAAGCGCACACATGGACACGCAACATGGCTCTTGTTACATCAGAGGAGGATATGTTCAGAGTTGGGTCTGTATCCCATTTATCACACATAATAACACACATTACAGTTGCTGATGAGTTTTACATTACAGTAGCTGATGAACAGTTCCATATGATTTCAACATCTTTCTGCCTGCACCCCTTTTGATTTGAACGAAACCTTCCAGAAGTGTTTGGCCATAGTAGAAGTGGTCAGAAGAAACAAATCTGTCATCACTAGAAAAATAATAATAAAAGGTTGAGTTTGATATCATTTGAAAGCTTACAAACAGGGTTGTCAAACTATTTCATAATTTATTGAAATAAAAGTTCATACAAATTGTCATTTTTTTGACACCTTTTACATCAATTATATAAATGCGTAAACCCTGATATTTTTTCATGTTATGTCTTTTCATATGTTGTAGCTTAGACCCTATATACATAATCAGGTGTTTGTGTTGTGACACCATCAGTTGAGATACAACATGCTCTTGAATACAGGGTGGGTGTCATGTTTTGGCTGATACATTTTTTTAAATGTCAGTCAAATTTAAATGTCAACTTTCAAATGGTACCACAAAGATAGTTGGCGGTCCACACATCAGAGAATGTTGACTTGAGATTAAACTTTCAGTCTTCCATAGGAAACATTGAAATCATAGAAATACAGATACTAGAATATATTCCCATTCAAGTTGGTATTTGACGGTGAGTGGACTGGCGACTATCTTTCTGGTAGTAATAGCAACTGGATTCTGGACTTCCTGATGGGCCGCATCCAGGTGATAAGGGTAGGCAACAACACATCTGTCACGCTGACCCTCAACATGGGGATCCCTCAGGGGTGCATGCTTAGTCCTCTCCTGTACTCCCTGTTCACCCACGACTGCGTGGCCAAGCATGACTCCAACAACATTAAGTTTGCTGACGACACAACAGTGGTAGGCCTGATCACTGACAACAATGAGACAGCTTATAGCAGGGGTGTCAAACTCATTTCGCATCGTGGGCCACATACGGCCTAGGGAGATGTCAAGTGGGCCGGACCATTAAAATTATACCATACTCTGCTATAAATAACCAAAATATCATGTCTTTCCTTTGTTTTGGTGTAAAGAAGCACAAGAACATTAGGAAAATATTGAAATTTAATGAACTATCCTTTTACAAAACATTTCATGAAACACCTCATATTTCCTTAGACAAATGTGCAATTTACTTTTATCATTCACAAATATGCATTGCAACTGATCCCACTGATTGTACAAAGGCACAAAACTTTAATTGGTACTGAAAAATATAGTAATGCACTTTAAGATTAAATGAGACTTTTAAAGAAAGGAATTTTTAAACCACTTACACATACGCATATAAAATCTAAATGTAATCCCTGCGTACACCTTACAAACTAAGGAGAGTGATTTTAAATGTGTAATGAAGAAAGTGTTCGCCTGTCCTGTAAATCTGTAAACTTCATACATGAAACATACATACACATACAATACATACTGAAAATGTATGGAGTTGTATGAACAGTAGAATTCCATCACACAACTTTTGTTTTGAAGCTGCTGACTAACATTAAAGTGCACATTTTTTAAATCACCACAGTAAGGATTCATCTTCACAGAGCTGTATTCTTTCAATGCAAACAGTATCTAAGGCAGCATTTTAAAGGTGTTAGTCTAGTCTGGACTTGTATTTGTACCTGAAACTTGGCATCTTTTGGCCTGTACAAGTGCATCAACACCAGGTGTCATGTCCTGACTAGCTGTCACTTTCAGAATGTCATTTAAGTGCTTGTTTGTGAGCCTTGAACGCATTTTTGTTTTATTGATATTCATCACTGAGAAAATTTGTTCACAAAGGTAGGTTGTCCCAAACATGCACAAAATTTTAGCAGCCAGGGCTGTTAATTTGGGGTACCCTGGTAGTAGATACTGATAAAATCAGGGCAGGGTTGCCATTTGCATCTCCCACAAAGTCAGCTTCAACTTAAATGCATGTATGTTGTCAGAAAACTGTGTGACAACTTTTTGCGGCCTTGCAACATTTTGTTCAGATTGTTCAAGTGTTCAGTAATATCAACCAAGAATGCAAGGTCCCGTAGCCATTCCTGAGATTGTAATTCCAACACCGGTTTTCCTTTTTTCTCCATGAACTGTCCGATTTCCTCTCGTAGATCAAAGAAATGCCTCAGCACAGCGCCTCGGCTTAACCATCTCACTTCAGTGTGGTATGGCAGGCTGTGGGTAATGTTGCTGTCGCTGAGAAGTTTGTCAAACTGACGATGGTTCAGACCTCTGGACCGGATGAAATTTACAGTGCGAACAACCACCTCCATGACGTGGTCCATTTTCAGCGACTTGCAACACAATGCCTCCTGGTGCAAAATACAGTGAAATGTCCAGAAACGATCTCCTCCATTAAGGGCTTGTACTTTGTCTTTGAACTTTGTCGCGACACCTGCTTTCTTTCCGACCATGGATGGCGCGCCGTCTGTAGCCAGGCTGACAGCGCGGGACCAGTCCACTCCAACTCTGTCCAATGCAGCAAGGACAGAGCCGAAAATGTCCTCGGCTGTTGTGGTGTCCATCATTGGCACCAACTCAAGAAACTCTTCAGTAACAGTCAATGTCTCATCAACTCCTCGAATAAATATGGCCAGTTGGGCCACGTCTGTGATGTCAGTGCTCTCGTCAATTGCCACGGAAAATGCAATAAATGACTTGACTCTCTGTTTCAATTGACTGTCTAAATCTGCCGATAGTTCCGAAATCCTCTCTGCTATAGTATTCCTCGTCATGCTAATATTGGCAAAAGCTTGTCGCTTCTCGGGACATACAAGTTCAGCCGCCTTCATCATGCATCGTTTAACAAAGTCACCGTCGGAATACGGCTTCGATGCTAATGCTATTTCGCTAGCAATTAGGTAGCTGGCTTTTACCGCTGCTTCACTGACTTCTCGGCTCTGGATGAAAGTTGACTGCTGTTTCCTCAGACCCGCCAGCAATTCGTTAATCTTATCTCTTCTCAGTTGTCCTTGCAAGCCGTCATATTTTTCGCTGTGATGAGTCTCGTAGTGGCGTCGAATATTATATTCCTTCAATACCGAAACTTGTTGCAAACACACCAAGCACAAAGGTTTTCCGTGCATCTCTGTAAATAAATAGGACGTGGTCCATTTTTCTTTGAAAATTCTACACTCCTTATCTACTTTTCTCCGTTTGGATAACGACATTTTGGCTAATGAGGGTGTAGTGGAGAGGTAGAGACATTAACAATCTTAACAACGTCGTAACAAGCAGCAGATGGCGCATTGATACCGTCTGCTGTTTTCAGTCTGTCTCAGTGATGCGGCTTGTCTTAAAAAAAAAAAAAAATTAATTCCATGTCTTTTATGCATTTTTTCCACTTTCAAATTATCCTGCGGGCCTGATCGAACCTCCTTGGGGCCGGTTCCGGCCCGCGGGCCGTATGTTTGACACCCCTGGCTTATAGGGAGGAGGTCACTGACCCGGCAGGGTGATGCCAGGACACAAACCTCTCCCTCAATGTGAGCAAGACAAAGAAGCTGTTTGTGGATTACAGGAAAAGGAGGGCCAAACACACCCCCATTCACAACAATGGGACTGTAGCTGAGCGGGTTAAGGCACTACAGAGGGCAGTGCGTAAGGCCCAGTACATCACTTGAGCCAAGCTTTCTTCCGTCCAGGAACTCTATACTAGGAGGTGTCAGAGGAAGGCCCAAAAGGCTCCTTAACAACTTCTACCCCCAAGTCATAAGACTACTGAACAATTAATCACATTTTCATTGACCCCCCCCCCCTACACTGCTGTAACACACTGTTTATTATCTATGCATAGTCACTTTACCCCTACCTACATGTACATATTACCTCAATTACCTTGTCTAATCTGTACCCTCAATCATTGACTCGGTTCCAGTACCCCCTATATATAGCCTCGTTATTGTTATTTTATGTGAAAATGAGTTAAATCAGAGTTTAAGCGTTTTTATTGATATTTGATGTTAATGGTAATTTTTAGTGCTTTTTAATAAAAACAATATTTTTTCAAGAAATTATAAAATAGTTTGAAAACCCTGTTTGTAAGCTTTCAAATTATATCAAACTCAACCATTCATATTTTTCAATGACATGGATGTCTCATGGTAGGGTGGGGTATGCAAAATAGGTCAACTTTGAGCACTTCTTATCACCTGAATGTTTTGGCATTCCGGTCCAAAAAGTCACTTTCTGATCACTTCTGCCAAGAGCAAACATGTTTGGGAGGCTTCGTTCAGTTGTAAAGGTGTGTAGTCAGAAAGTGATTGAATTCATATGGAACGACCAAGTTGTGAAGTGTCCCTGCTATTCTCAAGCGGGGGAAATTTAGAGGATTTTCGGGAAAACCAACAATTAATGTCAGAATGCTATTCCCTGCACGCTGCTGCTTCTTTCACAGCTGTGGCTCTGAAGTTCTTAACATGTCATAAGTACTGTAATCTCTCATGCTGGCTGAGCCCTTGATTGAGGTGAAAGCAGTGCAGCCTCTCCCTACCTCACAGGTGAGGAAACGTTGTGCAATGGACACTGGAAACTTTATCACAGCCAATGAGGACCGTCAATGTGGATGGGGGCGTGTTCTATCTGCTGTCTCCTGAGGTCCACGATCAGCTCCTTCGTTTTGTTGACGTTGAGGGAGAGGTTATTTTCCCGGCACCACTCTGCCAGGGCCCTCACCTCCTCCCTATAAGCTGTCGTTGGAAACTCGATGATTGAGTGTGAGACGTGCATGGCCATGCAGTCATGGGTGAACAGGGAGTGCAGGAGAGTGCTGAGCGCGCAACCCCGTGTGGCCCTCATGTCGATCAGCGTTGCGAAGGTGTTGTTGCCTACCTTCACCACTTGGGGTCGGCCCCAGATCGGCCCTCATTGGGTTATTACTTACAGCTTTGTTGACCTGAGTATTAGATGGATCACATTTTGGACAGCTATAAAACAGTGTGTATACAGTAGAATAATAAGCACATTACTGTAATATCAGAGAATTGTGCCAATTAATTCAAATGGAAAAATACAACCAGGCAAATGGTGACCAGACACAGGTGCTGCAGTTGAGGTATGAAAATAAAGACATGTGAGCTGAGAACAGGTGGTCAGAGAACAACAAGACAAAAGTCAGGACAGGGAACACAGGTGTGGTATGTGAGCAGAGAAAGACTCTAGGTGAGTCATAGGTGGGTTCCCTCTCAATACACTGTCAAGCAGATGCATAGCGTGACAGGAATGATGCATGTCCAACTCTGAACGTATCCCCCTCTGACGTAGCAACAGCTCACACGTCAGAGGAGGCTGGTGGGAGGAGCTATAGGGGGACGGGCTCAGTGTAATGACTGGAATAAATGTAACGATATCAAACATATAATACTATAGACTTTTTGTTTTATTTTGTTCTACTGTATTATTGACTGTATGTTTTGTTAATTCCGTGTGTCACTCTGTGTTGTTGTATGTGTCGAATTGCTACTCTTTATCTTGGCCAGGTCGCAGTTGCAAATGAGAACTTGTTCTCAACTAGCCTACCTGGTTAAATAAAGGTGAAATAAAAGAAAATACAAACATATGGAAATCACGTTTGACTCCGGTCCATTTTTCCATTCCATTGCAATGAACCTGTCCTCCTATAACTCCCCCTACCAGCCTCCTCTGACACACATCTGTTCAACATCATCCTCAACTTTATTTAAAGTGCATTTCAAGTTTGATTTGATTTAGTCCTATTCTTAAAATTATATTTGTGGTTGAGATGGAGACGTGAATCCAACATATCAATGATTAATTTGTAGACAAACCGGAATCAAAGCCAGACTAAGTCAATGGCACAGACGGAACTATCCAAGCAGTAGATGCATCTTTTAAATGTTGATATTTGGTTGTGTTGTCAACCAAACACAATTCAATATTCCTTTTGTAATATACAGTAAATTGCCTAAAGTTAAGTCTATCTTACAAACATATGTAACGTTAAACTTTAAAACGAGTACCAGATCCACGAACACATTTTGATTTTACTCTCACTATATAATCATTATTATTTAATCACATAAAGAATGCATGTTTAAGATGACATGCCTAGGTTGTCGCAGGTGTGTGAAGATTTTCGCAATTGCTGTAGTAATCTGTACAGAATCTCAAATGGCATTGATCACTTGCACAATGCACTTTTTAATGTAATCTCCACTACAATCCAGGTCATTTGATTCTGCTATTAGATGAAGCACAGTGATAAATCGTCATTAATCGGTTGTATACATCAAACAAAACAGCCGACCTTCTATTCCTTTTTGAACTTTACTGTGCTTTTAAATGGTTGAAAATTCAACAAACCTTTGGCTGCCTTTTTGAGTGGGCGATTATAGGTCATAATCTCATTGATTAATGTCTCAACCAAATATTACCCAATTATCCATGCTGAAATGACATAGTGTGCCCAGTGAGTTGGCTCTAACTCTACATTACTTAGATCCTGTACTTACTTTCAACTCCATTAATATAGAAATAAAATTGAATACCATATAATATTAAAGTTTAACAGGCTAGTTAGTAATATGAGAACTGAAGAGACGTTAAGGGACAGATTCACTAAGCAGTTACATCCTGCAAACTTTAACACCTGTTATATTCCAGAAATAATTATACATATAAGTTAAAACACTATCATAAAAAGTTGGAAAAAATTTAGCATATTGACAATTTGTAGGCAAACTTTTCTTTCTTAAAAGTTTTGTTTGTGTTAAGACACAGGCACATATTTCAGAACAGGCTTTGTCGTTTTAGGGGCGTGTCCCACCTGCCACCTAATGATGGTGAGAAAGTCACAGAAACTTCACGTTGGCTCAACAGCCTGTACATTTTTTCTCAATAACAGTTGGGAAACATTTGTGATTTCATTTGTGCTGTATATGCTTATTTAAGGACCGTTGTTGATATTATATTGGTCTGTAAAGGGGAAGGACAATCATAAACTTGCTTTATTGAATTATTCTCTCAGGGGGGTCAGTGCTGAAAGTAGCTTCAATCTGGATTGTTGAATTGCCGATGAGAAACAAATGTTTTATGGAGATGAGGACAATCCCGACGAGGTTCCAGCTATGCGGTGTGGTGGAGTACGCTGTGTCCGTATGCGGTGCTTTACCAGGTAAAATCTATTCCTCACAGAATCTTTCTCTCTGTACAGAACATAGACCTACAGTAGGCTACCTATAAGTCCAGGGGTCATTGACTTGATATTGACTGTTCAATTAGCACTGAGGGTGAATAGCATTTCTTGTTGTCCTTTATGGCAGTTTTTTTTACAAGGATAATTAAACGTGGATATCAAAATTATGTTAGGTTGAGGTAGCCAGGATGAGGCTACAGTGTTGTTCGTTTTTTCTATCACTTTGGTGCAATTTCCACAACTGTATGGTGCATTTTCACAACTGTAAGCACAACAATCAAAACAGATCATCAAAATGGTTTAAAAACTCGAAGCACATTTTCAATTGACTGAGTCCAACAAACCAAATCACTAAGTAACTTGTTTACTGCACTAAATCGCTCTTTCAATTTGGGTACATATTTAATCTGCTTTTCAAAATGCAATATTCACTTTACTTTTGATATGATTTCCTTGTCATTTGTTAACAATACAATTAAATATCACTTATTCAAACTGCTCAAAACTGATAACTACTGAACCAAAATGATGTAGTGCCTAGTTAACTGCTCAAAACTTTATATTTCTATATTTATACCTCATAAATGTATCCTTTTGACAAATTTATGTTGGAAGGTTAAACCAAATCATGTATGGATGTGGCTGTAAATACTACATCCTTCTCCTTCAGCCAGTGTGATTCAATTGGAGAATGTGGTAAAATTCACTCTATATGCCACCATTTGGAATTATAGTATAGTCTACAATGCACTGCTGAAATACCTGGGTTGTATTTAAAAACATATTCCCCCTCATTATTTGTATTTCATTGATACACTGTAAGCTGAAGAATTTCAAGCACAGACACAGGCGAAACTGTATCAGTTGACAAGTCACATAGAAAAGGTGACCTTGTACAATGTTTCACGGGGCAGAAAGGGCATACAACATCGTGCGATCCTTTTACAGTAGCCATCTGCTTTAAAATACCCATATTTCTGATTATTTGTCTTATGTACTGTATAAAGATAATGAAAGGCTAGGAGTTTCTTTCCTTGCCACTGTTCTTCTACACCTGCATTGCTTGCTTTTTTAGGTGTTTTAGGCTGGGTTTCTGTACAGCACTTTGAGACATCAGCTGATGTGAGAAGGGCTATATCAATACATTTGATTTGATTTGAAACTGTACTGTATAAAAGATAATGAAACTGTAAGACTGACATATTTCTCAAATGAAATAAATGTTGCATGTCAAGTTATAGTCAAATACTTTATGGAAGATGATGTTCAGCACTTCAAAAAGAACCGTGTTGAAATGTGTATCTTGTATTTTTATGCTATTGCGTTAAATGGTAGTTAAAATGACTAAATGGTGAGCTTATTATTTAGCAACAAAACCGACACGTTTGGGGCAATACAGACTGAGTTGGCTTAGACTTGACATGTAAAATGTTGCATAGACATGACATCAGTCAAAACACTCAACAACAAGAAATGGTATCAATAACAAGATACAATTATCTGAAACAAGTCACCTACGATTACCCACAAGGCAGCTTGTCATTGTTGCTAGTCATCTATCTGACCATTCAGAATCATAACCAACGCATCATTTGTAACGTTGTCAGCCAACACGTCTATAGGTGACGAAACAACATTTCCGAAAATATACAATGCCAGGGAAAGAGAACGACAATTACCAGGAACTAATCTAATCGTACAAATAACAGGTTGTGGCATTGTAGATTTTAATGTGTGTGTGTGTGCTTGCATGCATGTGAGAGATTGTGTTACAAGATTAATTGTATTAATGTTTCGGGACACTTTTGATAGTGTACATTCAGGTGTGTCAGAACAGGCATACAGTAATGCGTTTGCTTTATAATTATTTACGACTTACTTGTGTTTACGTAACACATCAGATGAAGGCTTCCCCTATTGTGTTAAATATTCATTTGTAACTGACACGGAAATGGCTACAAAGATATCACAGGTATTAAAAACAACATTTGTTTCATGCTGAGAGTTCACTTCACAGTTTAGTGTGAACCCCTTTCACCTCCACCCAACACAGGGTTTTAATGTTCTCCAGCACACAACACAGAAGACCAGGACAGGTAAGTATACTCAAGTAACCTCCCCTCAGGTAGGTTACCCTCCCTGACTACCTCAGGTAAATAGCGGGCAAAAGTGACACTGTATTATTCGGATATGGCACTGCAACAAGATAGTTATTCTAAGGGAAGGCACTGCAACAAGGTAGTTATTCTAAGAGAAGGCACTGCAAACAATATGGTTAAAGGCACTACAATCTCGCTCTGGTGCTGCACACAACATGAGACCCACCCTTGGCCCGGCTCTACTCTACTCTGCCAACCCCTCTAATGGATTCTACTGCTATGGGACAAAATAGGGAGGGGGAAAGACAGACAGAACAACATATCCAGTAGAAAGGTTGGGGATAGGTTCTCGATTTCTAGGGCCCGACGAGAACCATATCCCCTCAAAAGAAAATAAACGTCTCTGTATGGCGTTATCCAGATCCGCACAGCTCCCTGTCCTGGAATTCACCCCGTCTGAGACTACTTGGTGACGCCAACGATGGACCCGGCTCCACTGCAAAATGAGGGGAAGACAAACGGCAGGGAAACCTGCCAACAATAGTGGCTTTCAGTGGCTTGGCAAAAGGGCCCAGAATAAGAAAGAGTGGTGTAAGGGGAACAGGAAGAATCATGTCCCTTACTTGGCGGAGCTAAAGCTCCTTGATGTGCGTTGTACCAATGCCTCTCTCGGTCCTCTGCTCTTGGATTACCACTCAGCTCCACAGCCCCAGTTCATTGTCAGCGCAGCTGCCCTCTTCCTCACTCAAATGTGCAAATAAATATTTTCGTTCCATAGACACTGGTCCAGTGTGATCACAGCAAACAACCAAACAGACAAGACATGGAAACTTGCGTAGGAGACCGATCCCCACAGAAATAAATTCTCTGCTCAACTCCCAGCCCCAAATGCCACAAAACACAGGGCTTTAAAGGAAATTACAACCAATCTCCAGCTACCTGTCTGATTAGCCAACTTGCAGGAGGTGAGTCTGATCCCCCCAGCCCCACCACAGGTCTGTGGAGTTGCATCTGGGCGCGGTCTGAAGACCAGGTAGGGGCAAGGCCGCACATGGTTCCGATAAATTGTCCGCATTGGTCTCCCTTCCTCTGGTCGGATACGAATGACTGGCAGGCAGTCCAGGCCAAAGATGTCCTAGAATGACAAAAGGCTGTGGTTGCTATCAGGTGGCTAGCTATCGGGTGGCAACCCTGATCACATTGTCGGAAGTTCCCCAGTAACACCCGTTCACTAGCCATCAATGGAAGGTCCTTCGCCCGCTTGTTATACCAGTATTTGTCTTGCCCCTGCGGGTCCTTGCATCGACCTGACTGTAGGCCCGTCATAGCTGGTCATAATGGTGCCTCACCCATCCATCTAGGTCAATCCACAGCATTGGGGCCTCCACCACTGAAATCAAATCAACAGGAAGATGGGCATGCCTGCTACACATTATAAAGAATGGGTAAGTCCGGTGCTGCTATGTTCAGTGTTGTTGTATGCCTGCAGAAGCATGGGTAACTGCTCTGGCCAACGCATCTGCTCATCTTGCCCCAGGGACCCAAGGAGAGATAACAATGTTTGATTAAACCCCTCACATGCCCCAGTGCCCTGAGGGTGGTACATAATGGTTCAGATCTCCTTGATGCAGGGGCGAGGATATGCATCCTTGTGGGTCAGGGCGTTGAGTCGGTGGTAGTCTACACAGAACCTTCAGGTCCCATCCTTTTTCTTCGCCAGTACCACTGGTGCAGCCCAGAGACTTGAGCTTTATGTGATTACTCCAGAATAGCATCCTTGCCATTAGGGGTCTCCGCGTACAGGCTTGGTGGAATTGGTCAGTGTCACACTCGGCTATGGATGGCAGTACCTGTGGGAATGTGATGTAGGACCGAATCAGACTTACGGAAATCTTCCTCATGGGCAGAGAACACACTTGACCAATGGGCTAGGAGTGCATTGAGCATTTGTTGCAGTGTTGGCTCCAGTCCCTCTACCAGTGGAATGTTTACAAGGGGTTGGCCATCAGGCTGTAGCTGGACTGTCTGCACATCCACCTCAATATTACCTGGTGTTTGGGTGTGTAGCACCAGGTCTCGCTCTCCACAGATCTGAGAAGGCTCCAAGAGGGTCACTGTGGCCAGTGGGTGTCACCTTGGTATCTCAAGGGTGTAAGGTTTTAAGTTCAGCAGTCGCAAGGGTAGCCTTCCTCCTTGCACTCAATACTGTGCAAGCAATTCTCAACTCCATCACCAGGTTCCTCCACCAAGGCATGACAGTCTTTGGAGGAGCTCCCTCCAACAAGTCTGGCCCACAGCAACTTCTCACTGATAGCTGGAATCCCATTGGAGTCCCCATTGGACAGGCGTTCAGTAAATTGTCCGCCCTCAGGCTCAACGGTCTGCATGACCCGTATGCATGACTCGTCTGCAGACAGCAAAAGCATTCTGACACTCTTTCCTGGCAACTGCCCCCAATGTGGTGTTGAACCCAGTGACGCCCTGGGAGACTCCTTGGAACAACTCCTTCCAGTATTGGGCTATAACATTCATCCCAAGGATCCCTTAGTCTACCCCCAAGACAGTCATCCTTGACAATCATAACCCCCTTGGCTGGAACTTGCACTCTTCCCACAACAAAATAATTGACCGCATAGCTGACATAAGGGATGTGTAGGCCATTGACTGCCTTCAACATGAGCCAGCGGAGGTCTGACAAATCTTGCATGGAGAGATGGCCAAGCCACTTCTGAAAAAAACTGAGACTGAACATTGTTACTTGGGACCCTGTATCCAACATACAGTGCCTTGCGAAAGTATTCGGCCCCTTTGAACTTTGCGACCTTTTGCCACATTTCAGGCTTCAAACATAAAGATATAAAACTGTATTTTTTTGTGAAGAATCAACAACAAGTGGGACACAATCATGAAGTGGAACGACATTTATTGGATATTTCAAACGTTTTTAACAAATCAAAAACTGAAAAATTGGGCGTGCAAAATTATTCAGCCCCCTTAAGTTAATACTTTGTAGCGCCACCTTTTGCTGCGATTACAGCTGTAAGTCGCTTGGGGTATGTCTCTATCAGTTTTGCACATCGAGAGACTGAATTTTTTTCCCATTCCTCCTTGCAAAACAGCTCGAGCTCAGTGAGGTTGGATGGAGAGCATTTGTGAACAGCAGTTTTCAGTTCTTTCCACAGATTCTCGATTGGATTCAGGTCTGGACTTTGACTTGGCCATTCTAACACCTGGATATGTTTATTTTTGAACCATTCCATTGTAGATTTTGCTTTATGTTTTGGATCATTGTCTTGTTGGAAGACAAATCTCTGTCCCAGTCTCAGGTCTTTTGCAGACTCCATCAGGTTTTCTTCCAGAATGGTCCTGTATTTGGCTCCATCCATCTTCCCATCAATTTTAACCATCTTCCCTGTCCCTGCTGAAGAAAAAATAGGCCCAAACCATGATGCTGCCACCACCATGTTTGACAGTGGGGATGGTGTGTTCAGGGTGATGAGCTGTCTTGCTTTTATGCCAAACATAACGTTTTGTATTGTTGCCAAAAAGTTCAATTTTGGTTTCATCTGACCAGAGCACCTTCTTCCACATGTTTGTGTGTCTCCCAGGTGGCTTGTGGCAAACTTTAAACAACACTTTTTATGGATATCTTTAAGAAATGGCTTTCTTCTTGCCACTCTTCCATAAAGGCCAGATTTGTGCAATATACGACTGATTGTTGTCCTATGGACAGAGTCTCCCACCTCAGCTGTAGATCTCTGCAGTTCATCCAGAGTGATCATGGGCCTCTTGGCTGCATCTCTGATCAGTCTTCTCCTTGTATGAGCTGAAAGTTTAGAGGGACGGCCAGGTCTTGGTAGATTTTCAGTGGTCTGATACTCCTTCCATTTCAATATTATCGCTTGCACAGTGCTGTGTGGATTGTATTTATCATCATTAGTCATTTCGGTCAACATTGGATCATTCAGAGATCCTCACTGAACTTCTGGAGAGAGTTTGCTGCACTGAAAGTAAAGGGGCTGAATAATTTTGCACGGCCAATTATTCAGTTTTTGATTTGTTAAAAAAGTTTGAAATATCCAATAAATGTTGTTCCACTTCATGATTGTGTCCCACTTGTTGTTGATTCTTCACAAATTCTTCACAAAAAATACAGTTTTATATCTTTATGTTTGAAGCCTGAAATGTGGCAAAAGGTCGCAAAGTTCAAGGGGGCCGAATACTTTCGCAAGACACTGTATATGGTATTTTTTATTCTGCTTACCTCCACTTCCACATGAGGGCAGTTTCCCAGCAGACTTCTTTCCCAGCAGACTTATTTCCCAGCAGACTTATTTCCCAACAGTGTCTGCAGCACTGACCGCTCGCCTTACAGCGGACGGGGGATTCCTGTTATAAAGGACCTGTTCATCTCTCTGGGTGGAGCAGAAACATTGGATGTGGCCAGGCTGTCCACACTCCAAACAGATGGGTCTGCCCTGCCTGTCCCACTGGAATGGGGCTCTCCTTCCATTAGAGAAAGGAACATGTTGCCCGTCTGTACATGCTCCCTTGGCTCCTCCCTCGGCCGTGGCGGTGCAGCTGAATTCGTTTTCTGATGTCTGATTTCTCTCACTAGGGTCTCTGCCAGGGTGCTCAGCTGCTCCTTCATCTTCTGCAGTACGTCAGCACGCATGTTCTCCTTCCATTGCTCCTAGTCTGCATTGGTCACAGCAGCATGGTGCGCCACCTGTAGGGGGAACAGTACGGCAAACCTGGCAGTCCTTTTCCGCCATCTCTGTGGCCAGCGACTCAGACTCCTGACTAACCTGAGTGAATGCCATCCCTTACTGTTGCCGCGCATACCTTTGGAGCTCCTGTTACAGAGGGCCCTCCATTAGACCTTTAACAAATTGGTTCCGAAGAGTTGTTTCATCCTTGGCAGAGCCGTCCGGTTCTGATTGGAGCCATCGGCTAAACAGCTCCCGTGTGTGCAGGAGGTAGTCTCCCGTAGGCTCATCTCCCCTCTGGTTACAGTCAAAGAAGCGGCACATGAGAGTGATTGTAGGGGTGAGGCTGCCAAACCGGTCCTATAATGCAGCCCACGAAGAAGGTGAGATCCTCTGGGCTTGACGAAACATGGTTTGTCTTTGCACTGCCATCTAGAGCCCCCATGATGAAATCAACGTGCTGCTATCCTGCCAGTCCTTGCGAACTCAATATGGCTTCGATTTGTGCCTCCCACTCCCAAAATCTAACTCCATTACCCTCAGAAGAACCTTTGGGAACCCAGGGTGAACACATGAACCAAGGCATTGCTACAGGAGAAAACTGAGGTAGTGGGCCTGCCCCTGAAGGACTAGAGCCTTCTGGCCCCTGTGCTCCATCTCCTAGCTGATCCATAGCCTCCTGTGCAAGAGAAGTGCTCTTGGAGAAATTCTGATGACAACAGCACTTAAAGAGGTGTCATAGTTTAGTGTGAACCCCTTTTTACTCCAACACAATATTTAATGTTCTCCAACACAAAACCCCAACACAGAAAACCAGGACTGATATTAAGTATGCTCAAGGTAAGTTTTATTTTAAATTCAGTGGGTTAACATGGATTGGATCGCATTTTCTGACCTCCCACAGCAGACTGTACGATTTCCCCAGACTGTGTCGACACAATAGCCTCCCCTCAGGTAGGTTACCCTCCCTCAGTAAGCGGGCATGCAGAAGTTACACTGCAACACACTGCACACTGAAATATTCTGATATGGCACTGCAACAATATGGTAAAAGGCACTACAAATCTCACCCCACTGCACACAGAATTATTCTACGGCACTGCAACAAGATAGGATTGGTGGGTCCCCCATGGGAAGGTTGAGCTAAAGTAGGCTAATTTGATTAGCATGAGGTAAGTAACAAAAACATTTTCCAGGACATAGACATATCTAATATTGTTAGAAAGCTTAAATTCTTGTCAATCTACCTGCACTGTCCAAGTTACAGTAGCTATTACAGTGAAAGAATACCATGCTATTGTTTGAGGAGAGTGCATAGTTATGAACTTGAACATGTATTAATAAATCAATTAGGCACATTTGGGCAGTCAACACAATTTTGAACAGAAATGCAATGGTTCATTGGATCAGTCTAAAACGTTGCACATACACTGCTGCCATCTAGTGGGCAAAATCTAAATTGCGCCTGGGCTGGAATAATACAGTTTGGCCTTTCTCTTGCATTTCAAAGATGGTATAAAAAAATATGTTTTTTTTCTTTGTATTATCTTTTACCAGATCTAATATGTTATATTCTCCTATAATAAGTTAACATTTTCACAAATGTCAAAGTGTTTCCTTTCAAATGGTATCAAGAATATGCATATCCTTGCTTCAGGTCCTGAGCTACAGGCAGTTAGATTTGGGTATGTAATTTTAGGCAAAAATTTAAAAAAAGGGCAGATCCTTAAGAGGTTGGGAAGGCACTGCAAGCAATATGGTGAAAGGCACAAAGGTGCAATGCCTCTCTCGGTCTTCGGCTCTCAGATCACCACTCAGCTCCACAGCCCCAGTTCGTTGTCAGCACATCATATCAATCAGTTTGGTTTCACCACACCACCACTATCTCAGTAGTGCAGTCAAAGTAGTGTGATCAAATTCAATGTATTTTCTTTCATATGTGGTAAAGGATCGTCTCATCAGAGTTTAACACAGAGTTTCTTTAACAATGAAGCCTCTGTATTACACGCTTGATTTATGAGTCGTTAACATTGATCCTGTGATCTGTCGTTTTACAGAAAGATGACCAGATCCACAGATCTCCTGCACATGGGAACTAGGACACATCCAAGGCTCCTCCGGGTATCCTTCCTAGTCCTTCTTCTTCATGCAGCCATAGGTGAGGTCTTATTATAGGGTAAATCCGTTAGAATTCAATCACTTTTTGACAGCATCCCGTTTTGATTTAAACAAAAGTTTCCAAATATGTCTCTGCCCATTGAAAAAGTGGACAGAAAGTGACTTTTTGGACCTGAAGTTGACCCATTTTGCATACACCATCATACCATGAGACATCCATCACTGGAAAAGATCAACGGTTAAGTTTGATATAACAGTGTTTAACTATTTTATAATTTATTTGATCAAAAACTACGCAAACTCCGATTTAAAAAAAAAAATTGCTTATGTTGTAGTTTAAACCCTATTTCACATAATCTGAGATTTTTCCATTGTGCCCGCCATTGGTTGAGCAACAATATGCTCTTGAATACGGGGGTGTCATTTCAAAAATCAAGAATAGAATTCATATCCCTTCAGACCACTGCAATTTAGCTCGTACACCATTGACATTTGAATTGAATTGACATTTTAACTTCTAATTACGAACACCAAGATGACTTCAATGGTCATGTCTATTTTATTAGCTATATTTATATGGTTTCAATAGGTTGCCTATGGAGGATTGACAGTATAATTTAAAACAACAGATATTCACATTCAAGTCAACATTCTCTGATGTGTGTACCTCCAACCATCATTGTGGTACCATTTGTAAGTTTACATTTCAATTGTATTCCCATTTTAGTACATTTATCAGCCAAAACATAACACCCACCCTGTATTCAAGAACATGTTGTGGCTCAACTGATGGTTGGCACAACACAAAAATCTCAGATCATGTCAAGTTCGGTCTAAGCTACAACCTATGCAATATTTTTTTTAAATCTACGTTTACAAGTTTTTAGGTAATTTATTTTAAAGATTTTTTTTAAATACATTAAAAAAACGTTTTTTTTTTTACAAACATTGTAATTGTTTGACAACCCTGTTTGTTAGTTTTTAAATTGTATCAATCTCAACCGTTTATCTTTTCCAGTGATGAAGACATGGATGTCTCATGGTATGGTGGGGTATACAAAATGGGTCAACTTTCAGCACCTTTATCTCCTGAATGATTTGGCATCCAGGTCCAAGAAGTCCCTCTCCTAGCGGCGTAGTTTCTTATGTTGTCATTAGGTTTCATGCTGAGAGATGTTGAATGATCTGTTTCTGTTATCAGGACATTCGTTTACACAAAGTGGCAACAGGTCACAAATCTTGCTGCTGTGATGGCACACTGTGGAATTTCACCCTGTAGATATGGGAGTTTATCAAAATTGGATTTGTTTTCGAATTCTTTGTGGATCTGTGTAATCTGAGGGAAATATGTCTCTCTAATATGGTCGTACATTGGGCAGGAGGTTAGGAAGTGCAGCTCAGTTTCCACCTCATTTTGTGGGCAGTGAGCACATAGCTTGTCTTCTCTTGAGAGCCATGTCTGCCTACGGCGGCCTTTCTTAATAGCAAGGCTATGTTCACTGAGTCTGTACATAGTCAAAGCTTTCCTTAATTTTGGGTCAGTCACAGTGGTCAGGTATTCTGCCGCTGTGTACTCTCTGTTTAGGGCCAAATAGCATTCTAGTTTGCTCTGTTTTTTTGTTAATTCTTTCCAATGTGTCAAGTAATTATCTTTTTGTTTTCTCATGATTTGGTTGGGTCTAATTGTGCTGCTGTCCTGTGGCTCTGTAGGGTGTGTTTGTGTTTGTGAACAGAGCCCCAGGACCAGCTTGCTTAGGGGACTCTTCTCCAGGTTCATTTCTCTGTAGGTGATGGCTTTGTTGTGGAAGGTTTGGGAATCACTTCCTTTTAAGTGGTTATAGAATTTAACGTCTCTTTTCTGGATTTTGATAATTAGTGGGTATCAGCCTAATTCTGCTCTGCATGCATTATTTGGTGTTCTACGTTGTACACTGAGGATATTTTTGCAGAATTCTGCGTGCAGAGTCTCAATTTGGTGTTTGTCCCATTTTGTGAAGTCTTGGTTGGTGAGCGGACCCCAGACCTCACAACCATAAAGGGCAATGGGCTCTATGACTGATTCAAGTATTTTTAGCCAAATCCTAATTGGTATGTTGAAATTTATGTTCCTTTTGATGGCATAGAATGCCCTTCTTGCCTTGTCTCTCAGATCGTTCACAGCTTTGTGGAAGTTACCTGTGGCGCTGATGTTTAGGCCAAGGTATGTATAGTTTTTTGTGTGCTCTAGGGCAACAGTGTCTAGATGGAATTTGTATTTGTGGTCCTGGTGACTGGACCTTTTTTGGAACACCATTATTTTGGTCTTACTGAGATTTACTGTTAGGGCCCAGGTCTGACAGAATCTGTGCATAAGATCTAGGTGCTGCTGTAGGCCCTCCTTGGTTGGTGACAGAAGCACCAGATCATCAGCAAACAGCAGACATTTGACTTCGGATTCTAGTAGGGTGAGGCCGGGTGCTGCAGACTTTTCTAGTGCCCGCGCCAATTCGTTGATATATATGTTGAAGAGGGTGGGGCTTAAGCTGCATCCCTGTCTAACCCCACGACCCTGTGTGAAGAAATGTGTGTGTTTTTTGCCAATTTTAACCGCACACTTGTTGTTTGTGTACATGGATTTTATAATGTCGTATGTTTTACCACCAACACCACTTTCCATCAGTTTGTATAGCAGACCCTCATGCCAAATTGAGTCGAAGGCTTTTTTGAAATCAATAAAGCATGAGAAGACTTTGCCTTTGTTTTGGTTTGTTTGGTTGTCAATTAGGGTGTACAGGGTGAATACATGGTCTGTTGTACGGTAATTTGGTAAAAAGCCAATTTGACATTTGCTCAGTACATTGTTTTCATTGAGGAAATGTACGAGTCTGCTGTTAATGATAATGCAGAGGATTTTCCCAAGGTTACTGTTGACGCATATTCCACGGTAGTTATTGGGGTCAAATTTGTCTCCACTTTTGTGGATTGGGCTGATCAGTCCTTGGTTCCAAATATTGGGGAAGATGCCAGAGCTAAGGATGATGTTAAAGAGTTTTAGTATAGCCAATTGGAATTTGTTGTCTGTATATTTGATCATTTCATTGAGGATACCATCAACACCACAGGCCTTTTTGGGTTGGAGGGTTTTTATTTTGTCCTGTAACTCATTCAATGTAATTGGAGAATCCAGTGGGTTCTGGTAGTCTTTAATAGTTGATTCTAAGATCTGTATTTGATCATGTATATGTTTTTGCTCTTTATTCTTTGTTATAGAGCCAAAAGGATTGGGGAAGTGGTTTACCCATACATCTCCATTTTGGATAGATAATTCTTCGTGTTGTTGTTTGTTTAGTGTTTTCCAATTTTCCCAGAAGTGGTTAGCGTCTATGGATTCTTCAATTACATTGAGCTAATTTCTGACATGCTGTTCCTTCTTTTTCCGTAGTGTATTTCTGTATTGTTTTAGTGATTAGTGATTGTTTTAGTGAAGGCGTATACTCAGGTTTTCCGGGTCTCTATGTTTTTGGTTGGACAGGTTTCTCAATTTCTTTCTTAGATTTTTGCATTCTTCATCAAACCATTTGTCATTATTGTTAATTTTCTTCGGTTTTCTATTTGAGATTTTTAGATTTGATAGGGACGCTGAGAGGTCAAATATACTGTTAAGATTTTCTACTGCCAAGTTTACACCTTCACTATTACAGTGGAATGTTTTACCCAGGAAATTGTCTAAAAGGGATTGAATTTGTTGTTGCCTAATTGTTTTTTGGTAGGTTTCCAAACTGCATTCCTTACATCTATCTCTCTCTCTCTCTCTCTCTCTCTCTCTCTCTCTCTCTCTCTCTCTCTCTCTCTCTGTCTCTCTCTCTCTCTGTCACTCTCTCTCTCTTTCTCTGCAGCCTCTTCCCTATCTGCCCCGCCATCTTTGTCCTCAGCGCCATCAAATGCACAGCTTAAAACAACAACCACACCACCTACACCAAATACTACCATATCAACTAAAACTACCGCACTTTCTACACCAAATACAACCACAACAATTACTTCAACCACAACAACTACACCAACTACATCCACACCAACCACAACCGTGTCAGCTACAACAACCACATCTACTACAACATCTACCACCCAAAGTACTGTAGCATCAACCATGTCACATACTAACACAGCAACTGCACCCTATCCAACCACATCAGCCACAACCACGACACCTGCAGCTCCATCAACCATACCATCCACAGCTACATTAACCACCACTTACATTCCTTCATCTAACACTCTAAACACATCAACAGTCGTGGTGCCCATGTCGAATGCAGCAGCACCAAATGCATCCACCACCCCACCCCCCACATCACATACAACCCCTCACCCATCACCACTGCACACTGCCTCATCCAACATGACTAGTGGACCAATGGCGTCCACTGTGCCATCTCCATCGACTACCTCTACGCTGCACTCAACCTCACCCATCATGTTGTCCACCGCTAACAGTAAGTTAGATCATTCTTATTACAGTAGCCTATGTTAAAATCGGATCTTTCAGCTCCACCACGCGCTGTATTGTACAGACTCGGCAAGCTAATCGGCTCATGGGTCTTCATTTCAGTTACCTCGAAAAATGACACATTTCCGGGACACTCCACGCCTTTACCAACAACAGTCACCTCTAACGTCACTACAGGTAAGTCAACAGCCTGAGTAATGGTGGAGGGGTGTAATCACAATGAGTAATCATATGATTTATGTCAGATGATGTCTTCGTATAACAGAGGTGTTTGTGTGGAGCTATACAGTGCTTTCAGAAAGTATTCACACCTTTTGAATTCTTCCACATGTTGTTGTGTTACAGCCTGAATTCAAAATGGATTCAATTTGGGGGGTTTTCTAACCCATATCTACACACAATACCTGTAATGACAGTGAAAACATGTTTTTAGACATATTTGAAAATATATTCAAAATGAAATACAGAAATGTCACATTTACATAAATATTCAAACCCCTGAGTCAATACTACCTTTGGCAGTGATTACAGCTGTGAGCCTATAAGAGCTTTAGACACTTGGATTGCGCAACACTTGCCCATTATTCTTTTCAGAATTATTCAAGCCCTGTCAAATTGGTTGTTGACTGTGTTTAATTTGAGCCGGATCCTGCCATAACAGGATCCGGCACATCTCAGATTTGACTTTTGTTTGTTCCGGCACCTATTTTCCCGGACCCGGTACCTCTTGGAGCGACAGGTAGCCTAGTGGTTAGAGCGTTGGGCCAGTAACCGAAAGGTTGCTGGATCGAATCCCTGAGCTTACAAGGTGAAAATCTGTTCTGCCCCCGAACAAGGCAGGTACCCACTGTTCCCTGGCAGGCTGTCATTATAAATAAGAATTTGTTCTTAACTGGCTTACCTAGTTAAATAAATAAAAACTATCGCCCCTTCCTTTATTTAGATTTATTCATTGTTTCGCTGTTTATTCTTAATAAAAGCGATCAGTGTTAAATGAAGTAGCCTCCTCGATCCTTCTGCGTAATCATCCTATCCTGCCACAATTCCAGACCTGCTCTCTTTGTACATATAGGTTATGGGGAGGTAAGATCTTGACACAGGTCTTGGTCTTGGTAGTGGAGAGAGTGAGAGTGTGAAGAGGTCCCTACGTAATCATGCCATGTAGCCTAGTTTAGTCATCTCCCTACTGAATTTGAAAAGGGGGAAAGCCAAATAAAAAATGTATAAGAAAAAACAACTGAGTTTGATTACATTTTTTAAGTTCAAAAGTCCAGAGAATGATTGTGAATCGTGTTCTGATATTGTGATATGTGTTCTACTGCTACGTTGTTGTCTAGAAAATGAGGCTATAATAAATTTGAACTTGTGTAAGCCCCAAAGCAATCAAATCAAATCAAATGTTATTTGTCACATACACATCACCACGCTGTCTGTGTGGGTGGACCAATTCAGTTTGTCCGTGATGTGTATGCCGAGGAACTTAAAACTTACTACCCTCCCCACTACTGTCCCGTCGATGTGGATAGGGGGGGCTCCCTCTGCTGTTTCCTGAACTCCACGATCATCTCCTTTGTTTTGTTGACGTTGAGTGTGAGGTTATTTTCCTGACACCACACTCCAAGGGCCCTCACCTCCTCCCTGTAGGCCATCTTGTTGTTGTTGGTAATCAAGCCTACCACTCTAGTGTTGTCTGCGAACTTGATGATTCAGTTGGAGGTGTGCATGGCCACGCAGTCGTTGGTGAACAGGGAGTACAGGAGAGGGCTCAGAACGCACCCTTGTGGGGCCCCAGTGTTGAGGATCAGCGGGGTGGAGATGTTGTTACCTACCCTCACCACCTGGGGGCGGCCCGTCAGGAAGTCCAGTACCCAGTTGCACAGGGAAGGGTCGAGACCCAGGGTCTTACGCTTGATGACGAGTATGGAGGGTACTATGGTGTTAAATGCTGAGCTGTAGTCGATGAACAGCATTCTCACATAGGTATTCCTCTTGTTCAGATGGGTTAGGGCAGGGTGCAGTGTGATTACGATTGCGTCGCCTGTGGACCTATTTGGGCGGTAAGCAAATTGGAGTGGGTCTAGAGTGTCAGGTAGGGTGGAGGTGATATGATCCTTGACTAGTCTCTCAAAGCACTTCATGATGACGGAAGTGAGTGCTACAGGGCGGTAGTCGTTTTGCTCAGTTACCTTAGCTTTCTTGGGAACAAGAACAATGGTGGCCCTCTTGAAGCATGTGGGAACAGCAGACTGGGATAAGGCTTGATTGAATATGTCCGTAAACACGTCAGCCAGCTGGTCTGCGCATGCTCTGAGAACACGGCTGGGGATGCCATCTGGGCCTGCAGCCTTGCGAGGGTTAAAACGTTTAAATGTTTTACTCACGTCGGCTGCAGTGAAGGAGAGTCCGCAGGTTTTGGTAGCAGGCCGTGTCAGTGGCACTGTATTGTCCTCAAAGTGAGCAAAGAAGTTGTTTAGTCTTTCTGGGAGCAATATACTGAAGTATGTGGGCATACTGCAGTAAAGTCTAAAATGCTTTGAATGAATCAGCACCTTGGAGAGTGCTGTCCGTTTCACCACCATAGATTTTAAGCTACTTGCATTGGAAAACCTCCCTGGTCTTTGTGGTTGAATTTGTGTTTGAAATTCACCGCTCGACTGAGGGACCTTACATATAATTGTATGTGTAGGGTACAGAGATAAGGTATTAATTAAAAAAATATTGTTAACATTATTATTACACACAGAGAGAGTCCATGCAACTTATTATGTGACTGGTTAAGCACATTTTTACTACTGAACTTATTTGGTCTTGCCATAACAAAGGGGTTGAATACTTATTGACTCAAGACATTTCAGCTTTACATTTTTAATTAAGTTGTAAAAACGTTTAAAAAACAAAAACATAATTTCACTTTGACATTATGGGGTATTGTGTGTAGGCCAGTGACAAAAATGTCAATTTAATCCATTTAAAATTCAGGCCGTAACCATTTTTGGGGGGGAAAAGTAAATGGCTGTGAATGCTTTCTGAAGGCACTGTAAATGTTGCATCATGGTTATGCACTGATCCTCACCTATCTCCTCTCCCACCTCTATTTCAGAGCCAGCAAAGGTGCATTGCAACTTCTCACAGCTCTGTGCCAATCAGTGTAAGTTCAATGAATCATACTTATAATATGAATATATGATATTGCTGCAATAGTCTCCCATGTCCACTGTTATTTTACTCTTTTTAAATGTTTTAATTTATCTCTTCATTTTATTATTGTCTATCTAAATGTTTTATTTGTCTAGAAAAGTGTTTTATTCTTTGTATTTGTTTTTGTAAGAAATGTGCTATATAAATCAAGTTTGATTGATTGATTATACAATCGAGACAGGAACAGCGTCAGCAAACGAGAAACACAGACAAAAACAATCAATGCAGCAGTGGGGAACAGAGCTGGGGAACTGACAAATACAGGGGGGCAGACATGACATAAACACAACATGTAAAGTGTTGGTCCCATATTTCATGAGCTGTAATAAAAGATCCCGAAAATGTGCCATACGTACAAAAAGCTTATTTCTCTACAATTGTTTGCACAAATTTGTTTATATCCCAGTTAGTGAACATTTCTCCTTTGCCAACATAATCCATCCACCTGACAGGTGTGGCATATCATGAAGCGGATTGAACAGCATGATCATTACACAGGTGCACCTTGTGCTGGAGAAATGTGCTCTTCGCGGATAAGTCCTGGTTTCAACTGTAATGGGTAGATGGCAGACAGCTTGTATGGCATCGTGTGGGTGAGCGGTTTGCTGATGTCAACGTTGTGAACAGAGTGTCCTATGGTGGCGGTGGGGTTATGGTATGGGCAGACATAAGCTACAGACAACGAACACAGTTGCATTTTATCGATGGCAATTTTAACTCACAGAGATACCGTGACAATATCGTGAGGCCCATTGTCGTGCCATTCATCCACCACCATCACCTCATGTTTCAGCATGATAATGCACGGCCCCATGTCGCAAGGATCTGTACACAGTTCCTGGAAGCTGAAAATGTCCCAGTTCTTCCATGGCCTGCATACTCACCAGACATGTCACCCATTGAGCATGTTTGGGATGCTCTGGATCAACGTGTACGACAGCGTGTTCCAGTTCCAGCAAGTTCGCACAGCCATTGAAGAGGAGTGGGACAACATTCCACAGGCCACATTCAACAGCCTGATCAACTCTATGCGAAGGAGATGTGTCACGCTGCATGAGGCAAATGGTGGTCACACCAGATACTGATTTTCTGATCCTCACCCCTACTTTTTTAAAGGTATCTGTGACTAACAGATGCATATCTGTAAATCCATAGATTAGGGCCTAATTCATTCCTTTCAATTGACTGATTTCCTTACATGAACTGTTACTCACAAAAATATTTGAAATTCTTGCATGTTGCATTGATATTCAGTGTATAATATGAATTTGACATGTGCTATAATGTAATTTAATGTGTATGTCTTACAGCTGTTTACTACTGGATGGTCCTTGCGGTGGACGTGACTGGAGACCTGAAGAGTGAAACGGACATCAGTGACTGGGTAGGCTTGTGAATGATTCTTGACTGACTGATGTGTGATGAATTGTGTTGAAACTGTACATTTGCTTAGTAATACGTCAAAAGTGACAGCACCGTTTTCCTTTTTCAGTTGTGGGATCTATTTCATACTCACTTGGACACCTGCGAGCCCTACCAACCGGAACAATCAAATGGCACAAACTCGACAGACACACTGCGAACCACCTCAGTCAGTCCAGCATATCCCACCCCCTACAACATGACCACACGGCCATACAACTTCACCGCAGCAACACCATCCCAGAACTTCACCACGACAGCACAAACGCTGAACTACAGCTCGACCCCCTCGCGCGACTTCAGCATGACGGCCTTGACAACAAACATGACAACCGTGCTTTACAATCACAGTATTACTACTCCTTCACACAACCATGGCATGACTACACCATCACACAACTACAGCACGACAACTCATTCTCCCAGCTGTACCATGTCTGCCACCACTAGGTAAAGTACTCAGTCACATGTCATTATTGTTCATTAATATCAATATAAAGTATATATATATATATATTCATTAATTGTCTGTTCTGCAGTAAAGAGCACAAAGGTGGAAATATGACTGCCGCCAGCCTGTTTCACGTAAGACTCCATCTCTCACCAGACCAACCTGCCTTAATGTGCATGTGAACCTAAGGGTGTACTTTTTCTTTTTCTGTGAAAGCTTGTGAGTTGAATCAAAACTCGTATCTTTACAGGACATTGAAGTGACGTGCGTCAATAAAACGAGGATCAGGTTAGTTGAAATACTAATTTCAATACCTCGGGTCAGCATCCTCTGTCTCGCTCCACGTCTTAATACTGCCCCCCTATTCCTCCAGGAGGACTAACTGTACTGTGCTGCTGAAGCTGAGGAAGCCCACATTTCCCTGCTGTGTTCAGCGGGCCATTTGGTTGGCTGCGGAGAACAGCCCCATACGAGCCGATATTGTGGGAAACAGAGTGGGTGAGTGACACTGACCTAAATGTAAATCTGAAATCTCTCACAGAAATGTAAATGTCTGTTGCTTGTTGATTGTAGGTAAGGGTCTGTCTCATTGCGCAGGCCAACTGCCTCCAGTCGGTCCTGCGAAGTGCAATGGCTCCCTCAATGGGACCCTCCCTCTCCCAAACACTTGTCAATTTCCAGGGCCTGTTAATATCTCATGGTAAGCTGGACAAGTACATGCAATGCTGTTGTTTCTGTGTTTGCAGAATTTCTATAGAATAATTAGGGTATCCATCTACTCATACGAACATGTTTTTATCTTACAGTGGACATTGCGGGACTGTTTATGTTCCTCTTAGGAATCAAACCCAAATGGACGACGGCAAGCCCCCTAAACCCCCCATCGGTATAAACGGTTTTACTTACCCATGTGATAATACTCATTATCCACATTCCCTTGCCGTTTCAACCTTCAGTGGGTTTTTAAAACACACAAGTGTCTGTATCTTGATAAGCACCGTATTCCTGCTTTTCAGAGGCGAAGATTTTCTGCAACTGCTTCGCTTATTGCGATGGTACAGGTAAGTGAAATAGAAAAAAAAATCAACTGATGAGTTCGCTGCTACTGCGATGGACCCACGTTTTCATCACCCACCATATGATAACTCTCTCTCCCTCCCTCTCTCTTTAGCTGCACGCTACACCTTGGACGTACAGATCACAGATTCTGCTCTGCACATTTCAAACATCTTCTCTCTGGTGAGCTAGTATCAGATATGCATATACAGGTAACTGCCCAAATAATGGAAACGCCTGTGGGTGCTGCCACACGGGTGTGGTTCCTGAGTTAATTAAGGAATCAACAACCCATCATGCTTAGGGTGATGTATAAAAATGCTGGGCAGGCCATTATTTTGGCTACCATGGCCATGCCCCCATAGGATGACGTTGTCACCATTCACAGGGCACGAGTGGTCACTGAATCTTTGTCGAGCATGAAAATGATGTAAACCATATGCCATAGCCATCTGTCACCAGATCTCAACCCAACGGAACACTTATGGGAGATTCTGGAGCGGTGCCTGAGACAGTGTTTTCCACCACCATCAACAAAACACCAAATTATATAATTTCTTGTTGGAAGAATGGGGTCACATCCCTCCAATATAGTTCCAGACACTTGTGGAATCTATACCAAGGTACATTGAAGCTGTGCTGGCTCGTGGTGGCCCAACGCCCTATTAAGACACTATGATGCTATTTCCTTTATTTTAGCAGTTACCTGTATGTGTATATATATATATATATATATATATATATATATATATATATATATATATATATATATATATATATTTATATATATATATATGTATGTGTATGTGTGTGCATGCATGCGCACTGTCTGTGTGCATGCATATACACTGAGTGTACAAAACATTAGGAACACTTTCCTAATATTGAGTTGCACCTGATTTTGCCCTCAAGAACAGCCTCAATTTGTTGGGGCATGGATTCTACAAGATGTTGAAAGCGTTCCACAGGGAAGCTGACTCATGTTGACTCCAATGCTTCCCACAGTTGTGTCAAGTTGGCTGGATATTCTTTAGGTTGTGGACCATTCTTACGAAACACACACGGGAAACTATTTTTGAGTGAAAAACCCAACAGCGTTGCAGTTCTTGACACACTCAAACTGGTGTGCCTGGCACCTGCTACCATACCCCCTTCAACGGCACTTTGTCTTATACATTTACCCTTTGAATGGCACACCTACAAATCAAGCCAAATCACATTTGTTTATATAGCCCTACATCAGCTGAAATATCAAAGTGCTGTACAGAAACCCAACCTAAAACCCCAAACAGCAAGCAATACATTTGAACATCTTGGCCACGTTCTGTTATAATCTCCACCCGGCACAGCCAGAAGAGGACTGGCCACCCCACATATGCTCTCTCTAATTCTCTCTTTCTTTCTCTCTCTCGGAGGACCTGAGCCCTAGGACCGTGCCCTAGGACTACCTGACATGATGGCTCCTTGCTGTCCCCAGTCCACCTGACTGTGCTGCTGCTCCAGTTTCAACTGTTCTGCCTTATTATTATTCAACCATGCTGGTCATTTATGAACATTTGAACATCTTGGTCATGTTCTGTTATAATCTCTACCTGGCACAGCCAGAAGAGGACTGGCCACCCCACATAGCCCGGTTCCTCTCTAGGTTTCTTCCTAGGTTTTGGCCTTACTAGGGAGTTTTTCCTAGCCACTGTGCTTTTACACCTGCATTGTTTGCTGTTTGAGGTTTTAGGCTGGGTTTCTGTACAGCACTTTGAGATATCAGCTGATGTACGAAGGGCTATATAAATAAATTTGATTTGATTTGCAGGTGTAGAAGCACGGTGGTTAGGAAAAACTCCCTAGAAAGGTCCAAATTTAGGAAGAAACCTAGAGAGGAACCAAGCTATGAGGGGTGGCCAGTCCTCTTCTGGCTGTGCCGGGTGGAGATTATAACAGAACATGGCCAAGATGCTCAAATGTTCATAGTGGATTTAACAAGTGACATCGATAAGGGCTCATAGCTTTAACCTGGATTCACCTGGTCACCTTTTATCATGGAAAGAGCAGCTGTCCCTAATGTTTTGTCCACTCAGTGTATATGTGTGTGTGTTTAAAACCTACCAGCCTGTATTAATTACTTCTTCATTCATACCTTCCCCAGGTTAAACAGCTAAGACATCCACCACCCTGTCACAACACCTCAGCGACAGGGTATGTCCTCATTTCTTCATTCGTTTTAATACAGTTTTCTCTCTGCTTAACGTCAAATATTCGCACACTTTCTAATTCGATCATCACAGCCTTAATGAACCCCAACAGTACCTATAGCACAATACCTCCCACACCACATTCAATATTTTCCTGACATAATTCTCTGTTACAGTCCCCCTAGTCCTCTGCTCATCATATCGACTATCTTTCAGGTAATTTTGCATTGGGGATAATAACCCAACACCACAATGAACTCTCATTGTGTTATGTTGCTCTGTAAATAAACCATATGCTAACTTATTGTCACACACTCCTGGTGTGACGTCGTGTGTGACCTTAAGACCTGTTCTGTGTTCTTTTCACACAGTGTGCTTACGTGAAATGCTTTAGCACGGAGACAAAGTGAGTTCCCATAAATCCTTGCAAGGCCCATAAACCTTTACAGTACATTCAAGACAGCTGCCCTCGATGTGCAGTGATGGTGGTCTTAATATTTATTAATAACTACACGGTTACTGTTTCCTTACCAGCCTCCAAAGCTGCAGGGTTATCGTGGGCCTTGGACATTCAGTGCCTATATGTGTAGTCAGCACTGCATTAATGACTGTGTTCAGTGATGAGCGTGGCATTGACTATGACGGAAAGGTGACACGAGCAGGTGAGTAGCCCCACCATGGAAAGTGGAGGCAGAGAGCATCCGTGTCGTTGTTCATGTACGTTATACAACATGTGTCTGGCTGCTTGTTTGTGTCCATACATCTCACACAGGAATTTGTAGCTGGCCAGGATCCAGTGGAGATCTATTGAATTCGACCTTCAGCTCGGCGGAGAGCTGCCTCAACCACTCGGAGTTCTGGACGACTGTAGAGGAGAGCCGTGGCAAATTTGTCTGGTCAGTCCAATCTGGTGTTGTGTGCTTCAAATACGGCAAAACCCTTGTTTTACATTTTGTAATCATGTTAAACACTGTAAATGACGGAGAGTAAGCACTTTGCACATTGTTATATGTACATTTCAGTTGTAACACTTCATCAATTACTGGATATGGACTAAAGATGTACATTTATCGGTTCTTTTCTCTTTTTAGCAAACAAGGAGAAGTTGTGTGCGTGCTCCCGAATGAAATGTGTGACAGATACCCCACACCTCCTCTCACTTCACCCAGCCCAATAGCCAGCACTACTTTGCCTGCAACAACAACACGGTCTCCTCCACCCAACACCACTCTACAACAAAACACCACCTCCCTCCCATTGAACACAACATTACCTCCACCCAACAGCACCTCTACAGCGCCAAATACTACATCAGCAGCTCCAAATACTACAACATCAGCTCCAAATACTACATCGGCAGCTCCAAATACTACAACATCAACTCCTAATACAACAACATCAGCTCCTAATACAACAACATCAGCTCCAAATACAACAACATCAGCTCCTAATACAACAACATCAGCTCCAAATACAACAACATCAGCTCCAAATACTACAACATCAGCTCCAAATACTACAACATCAGCTCCAAATACTACAACATCAGCTCCTAATACAACAACATCAGCTCCAAATACTACAACATCAGCTCCTAATACAACAACATCAGCTCCTAATACAACAACGTCAGCTCCAAATACTACAACATCAGCTCCTAATACAACAACATCAGCTCCTAATACAACAACATCAGCTCCTAATACAACAACGTCAGCTCCAAATACTACAACATCAGCTCCTAGCACCATTGTCACAACACAAACCAACACAATGACAACCATCCACCCCATTCATCCATCACTAAACACCTCCACAACCAGGACCATTGCCACAACTCCCCTGGGTAATACCACTGCAAACTCATCAACACCCGTCCTTCCACCAGTAAACACCGCAACAGCCTCCCCAAAGACCACCAAGACAGCCGTGATAACAACCACCGCAGGTAACCACTGGGATCCTAACCCACTCTGACCTTTGATCTATACTTGTCATAGCTGCTGCTGTTACATTAATTTCCATTGAACATACTTGTTTTTTATGGATCCCTTTTCCCACAGCACAAAACACCACAGAAGCCAGTAATGAAGAGCAGGCCAACCAGTTGCTGGATCTGACAAGCGACGTGTCCAAGCTCAACTCCTCCCAGGTGGACCAGCTGGTATCCCAGCTAGAGGCCCTGCTTGCTGGGCCCAATGTCAGCCTGGCTCTGGGGAAAACCTCTGTCACGATCGTTAGCAACCTGCTGGGTGTCTCCTCTGACACCCTGGCCTCCTCCTCCACCAAGTGAGCTGACTGGAGCTAAACAATGTACAGTTGTTCAGTTGTTCTGCCTGTTGTGCTGCCAGTAGTGCTGCCTGTTGAGCTGCCTGTTGTGCTGCCAGTAGTGCTGCCTGTTGAGCTGCCTGTTGAGCTGCCTGTTGTGCTGCCAGTAGTGCTGCCTGTTGAGCTGCCTGTTGTGCTGCCTGTTGAGGTGTACCTGAAATGATTACTTATACAAAGCCTGTAAAGAGACTGTGGCTACATTTTCTCGAAACTGAAAGAAAACTTAGCAATGGCTTTGCTAGGCTGCACGTCAGTAACAGTTCATTTTTCTACCAGGATCATTGGGATTGTTGATACTGTGGGCCTGAAGCTGGTTGTTCAGGAAGAGGCTATGATTTTAACCGAATCGGTCGCTCTCGCCGTCAAAACGGTGGACGGCACTGATTTCCAGCGAACATCTTTCTCCATCCGAGACCCCAACAGTGTGCAGGTATGACCTAAACCTTCTAGTAAGGAAACACTGAATAGGAAATACTGTAACCTTGGTTGCCCTCAAAATGCATGCAAATCTAATGTAAGACATCCTTCACTCGGCATGTATTATCTTTGCACAGCACAGTATGATCTGGTATGGTACTCCCTGTACAGTGTGAGGCCCTGCTGGTATGTCAACTCATAACCCCTGTTTATTGCTATTTTTTAACCATAGAGAAATGTGTCCCCTTGTAGATCCGTGGAGACAACAGAGCCAGGAGGAGTGTGAGAGCAGAGGCTTCCTCCCTCCCTCAGGGGTCCGTCACATTCCCCTCTTCCCTCACAGCGAACCTCTCCCCTGAGCAGCAGCTTCAGGCCTCCAGACTCCAGTTCAACTTCTACCAGAAGAGCACTGTGTTCCAGGTACCCCAAAACCGTACCCTATTCCACTGTACGATCTGCTAGAGTAGAATTGAAGCCTGACATAGTTGAAAAACCCCTACACCCTAGTGGACTAGTGTAGTAATTGTCAGATTATTTCCATGCTGTTTCTCAGGACCGAGCCCTGGGAGACAGCAAGCTGAATAGTGGAATCCTGGGGGCCAGTGTGGCCAACCTGTCAATCAAGTCTCTGCAGGAGGACGTGGTCATCACCCTGAGGAACACTGAACCTGTCTTAGTGAGTCAAGCAAACACCACACTGTACATTTGAGTCAAAACCGCATGCCCTGCGTCCTAGATGTGACATCTTTGAGAAAGCATTTCATGTCTGTCACCTTGTCATCCCAATGAATCCTTGACACACTGTCGTCTATTGATCATTTGTCCACACAGGCACATTTCGTGGTGGCATGTGTTTTCTGGGACTTTGGCATGAATGGTAAGCGTTCCGCTTGTGTCAAATCAACATCAACTGTTGTGGTGAACAGCAGCTGGAGACTAACAGTGAAACGCTAACTTTTCCACCAACGCAGAGTTAAAGGTACAAAATAGAAATGAGAAATAGTGAGACGTGAAACAAATACACAGTGAATAACGAATCACAATAAAGATTTCAAATGACATGGCTATGTACAGGGAGTACCAGTTGGTACCGAGTCAATGTGCAGGGGTACAAGGTGATTGAGGTAGCTATGTACATATAGGTAGGGGTAAAGTGATTGGGCAACAGGATTAAATAATAGACTGAGCTGTAGCAGCCGCATATGTCGTGAGTGTGAAAGTCTATATGTGTGTGTGAGTGTGTGTGTGTGTGTGTGGCATCAGTATGCATGTGCGCGCATGTTATGGATGTGCGGATGTATGTGTGTGTTGGTGTGTGTATGTGTGTGTTGGGATGTTAGTGTAAGTATGTGTGAGCGTGTGGGTAGAGGCCAGTGTTGGTGCATAGGGTCAGTTCAAGAGAGTTAGTTAAAAAAAGGGTCAATGCAGGTTGTTCTGGTTGCCATTTGATTAGCTATTTAGCGGCCTTGTTTAGCAGTCTTATGGCTTGGGGGTAGAAGCTGTTCAGGGTCCTGTTGGTTCCAAACTCGGTGCACTAGTACCGCTTGTCTTGCGGTAGCAAAGAGAACAGTATGACTTGGGTGATTGGAGTCTTTGAAAAAAAGGTTTGGCCTTCCTCTGACACCGCCTGGTATAGAGGTCCTGGATGGCAGGGAGCTCGATCCCAGTGATGCATGAAAACGAAGGCTACCACTTAAAATGAATAGAATTGTTTTTTTTTAAATCTGATAGATGGCTCAGGAGGCTGGAACCGAGATGGCTGCTCTGTCAGGAACAGCACAGATAATGAGACTGTCTGTGTCTGCAACCATCTCACCTGCTTTGGTGTTCTACTGGTGAGTTCATTCTGAGATAGAGGGTTGTCACGGGATCTCTCCTATTCAGTCTTTGTCAACAGAATGATTTAATGTGTATTACATATTTTTGGTGTTTCTTCTCACAGGACATGTCCAGAACGGGCATAACCAGTTGTCTCCAGGCCACAATCCTCACCTACATCACCTACATTGGCTGTGGTATCTCCGCCATCTTCCTCTCCATCACTCTGCTCACCTACCTGGCATTTGGGTGAGTCTGAGTGCAGGATATCCATGATGACACCCCACCTGGAGGGCTGCTCTAAATACAAAGACATATAAACAAGCTCGAATCAGTGCAACATCAATCGTAATGCGTTTCAATGTGTTCCTGTAGGAAACTGCGTAAGGACATCCCATCTAAGATCCTGATCCAGCTGTGTGTGGCTCTGTTGTTTTTGAACCTGGTGTTCCTGGTGGATGGTTGGCTGGCCCTCTACCCTGACGCTGTGGGCCTCTGCATCTCCACCGCCTGGTTCCTGCACTACTTCCTGCTGGCTTCCTTCACCTGGATGGGCCTGGAGGCCGTCCACATGTACCTGGCCCTCGTCAAGGTCTTCTACACATACATACCACGTTACATGCTCAAGTTCTCGCTCCTTGGCTGGGGTAGGTGAAGAAAGGATTCTGTCTGATTTCTTCTTCTTCTCATTATAGTGAAGAACAGCCACCGTGTGCAAGTAAACATAACCGTTTCTTACGGTTTCAATGCCGTCTGTTGTCTCTCAACCTAGGAACTCCACTCCTTGTGGTCATTGTCGTCATTGCTGTTGACGAGGACAACTACGGACTAGTTGGCTACGGAAAGTACGTAGACGGCTCCCGCACAGATGACTTGTGAGTCCCTTGCATTTTGTTCACTATTCAACATGCCGATTTACAGTTGGAGTCTTTGTATGAAGCGCGTGTCTGTGCATCATGAAATGCATACTCACATTTGCGTAATAGGACAGCTGATAGGTCTACACCTTATTATCCATATATATATATATATTATTTATATATGTTATATATATGTTATACTGTATTGTAAGCCATATATCTTCTCTCCGTTCTTCTCCCACAGCTGCTGGCTGAAGAACGACATTGCCTTCTACGTAACCGTTGTGGCTTATTTCTGTGTCATCTTCCTGATGAATCTCGTCATGTTTGCGGTAGTGATGGTTCAGCTGTGTCGGATAAAGAGGCAGAACCCCGACAACAAGAGGCACCGTAACAGGCTGCAGGACCTGCGCAGTGTGGTTGGAGTCACAGTACTCCTGGGTCTCACCTGGGGCTTTGCCTTCTTCGCCTGGGGGCCCGTCAACCTGCCCTTCATGTACCTCTTTTGCATCTTCAACTCCTTTCAAGGTGAGATTTCGAGCTCCTTCAGATCTGCCCTAAATGCGTGTGGGGTTTCATGGGGAAGCGTGTAACCAGTTGGTACTTAACCTGGAGCTTGTGTTCTTTTGCAGGGTTCTTCATCTTTGTGTTCCACTGTGCTGTGAAGGAGAACGTGAGGAAGCAGTGGAGGACTTATCTCTGCTGTGGTAGACTGAGACTGGCGGAGAACTCAGGTAAGACCTGTTGACCTACACCTTGCAATGAAACAGTGACCTACACGTTTCATCTCATTCTTCTTTTCTCATCACAGAGTGGAGCCGCACCGCAACACAGAAGACAGGGAAGAAGTCATTGCCAGTGACCAGAGCCACGTCCCTCCACTCCGACAACTCCTCCCAGTTCAACAATTCCTCCATCTTCTCCTTCTTGTCCAATGACTCCTCAGAGCGACCCAGTGGAGGAATAGGTAGGCATTGGGAACCAGGGAGGGGGAATCACGGGTTGTTAACAACCCGTATGAGTCAGAAAACAGTAAAGAAATATATATATTTTTTTACATGCTGGTCTACTCTTGTGTCATGTCATCATATTAAAACCATTGTATGCAGAGCTGGGGATGGCTTAGCAAGCCTTCATCTCCATCTCACTAATTACCTATGTAACCTCTGAACTCTGTGACGGGCTCTGAGATGACCTTTACTCTACAGAAGTGGTGTAAAGTACCTAGGTAAAAATACTTTAAAGTACTACTTAAGTCGTTTTTTGAGTATTTGTACTTTACTTTACTATTTCTATTTTGACAAGTTTTAATTTTAATTCACTACATTCCTATGAAAATAATGTACTTTTTACTCCATACATTTTCCTTAACACCCAAAAGTACTCGTTACAATTTGAATGCCTAGGAGTACAGGACAATGGTCCAATTCACGCACTTGTCAAGAGAGCGCCCATGGTCATCCCTATTGCTTCTGATCTGGCAGATTCACTAAACACAAATACTTAGTTTGTAAATTATATCTGAGTGTTGGAGTGTGCCCCTGGCTGTATAAGGAAATAGTGCCGTCTCATTTGCTTAATATAAGGAATGTACTTATGACAATTGACTACTTTTTCTAGCACAGTACTTAAGTATGTTTAAAACCAGATGCTTTTAGACTTTTGCTCATGTAGTATTTTACTGGGTGACTTTCAATTTTACTTGAGGTATCTTTACTTTTACTCAATTATGACAATTGAGTACTTTCCCACCTCTGCTCTACAGTAGGATTTAGTCAGTTTAGCCAAGCCAATCAAATGGTTACTGCATCTAACTGCACCCCCACCAATACCTCTGGTTTAGTTGCTGCTTCCCTGATTCCATCAGTCATAAGTGACACTGCTCCCTTGTTGCTTGTTTTCTTTTCTTCATGAAACAGGCCTTTCATCGGTTCTCCTGCCAGACATTGGAAAGAATGTCATACATTTAGTTATAAACAGTGAATCACCAGAATAATTTGGCCCTTGAATATAGGACACTGGAAGTCTAATCACCATAACCAGCTGACTTTATATGTGGTCCTTCAACGCAGAGGAGTTCATCTCAGAAATACACTACATGACCTATGTGGACACCTGCTCGTCGAAATCTCATTCCAAAATCATGGGCATTAATATGGAGTTGATCCCCCCTTTGCTGCTATAACAGCCTCCACTCTTCTGGGAAGGCATTCCGCTCGAACATTGCTGCGGGGACTTGCCACCATTCAGCCACAAGAGCATTAGGTCGGGCACTGATGTTGGGCGATTAGGCCTGGCTCCCAGTCGGTATTCCAATTCATCCCAAAGGTGTTTGATGGGGTTGAGGTCAGGGCTCTGTGCAGGCCAGTCAAGTTATTCCACACCGATCTCGACAAACCATTTCTGTATGGACCTCGCTTTGTCATGCTGAAACAGGAAAGGGCCCTCCCTAAACTATTGCTAAATAGTTGGAAGCACAGAATTGTCTGGAATGTAATTGTATGCTGTAGTGTTAAGATTTCCCTTCACTGGAACTAAGGGGCCTAGCCCGAACCATAGAAAAACAGCCCCAGACCATTATTTCTCATCCACCAAACTTTACAGTTGGCACCATGAATTCGGGCAGGTAGCGTTCTCCTGGCATCCGCCAAACCCATATTCGTCCATCGGACTGCCAGATGGTGAAGCGTGATTTAACACTCCAGAGAATGCGTTTCCACTGCTCCACAGTCCAATGGTGGCAAATTTTACACCACTCCAATCAACGCTTGGCATTGCACATGGTGAGCTTAGGCTTGTGTGCGGTTGCTTGGCCATGGAAACCCATTTCATGAAGCTCCCGACTAACAGTTCTTGTGCTGACATTGCTTCCAGAGGCAGTTTGGAACTCGATAGTGAGTGTTGTAACCGAGGACAGACGATTTTTATGCGCTTCAGCACTCGGCGGTCCGTTCTATGAGCTGGTGTGTGCACAAGAACTACTTTGCGACCACTTTGCGGCCGAGCCGTTGTTGCTTGTAGACATTTACGCTTCACAGTAACAGCACTTACAGTTGACCCGGGCAGCTCTCGCAGGGCAGAACTCTTACAAACTGACTTGCTGTAATGGTGGCATCCTTTGACCGTGCCACATTGGCCTTACTGAAGAGCTCAGTGACTTTCATTCTACTGCCAATGTTTGTCTATGGAGATTGCATGGCGGTGTGCTCAATTTTATACACCTGTCAGCAACAGGTGCAGCTGAAATAGCCGACTCCATGAATTTGAAGGGGTGTCCACATGCTTTTGTATATATACATAGTGTCCCTCTCTAATGATTTGGATACAGTAACTTGTGTGCAGGATAAGCTGTAACTCTGATGTGTCCTATTGCAGGTAGTCCATTTGATGACAGATCCATCACTGCCCTGGAAGAGCCCAACTCAGACGTGGTCCTCAACGAGATAAACAGACAGTTTAGGAGCCCGAGTTCGAGAGCACCCTGACACCTGTGAAAAACTAGGGGCTCTATTCAATCTTTATCACTGAAGATCACTTTACAGATTGCGCAATAGAAATATCAAGGGCATTTCCGATTGCGCCGACATATGCAGCATTTACCGTGAATGCCGTGAATACCGTGAAGGCAACGCGGGAACGTTGCCTTTAAATTTCAATCACGCTGTAACGCTAAACTTCTGCGATACGGATTGAATAGAGGCCTCCGGGTAGGCTGGTGGGGAAGGGACGCGGTGTGACACGGTGTGTTTCATAATAGTTTTGAAGAATATATGAAATAGTTGCATGTTAGTGTTACATTTTGTAGTTTAACAGAAAGGTGTGACAGATCACCCTGAAGAGATGGGACATCACCAAAGAGCTTGCATGCTCATGGATTCCATCTGGTTGACCTGGCAATACTATCATGAACTCGCCTGGGCTGGCACCTATGATTGTGAATAATGCATGTACTGAAAGGGTATCTAGCACAGAGAAAACCCCCACTCATAGATCCTCATGAGGTGCATCATTTGACCGCATTCTACATACTTCCTTTTTTTCTCTGCATTCTTCAGACCCGTAAGTTAAATGAAGGTTCAATTAAAAAAATGTACAAAAATAAGTTAATACCAACACTGTGTCACTATCTGTTTCCATCTTTAAGATGTCGCTCTTTTATACTCTATTCAGAATCAAGATATTTTCATGAGATGTACAGTACCAGTCAAAGTTTGGACACACCTACCCATTTCAGGGTTTTTCTTTATTTTTACTACTTTCTACACTGTAGAATAATAGTGAAGACATCTACACTATGAAATAACACATATGGAATCATGTAATAACCAAAAAAGTGTTAAACAAATCAAAATATATTTTATATTTCAGATTCTTCAAAGTAGCCTTGGCATTCTCTCAACCAGCTTCATATGGTAGTCACCTGGAATGCATTTCAATTAACAGGTGTGCCTTGTTAAAAGCTAATTTGTGGAATTTCTTTCCTTCTTAATTCGTTTGAACCAATCGGTTTTGTTGTGACAAGGTAGGATGTATAATTAAATGTCATTTCACCAATAACGTATAAATTAAAATAAATGTTTTATTTTAAGCTAATATGATATAGTATTTTTACTTATATTCACTGATTTGACAGACACATGCATGTATACATTCATTTTCATGCACATATAAATTCATATTACTCACATTAACTAAATTTATAAACCAGTGAACAAACAAAAAAACTGTCCATTACAGTTCGGGTTGCAAACGGAGAGTATATTACTGGAAACTTTCAAAGTTGACCAGTAAACTACCACCATTGTTTTAGTAACTTTTTAAAGGATTAAATGTAATTTATCACAAGACATCTCGTGGCCCTTTTTGGGTACTTCAGATTACCACAGGTGTCTGTCATTATCTCTGGCAATCTGTGTGGCCTTACCACATGTAAAACATTTAAAATACTCAAATAAGATGATTCTAAAATTATACAAATCTGTAAAACATTATCCTAAATATAAACCAGCAATTTAATGAATACCATTGGTGTTTAATATGAGAGTTTCAGCATCAAATATATAAATATTTATTTATTTTACTATTTCAATATGTATTTGTAGATTTTTTGGCACCAAACTGGTGGCAGTTGTGAAAAAAGTCAATCGTTGGAAGAGTTGCAGAGTTTCAGAGTTAATTGAAATGAATGTCATTGGTCGATTAGATGCTTTTAAAAATTAAATTGGGCAATTTTCTCTTGAACCATAGTCTATCCACTAGAAATTCATGGACAATATGGACACATATATAAAAAAAAATGATTACTACATATGGCTACATTTTTTCAAAAGTTATTCAAGTATAAATGACCAAAGTTACCATTGCCATAGATTACCTGTTAATGAATGTGGCATTTCTGGTGAATTACCAGTATGCAACCCTAATTACAATAGAAACACTCCCATGAACACTACCACCAACTTCCCATCTGAATGCAGATTTCTAATAAAAAGCAGGTTTACTCAATAGTCTCTTTTCTTCAGTTCGGCTTGACAGTCCAAAACTCCCACAATGCACTCTGGTAGACACCAATGGTTAAGGTCATAATCCAATGGGTGGCAGAATACAACGGCTTGATGATGATGCTGTTGTCAGTGTGAATAACCTATTAGATCATGTATGGTAGTATAATTCTGCAATACAGTTCTGTAGTATAGCTATGTAGTGCAGTTATGTAGTGTAGTTCTGTAGTATAGTTATGTAGTATAGATTTCTAGTATAGTTATGCAGTGTAGTTATGTAGTATAGTTCTGTGGTGTAGTTATCTAGTATAGTTATGGAATATAGTTCTCTAGTATGGTTCTCTAGTATGGTTATGTAGTATGGTTCTGCAGTATGGTTCTCTAGTATGGTTCTCTAGTATGGTTTTTCAGAGTAGTTCTGCAGTGTAGTTCTGCAGTATAGTTCTCTAGTGTAGTTCTGCAGTGTAGTTCTGCAGTATAGTTCTCTAGTGTAGTTCTGCAGTGTAGTTCTGCAGTGTAGTTCTATCCATATTCATTAGTAGAGTACACACTCATGAGTACATGCTCCAGTAGATGATGTTGAACATCAGGTAGGTCATGGGGAAGGCGACTCTGGAGTAGGAGTCTATCATGTAGCTGTTACTCATGATGAAGCTGAGGTTGTGTTTGATGGATTTTTTGCGTCGTAGCCTGGTGCCCTCTGTGGGTGGGGGCTCTGCAGCAGAGTTCCTCGACGTGGCCGTCCGACTCCGCTCTGTGTTGGGGGTGCTGGGGAGCTCTGGGAAGGGTGTCAGGTCAATGTCATTGTCATGGTAACATCCGTCAAAAGCCATAGTTTGAGTGGCATTGAAATCTGCAGGGATCTGTGGAGAGAGGAGGGAGTTTACGGTATATGATTTTCTGACAGTGGAACACATTAAGACCAGTAGGGGGAGATACAGACATGGTTAGTTAGTGTCACAGCCTAATGTGGTGCCATTATCGTGGCTCTGACATTGTGGTAGCATGGGTATATTCCATGTTTTATAACACACCAATTTACAAGAACCCAACTGTGACTTATTTGACCCCACACTCTATAAGTTTCAGTGACCTTTCCCCCCTTGAGCTTCTTCATCTCCTCCACAGTGGTGAAGTAGTTGACAGCGGCGTACTCAATGACGGACAGGAAGACGAACAGAAAGCTGGCCCACAGGTAGATGTCCACAGCTTTTACATAAGACACCTGAGGCATGGAGGCTGACACGCCTGTGATGATGGTGGACATGGTCAGAACTGTTGTGATACCTGGAGGGGGAGAGAAAAAAAAGGGAGATTAGTTGATTATTATGTTGATAAGGTATACATCTTGATCAATCCGTTTCTTTTTTTTAAAAAGCCTTATTTTGCCACCACAACCTTTCGGCCTTTGATGATGAAAAGATGGCGGGGCAAATGCATGGAAAAGAATTAGCTGTGTGGGGGTTTAGCATAGATGGATGGAAAAGAATTAGCTGTGTGGGGGTTTAGCATAGATGGATGGAAAGTCAAACAAGGGCTAGAGAAAACCGTGTAGCAGCTACATCCCACTGGGCACAAACTGGTTGAATAAACGCTGTTCCAACGTCATTTGTAAATGTATCGTGACGTGGAATCGACGTTAAATATACATTGGATTGGGAAAAAAGGCATCAACTTTTGTTTTGAGGCTGATATTGAAAAATACAGGATTATGTCAACATAGACAAACCTTGTATAAAATAGGTTGAATTTGTATCTTTGAAACAACGTCAGACCTTTAACGTTAAATCCACTATAAAAAAAATACATAAACTGGGAGAATTGATCTATATCTACAGCAATCTTTTCCTCCGCAATTTTGTGATATCCAATTGGTAGTTAACGTCTTGGCCCATCGCGGCAACTCCCGTACGGACTTGGGAGAGGCGAAGGTCGAGAACCATGCGTCCTCCGAAACACGACCCTGCCAAGCTGCACTGTTTCTTGACACTGCTCGCTTAACCTGGACGCCAGGCGCACCAAAGTGTTGGAGGAAACACCGTGCAACTGGCGACCGAAGTCAGCTTGCTGGCCCACCACAAGGAGTCGCTAGAGCTTAATGGGACAAGGACATCCCGGCTGGCCAAACCCTCCCCTAACCCAGACGACGCCGGGACAATCATGGGTCTCCTGGTCACGGCTGGCTCAGATGGAACTATCCAAGTAGTAGACACATTTAAAATGTTGATATTTGGTTGTGGTGTCAACCAAAGACAATTCAATATTACTTTTCTAATAAAGTAAATAGCCTAAAGTTAAGGCTATCTTACAAGCAATTACTTTTATTTATTTAACCTTTATTTAACCAGGCAAGTCAATTAAGAACAAAACTAATGTGATATTCAACCGTACAATATGTTTTTGTGGACTGTCATATACTGTAATATTAACTGTAATGTTTTTGTGTTTTTGCCATAGAAGTGTGGACTTTCTCCTTGAGGAAACCTACTGGAGAAACAGTGAAAGAGCACATTTTCCATAACCTGTCGTTAGGATTGGAGTCTGAACGAATAGTTCAGTGCCTCTGCTCTTTTCTACAACGTGTATGGAACACAATCTATGGTCTATACTTGGCATGTACTTATGGGTGCCACACATTGTGATATGGCGGAGGGGAATAGGCAGGGTATATGCAAATTCAATATTGTGGTATTTACTTTAGTTAAAGAAGTGTAGTGTTTTTGAGGACATTACCGTAGTATTTAGTACAGTGTTTTTAGAGGGATAATACTGTAGTATTTACAATAGTATTCCACTACAACATTATATAGTAAGTACTAAACATGATCGAAGGATACTACTAGTATTTTATAGTATACTACAGTTTACTACATCATTCTACAGTAAGTACTGTAGTACTGAGTGTTGCAGAGTGAAATAAGGCCAGCCTTTGTTACGACATCCTGATCCTCCAGCAACCTGCCGTACTCCAAGCACACTCCCCTCCCCCCACCCCCACCCCCCTTACACACACACACACCCTGCTGCATTAGCAAAGTCAACATCTATTCACAAATCTAAGTGCAGCATTTACTCTGTCCTTTTATCTCGCTCTCTCTTGCTCTTCCCTCGCCCTCCCCCTTTTCTCTTTCTTTCCGACACAATTGCACAAACAAGCTCTGGCACACATGCACACACAGGGACCTCGCCTGGTGCAGGTGCCTTGAGTCATGCGCAGAACTGAAATGCTTTGTCACTGTGCTCAGTTTCAGTTGTCCTCTCTCTGGGTTAATGAGTCTCTGAGTAGTTCTGCAGCAGGCTCAAAGCAGCAGGCTCACATTCACTCGCCCACATAAAAGGAACACAACAGGAAATTGTTGCACAACCCTCCCCCCTTTTCACCTTACAGTAATCACAGAGATGTGACATGGCTGAGGAAGGTAAAGCCCCCACCACCCACTTTACTTTCTGGAGATGAATCAAGTATGTTGTGCAGATAATGATGGCTTTGTGATCCGTCTCTGCTCAGTCTATAAGCTTTGATGATTTTACGGAGATCCCCCCCGAAACCCCACATACAAGTGAGAGTATCAGTACTGTACCCAGTGACACTCTGGCAGGCACAGCCCTCCTGTCAATCCAGAAGGACACCCAGGAGAGCATCACCATCAGCATGGTGGGGAAATAGGTCTGGAGCATGAAGAAGAAGATGTGCCTTCTGAGGATGAAGTTTATGTAGAGCCTGTTATACCAACCTGAGAAAGAGAGAGCGAGAGAGAGAGAGAGCGAGAGAGAGAAGGGCTCTGATATCTCATTTTTGGAGGAACAGTTTACTCACCATCCTTCTGGGTAATCAGAGGTCATTATGAGACACAGGAGGGTATCTAGTCAAAATTATAGTCACATGGGACATCACATGGCTATGATGTAATGGACACTGGAACTACTGAGAGTTGGGCAGGATTCCACACTGACACTCTGTGGAGGAAAATCTCCTAACCTCTCCCTGTCCTCAGACTGTCAGAGTGGAATCAGAAGCAGGAGGGTTTGGGGTGTTGGCTTTGGATCTTACAGAGCCGTTTTACGTAATAATAAGGAGGAGTTGGACAGCGGAGAAGGACAGAGAAACAGCACCGTAGGCCCCAATGCACCAGGCTACAAAACAAGCACACATACCCGTGCTGCTGTAGAAGGCAAGCCCGTAGGAAGGGTGGAATTCTTCAATAAAAAACTGCGAGAGAACGATCTCATCAGTCCTTAATGAATCGTTCCCGTTCTTCCAGTAGAGCATGAGGTCGTTCTCATTGTACGCATCTTCAAGAGAGGAGAGAACAGGGGGAGAAGGTGACTCCTTCATGTGGCCTCTCTTAGAAGAATCATGGGCTATGTCCCCTCAGAGGAGAGGAGACATTGAAATTCACTACTACCACTACTACCACCTCTCGTCTGAGAACAGACCCATGCTTTCTGTGCATGTGCGCGCGTGCGTGTTCGCTTGCCGATAATTTGTGTGTGTCCGTGCGTGTGTCTGTCTGTCTGTTTGTCTGTGTGTCTGTGTTCTAATCTGGGTAATGTGCACTGCCTCCTGAGGCTGGGTTTAACACAATCATGACAATTGCAACATCAGTGTGACAGAATGTCTCTGATGAGAAATGACCGACTTCAATTTAACTGTAGCTGCTGCTCCTTATATACGGATAAATCAGGACAGGTAAATCCTGCATCAAAAAGACATGCATTACAGACACAAACTGACCCGTCCCCGACTTTTGAATGTTATTTCACCTATATGAAGAGAGGACGGTCAATGCTACCATATTGCGTGCTTATTGTGTTGCACGTAGACATATGTTAGGTATATGTGAGGACGTACATGGCATTACACCCAGGGCAACCACATAGCCTTATTGTTTTATACTCACAGCTCTCCAGTTCCAGAGAGCATTTCTGTGTGTCCAAAGGAAAACTACTGAAGTCCATGGCGCAAAGAGCAGTCACAGTGATCCTGAAACACAGGGCCTAGTTAATGATACAGCAGTTGCAGAAAACATACCGTGGCAACATAACGTGGTCTGCAGAGAGATCAGAACTCTCTGTGATAGGCGATGCACTTCCTCTTTTCTTGTTGATATCGTAGGCTGAAAGACACAAGATGGTCTACTCCCCCCCATGTTTCTTATGTGTACAAAGCACCAATACTATAGAATAGTACACGCTAAAGGCCTTATGGTCCCTGTGCTAAAGGAGGGCTATTCTCCGTGTACCTGACACTGTAGAGAATGTTGCCGTCAGGGTACACCCTCAACATGATGTTCTCCATGGTCGTGTCATGGATGAAGGAACGTTTGGAGTGGACAAAAAACACGTCCGGCACCCAGATCTTCTTCACCAGCCGAGCGTCAAATGTCCGGCTCTTTTTGCTGCTGGAAGGAAAGGCCAGCCGGTCGTCCTGCCAGTAGTGTCTCAGGTACAGAGTCATGGTGAAGTCCTGCACAAACACACCAAAGCTCAGGTCCAATGGACAAACTGTCACATAATCAAAACGTGGGCAATTGTGCAATGATGGCAGTAAGACTCAATAACGGTTCACCCAGATTCTTTGTATATAGGGTGACGAGCGGCAGGATCATGCAGGTTAATAGTGTTTACAGTGCTATAGTGTTAATTGGGACCAGAACATCAATGATCCATTGAAGTTAGAGTCTAGAACATAGTGGAAACAATAACACAACAGCAAAGTGGTCATCCTGCCTCTGTTTTGGTAAAAAGCCGAGGGAGGGGCGTGGAGAAATGTGACCACTCTTAAATGGACGCAAGGACTGACCATCCGTGATATCAAAATGATAGTTTTAAACGTGTTTGGAGGCTATGTAGTGTTTGTTTACATGTACATTGTTTACAAACATTGGAGTAAAAACATGCATTATTCTGGGTTCTGACGGTGTATGACAGTATGACTAAGCTTATGAGGCATTTATAAGATATAATCTTCAAGAATTAACAGGTATAAAAAAATAGATATGTAGCACTAAGTATTCTAGCTTCAAAATCAATACATGTTTTGACTGTTATGCCCCGACATTAAATTGGGGGCAATAGAGTGGAGCGGGGTTCCAGTATGAGAGAGACCATGAGAAGTTGTCTCACTGTGAGCGAGAAAGACAGTGAATGGCAGTGTGTTAGTCACACACACACACACATCGTTTACGATGGTTATAGACACTTACCATGTTGACTTCAGATATACTGTCAATGCTTTCCACCTGCACGTCGATGCCCACAGGAATAGCTGCCCCTACAGGGGTGAATGAACAGCCCGAATCAGTAAACAGCTTGAGATGTCATACGTCTACCCTGACAGGGCAAGCACATTGAATGTTAGGCTTTTGGCCATGTCATAGTCATATGGTAGTCATGATGCAAGGCCTTAGAATGTCTGACTCAGCCGGGAACGATCTTTTATGACCCAGTCTCACTGGTTTTGATTAGCCCAAGACCTATCATCCATATATCATCTCATCTGTCTGCATGTGGTCTTCCTTACACCAGTTTTTATATTTATTTTATTTAAATATCCTCTTTAAGACCTAAATATTTGTAAATCCACCCAAACACCATAAAGTTAAGACAAACAGATAGTCAGTAAGAGAAAACCCCAAATAATGGAGGATCTTGGCGCTATGCTGGGCCTCAAAGGACATCCTGAAACCCTGTGGTCACACTGGAGGCTGTGGTGTTGAAGGACTACATCAGCTAAGCCCTATGTTGTGATTATCCTGTCCATTTCCGTGTACATGCAGGGTCATGACATCACTCTTCACGCTAAACACAGCTGCAGGCTAATGGGGTCCCACACAACGTCAAAGAAACACCAGTAGTCCCACGCCTCCCCTCCAGAAAGACACAGCCTTCTCCTCACTCAGGGATGCAAGAGACGCCGTGTCACCAATCTCATGAATGCCTTTTCTCTCCTTATCTCCTTTCCTTCATAAATCCTAACCGTATAATACCTGTTGCATTAATCGACAATCAAGTCACAGCCATCTATAATCACAGCCTTGTTCAGGAGGTTTTCCTGATCATGTGACCAGTCCAGAAATGGCTAAAAAAGGGTTCTTCGGCTGTCCTTAGTTTCAATTCCAGACAAATTTACCCCACGTCGCTTAGACCACACACACACAAACACAAACAACGCACAGGGATATAGTTCGGAATAGAAAATGTCCAAATGGAAACACAAATGGACAGAAATCCACAACACGTCATCACACTAGATTTACAAATATGTACCTAAACAGTCATTAGTACTGCCTACGACATAGAATGTTATGTAAATACATGTTTCAATGACAGTTGATTTACAGTGGGACCCCACACATTGACACACATGCAAGCATTCAGAAACGTGATCAATAGTTCATTATAAACTGGGTGGTTTGAGCCCTGAACGCTGATTGGCTGAAAGCCATGGTATGTCAGACTGTATACCACGGGTATGACGAAACATTCATTTTTACTGCTCTAATTACGTTGGTAACCAGTTTATAATAGCAATAAGGCACCTCGGGGTCTGTGGTATATTGCCAAAATACCATGGCTAAGGGCTATATCCAGTAGAGTAGTGGCCTGAGGGGACACACTTAATGTGAAAGTGTTTTTTGGGGAAAAGTGTTATGCAATGGAAATGTCACGTAATGTTTTGATTTGTATATAACTGCCTTAATGTTGCTGGACCCCACGAAGAGTAGATGCCTTGGCAACACCTAATGGGGATCCTTAATAAATACAAATACAAAATCCAGGCACTCCAGGTTGCATCGAGGAAAGAACAGCCCGTAGCCGTGTTGTATTGGCCATATACCACACCCAATCGGGCCTTATTGCTTAAATCTAACATTGTCTGATCATCACCCAATGAACACACTGCTGTAGTACTGTATGCATGGAACTCTTTGCTGTCCTGGACTTTCCAATAAGATGCAGCATTTGGTATTGTTTCAGAAAGCGTGGCTTATAATCCAGATTACTCTAGTTCTAAAAACATCTGTGTACTCGGCCGCAGGCTGTCATTGTCTGCTAGGCTCTGCAGACAATCTGGGTCAGTGACTTTTTGGGGGGGGGGTGGGGTGTTATCGAAGATGACACTCTAACCTACATTCTGTTCCAGGAGAGAGAATACAAGCTAGCGTCAAATGCTGCCTATTACAGAACCTAAACTCTGTGGCACGTTATGGACTATCTATCATTTTATATCTGTAACAAATGACGGTAGGTAGAGCTCTGTTACCCCCCCCCCTCTCTTTCCTCTCCCCTCTCTCTGATAATGACCCTTGATCTTCCCCATTCAGGCCTAATTAATGAGTCCAACCCAACACATGGTGGGAAAAAGCACACACACACCCAGTCACATCCAAACCGCACATTATCATAGTTCAACCACATGAGAATACATTGATTGCCCATCAGGCCAAAGGACATTGGGTGGGTGGTCTTACCTCCAAAGCCAGGCCGCATTGCAAAGTCATGGTCCTCGATACGGAGCAGCTGTTCAGATTTAATTAGCAGGGACTTGGTGCTGTCAGACTTTTTCATCTTATAGTCTATTCGTCTGCCGAGCAAAGAGGACACAGATCAGCATATCAGATGTTTTATTTCCTAAGAAATACACACTCACACCAAATGGCAAGCGCACGTGCACACACACACACACACACACAAGCACACACACACACACACTAAAGGAAGCAACATCTGCTCTGGGGTTTTTGCTGTTGAGAATAATTAACTGCACTTTAATTAACCATCTGATTAAAACCAAAAGTAAGAGTATACGTGACGCTCTTCACTAATGATTTAGCAGCAAACTGAGTCAGTGCTATGACGGTACAATAATTGGTCCTGGGAGATTATATAGACTTCCCAAAGCTCTCATAGAACAGTTAGTCTGGGTCAAAGGACATAATGAATATCTCCAATTTGGTTGACAACACACTCATCACTCGCAAAGTTTCTAAATAGCATCATACGATAAACTTCCGTAAACTGATACTTTCATTTTCATAATACATAAACATATCTGCTCCAACAAATCATTCCCATACCACCCAAACACAATCATCTCCCCTATTATTGCAAATGATACTCAAGTGTACAGTCCAACCCCTTATTAACACAACTCCCCCCTATCATTACCCACAAACTACTGCTTTTCTCTTACGTGGTGCCCCCACCAAAACACAGCTTCCCTGACATTACCTCTAAGCCCCTTGTGGTCACCTCACCTGCCCTTTATCCACAATGCACTGCTGTAATGTCATCCGTCCCAGCACACATTGGAGATCGCGCATGCCACCATGGTAAATTCACCATCAATATTCTATTTTTTTTCTTGAATTCATAAAGATTAGATTAATACCAACAATCCACGAATAGCACTATGTGATGAACAATACATCTCCCCAAAAGAACCTTTTAACCATATCAATCAGAAAACAGATCAACAGAACAGTAACATCCTGTGGTGTGTGTATTACCAAATGTAACTTTCTACCAGAACAAAACACAATCCGGTTTCGAACCAAACAGAACAGACAAGCAAACTGAACCCTTGACAAGAACATAACACAACTCCAGTGGGACCGCACCCCTAAACTCTGGCTCACCCTCCGTGTTGGTTCTTGCTGTTCTCCCCAAGGTACACGTCCTTGTGCCTCCTCTTGTTGGGTTGGTGGCTGCCGTTGTGCAGAGTGACAGGCCACAGCCAGGCCAGGCACATCAGCCTGAAGGCCAGGAGCACCAGGTTCATGTCTGAGGCTGGAAGAGCAGAAGCAACCAGGAGGTGCTCGCACTGCGTCTTGAGTCTATCTCACAGAAATCCTCCAGGTCAGTGGAACGCCACTACTGTCCCCATCCGGAGGCCCATCCATATCCCAGCAGCAACCACATACACCTCACCAAAAACACATGCAGAGCTCTGAAAGATCGCTGTTATCCAACCCTCTGTTACATGCTGCACGTTGATCCAAGCATCCAATGATCGGCTCCAGTGCCACAAACTGTTCCCCCAGCTTGTGTTTTCGCCTGCCCGTGCCCTAGTGCCAGTTCCCCTGACTCGTGTTTCTATGCTACTCAGGGCACATCCTGTTGTTCCTGCCCTCCTCTCTCCACTCCCTCTGATTAAAATCAAATATCAATATATTCATATAATGACAAAGGAATGACGTTAATTCCTCTGTAATCTTCTTATCTGTGGTCGCTGAAATCTTTCAGTAACCTACAAACTGGAGCCAGGGGAGGGCGGGGTGTGGATAATACAAGCAACAGTTTCTAAACATGATTCCCCCCCCCCCTCCCAGATAAAAATTGCACGGAGATTGCGACGGCAACAGGAATAGATTTCAACACGCAGTGATCTTCAGAAGTATTGGGACAGCGACACAGTTGTGTTGTTGTTTTGGCTCTGTACTCCAGCAGTTTGGATTTTAACTGATACCAAAAGTATTGGGACAAATTCACTTATAGGTGTATTAAACTAGCCAAAGGTTTAGCATTTGGTCCCATATTCCTAGCATGTAATGATTACATCAAGCTTGTGACTCTACAAACTTGTTTCTAAACACTTCTACGTTAAATGTTGACTCTACAATGATTACTGATAGTCCTGAATTAATTATGAATAACGATGAGTGAGAAAGTTGCAGACGCACAAATATCATACCATGTTTAGAAACATATTCTATTGTTATTTACAATAAAGGTGATTCCAAAATGACACAATACATTATTTACCATACATTTCTATTGGGCACAATAGAAAAATATCTGTAACACAACCAAACAAACAGCAAATGCATCCAACAAGTGTGTAGAGTCACAATCTTGATGTAATCATTGCGTGCTAGGAATATGGGACCAAATACTACACTTTTGACTACTTAAATACACCTAGAAGTGAATTTGTCCCAATACTTTTGCTCCTAAAAATGGGGGGACGATGTATAAAAAGTGCTGTAATTTATAAACGGTTCACCCGATATGGATACAAATACCCTCAAATTAAAACTCACAGTCTGCACTTTAACCCCATAGTCCAAAGTGCTGGAGTAAAGCGACAAAACAACACAAAATGTGTCACTGTCCCAATACTTTTGGAGTTCACTTTATGTCTGTTCCACATGCTTATTCTGAACTGATTTGTATAGAAGCTGCTATGCTTTTTTGGATAGCTTCTATGGATTTATTTAAACCATTGATCATAAAAGAGGTTAAAATATGCCAATATTTTCAGTTGCTTTCCTGTCTGCACAACAAAACTATTTATTGTACTCCTGTAAACCTATCCTATTTTCCAGTGCTTTGAAAGGCTGGTCATGGCTAAAATCAACACCATCATTCTGGAAACCCTAGACCCACTAAAATTCACAAACTGCCCAAACAGATCCACAGATGACACAATGTCAAACTCACTCCACCTACGTGAGAATGCTGTTCATTGACTACAGCTCAGCGTTCAACACCATAGTGCCCTCAAAGCTCATCACTAAGCTAAGGACCCTGGGGCTAAACACCTCCCTCTGCAACTGGATCATGGACTTCCTGACGGCCCACCCCCCAGGTGGTAAGGGTAGGTAACAACACATCCGCCACGCTGATCTTCAACACGGGGGCCCCTCACCCCTCAGGGGTGAGTGCTCAGTCCTCTCCTGTACTCCCTGTTCACTCATGATTGCATGGCCAGGCACGACTACCAGGTGGTAGGCCTGATCATCAACAACGATGAGACAGCCTATATAGGGAGGAGGTCAGATACCTGGCAGATACCTGGCCGTGTGGTGCCAGGACAAAAACATCTGCCTTAACGTGATCAAGAAAAAGGAGATGATTGTGGACTACAGGAAAAGGAGCACGCCCCCATTCTCATCGATGGGGCTGCAATGGAGCAGGTTGAGAGCTTCAAGTTCCTTGGTGTCCACATCACAAACTAACTAGCATGGTCCAAACACACTGTCACGCCCTGACCATAGAGATACTTTTATTCTCTGTGTTTGTTTGGTCAGGGTGTGACTCGGGTGGGAGAGTCTATGCTTTCTGGTTCTTTGTTTTCGGCCGGGTATGATTCTCAATCAGGGACAACGGTCTATCGCTGCACCTTGGTCCGGTCATTTTCAAGATGACGTTCATGACAGAACAACCCACCACAAACGGACCAAGCGGTGTGGTCGGGAGGAGCAGACAGAGTGGACATGGGAAGACATTCTGGAAGGAAAGGGATCCTGGACGTGGGAGGAGATCCTGGCTGGAAAGGATCGCCTGCCGTGGAAGCAGAGAGGAAGGCGGAGGCAGCTAGTAAAGGGGCCCAGCGTTACACAGGGTCATGGCTGGCAAGGAAGACCGGGAGGCCACTCCAAAAAAAGAATTTGGGGGGGCACACGGGGAGGTTGGCGGAACTAACTCACGGTAGGGAGCGTGGTACTGGTCAAGCACCGTGTTATGTGGTGAAGTGCACGGTGTCTCCAGTGTGTGTTCACAGCTCGCTATATTCCAGCTCCTCGCATTGGCCGGGCTAGAGTGGGCATCCAGCCAGGACGGATGGTGCCGGCTCAGCGCTCCTGGCCTCCAGTGCGTCTCTTCGGCCCAGGATATCCTGCGCTGGCTCTGCGCACTGTCTCTCAGGTGCGTCTGCACAGCCCAGTGCGTCCTGTGCTAGCGCCCCGCATTTGCCGGGCGAAAGTAACCATCCAGCCAGGACGGGTTGTGCCAGCTCTACGCTTGAGACCTCAGTGCGCCTCCATGGCCCAGTGTATCCGGTGCCTGCTCCACGCACCAGGCTTCCAGTTCATCTCCCCAGTCCGGTGAGACCTGTTCATGTTGCACGTACCAGGCCTCCAGTATGTCTCCCCAGCCTGGTAAGCCCTCTGGCAGCTCCACGCACCAGGCTTCCAAGATGTCTCCTCAGTCCAGTGACACCTGTTCCAGCTCCACGTTCGAAGCCTCCAGTGATTATCCATGGCATGAAGCCTCCAGTGATCATCCATGGCACGAAACCTCCAGTGATGATCCATGGCATGAAGCCTCTAGTGATGATCCATGGAACGAAGCCTCCGGTGATGATCCATGGCACGAAGCCTCCGGTGATGATCCATGGCACAGAGCCTGCAGTGAGGATCCATGGCACGAAGTCTCCAGCGTTGATGCGTGGTCCGGAGCCTCTAGCGACGGTCCCCAGTACGGGGCCTGCAACGAGGGTCCCCAGTCTAGGGCCTACAACGAGGGTCCCCAGTCCGGGGCCTGCGGAGAGGGTCCCCAGTCTGGAGCCTGCGGCGAGGGTCCCCAGTCCGGGGCCTGCGGCAAGGGTCCCCAGTCTGGGGCCTGCGGAGAGGGTCCCCAGTCCGGGGTCGTCATTTTCAAGACGATGTTCGTGACACAAACTAAGACAGTCCTGAAGAGGGCACGACAAAGCCAATTCCCCCCCAGGAGACTGAAATGATTTGGCATAGGTCCTCAGTTTATACAGCTGCACCATCGAGAGCATCCTGACTGCTCGGCCGCTGACCACAAGTCACTACAGAGGGTAGTGTGTACGGCCAAGTACATCACTGGGGCCCAGCTTCCTGCCAACCAGGACCTTTTATGGGGCGGCAGGGTAGCCTAGTGGTTAGAGCGTTGGACTAGTAACCGGAAGGTTACAAGTTCAAACCCCCGAGCTGACAAGGTACAAATCTGTCGTTCTGCCCCTGAACAGGCAGTTAACCCACTGTTGCTAGGCCGTCATTGAAAATAAGAATTTGTTCTTACCTGACTGGCCTAGTAAAATAAAGGTAAATAAATATACCATGCAGTGTCAGAGAAAGGCCCTAGAAATTGTCAAAGACTCCAGCCACCCTAGTCCATGGACTGTTCTCTCTACTACTTTACGGCAAACGGTACCGGTGCGCCATGTCTTGGTCCAAAAGGCTTCTTAACAGATTCTACCTCAAGCCATAAGACTCCTGAACAGCTAATCATAGGGTTACCCTGACCCCTCTTTTACACTGCTGTTACTCTCTGTTTACTATCTAGTCACTTTAACTCTACCTACATATACATATTACCTCAATTACCTCGACAAACCGGTAGCCCCTGTATATAGCATCGTTATTGTTATTTTACTGCTGCTGTTTAATTATTTGTTAATTTTATTTTTTGCTTATCTATTTTTTACTTAAAACTTAAAGCATTGTTGGTTAAGGGCTTGTATGTAAGCATTTCACTGTAAGGTCTACTACACCTGTTATATTCGGCGCATTTGACAAATACAATGTGATTAGATCTTTTTTTGATTTGATGCTGCCACCACCATGCTTTACCGTAGGGATGGTGCCAGGTTGCTTTGCATTCAGGTCAAAGAGTTCAATATTGGTTTTATCAGACCAGAGAATCTTGTTTCTCATGGTCTGAGAGTCCTTTAGGTGCCTTTTGGCAAACTCAAGCAGGCTGTCATGTGCCTTTTACTGAGGAGTGGCTTCCGTCTGGCCACTCTACCATAAAGGCCTGATTGGTGCAGTGATGGTTGTCCTTCTGGAAGGTTCTCCCATCTCCACAGAGGAACTCTGGAGCTCTGTCAGAGTGACCATCTGGGTCTTGGTCACCTCCCTGACGAAGGCCCTTCTTCCTCGATTGCTCAGTTTGGCGGCCAGCTCTAGGAGTAGTCTTGGTGGTTCCAAACTTCTTCCTTTTAAGAATGATGGAGGCCACTGTGTTCTTGGGGACCTTCAATTCTGAAGACATTTTTTGGTGCCCTTCCCCTGATCTGTACCTCAACACAATCCTGTCTCGAAGCTCTACAGACAATTCCTTTGACCTCATGGCTTGGTTTTTGCTCTGACATGCACTGTCAACTGTGGGACCTTATATAGATAGGTGTGTGCCTTTTGAAATCATGTCTGTCCAATCAATTGAATTTACCACAGGTGGACTCCAATCAAGTTGTAGAAACATCTCAAGGATGACTAATGGAAACAGGATGCACCCGAGTTAAGAATACGGCTGTAATGTAAGAAAATTTTGAAAAAGTCATGTTAGGAGGAGCGACACAGGGGAACCCAAGAGCAGACTCAGATGAGGAAACAGGGATGAATGAACCAAGATATTTATTGTAACACAGGGAGATAAGGGAGTGCAGATCCAGGGAAGCTCGGATGAGTTGTAGAAAACCAGATGTGGAGACTGAGGTTGAAATGAGCGGGGTAGAACCGGGTAACCAGGTACAGAGGGGAATCCAAGGTAGTGGTGGTGAGCTAAATCCAGAACAGGGTAGAAGGGTGGTGAGATGTGGAACGGGAGACAGGAGCCAGAGACAGAGCGGTAAAACTGCAATGAGAGGATAAACAGTGTCAGGCAGGTAAACAGGCACAGCAGAGTAACAGGATCTTGAATAATCATAAATAGCTAGAAGCACGAACTGACTTAGCAGAGATTACGATCTGGCAGAGTGGAAGTGGTAGGACTGGGTATTTGTAGAGGTCTTGATTATGGAACGTGTTGCAGCTGGTAGGGATCTGCTCTGACTCCAGCACACCTGTCTCCAACCACACAATCACACAGAGAGGGAGAGAGAGAGAGTGTGTACTGGGGGAGTAACTGCAGGTCAAGAAGACACTGGATGAACACAAGAGGGCGAAGCAGGAGCAGATGTGACAAATCAAGGGGTCTGAATACTTTCCGAATGAACTGTATATACACTACCGTTCAAAAGTTTGGAGTCACTTAGAAATGTCCTTGTTTTTGAAAGAAATCACAAGCATATGTCCATTACAATAACATCAAATTGATCAGAAATACAGTGCAGACATTTATAAATGACTACTGTAGCTGGAAACGGCAGGTTTTTTATGGAATATCAACATAGGCGTTCGGAGGCTCATTATCAGCAACCATCACTCCTATATTCCAATGGCACGTTGTGTTAGTTATCATTTTAAAAGGCTAATTGATCATTAGAAAACCCTTTTGCAATTATGTTAGCACAGCTGAAAACAGTTGTGCTGATTAAAGAAGCAATAAAACTGACATTCTTTAGACCAGTTGAGTATCTGGATCATCAGCATTTGTGGGTTCGACAGGCTAAAAATGGCCACAAACAAAGACCGTTCTTCTGAAACTTGTCAATCCTCAACTGGCAGCTTCATTAAATAGTACCCACAAATCAATTAGCCTTTTAAAATGATAACTTGGATTAACTAACACAAATTGCCATTGGAACATGGTTGCGGATAACGGGCCTCCAAACGCCTATGTTGATATTCCATACAAAATGTGCCGTTTCCAGCTACAATAGTCATTTACAACATTAACAATGTCGACACTATACTTCTGATCAATTTGATGTTATTTTAATGGACCCCTATCCAAGTTATCATTTAGTAGCTACAACTCCCGTACGTGCTCGGGAGAGACGAAGGTTGAAAGTCATGCGTCCTCTGATACAGAACCCAACCAAGCCACACTGCTTCTTATCACAACGCCATCCAACCCGGAAGCCAGCCGCACCAATGTGTCAGAGGAAACACCGTGCACCTGGCAACCTTGGTTAGTGCGCACTGTGCCCGGCCTGCCACAGGAGTCGCTGGTGCGCGATGAGACAAGGATTTCACTACCGGCCAAACCCTCCCTAACCTGGACGACGCTAGGCCAATTGTGTGTCGCCCCATGGACCTCCCGGTCGCAGCCGGTTACGACAGAGCCTGGGCGCTGTACTGCAGCGCCCTTAACCACTGCGCCACCCGGGAGGCCTTACAAGGACATTTCTAAGTGACCCCAAACTTTTGAAAGGTAGTATATATTATTAATTTATTTTTAATTAAGCATAATGATAATGGCACTAAATTGCAGGAGAAAGCTTAGCTTTTGAAAAATGCACAATTCTCCAACTTCCAGACGGGGGCTTGTGGTATAGGGTAGCCTAATTAAATGATGGCCCTGCCATCAATGGATTTCTGCCCATGCCACTGAATAGTATAGTAATAGTACTCTTCCATGATCATGATCATTCATAGAATACACCCGTGAATATATCCACGAAGGGAACAGAAATGTGCATGTACTCTCCATGTTTCTGTGCTGGTTGTGTGGATTATATAGTTGAACTAAAATAGTGGTCTCATAGCTGCTTTTATATGATTAGATATTGGCTATGCAAAGTCTATAGTTCAAGGCTATCAGTGCATGTTTTCCAGTTATTTACAACAACGATTTCCTTTACTGACTAATGTAGGCCAGTCATGAATGTCAGGCCAGTTAAATGTTGGCTCTTATCAACCAGAGAGTCTACTAATGTCACCACAAGGGGTTTTGGATTACTACTGGTAATATGCATAGGTATAATTGCCTGGGAATGGATGGAAACAAGGTTTAGTCACTGGAATATAACCAGAATTAAACCACATTACACAGAGAGAAAAGAAAATACATTATAGTGATGACTAAACACACATTATTAGAAAATGTAAAAAAGAATACACCAGAGGAAGTATAAAAGTGAGTCAGGAAGAGACTGGTAGAGAATCAATGATCAAATGAAAGCGCCCACAGCATAATCCCAGTCCAGTGGCATGCTCCTTTAATCTGGGATTAGCGTTGATTGAGGGCAGAGAGGGCAGAGTGCCGCCATCTTTAAGAGGCATTGACGTGGAGCTGGGGTTTCCCCTCACAAGCGCCTCCTAAGGACCGCAAAGGAGAGGTGTAGCTACACATCATGGAGTAAATACACGATCATCTCTCAATCACTCGCTGTTGGTTAATCATGGCAACAGAGTGAGGCCTCCACACTAAAACATGTTTGCTATGATAGACAGATACTCTGGCGCATTAAAACCCCAACCACTCATTATTGACACACAATTCTGCTTTGAAATAATTGTGTTTCTTTTCTGTGCTCATCTCTGTTTATCAGCTACTATGGGATAAATAGGACACTTATCATTAGTGACTCATCATAGTGTGGCATTGTTATGGTTTTATTTCACCCCTTGGAGGCCAATGACACTGAACACAAGGAACTAACGTGAGAAAACACGTTGCATCATCCAACGCAAACTTCCTGAAAGGTTCCTGAACGTTAGGTGCCTTCAGCCACAGCAATAAATAGATTAGGATTCAGGTTTAGTGTGGTCTGTGATCGTGTGTGTATAACACAGTGGCAGTAGTGCCCAGTGGGAGGCAGACAGAAACAATGACTGAATACGTTCCACAATGAACTATAATTGGCCTTGTGGTTAACCTCATGCCTGGCTGCTAGTGGCAGGGCACTTTGACATCCCACTTTTCTTGTCCAAACCAGTTCTCCATGATTAATGAAGGTATTGAAGGCTTGAGAGGTAAAGCCTGCCTTTCATGGAACTAGAAGATACAAGAAAATATACTGTTTCAGTGGAAACTACAATATGAAAAGAACAGCATACCTAGTCTACTGTGTGCACAGTTATTACTCAGAGAAGGTGTGAGATGTAAAATGGTGACATACAGAGTGACATGGAAAGAAATCAATCAGATGACAAGAGGTTCTATGAGGCACTGAGTGTGAGGGGTGGGGAAGGGGTGGGGAGGTTTGACAGGGAGATAAGAGGGAAATAGACATTTCCAAGTAACACAGTGTAACCATTGATTCCACCGTGCCTCGATGTCTCTGTGGGTCTCTATGGGTTTGTATTTCAGAAAAGCCTGTCTGCCCTGCCGCCCCCTCCTTCTCGCTCTCTCTTCCTGTTACACACCCTCTTTTCTCACTGTGAGAGGAGCTAGTTTCTCTGACAGGGAAACTGCTTTTCTGCTCTGACACAAGTGGTTCCAGGTGGGCCCTTTCGTATGTCTGCGGCAGTGGGTTTCAGATGCATTGGCTCTCATTTGTGTTAACAAGGATATTTTCCATCTGGATCCTTTAAAGTGACAGCAAAGCAAAGTGACAGGCAGGTAAGAAGCAAAGAGGCGTTTCCAAGTAACACATTGTAACCAATGATTCCACCGTGCCTCTGCCTCTGTAGAAGGGGGTGTATTTCAAACCAGCCTGTCTGCCCTGCCGCTCCCTCCTTCTCGCTCTCCCTTCCTCTTACAGTCCCTCTCTTCTCACTGTGAGAGGAGCTAGTTTCTCTGACAGGGAAACTGCTTTTCTTCTCTGACACAAGTGGTTCCAGGTGGGCCCTTTCGTATGTCTGTGGCAGTGAGTTTCAGACTCATTGGCTCACATTTGTGTTTACAAGGATATTTTCCATCTGGATCCTTTAACCTTTAAAGTGACAGCAAGTGCTTTTGATCTACACCATCCCAGAGGCTGAAATGTGAGATCTAAGAGAGACCAAGACACTAATTGTGATTCAGAGCTCCTAATTGCTTTAAGATTGCTACTGATTGGAATCAGGACGGGAGTCAACAGCAACTTTGTGTCTTTGTGAATGAATGAGAATGGTAAAGGCACTTGCTCAAGCTTTTTTGAGGTTGCTGTGGATTCTCACCTTGGCAAAGTGTAAGATCCCAGGTAAGGATAAGACCTCTCTATCCACTTTTAAAGGTAGTAGTGCAAGAATTGTCAGGATAGGCTCATGGGTCAAGGTTAAAGGCACGGGATGTCTTTAGTGTAAGGAAACAAATAATCTGACTACTGTATGCCTTTAAACACTTACATTTGATCTAATCTTAAAATACATCTATATCTAAAAACATTTCTTACCCCAGGACACTTCAATGGGGGAGTGTCCAGGAAAATAAAGACAAGCAAACTTGACTTACCTGGTTCTGATGGAGGTGATTACGCCAAAATGTAAACCTGCTTGCGTGATGTGTCCCGTCAATAAATAATCAGATCTATGCAGAAACAATGTACTCCTTTTTCTTTATTTTCCTGGATAGTCACCAGTTTGAAGTGTCCTGGGGTAAGGAATGATAGTCACCAGTTTGAAGTGTCCTGGGGTAAGGAATCATAGTCACCAGTTTAAAGTGTCCTGGGGTAAGGAATGATAGTCACCAGTTTGAAGTGTCCTGGGGTAAGGAATGATAGTCACCAGTTTGAAGTGTCCTGGGGTAAGGAATCATAGTCACCAGTTTGAAGTGTCCTGGGGTAAGGAATCATAGTCACCAGTTTAAAGTGTCCTGGGGTAAGGAATGATAGTCACCAGTTTGAAGTGTCCTGGGGTAAGGAATCATAGTCACCAGTTTGAAGTGTCCTGGGGTAAGGAATCATAGTCACCAGTTTGAAGTGTCCTGGGGTAAGGAATGTTTCCCTTTTTGTTCAAGCGGGGCTGAAGAGTGTTTTGGTACACTTTTTTTCTCTCTACATCTCTAGTTCATGGAACAGATGCTTTTTGCATTGTGTCCCTTTCACTGCACAAGAAATCACCGTTCTTCTGGGCAAAACTAAAACGAGACAGACATCTGAAAAAAAGAACAAGAACTACTTTAACATGTGGTCCTAAAAGGAGAGGGATTTTCCATAAGACAAATCCAGTGTAAAGTATTAGTTTAAAGATGATGTTTTGACCAGGAGTTTTATGAATACAAAACAACCATTCACTGCACTGTTCCTGTCACTTGTCGATGAAGTCTCTATCCATCCTCAGCAAATCTGAGAATGTATGAAGTAAAAACATCCTTCAAGGCAATGCTGAGCCTCTATTGCTGTGCATGTGGAAATACGTTGTCCACATCCCTGTAAATCCCTGAGAGGTGGTCAGTCAGTGGGCAGTGAGCAGGAGTCGAGATGTGTTCTCTCTGAGGAATCCAGTTGCCCATGGCGTCTGGGATAGCTGGCCCTCTGGCCCTCGGCATGCCTCTGTTTGTTCTGGTTGGGAGACTAGGGAGGCCGGGCCCCACTGCCCTGTTCAGTATTTAGACTGGCCAGACCACGCTGGGACCCAGGTCAGCTGTCTCTTCGGTTTGGAATGTTGCTGAGGAGATGAAAGAATCTACTCTGAGGAGAAGCTCACAGTCTCACAGGGACGCCCTTGACTCTTCACACATTTGCACACATGCTAATTCTATATAGTCATGCACTCTATTTGACTCTGAGTGGGTGCCCTGTCTGTGAAGGACTTCACTGGTGTTACCACTATTATTTTGGCAGTAAAAAGCCCATGCATTCACCTGTGAGCATGGATGTTACATGTACTCATTCACAGTGCAATGTCTTGTCGCAACCACATTTAGTGCAAAACAAACGACTGAAAAGAACGGATGTTGAGAATAGACTGTGTGATTACCAGTTTCAAGGGTATTATCTAGTACTTATCCAGTGTCAAACTCTGCATTTAACTCCAAAATTGTAATGTATGTATGTAATGTTTGGCTTTAGAAGTGCCACCATAACCATAGGTGCCGGCGCTCACTGTGAGTTGTGTGGTGGCTGAAATGCTGGGACTGCATGTTACAGTTGGGTAAGACGAAACATAGTGAATGTTTCAGAACCGTGAGAGTAACACAACCTATAGCAAGATGGTAAGAGGGGGAGAAAAGGTCACTCGTTACCATGAGGATTCAGTACACGTCATACGTGATATACCGGTATGGAAAGGACACACTGTGAGTAGGTGTTGTGGGCTGAAAGAAAAAGATAGGAATGGAGAGAACATTTAGTTCATTCCGCCTTCTACTGCAGTAGGCGAAATAGGGGGTCACACACAGTGTTTCTTGGTGGTCTTAAATCTACTTTGAAACAAAATTATATACCTTAAACACATAGTTATGGGCTTTAAAAAAGAATACACCTGTACCATATCAGATATGGAGTTGAAATGTATTACATTTTGAGTTTGCATCGAAATATTGCACTTTATATACGTCACAGAAGACTGAAATAAAAAATATATAACAAAACCGTTTGACAACAAGCAACACTGGATTGTTTGCGTTTAAAAAAAAAAGGATGTTAACTAATTATTAAATGAAGGTCACATTTTCCCAAACTGTTCTCTCTCTACTTCTCCCTTAGATGCCCATTTGACATGCCTGTTCTCAGAAGACTGTGTGCTACCCTGCAGCTTCAAACCCAGCGGAAATGAGATCATCAGCTGGTACCGCCAGGAGTTACTCCTCCTCAGCCACTCCCATCAGGGTGGAGACCAGTCGGACCAGCCTCCCAAGGGCCACCGTACCAGGATGTACCTGCTTCAGGACCAGCTCTCCCGGGGCAACGCCTCGCTCCACCTCAGCCAGTGTGGCATCAAGGACCGAGGTCGCTACAGGTGTCTGGTCAACAGCACTCTGGGACAACAGGAGTCCTTTATCATCATGAAAGTGGAGGGTTAGTAGTACCGCTGGCGCTAGTATCGAGGCTAGATTATGCTGCTGAGTATCCACTTCACATATCAAATTCTTTCAGCATAGCTTGTGGTAAAATACCCTCTGTTAAGAGACATGAATCATTGTTTGTCCACCAGCTACCTCTGTATTGGAGCTAGAGCCAAATTGCTAAACTGATGCCAAGCCAGGAGTCGAGTATTTGCTTTTGTTATTGGTTTTGTAACCTTGCTGTACAAAAACCTTTTGAATGGTTTTTGCTCTCAAATTCGCTGTTTGTAGTGAAACCACTCAAGGCTATTACTCTCTAACCTTGGCTCTCTGTCACTGTTATTCCAGCTCCCATCAAGATGGTTACCATGGAGATAAGTAAGAACACAGAGATTCAGTGCCTGTCTAAGGATATCTTCCCTGCTCCCCGTGTGCAATGGTCCACTCTGCCACCTAAAGCCAACCTGAGATCCACCACACATATGGCGCCCAACACTGAGGGCCTCTACTCTGTTCAGAGCAAACTGAGAATGTTTGGAAATACCCCCACTTACGTCTGCACCGTTAATTCCACATATGGATCACAGTCATGGAAGAGCTCACTACAAAAAGGAGGTACGGTATAATCAGCGTTGTCTTTCTCTTTCTCTCTTTCTCTCTCATTTTGCAGATGCATCGTTTATGGTTGATAAATTATCATTTAAACAGTAATACACTGCTGGGAGTGACTGTTATTACAAAAATAAAAGGATTATTTAACCTTTATTTAACTAGGCAAGTCAGTTAAGAACAAATTCTTATTTACAATGACGGTCTACCAAAAGGCTACAGGCCTCCTGCGGGGACGGGGGCTGGGATTAAAATGAAACACTACATAAAGAGAGACCTAAGACAACAACACAGCATGGAAGCAACACAACATGACAACAACATGGTAGCAACACAACATGGCAGCAGCAAAACATGGTAGCCTCACAAAACAGGGTACAAACATTATTGGGCAGACAACAGCACAAAGGGTAAGAAAGTAGGGACAACAATACATCCCGCAAAGCAGCCACAACTGTCAAGATGGCCACCATTGTTCCTATAACCAAGAAGGTAAAGATAACTGAACTAAATGACTACCGCCCCGTAGCACTCACTTCTGTCATCATGAAGCGCTTTGAGAGACTAGTCAAGGATTATATCACCTCCACCTTACCAGTGTCATGACGTGGCCCTTTCTGGGTGTAGATCGTGGCTCCCCCCCTCGCTCTCCCTCTCTCTCCTAAACCCAGGTTTTGTTATCTCAGGTCATAAATTCCTGGCAGAGACTCTCTCCCCCTGGTCATGCCGAAAGAGAGGGAGAGAGCATAGGGAGAGAACAAAGGACTTCACTTGGCAAAACTCCTAAATCCCCAAAATGGGAGAATTAAACAATATTTCTACTTTTAAGAATGTGTAAATGGTCCGTGGACACTTAAGGGACAGTTATGACAAGTTTGTTTCATTTGGTGATCTAATGAAGGACAGGAAAAACACAGTACACGGTATCTCTTAAGTGTACATTTCCCAGCTGTCAGGTTTACATCTAAATATTGTGAAAGGTCTGTGATTAAACCTACTTGTGAAAAGATGTAATGTGATATGAACATTCTAAATGAGAGTTTGGATTTTCATATGAAGATTAACTAGTCATTGGCCACAGACATCACATTAGGCATCGACAAAGGATTAAACCTGCTCCTGAAGAAATTCACACTTGATCATAACATGCCGGGTGACGCTGGAAGTGGTTTAAACTACAACTCTATCAAAGGACAAGACTATACCAACGCGGAGCATTGGCTACACGGCTGGAAATGATTCAACTCTGAAAATGGTTCAACTCTGGGACTATCGATTCACTACAGAAGGAGCAAATTGTAGACGACACTAATTACTAGTCTGCAGCTAACAATGACGTAAACCTCGAACGTGAATAAAGAGAACTGCTGAAGCATCTATTCTATGAGAAGATTTCTGAATGGTACTATGACGTTTCCATTCTAACCACCTACAACCACCTACGACTTTGATCTTCCGGGAAACACAACCAGAGACTTTTCTGTTGACTCTCTCCAGCAGATGGACCTGCGACCACAGAGAGAGACAGCAAGAAATACACCCGGAAATATGTCAATTGCAATTTATTTTCGGATGAGTGGTCGTTCATGTAAAGTATTATCAATTTATATGAGTGTAGTAATCCTCTATGAGTTTCCTGCTCTTGAACTGCCACACCCCTTTTCTTTGTCTACCAAGCCGTCATATCGGTTTCGTCCGCTAGAGACCTTTTCTTTGTATTATGTAGCAACCCAATGTATGAACTAATTATGTGTGTTTTCATTTATTTCTATGATTAGTTAGTTAGTAAATAAATACCCAAGCCAATTTGTATATCGCTGATTCATAATTTACGATAGGGATTGTGCAGAGAACCAAGACCTTTACAACGTTTCGAATGAGACTGGCGGAAGGTAAAGATTAATAATCATTAATAGAAGACTAGATAAGATATTAAAATATCTGAAGAGTCGATTCGGGAAATAGAGACTAATGCATTTTCCCGTGGTGCCCCGACTTCCTAGTTGATTAAAGATTACATGATTGGTTTAATCAGGTAATAATAGTTACAAATAGAGAACTGATTTGATAAAATAACAGTCTTCACATTTAATGATAGTAAAGACAGGACACCGGCCACCCTAGACCCTCTTCAGTTTGCATACCGCCCTAACAGGTCCACAGACGATGCAATCGCCATCATACTGCACACTGCCCTATCCCATCTGGAGAAGAGGAATACCTATGTAAGAATGCCATTCATTGACTTCAGCTCAGCATTCAACACCATAGTACACTCCAAGCTCATCATCAAGCTGGAGGCCCTGGGCCTCAACCCCACCCTGTTCAATTGGGTCCTGGACTTTCTGATGGACCGCCCCCAGGAAGTGAAGGTAGGAAACAACATCTCCACCTCGCTGGCCCTCAACAGCGAGGTGGAGGGTGCGTGCTCAGGGTGCGTGCTCAGCCCCCTCCTGTACTCCCTGTTCACCCATGACTGTGTGGCCATACACGCCTCCAACTCAATCATCAAGTTTGCAGACGACACAACAGTAGTGGGCTTAATTACCAACAACAACGAGGCAATCTCAGGAGGCTGAAGAAATTTGGCTTGTCACCCAAAACCCTGACTAACTTTTACAGATCCACAATTGAGAGCATCATGTCGGGCTGTATCACATCCTGGTATGGCAACTGCTCTGCCCTCAACCGCAAGGCTCTCCAGAGGGTGCTGCGGTCTGCACAATGTATCCCTGGGGAAATTACCTATAGCACCCGGTGTCACAGGAAGGCAAAAGAAGATCATCAAAGACAACAACCACCCGAGCCACTGCCTGTTCACACCACTACCATCCAGAAGGCGAGGTCAGTACAGGTGCATCAAAGCGGGGACTGGGAAGCTGTTCTTCAGTCTCTATTTCAAGGCCATCAGACTGGTAAACAGCAATCACAAACTCAGAAAGGCTGCTGCCAACATGGAGACCCAAACACTGGCCTCTTTAACAAATAGATCACTAGTCACTTGCACTGTCGGAACCAGAAGCACAAGCATTTCGCTACACTCACATTAACATCTTCTAACCATGTGTATGTGACAAATAAAATGTGATTTGTCAGTGTGAGTGTCCATGATTGAGTCTGATTGAGTCTTTGAATTAAGAGCTGCTGTGAACTGAAAAGACGAGCGACCCAAGGATGTTTGTGCTTTGGGGACCTTTAACAGAATGTGACTGGCAGAACGGGTGTTTTATGTGAAGGATGATGGCTGCAGTAGATATCTCAAATGGGGGAGTGAGGCCTAAGAGGGTTTTATTAATAAGCATCAACCAGTGGGTCTAGCGACGGGTATACAGAGATGACCAGTTTACAGAGGAGTATAGAGTGCGGTGATGTGTCCTATAAGGACATTGGTGGCATTGGTGGCAAATCTGATGGCCGAATGGTAAAGAACATCTAGCCGAATGGTAAGAACATCTAACATCTAGTCATTTGAATCAGGGTTAGTTTGGCAGCTAGGGTGAAAGAGGAGCGATTACGATAGAGGAAACCAAGTCTAGATTTAACTTTAGCCTGCAGCTTTGATATGTGCTGAGAGAAGGACAGTGCACCGTCTAGCCATACTCTCAAGTACTTGTATGAGGTGACTACCTCAAGCTCTAAACCCTCAGAGGGAGTAATCACACCAGTGGGGAGAGGGACATTCTTCTTACCAAACCACAATGTCCGTTGTTTTGGAGGTGTTCAGAACAAGGTTAAGGGTAGAGAAAGCTTGTTGTCGAGCGTTAAACAGAAAATCTGGTGAGGGGCTAGCTGAGTATAACATTGTATCATCTGCATATAAATGGATGCGAGAGCTTCCTACTGCCTACTGAGCTATGCTGTTGATGTAAATTGAGAAGAGCTGTTCTGACTTTATACACCGCACTCTTTGAGAGAGGTAGTTAATAGTAACTCCCCATCCCGGGTCCGGGAGCGTAATCATCGACTGACACTAATTAGCATAACGCAACGGCCATAAATATTCCTAGAAAATATTCCTATTCATGAAAATCACAAGTGAAATGTATTGAGACACAGCTTAGCCTTTTGTTAATCACCTTGTCATCTCAGATTTTCAAAATATGCTTTACAGCCAAAGCTAGACAAGCATTTGTGTAAGTTTATCGATAGCCGAGGATAGCATTTTGTCCAGCTAGCAGCAGGTAACTTGGTCACGGAAATCAGAAAATAAAAGCAATCAAATTAAATTGTTTACCTTTGATGAGCTTCGGATGTTTTCACTCACGAGACTTCCAGTTAGATAGCCAATGTTCATTTTTTCCAAAAATATTATTTTTGTAGGCGAAATAGCTCCGGTTTGTTCTTCACGTTTGGTTGAGAAATCGCCCGGGAAATTGCAGTCACGAAAATATATATTCCAAATTAGCTCCATAATATCGACAGAAACGTGGCAAACGGACTTAGACAAGTTGTAAATGGATCATAATAGTACTCACAGCTTTCCAAGAAAAACATTTGAGACATTTCTGATCTGTTTACATACAGTACCAGTCCAAAGTTTGGACACACCTACTCATTCAAGGGTTTTTCCTTATGTTTTACTATTTTCTACATTGTAGAATAATAGAGAAGTCATCAATCAACATGATGAAATAACACATATGGAATCATGTAGGAGGCAAAAAAGTGTTAAACAAATAAATACATTTATTTTTTATTTTAGATTCTTCAAAGTAGCCACCCTTTGCCTTGTTGACTATCAGACCTCAGGATACAGAACCGCAGACAGGCTCAGGGAAAGGGCAGGCAGAATGGTCAAAACTGGAAAAAGGAGACAGAGGGCTGTAAGACAGAGGATTAATCCTTGATACATGAAACGTGGGATGTGTACGGAGAGTGTGGGGCAACAGAAGATGAACAGCAGAGTGGCTAAGGATCTTGGAAAAAGGGCAGATAAAATGGGGGGAAAGTTTGCGGGACTCTACCCGGAGGGGCAGATTCCGAGTAGACAGCCATACCCTCTCCCCAAGAAGATAGCGGGGAACCAGGGTCCGGTGGCAGTCCGCCTGTCGACGGTACCTGGAGGTAGTCGTGAGAAGAGCAGACCAAGCTCTCTTCCAGGTGCAGACGAACATCTGGGCAGAGGGTATGATGACCTCTTCCTCTTGCTCAGGGAAGAGTTTGGGCTGATAACCCATGGAGCATTCGAAGGGCGAGAGCCCAGTGGCCGAGCAGGGAAGGGTGTTCCGGGCGTACTCCAGCCACACAAGTTTCTGGCTCCAGGTGGTGGGGTTGGCCGAGACGAGGCACCGAAAAGTTGTATCCAGGTCCTGATTGGCACGCTCCGACTGCCCTTTGGATTGGGGATGAAAACCGGAGGACAGGCTGGCCCGACGAGCCAATGAGTGTGCAGAACGCCTTCCAGAACCGGGACGAGAATTGAGGACCACGGTCGGAAACCATGTCCACTGGAAGTCCATGGATCCGGAAGAAGTGCTGTACCATGAGCTGGGCCGGCTCCTTGGCCGACGTAGCTTGGGGAGGGTAATGAAATGGGTAGCTTTGGAAAACCTGCCCAACACCTTGAGGATAGCGGTGTTGCCATCAGACGGAGTGGGACCAGTGACGAAGTCCAGGGAAATATGTGACCAGGGACGGTGAAGGACAGGAAGAGGTTGAAGGAGGCCAGCCAGAGCTTACAGAGGAGTCTTGTTCTGAGCACAGACAGTGCAGGCGGCGACGAACGCGGAGATGTCTGGAACTATGGTGGGCCACCTGCCACCCTGGCTCCAATGGGGGCAATAACGGCGTGAAAGCGCGTCTGGCTTAACATTCTTAAACCCCGGGTGGTAGGAGATGGTGAAGTTTGAACCGGGTGAACAACAATTCCCATCGAGCTTGCCTGGAGTTGAGATACTTGGTGGTACGGAGATATTCCAGGTTCTTGTGATCCGTCCACACTATGAATAGAAGTTCCGCCGCCATCTAACCATTGTCTCCACTCCTCCAAGGCCATCTTCACCGTGAGTAGTTCTTGATTCCCCACATCATAATTCCTCTCTGTGGCGTTAAGGCGATAGGAGAAGAAGGCGGAGGGATGCAGCTTAAATTCCAGGGCAGAATGCTGGGACAGGACAGCCCCCACTCTGACATCCGAAGCGTCTACCTCCACCATGAACTGACGGAACGGGTCCGGATGGTTCAATATGGGAGCTGTGGTGAAGCGGTGCTTAAGGTCCAGGAATGCCCGGTCAACAGCTGGGGACCACATGAACGGGACCTTCGGAGATGTGAGTGCTGACAAGGGAGAGGCCAGGGTGGATTAAACCGTGATAGGAATTGGCGAATCCTAAGAAACATTGCAATCTAGTACCGCTCTCACCTTACCCAGATCCATCTGCACATTCCCAGAAGTGATGTATCCAAGGAAGGAGATGACGGAGCGATGGAACTCGCATTTGACAAACAGCTGGTTCTCCAGGAGATGCTGGAGGACTTGTTGGATGTGGAGAATGTGTTCTTGAGCTAAGCGGGAAAAGACGAGGATGTCATCGAGGTAGACGAAAGTGAACTGGTTCAACATATCCCGGAGAACGTCATTAACCAGGGCCTGGAACACAGCAAGAGCATTGGTCAAACCGAATGGCATCACCAGGTATTTATAGTGTCCACTAGCAGTGTTGAAGGCTGTCTTCCACTCGTCACCTTCCCATATCCGTACCAGGTGGTAAACATTCCCCTAACTTAGAGAACATAGTAGCCCCTTGGAGCGGCTCAAAACCAAGGCGATGAGAGGTAGTGGGTAGCGGTTCTTAACCGTGATGTCATTGAGGCCCCGGTAGTCGATGTACGGGCGCAGAGTTTCGTCCTTCTTCTCCACAAAGAAGAACCCTACGCCGGCGGGGGAGTCAGAAGGACGGATACCCCCTGCAGCCAGGGACCCGACAGTGAATACAGCCATCCCCGGGGTGGTAGTGCCCGTGAGAATGTCATTCCCGCAGTCATAGGGTCAATGCAGAGGAAGCGAAGTGGCCCGGGCCATGCTGAAAACCTCCCATAGATCCTGGTACTCCGCGGGAATGGCAGAGAGGTCCGAGGCTTCTTCCGAGCCCAAAGGAAGACGTCCCTGGGCAGGCTGCGCTGACTTCAGGCAATGGGCGTGGCAGAACGGGCTCCAGCCCATGATAGTACCAGCAGTCCAGTTGATAAGGGGAGTGTGGCACTGGAGCCAAGAAAACCCCAATACCACGGGAACCTGAGCATAAACTGTATAGATCACTGTGTTTCCCGGACACACACAAGTGGAGAGGGGTGTGAGTAAGGGGAGAAGAAAAACTCTCCGTATGGTCCACCAGAGTACTCGTACCTACTGATGAGCCTGGTCTTCTTAAAAGACAGGTTGACACATAATGACCGGCAGTTCCGCAATACAGACAACTTTGGGTGTTAAGTCTGCGTAAGTGTTCAGCCTAGCTCTGCCAAGTTGCATCGGCTACGGAAAAGGGGAGTCGGCAGACCTCAGAGACTCTCGGGGGAACTCTCGTAAGCTTGGATTCTCTCGGGGACGTAGACGCCGGAATCTTCCGGAGTTCCTCGGAGGCAAGTTGGGATCCTTAGGGCAAGAGATTGGGACCGGAATCAGACCTCCTCTCCCTCCTATGTTCCCGTAGCCGCCCATCGATCCGGATGGTCAAGGCGAAGAGAGAATCGAGATCCGTAGGCAGTTCCCGGGCTGCAAGCTCATCCTTAACGTCCTCTGATAATCCATGAAGGAATGTGTCAAAAGGGGATTCTGAGTTCCAGGCACTCTCGGCAGCCAATGTGCAGAAATCAACCGCATAGTCCACCACAATTCGGAAGTCTTGGCGATGCTGGAGTAACTTCTGGGCAGCCTCTCTCCCAGAAAATTGAGAATTGGAACCTTTTTCACCTCATCCACGAACTCCTTCAGGCTGAAACACTCAGTAGATTGTTGCTCCCACACCGTAGTAGCCCAGGCAAGAGCCCTCCCGGAGATTAGCGGGGGAAGGACGAGGGCAGCAGCTCAAAGATGAGGGAACACTGGGAGAGAAACACCCGACAGGTTCCTGACCGTCCAGCGAAGTGTTCCGGGGGAGGTAAGCAAGGTTATTGGGAAGCCAGGGTGGCCTGGAGAGACGCACTGCTGACAGCGGTGTTACTGGGGGGCTGGGAGGCTACTGTCGTGGCCGGTGGACTCACAGATAATCTGCGGAATTGTTCCAGCAATGTATTCAAGGCACAGTCATGGCGTTCTGCCAAGGTCTGGAATCCGTCCATAAGACCTGGGAGTAACTCCTTGTGTCTCCCAATGGTGGCTCCTTGGGAGGAGATGGTGTTGCGGAGTTGGTCCAAGTCTACTGCGTCAGTCATGGCCAGGTCGTACAATCGGACCTCAGGAGTAGACCCAGATGCAGACAGTTCGAAGCAACAAAGTTTATTACAAAAACAGGTGGCAGGCAAACGACAGGTCAAGGGCAGGCAGAGGTCAGTAATCCGGAGCAGAGTCTGAAGGTACAGAACAGCAGGCTCAGGGTCAGGGCAGGCAGAGGTCAGTAATCCAGGGCAGTGTCACAGGGTACGGAATAGCAGGCAGGCTCAGGGTCAGGGCAGGCAGAATGGTCAAAACTGGGAAAGATAGAAAACGAGGACAAGAGAGAAAAGCAGGAGTACAGGAAAAATGCCAGTAGGCTTGACGAGACAAGACGAACTGGCAACAGACAAACAGAAAACACAGGTATAAGTACACAGGGGATAATGGGGGAAATGGGTGACACCTGGAGGGGGTGGAAGCAAGCACAAGATAGGTGAAACAGATCAGGGTGTGACAATGACAGCTTTGCACACTCTTGGCATTCTCTCAACCAGCTTCATGATGTAGTCACCTGGAATGCATTTCAATTAACAGGTGTGCCTTGTTAAAAGTTCATTTGTGGAATTTCTTTCCTTCTTAATGCTTTTGAGCCAATCAGTTGTGTTGTGACAAGGTAGGGGTGGTATACAAAAGATAGCCTTAAGCAAAGAGATAGTCATAAGCAAAGAGAAATGACAGTCCATCATTACTTTAAGACATGAAGGTCAGTCAATCCGGAAAATGACAATAACTTTGAAAGTTTCTTCCACTTGCAGTCGCAAAAACCATCAAGCACTATGATGAAACTGGCTCTCATGAGGACCGCCACAGGAAAGGAAGACCCAGAGTTACCTCTGCTGCAGAGGATAAGTTTATTTGAGTTAGAATCTGCACCTCAGATTGCATCCCACATAATGCTTTACAGAGTTCAAATATCTCAACATCTCAACTTCAACTGTTCAGAAGAGACTGTGTGAATCAGGCCTTCGTGGTCGAAATCATGCAAAGAAACCACTACTAAAGGATACCAAAAATAAGAAGAGACTTGCTTGGGCCAAGAAACACGAGCAGTGGACATTAGACTGATGGAAATTTTCCTTTGGTATGTTGAGTCCAAATTTGAGCCTTTTAATTCCAACTGCCGTGTCTTTGTGAGATGCAGAGTAGGTGAACGGATGATTTCCGCATTTGTGGTTCCCACCGTGAAGCATGGAGGAGGAGGTGTGATGGTGTGGGTTGCTTTGCTGGTGACACTGTCTGTGATTTATTTAACCAGCATGGCTACCACAGCATTCTGCAGCGATATGCCATCCCATCTGGTTTGCGCTAAATAAGACTATAATTTGTTTTTCAACAGGACAATGACCCAAAACACACCTCCAGGCTGTGTAAGGGCTATTTGACCAAGGAGAGTGATTAAGGGCTGCATCAGATGACCTGGCCTCCACAATCACCAGACCTCAACCCAATTGAGATGGTTTGGGATGAGTTGGACCGCAGAGTGTAGGAAAAGCAGGCAACAAAGTGATCTGCATATGTGGGAACTCTTTCAAGACTGTTGGAAAAGCATTCCTCATGAAGCTGTTTGAGAGAATGACAAGAGTGTGCAAAGCTGTCAACAAGTCATTTTGTCATAATTTTCTCCCCCCCCTTTTCATATCCAATTGTTTTAGTAGTTACTATCTTGTCTCATCACTACAACTCCCGTACGGGCTCAGGAGAGACAAAGGTCGAAAGCCATGCGTCCTCTGAAACACAACCCAACCAAGCCGCACTGCTTCTTAACACAGCACACATCCAACCCGGAAGCTAGCCGCACCAATGTGTCAGAGGAAACACCGTGCACCTGGTGACCTGGTTAGCATGCACTGCGCCCGGCACAGGAGTCGCTAGTGCATGATGAGACATGATATCCCTACCCAAACCCGGACGACACTAGGCCAATTGTACATCGCCCCATGGAACTCACGGTCACAGCCGGCTGCGACAGAGCCTGGGCTCAAACCCAGAATCTCTGGTGGCACAGCTAGCACTGGAATGCAGTGCCTTAGACCACTGCACCACCCGGGAGGCCAAAGGGTGGCTACTTTGAAGAGTCTAAAATATATTTTGATTTGTTTAATAGTTTTGATGACCTACAATGTAGAAAATAGTTTAAAAAATAAAGAAAAACCCTTGAATGAGTAGGTGTGTCCAAACTTTTGACTGGTACTGTATATTTTAGAGGCTCTTTATACAGACAATTGGTGTAAAACCTGTATAAACTGTATTTACAATTATTTGACAATATTTTATGTTGGCAATAATTCTATTAGACCATTTCTGATATATCCCATGTCTTACTTTAATTTTCCTGCAGGTGTGTTTTGAGTCAAATCTGGATTATATGCCTCTATTGCCATTCGTTCCAATTAGAGTGGTTTGCATTTCGCCCTGACAAATATGGCTGCCATTTACCTACCGTTCTGGAACTTTGAGGGTTTATGAAACAACGCCCTCTACGTAACAACGCCCTCTAGTGTTTAAGAGAGTGACTACAGCGGGAAGTCTGCTAAGGGACAGTGATATATACCTTTTACATTTTGCAGACACTCTTATCGAGAGCAGCTTACATAAGTCAGTGCATTCATTTTTGTATTTTTTTGTAAACTGGTCCCCCGTGGGAATCGAAACCCACAAACCTGGCGATGAAAGTGCCATGCTCTACCAACTGAGCCACAAATAACATGCTTTCCTTGGCTCACAATTCATAAACTTATTTCATCAACAGAGTTGATTGGAGAGGCAGGGCGAGAGCTGTCCATCCCTTGCATGGCTCCACAGAACTTCCAAAACTTTTCCCTCACCTGGACCTTCACTAGAACCAATGATAACTCCAAGGTCATCCTCAGCTATGTCAGCCAAACCAGACGGACCTCCAACCTTTGGGAGGGCCGGGTTGAACTGGAGCAGGACCGAGTTTTGATGGGAGATGGATCCCTCCTTCTTCACAACCCAGAGAGTCAGGAACACACAGGAACCTACACCTGTACATTCTCAGGCTTCCAGAGCAGACACATAGTTCAAACCCAAGTCACCATCAGGTCAACATCACGGCGGTCGTTGACAGGTACACAATTATACCTTTAAATGATTTACACCCTATGTGCTTATTATGCATGCAAGGTTATTGATGCTAAGTGTTCACATCTTTCCATAATGCTGAATTCTTAACACATTTACATTGTCCAAACGTCTAGACAATATGCCAAATGCTGAAGACCAGGTTGGGCGTACAGGGGAAAGTCACTCCAAGATGTGGGTTATTGCTGTAATAGTTGCAGTGGTTGCACTAGTAACAACAGCTATACTACTGTATAGAAAACAAAGAGGTAAGTATAAAGACAGGTCTTGACCCGGGCCTGCAGTGGGAGTATATCAGCGTATCAAAGAGATGTCTGCTATCCTACTGTTCAATCTACTATAACTAATGTGATGGAATACCTGAGAGTAAATTAATCACTTCTGAACACATGCATTCTGTACTCATACTCACATGGCAATGAAGGAAGTAATGACTCATATGATTTATGAACTCCCTAGCCAACCAAGGGAAGGCTGATAGGACCACTCTGGAGGACACAGAGATGCAGCCAATGAAAACTAGTAAGTGTAAATGTCTATTTTAGTAGCTGTCGGGACTCATCATTATACAGTATGGCCTTTGTCCTATATACAAACGTATGTGGACACCCCTTCAAATGAGTGGATTCGGCTATTTCAGCCACAACCGTTGCTGACAGGTGTTTATAAAATCAAGCACAAATCCATGCAATCTCCATAGACAAATATTGGCAGTGGAATGGCCCGTACTGAAGAGCTCAGTGACTTTCAACGTGGCACCTAAATAGGATGTCACATTTCCAACAAGTCAGTTTGTCAAATTTCTGCCCTGCTAGAACTGCCCCAGTCAATTGTAAGTGCTGTAATTGTGAAGTGGAAACACCTAGGTGCAACAACGGTTCAGCCGCGAAGTGGTAGGCCACACAAGCTCACAGAACGGGACCGCCAAGTGCGGAAGTGTGTAGTGCATAAAAATCGCCTCTCCTCGGTTGCAACATTCACTACAGAGTTCCAAACTGCCTCTGGAAATAACTGTTTGTCAGGAGTGGTGTACAGCTTGCCGCCATTGGACTCTGGAGCAGTGGAAATGTGTTCTCTGGAGTTATTAATCACGCTTCACCATCTGGCAGTCCGACGGACAAAACTTGGTTTGGCAGATGCCAGGAGAATGCTACCTGCCCCAATGCATAGTGGCAACTGTAAAGTTTGGTGGAGGAGGAATAATGGGCAGTGGCTGTTTTCATGGTTCGGGCCTTAGTTCCAGTGAAGGGAAATATTAATGCTACAGCATATGACATGCTAGACGATTTTGTGTTTCCAACTTTGTGGTAATAGTTTGGAGAAGGCCCTTTCCTGTTTCCCCATGACAGTGCACTAAGCGAGGTCCATACAGAAATGGTTTGTCGAGATCGATGTGGAAGAACTTGACTGGCCTGCACAGAGCACTGACTTCAACTCCATCGAACACATTTGGGATGAATTGTAACGCCGACTCCGAGTCAGGCCTAATCGCCTGACCTCACTAATGCTCTTGTGGCTGAATGGAAGCAAGTCCCCAGAGCAATGTTCCAACATCTAGGGGAAAGCCTTCCCAGAACAGTGGAGCCTTCCCAGAACAGAACAGCCTTCCCAGAACAGTGGCAGCAAATGGGGGACCAACTCCATATTAATGCCCATAGTTGTGGAATGAGATGTTCGAAGAGCAGGTGTCCACATACTTATGGCCATGTAGTGTATCTGATTTTATCCCATTCTGCAAGGCCAAAACAAAAGTGACTTGTGTAGCCTTCAGCCCAGATACCTTTAGCCTTAACAACATTCATAAAACTTAAACTGTTCTATCATTTGAATGAATTTATCTGTTATACTAAAGGCTTTAGTTATTTTTTAATTGGCTCATACCTATTGCCCTGCCTTACTAATTGGCCTTTCCATTTCTCCCTCACAGTTAAAACATCTGATGATTTGCCAATGGATAACTGCCAGCTGACAGCAGGACAAAACAACGGCCATACATAGCTCTGACTGACAAGACGTACTAGATGACAGTCATACTGTTCCTAATCACAGACCTGACATCATCAATCAACCATGCATTTATAGCTTGACTGATAGTTAGAAAATGAGCCCATGGACAACAACCCACATGTTTTGCTCAAGGGGGGAAATTATATCATTGGAGAGTACTGTTCTACAGTGGAGCACATCTGTGTTCTAAACAATTGAATAACTGTACCGTCTTCATAATTTACATTAAAGTTTTGAATGAAGTATTCATTGTAGCAGTCATCTGTGAGTGTCTGAACAGTTGTCAACTCTGAGATACCTTACCCTTCTGAGGTATCTAGCTAGCTACGGCAGGCTACCGAGACAGAAATAGACATTGCCATGCTGTTCGTAATGGAGCGTAACATTTTCGTCCTGAATTTGAGCTTTCGTTTTAACAACATGACCACACAACTTTGAAATTCTATATAGGACAAAATGCGTGTTGCAGGCACATTTTGATATTTAAGATTGTGAAAATGTTGTAGTCATTCCCTCTTAGAAAAAACGGTTCCAAAAGGGTTCTTCAGCTGTCCCCATAGGAGAACACTTTTTGGTTCCTGGTAGAACCCTATTTTTGGGTTCCATGTAGAACCCTCTGTGGAAAGGGTTCTACATGGAACCAAAAGGGTTCTAACCTGGAACCCTAAAGGGTTCTTTCTACCTGGAAGCAAAAATAGTTATTCAAAGGGTTATTCTATGGGAACAGCCAAACAACCCCTTTAGGTTCTAGATAGCACCTTTTTTTTCTAAGAGTGTACACCGAGATGTGTGAGTAGAAGTATACTAGTAGGTAAGAATACTACAAATTTTGATTATCAGAAATGTTTGATTGCAACTATATAACATTATCCTCTGGAATCTAAACTTCTATTAAAGAATATGTAGGCATTATTTTGAAAAAGGCCATGTCTTGTCTCTCTGGTGACCTGTCTCTACTCTGAGGACTGTGTGCTGCCATGTAGCTTCAAACGAAATGAAGACAAGGTGATTCATTGGTACAGACAGCAAACACCCGTCCATAGCTACTATGATGACATTGACTAGTTACAATTTCAGACTGAACATTTCAGTCGAAATACCTCTAACTTCTGGGAGGGCTGGACTGGAGCAAGACCAGGTTCTGATGTGAAATGGAGCCCTCCTTCTTAACAACCCAGAGAGTCAGGAACACACAGGAGCCTACACCTGTACATCCTCAGGCTTCCAGAACAGACACATGGTTCAAACCCAGGTCACCATCACAGCCAGATGAGCCACTGCAGGTAATATAGGATGTATATTAAAAGTAAAATTACCATGATATTTCCAATTACTGGTGTAACATGCTGTGAATGATTCCTGCAGTGTCAGCACTTCTGTGGCAGTGCTTATGGTACCATATATATTAATGTAAATTAATCATATATTTTTGTACTTATGTGGTGTGATTTCACATGGAGGAATTCACAATTTGGCAAAGAGGTTAAATGCCAGCAACCTTTTTTAAAAGGTAAACAAAGGCCAGACACACACTTACTCTCAGGCAGTTTTTATGGCACACGCTGCATGGTTGATTGGTCTGTGAACTCAATTACTGTAGCCTGGTTTAATGGAGTAGTGTGTAATGTGTACTGAAGCAGACAGTGGTTTGGGAGGTGCACTGTAACAAAGGACACCTTAGGTCAACCTAAAAAATAAAATGGCTAAACTGGTTACAAGTAAATGAGTTAGGTTTTCTCTATAAAACAAAAACGACATTTGTTGAAAACAAATATATGATTCAATGTCAACTGTTATATTTGATTATTAATAAACATATATTTCAAGTTGTAACCTATTTAATTAATGAATAACAAATACAAACAAATATTTCATGTAAATACAACTCCTTCTTTAATCTTGTTCCAAGTCACTTTTTACTTAGGAATTACCGATCCAGATTTCTTCAACTGGGTTACAAGCAATTGAATTCATTCCTTGTAAATAAAGACATAACATTTTGTTCAATATCTTAAAATAATGTTTTCAAACATATTCTTTATAGAAGACTTTCAAATGTAGTAATCACAACATAATAACTAAGCATTGCTGCCTTATTACGGAAACCTGATCTGACTCTCTAATGTCACATGTGTTACCAGTGGTGATTTTAGCATGTAAATCTTTGTGGGGAAAATTCATTATTTATTTATTTTTTTGTATGCCAGCAAAGCCACAACATAAAGCAACCCTATACAAAACATGAATTACACTATAACGGTCACAAACGGTGCCCACAAACTGTTAGCGCTAAATAAACTGTCCCAACAGCAGAGCTTTCTTTCCAGCACAATGGAGTGAATCCTTACCACTGCTACACCTGGCTATCAGCAGAGCCTTGTCTGGCAGTGAAACAGTTAATTCAGCCTCATTTACTGCCTTTTTTTAAAACATAGCTGATATGACTGATTTGCATAAACAAATGTGGTTTCTACTGATAATTGAGATGTACAAACTATGGCATAAGGGAAAGATGAGTGGATAAGAGGCAATCCATAATTTCGATTAAGACATTAAACAGCGAGCTAAGATGGACGTAGTCAATATAACTATTTGTTCAGCTCTTTTGAAATGTACAGTGACAAAATTCAGAACATGAGCCGTTCTTATAGTATTCTCCCTGTACACCAAGTCAGAACCGTAGGATAAATAAAGGGAACAATAAAAGCAGAAATTGAAAGCTCTTACAATATTCAATGATGACATTTCTCTAAAACAGGCTATAGACTACATGTGCACCACTAAGACAGAACAGTAGGCTAAGTTATGAGGGAGAAAGGGACCAAATTATTAGAGTGAGGCAAATGGGCTACTAACAGCTTACTACACAACACACACTTAGTAATACTTTCTTAGCTACAGTATGCATATCTCCCTGGCATATTACATAATTTATGCAGCAGCATGCAATAACACATGTTGTGCTCACTTGAACAGGAAGATGGCACAGCAGTCCTTCTTGCGGGCAAACTTTGTCATCAAAGTTTGGCATTCTCTGGATTTATGGTGCTTTCAAGACAACTGGGAACTCGGAAAAAAACTAAGTTGAATCATGACGTCCGTGATCTTCAGGTCGGAGCTCTAGAAAGAGGCCCGACAGATGACCAGTTGCCTTGACTTTACTGAAGTCTGAGATTTCCCAGTTTGGAGTTTCCAGTTGTTTTGAACTTAGCAGAAGTCATGCTGGATTGACAGCATGGCCAATGTATTCAACATTTTCTGGCCCATGGTTTTTACAAGCGAATGTTTATCCTTTAAGCTTGTAAAAAATACTCTTAAACCCAGACTTGGACCACACACCCTCTCCAACAAAAACTGTAGCAGGGTAGTGATTGCTTTGCAATGCTTGCAGTTAGCCACTGATTCCTTCCAAACCACTCGTTGTTGAATTTGTGATTTACAACTTGTTTTGTAATGTTTATGTCCAAAGAGCACCGATACGTTTTATCTATAATTTCTCTTCATATGACAAGGTTTGAAAATAATTTGCCAATAGATTGTTGACTTGATTAAATAAAGATTTGTTCTTAACTGACCTGCCTAGCTAAATAAAGGTTAAATAAAAGATCTAATAAAAAATGTATTCATAACTAAGATTTTGAAAGTATGATGTTGACATGAACAGTCGAATCAAAGTTTCGTGATATAATGTGATTTTACGTCATTTTACATGTGGCCAATGACCTTGAGCCTTCTTGGAAGGGCATTTCCAATATAAATCTATGGCAGCACCAAAGGGGCTTGCACTTTCTGGCTCTCCCTGTAGATTTTGAGGCGACTTAGTGTCCCCATGAGTGACAGAACACTGAGCCAATCACGGCACACCAAGAGAACATTACCAATCCCTACGCTCTGTTTTTTCTGATGGCTGCCCCATCACCATAGAAAGCACTGAGCAAGGCTGAAACACCTGCATTTTGGAGTTGACTTACTCAAGAAAGCAAAGCAGAGACCATGTTTGTATGTGGCTTTATTAACTCAATGATTTGTTTTACATTGTTAGAAAACTGATGTGTGACACGTATTAATGCCAAAATAACATGCAAAACAGGAAACAACAACTGTATATTTTGCTAAACAGGTGAGCTCAACAGCTGCCCTGAATGACAGGTCACCACTTGTCATTACAGCTGCTGGCAGTGCTTATGTTTTGCTAATAAATAGAGTAGACCACAATAACTGGAATGACATTTACACTCACTGCTGGGCAAAAAGCCATGCCCCCAATAAGACACGCCTCCAACTCTTCTGATAAGCTGCCTCTGCTACATTGTCCTCACCACTATTCAATGCGCATGAGCATGAGGTGCTGAAAGAAATTGAGAAGCTTTCATTCAACGGAAAAAATTACATTGATACTGTATGACGATTTTTTTGTTATTTGATTTCAGACAAATTGAATAGAATTGGCTGGACGAACCAAAATGTAATTTTTGGTCATTCCAATCATTAAAAGCACTTGAGATTAACAACAGTGCAAGTCCCACTTTTTACAGTGTGCACAGGTTAATGGAACAACAGCTTGATTGGTTGAACAAAGTGCATACTCAGGAGCACTCTCAAACATAACACACACATAAGCATGCGTGCACACATGCAAACACACTCTCAAAGGCACGTTGTCCTTTATATTTTACACAATTTGAGATGACATGTTCTGCTATCTCTCTTGAAAAGCAGTTTTATTTTATGTAATTATGTGTGCAACCACTGTGGTGTACACGTCATGTCCATTCATGGGTAGGCGGGTTAAAGTTTTACTCGCTTGGTTAATAAGACCTTGTTTTATCAAAGCAAGAGCCAATGAGACATGGATTCAAGATCTGGAAACAGACTCTCTAAGATGGCACTGACACATGGACCTGCCACTGTGTTCCTGATCTTTCTGAGGATATTGTCTATGACTGACTCTAAAGGCACAGTATGACTAAACCGCTTCTCTCTCTCTATCTCTCTGTTTGTAAGCGGAACACTATGGATATACTCTATGGATATATTTCAGGGAAGAGCCATTGCTAAGCTGTCCCCTGCCTTTTGGTAGGCCGTCATTGTAAATAAGAATTTGTTCTTAAATGAGTTGCCTAGTTAAATAAAGGTTAAATACAATCAAATAAAACAAGTAGGTGTCACGACTTCTACCGAAGGTGGCTCCTCTCCCTGTTCGGGCGGCGCTCGGCGGTCGGCGTCGCCGGTTTACTCGCCATCACCGATCCCTTTTTCCTTTTCTGTTTGTTTTGTCTTTGGTTCTTTTTCACACCTGGTTTCATTTGCGTTATTTTCTGTGTGTATAACTGTAACCTGTTGCCTGCCTATGTTTGTTCGGTTGGATTTACAGTTATTTGTTTTCACAGTTCCGTAATGTGTACGAGTGTCGGAACTTTGTTTGTTCCTCCGGTTTCGATTATGCCATTCCTGTGTCGGTGGAGTGTCGGATTAAAACATGCTTCTCAGACATCCCTGCTCTCCTGAGCCTGACTCCTACACCTACCACCTAGATGCACCTTATCACAGTAGGTATCGTTACTGGGGCCCTGTGAATCTCCTGACATAAAACATTTGAATGATCCATATCGACACAAAATGCTATAATAGCAGTTCAAATCATGATTCATTGTATTATATTGGGTGGGACATTATAGGCGACGTCTCTATTAGGAAAAAGTTTGAATGCCCATAAAATAATTGATGTACAAGTATCTGTGTATTGGTGTCTTAATTTAGTGTCCAGTACATAGTGTTGAGTGGATAGAACTGCAGTGAAACTTTCCAAAGCGAAGATAAGAGACATTTCTTTGGGAATAATGTCTCAGGTAATGGCAGGAAAGGAACTGCATTTATTCATGAATCACTTTAATAAATCGTTTCGTTGAACATCAGCAGATTACATATCATTGCCAATATGTTGGCTCATACTTTTATTTTACATTTGATTGTATATGTACATAGTCTCAATCAGATGACATCGAAAATGTTTACTTTTTCTTTCATTATATTAGTGCACAACAGTCTTATTATAGTGTGGGAGGATAAACTCTATGGGGATTTGCTGTTGGCCATTGATTTCAATAAGGAAAAAGAGATCAACTGAAGATGTAACACAGTGCATTCGGAAAGTTTTCAGACCCCTTGACTTTTTTGCCATTTTATTACGTTACAGCTTATTCTAAAAGGGATTAAATTGTTTTTTTCCCGTCTTCAGTCTACACACAATACTACATAATACCACAAGGCAAAAACATGTTTTTAGACATTTTTTGCAAACGCACTACAAATAAAAAGCTGAAATATTAGATGTATACACAGTACCAGTCAAAAGTTTGGACACACCTACTCATAATGTTTTCTTTATTTTTACTACTCTCTACATTGTAGAATAATATTGAAGACATCACAACTGTGAAATAACACGTGTAATCATGTAGCAACCTAAAAAGTGGTGAATAAATAAAAATATATTTTATATTTTAAATTCCTCAATGCAGCCACCATTTGCCTTGACAGCTTTGCACACTCTTGACATTCTCTCAACCAGCTTCATGAGGTAGTCACCTGGAATGCAATCCAATTAACAGGTGTGCCTTGTTAAAAGTTAATTTGTGGAATTTCTTTCCTCAATGCGTTTGAGCCAATCAGTTGTGTTGTGACAAGGTTGGGCTGGTATACGGAAGATAGTATGGACTTGATATTTTACCAAATTAGGCTATGGCAAGAACAGCTCAAATAAGCAAAGAAAAACAACAGTCCATCATTACTTTAAGACATGAAGATAAGTCAATACGGAAAATGTCAAGAACTTTGCAGTCGCAATGCGCTATGATGAAACTGGCTCTCATTGAGGACCGTCACAGGAAAGGAAGACCCAGAGTTACACCTGCTGCTGCAAAGGCTAAGTTCATTAGAGTTAACTGCACCCCAGATTGCAACCCAAATAAATGCTTCACAGAGTTAAAGTAACAGACACATCTCAACATCAACTGCTCAGAGGAGACGTGTGAATTAGGCCTTCGTGGTGGAATTGCTGAAAATAAACCACTACCAAAGGACACCAATAAGAAGAAGAGACTTACCGGTTGAAATCTGACTTTTGGTCTGATGAGTCCAAATGGGACATTTTTGGTTCCAAAGACACGGCGTCTTTGTGAGACGCAGAGTAGGTGAACGGATGATCTCTGCATGTATGGTTTCCACCATGAAGCATGGAGGACGAGGTGTGATGGTGTGGGGGTGCTTTGCTGGTGCCTCTGTCAGTGATTTATTTAGAATTCAAGGCACACTCTGCAGTGATACGCCATCCCATCTGGTTTGTGCTTAGTGGGACTATCATTTGTTTTTCAACAGGACAATGACCCAACACACCTCCAGGCTGTGTAAGGGCTATTTGACCAAGAAGGAGAGTGATGGAGTGCTACATCAGATGACCTGGCCTCCACAATCACCCAACCTCAACCCAATTGTGATGGTTTGGGATGAGTTGCAGTCAACAACTGCTCATCATATGTGGGAACTCCTTCAAGACTGTTGGAAAAGCATTCCTCAAGAAGCTGGTTGAGAGAATGCCAAGAGTATGCAAAGCTGTCATCAAGGCAAAGGGTGGCAACATTGAAGAATCTAAAATCTAAAATATATTTGGATTTGTATAACACTTTTTCGGCTACTACATTATTCCATATGTGTTATTTCATAGTTTTGATGTCTTCACTATTATTCTACAATGTAGAAATAATAAAGAAAACCCCTTGAATGAGAAGGTGTGTCCAAACTTTTGACTGGTGCTGTAAGTTTTGAGACCCTTTACTCAGTACTTGGTTGAAGCACCTTTGGCAGCGATTACAGCCTTGAGTCTTTTTGGATATGATGCTACAAGCTTGACACACTTGTATTTGGTGAGTTTCTTCCATTTTCTCTGCAGATCCTCTCAGGCTCTGTCAGGTTGGCTTAGGAGCGTCACTGCACAGCTATTTACAGGTCTCTCCAGAGATTTTTGACTGTGTTCAAGTCTGGGTTCTGGCTGGGCCACTCAATGACATTCAGAGACTTGTCCCGAAGCCACTCCTGCATTTTCTTGGCTGTTTGCTTTGGGTCGTTGTCCTGTTGGAAGGTGAACCTTCGCCCCAGTCTGAGGTCCCGAGCGCTCTGGAGCGCTTTCATCAAAGATCTCTCTGTACTTTCCTCCGTCCATCTTTCCCTCGATCCTGACTAGTCTCCCAGTCCCTGCCACTGAAAAACCTCCCCGCAGCATGATGCTGCCACCACCATGCCTCACTGTAGGGATGGTGCCAGGTTTCCTCCAGACATGATGCTTGGGATTCAGGCCAAAGAGTTCAATATTGGTTTCATCAGACAAGAGAAACTTGTTTCTCATGGTCTGAGAGTCCTTTAGGTACCTTTTGGCAAACTCCAAGCAGGCTGTCATGTGCCTTTACTGAGGAGTTGTTTCCGCCTGGCCATTCTACCATAAAGGCCTGATTGGTGGAGCTGCTGCAGAGATGGTTGTCCTTCTGGAAGGATCTCCAATCTCCACAGATGAATTCTGGAGCCATCGGGTTCTTGGTCACCTCCCTGACCAAGGCCCTTCACCCCCGATTGCTGAGTTTGGTTAGGCGGCCAGCTCTAGGAAGAGTCTTGGTGGTTCCAAACTTCTTCCATTTAAGAATGTTGGAGGCCACTGTGTTCTTGGGGACCTTCAACGCTACATACATTTTTTGTTACCCTTTACCAGTTCTGTGCCCCGACACAATCCTGTCTCGGAGCTCGCCGTACAATTCCATTGACCTCATTGCTTGGTTTTTGCCTTGACATGCACTGTCAACTGTGGGACCATATATAGACATGTGTATGCCTTTCCAAATCATGTCCAATCCATTTATTTTCCCACAGATGGAAACAGGATGAGCTCAATTTGAAGTTTCATAGCAAAGGGTCTGAATACTTTTATTTGTATTGTTAATACATTTGCATTCGCTTCGTCATTATGTGGTATTGTGTGAATAATATTGAGGAACATTTTTTATTGAATCCAGTTCAGAATAAGGCTGTAACGTAACAACATTTGAAAAAAGTCAAGGGGTCTCATTACTTTCTGAATGCACTTGTTCATCAAGTTAAAACACAAATGACAAATGCTGTGGTTTTCCAAAAAAAGGCCAGTAGATGGCATTTATTCCCCTTGATCAGATACGTACACACAGTGATTGGACAATTGCAGGCTCGAATTTTCAAACGTTGCTTTTCAGAGGCCTTTGTGACCTGTCTATTCCATGAGGACTGCATGCTGCCCTGTTTAAACCCACCGGTGCTGTAGTTATCCACTGGTACAAACAGCAGATCCCTGTCCATAACTGTTCCAATATCCCTATGTTAAATTAGTCTGTTTATTTGTTTTGTAATATTTGTTCTTCAAACCCCTTTAGGAGAGCCAAGTGGAGTGTGATGATCTATAGGGTTTAATAAAAGCTTGAGCCTAGTATTGAAAATTGGGACAGTGTTTGTTAGTGTTCCATAATTAATTAGTCTACCCTCATGGTCGTGACTGCAGAGTGGAATAAAACACTCTTTTTCCACTGTAACACTTAACTGGGCCCTGCCGGCAGTAGTTTACAGGGCACACAATGTTTCCATAGGGACCGTGGTCATATTTCCATGAAAGCCGAAGTTGTCAGACTAACAATGCAAGCATCCACTCGATAAAACAAAAAACATGACTGATGTACAATAATATGCCATGATTGGCCATGGGAACTCTAGAGGGCTAGTGAACTAATTAAAAAAACACTCATGGTTCATACTTTATTCAACACTATCAATAACACTTTATTTCTATTTTGCAGCTCTCATTCAGTCAGTGAGAATAGAGATGACTTGGGAGGTCGTCTCCTGTTCATCTCAGAACGTCTATCCTGTCCCTCAGGTGGCATGGACAACAGACCCAGTGTCTGCCCCAGAAACACAGAACTCCACCAGCAAAACCCCAGACTCCAAAGGTCTGTACAAAGTGGAGAGCACAGTAAGGATTGTGGGTCATGTCTCTGACCACACCTACTTCTGCTCTGTCATCTCTACAGACAAGGCCCAGGTGTGGACAGTCTCTATGAGGCAGCAAGGTATGGACCAACATCCTTGGAATGCAGTGTTATGTTTATAAAACCAAGTCTCACGAAAATTCACAGTGAGCAAGTTGTTCTCTCCTAGATTTAGCCTGAAAAGGCATTTTACCAAGAACTGACGAAGCTTGTATTTGATATGCTCCTTGGAACAGGAACTAGGAATTATTGGTCAGTCTATTTAGTGTCTTTAGAGAAAACCTTCAACCTGTCCAGAGATATAGTGACATTTAAAGGCACTTTAAATATGTGCCTCATAAAAGTGTGATACGTATGGTTAAATATTGTGCTTTTTAGGGGTCATGAAGGTTTTTGACAAAGGAGAGAGGTATCATTGACTCAGGATTTGTGATGTTTAAACTTGCAGAGAAATTGATTGGACAGTCAAGAGCTGTCCATTCCTTGCATGGCTCCACAGAACCTCCAGAACTTCTCCCTCACATGGACCTTCACCAGGACTAATGAGCCCACAGTCATCCTAAACTACGACAGCAGAACCAGACGGACTTCCAACCTCTGGGAGGGGACCGGGCTAGACTGGAGCAGGACCATGTTCTGATGGGCAACGGATCCCTCCTTCTTCGTAACCCAGAGAATCAGGAACCTATAACTGTATATTCTCAGGCTTTCAGAGCAGATACGTGGTCCAGACCCAGGTCAACATTACAGTTACTCCAATAGGTAGGTTGCATACTCGTTAAATGTATAGGTTTTCTACACTATTCATGTACATCGCTACAAACAAACAAAGACAAGCAGATAGTTAGTGAAGAAACACAATCTGTTTCACAGTGGAGGATGAGCACAACAGTGAGAGGTCATTGTGGGGAACAGCAGCCTTTGTAGCCTTCTTTTGGCTTCACAGTTTAAGACACAGAGGTAAGCAACTACAGACCTCTAACAATAATGTGACACCTGATTGTACTTTCAGCTATCTTTCCAGTAGGATAGCAAACGATGGACAATCGTAAAGACGGGCGACTGTTGCTTTTAATAAAGACCCTCACATGCAGGTAACCGAAGACTAGAGGGTCAGAACAGTAACACGTTTTAAACCGTTCTTGAGGAGGATGACTTGCTGTTCTAAAACGCTTTATTGTTGTGGTGTAGATACAGCAATAATCATGATTGGATCAACTTTACGCCAACAAAATGGAGCAGGTCTGGATGAAACAGGATCCGCTGAACATAGACCACATACACCAACAAAATGGAGCAGGTCTGGATGAAACAGGATCCGCTGAACATAGACCACACACACCAACAAAATGGACCAGGTCTGGATGAAACAGGATCCGCTGAACATAGACCACATACACCTACAAAATGGACCAGGTCTGGATGAAACAGGATCCGCTGAACATAGACCACATACACCTACAAAATGGAGCAGGTCTGGATGAAACGGGATCCGCTGAACATAGACCACATACACCTACAAAATGGAGCAGGTCTGGATGAAACAGGATCCGCTGAACATAGACCACATACACCTACAAAATGGACCAGGTCTGGATGAAACAGGATCCGCTGAACATAGACCACATACACCTACAAAATGGAGCAGGTCTGGATGAAACAGGATCCGCTGAACATAGACCACATACACCTACAAAATGGAGCAGGTCTGGATGAAACAGGATCCGCTGAACATAGACCACATACACCTACAAAATGGACCAGGTCTGGATGAAACAGGATCCGCTGAACATAGACCACATACACCTACAAAATGGAGCAGGTCTGGATGAAACAGGATCCGCTGAACATAGACCACATACACCTACAAAATGGAGCAGGTCTGTATGAAACAGGATCTGCTGAACATAGAACACATACACCTACAAAATGGAGCAGGTCTGGATGAAACAGGATCCGCTGAACATAGACCACATAGACCTACAAAATGGACCAGGTCTGGATGAAACAGGATCCGCTGAACATAGACCACATACACCTACAAAATGGAGCAGGTCTGGATGAAACAGGATCCGCTGAACATAGACCACATACACCTACAAAATGGAGCAGGTCTGGATGAAACAGGATCCGCTGAATATAGACCACATACACCTACAAAATGGAGCAGGTCTGGATGAAACAGGATCCGCTGAACATAGACCACATACACCTACAAAATGGAGCAGGTCTGGATGAAACAGGATCCGCTGAACATAGACCACATACACCTACAAAATGGAGCAGGTCTGGATGAAACAGGATCCGCTGAACATAGACCACATACACCTACAAAATGGACCAGGTCTGGATGAAACAGGATCCGCTGAACATAGACCACATACACCTACAAAATGGAGCAGGTCTGGATGAAACAGGATCCGCTGAACATAGACCACATACACCTACAAAATGGAGCAGGTCTGGATGAAACAGGATCCGCTGAACATAGACCACATACACCTACAAAATGGACCAGGTCTGGATGAAACAGGATCCGCTGAACATAGACCACATACACCTACCAAATGGAGCAGGTCTGGATGAAACGGGATCCGCTGAACATAGACCACATACACCTACAAAATGGACCAGGTCTGGATGAAACAGGATCCGCTGAACATAGACCACATTCACCTACAAAATGGAGCAGGTCTGGATGAAACGGGATCCGCTGAACATAGACCACATACACCTACAAAATGGAGCAGGTCTGGATGAAACAGGATCCGCTGAACATAGACCACATACACCTACAAAATGGACCAGGTCTGGATGAAACAGGATCCGCTGAACATAGACCACATACACCTACAAAATGGAGCAGCTCTGGATGAAACAGATGCAACAATATCATACGCCCAAGAAGGGGATACAATCGGGACCATGTACATCAGGAGAGGATGAAGAAGTAGGACTTCGTCACCTCCACACACATAAGGAGGTCCCGTCCGACCAAACACCAGAGGAGTCGATTCCTCTGGACCAGATGACTCAGAAAGAGGTGCACATGTCCAGGACTTAGTGGGAAGTGGTGCACCAGGACCTTACATAACATGGGGTGGTCTACCAGAACTAGACAGCATATCATATTGGAATAGCGATTGAGGAGATACAGTACTTCTCACAGTGGTCACAGCTGATGGATACATGGCTACATCAATATCCTCACAGAGTGAGGTCCTTCTGTAGCTGTGGTCCTTCTGTAGCTCAGTTGGTAGAGCATGGCGCTTGTAACGCCAGGGTAGTGGGTTCGTTCCCCGGGACCACCCATACGTAGAATGTATGCACACATGACTGTAAGTCGCTTTGGATAAAAGCGTCTGCTAAATGGCATATATTATTATATATTATTATATTAGAGTCCATGTCTAATGCAGACCAATGTGTCTAGACTCATGAACAAAGCTACTATAGTTGCCTGAGAAAAGTTTGAGATGGGTTGGAATAATGTTGGAAAGTAGCACAAATTCCTTGCCCCGTTTGATATTTGCCTTGAGTTACGGTAACCTACAGACATATTCTGACTAACATTTTAATACATTTATTAAAGATATCTGGGTCAAGTTGTGTATTTTCCAGACTCCTTGTTCATTGCTTGGGCAGAGTCACAGGAAATGAGACTGCAGGCTGCCCTGTGTTAAATGAGGTCAGTGTGTGCATGTTTATCCTGGCCTCACACTGTGGAGGTAACACATCCCATTGGTTGCAACTTGTCCCACAAAACACGTATCTTGCATTGACCCTGTCATATCTATTGATAACTGAAACCCCAAAGTTAATGTAAGGAGATGACAAGCCGTCTGGAGGAAGAACTAATGAAAGATGCGTGTGTGACCCTTGGGTCAGCAGAAAGGGGACATTTGATCTCCCTACAGAACATACAATCTCCTGCTTTTGTTCTAACTGCACTGGGCAGTAAGGAATAAGCACTGTGTGTGTGTGTGGCTCAGGGGTATAGTGATCACATGTACTCTGTGACCATGAACAGAAACAACACATGAAGGAGTCGGAGAGAATTGCTTGAAAGCATCAGGACATTAGCGCACAGAAGATACAGGAAATTGTGATCGAAAATCACATGAGTTGAATTATCAGTTTCACTTCTTACTTATATCTTCACAACACACACAGCCACATCCATTTTTCCTTAAAGGCACCTAATCACATGCACCCTCAAGCAAAACAGAAAACAAACTCATCCTTGCAACACTACGTAGTTATGTGCTCTCCAACAGAGCACAGCCCAATTGATCCTTTGTGGGGGTTTTGAATGCAGCGGTGACTTTTTTTAGCTTCAAATCAAGTGACTCTGTTGTCCTTTTGACCCTACTGGGTTTTCACAGAAAGACTTCTGCAATTAAAGTGAGTAAACTGGCCTTTCTGGACATTGTGGCTATGATTCCAAAAGGATGGTCAGGCTAAATTGTGCCAGGACAACCCTTCCCACTGGGCAAAAACAGGTTGAATCAAAGTTGTTTTGCAAGTCATATTTTTCTTCAATGTGATGATGTTGAATCAACGTGGAAAACTGATTGGATTTGCAAAACATCAACATCAACACAGGAAGTGTCGACACACCTACTCATTCAAGGGTTTTTCTTTATTTTTTTGTCACGGGCCGTTGAATGAAGAGGACCAAAGCACAGCGTGGTGAGCATACATATTCCTATTTCAGATGACGCCAACAAAAAAAAAACCAATAGACCATAGCGCTACAAACAAAGACAACCTCCCACACAGAAAGGAGGGAAAAGGGCTACCTAAGTATGGTTCCCAATCAGAGACAACGATAGACAGCTGTCCCTGATTGAAAACCATACCCGGCCAAAACATAGAAATACAAAATCATAGAAAAACAAAAACAGAACGTCCACCCCATCACACATTTTTACTATTTTCTACATTGTAGAATAATAGTGAAGACATCAAAACTATGAAATAACACATATGGAATCATGTAGTAACCAAAAAAGTGTTAAACAAATCAAAATATATTTTATATTGTAGACCAGGGGTTCTTAAACCTTTTCATCCTGGGACCCGAATGAGAAATTTTCCTGGGTACATTTCATTGCCCTTATACCTCAAACAAATGCAATATAGACAATGAAATACCCTATTCATATTTATTTTTCCCCATTAAAAACACACATATCTGTCTAGGTTGGAACTGTTGCTGTTAAAACACTTCTGAACTGGAATAAACTGATTGATCATCTAACACAGATGTAGACCAGAAAACACACACAGTCCTAATGAGAGGTGTGTGACCAGTTGAAATCTTCAACAAGCAGGGCTATTCTGGGCTCTATTCTGGGTTTTTGACAGTGCAACCCTGAAGTCATGCTCAGCATTGAGTTTGTGTCTGTACTTGTTTTTTTAAGTATGCCAGAGTTGAGAACCCTGACTCACATAGGTATGTGGTGCCAAACTGGATCAGAACATCTACTGCTTTCTCAGACAGGCAGGAGACAGCTTCCTGCTGTAGATGAGCAACCCAGAACTGTGTGAGTGTTTGCCTCAAAAAGCATCTCGCTTCAATCAGTTTATTTCAGTTCAGAATAAAACATATTACTTGTATTTTAACAGCAACAGTTCAACAATAATCTCTACAGCAAGATGCACAGTAGACCTGATCATGTTTCATCTTCATATGTACTGTTACTTATGGTTGCACTATCAGTAGCTAGCTAGCTTGCTTTGGCTAACGTTAGCTAGCTGGCTATTAGCTGTGTACAAGGGGATTGTTTGAAAGAGAAACTCACATCGACTACTACAAGAGATAGTAAGAATTAACACTAAACAGAGCAAACTAGAATGGTATTTGGCCTTAAGCAGAGAGTTCACAGTGGCAAAATACCTGACCACTATGACTGACAAAAAAATAAGAAAAGCCTCGACTATGTACAGACTCAGTGAGCATAGCCTTGCTGTTGAGAAAGGCCTCTGAAGGCAGACCTGGCTCTCAAGAGAGGACAGGCTATGTGCACACTGCCTACAAAATGAGGTGGAAACTGAGCTGCACTTCCTAACCTCCTGCCAAATGTATGACCATATTAGAGACACATATTTCCCTCAGATTACACAGATCCACAAAGAATTTGAAAAGAAAATCCATTTTTTTATCAACTCCCATATGTTTTGGGTGAAATACCACATTGTGCAATCACAGCAGCAATATGTGTGACCTGTTGCCACAAGAAAAGGGCAACCAGTGAAGAACAAACAATTGTAAATACAACCCATATTTATGTTTATTTATTTTCCCTTTTGTAGTTGAACTATTTGCACATCGTTACAACACTGTATATAGACATAACATGACATTTCAAATGTCTTTATTCTTTTGGAACTTTTGTGTGTAATGTTAACTGTTCATTTTTTGTTTATTTCACTTATGTTTATTATCTATTTCACTTGCTTTGGCAATGTAAACATATGTTTCCCATGCCAATAAATCCCCTTGAATTGAATAGTACTCCCTTATTTCTGCTTATGTTATAAAATGACAACAATGCCTTGCTAGCTGACTTACTCTTCCACTGTCGAAGCACTGTTTCCTGAAGCATTCTGCCCTGTTCTGAAAGAACTCTCTGGGTTTACCACCATACTGTGGATCAGGACATGTCATTTTAATTGGTTCCATTTTGAGAGGCTCATTACTAAGTACTTCCCCGCACAAAACACATTGTGGTTGCTCCTCGTTATTTCTCAAAGTTTGTATTAATCCGTTCACCTACTCTTCGCCTCACAAAGACACAGAGGTTGGAACCAAAAATCTCAAATTTGGAATCATCAGACTAAAGGACGGATTTCTACCGGTCTAATGTCCATTGCTTGTGTTTCTTGGCCCAAGCAAGTCTTTTCTTATTAATATGTGTCCTTTTGTATAGTGGTTTCTTTGCAGCAATTTGCACATGAAGGTCTGATTCACGTAGTCTCCTCTGAACAGTTGATGTTGAGATGTGTCTGTTACTTGAACTCTGTGAAACATTTATTTGGGCTGCAATTTCTGAAGCTGGTAACTAATGACCATATCCTCTGCAGCAGAGGTATCTCTGGGTCTTCCTTTCCTGTGGCGGTCCTCACTAGCACCAGTTTCATCATAGCGCTTGATGGCTTCTTTAAATTATCCGTATTGACTGACCTTCATGTCTTAATTAAAGTAATGAAGATGGTGCCGGAGTGGATGCCTGCCATTGTATGGGTTTTTAATTAATAACACTATTTTGTTTGTTTTTTCGCATTGTTTGTAACTTATTTTGTACATAATGTTGCTGCTATCATCTCTTATGACCAAAAAGAGCTTCTGGACATCAGAACAGCGATTACTCACCTCGAACTGGATGAATCTTTTTTTTTTTTAATGAGTCGGACGAGAGGGATTTACTCCAGACACCCGACTAGGCCCTCATCCCCGCCATTTGCAGGAGAAAGAGACGGAGGTATCACGGAAGGAGATCGGGGTGCCTTGTAAAGATATGGCCACGAGTGGCTAATCTGCCTTTGCCATCGGTACTATTGGCCAACGTACAATCACTGGATAATAAAGTGTTCGAACTACAAGCACGTATATTCTACCAACGGGACATTAAAAACTGTAATATCTTATGTTTCAAGTGCCTGAACTACGACATGAATAACATACAGCTGTTATACACTGTATCAGTAGGATAGAACAGCAGCCTCTGGTAAGACAAGGGGTGGCGTCTATGTATATTGGTAAACAACAGCTGGTGAACGATATCTAAGGAAGTCTCGCCTGAGGTAGTGTGGATGACGGATCACCACCTCAAGCTGAACCTCGGCAAGACGGAGTTGCTCTTCCTCCCGGGGAAGGACTGCCCGTTCCATGATCTCGCCATCACGGTTGACAACTCCATTGTGTCCTCCTCCCAGAGCGCTAAGAACCTTGGCGTGATCCTGGACAACACCCTGTCGTTCTCAACTAACATCAAGGCGGTGGCCCGTTCCTGTAGGTTCGTGCTCTACAACATCCGCAGAGTACGGCCCTGCCTCACACAGGAAGCGGCGCAGGTCCTAATCCAGGCACTTGTCATCTCCCGTCTGGATTACTGCAACTCGCTGTTGGCTGGGCTCCCTGCCTGTGCCATTAAACCCCTACAACTCATCCAGAACGCCGCAGCCCGTCTGGTGTTCAACCTTCCCAAGTTCTCTCACGTCACCCTGCTCCTCCGCTCTCTCCACTGGCTTCCAGTTGAAGCTCGCATCCGCTACAAGACCATGGTGCTTGCCTACGGAGCTGTGAGGGGAACGGCACCTCAGTACCTCCAGGCTCTGATCAGGCCCTACACCCAAACAAGGGCACTGCGTTCATCCACCTCTGGCCTGCTCGCCTCCCTACCACTGAGGAAGTACAGTTCCCGCTCAGCCCAGTCAAAACTGTTCGCTGCTCTGGCCCCCAATGGTGGAACAAACTCCCCACGACGCCAGGACAGCGGAGTCAATCACCACCTTCCGGAGACACCTGAAACCCCACCTCTTTAAGGAATACCTAGGATAGGATAAAGTAATCCTTCTCACCCCCCTTAAAAGATTTAGATGCACTATTGTAAAGTGGCTGTTCCACTGGATGTCATAAGGTGAATGCACCAATTTGTAAGTCGCTCTGGATAAGAGCGTCTGCTAAATGACTTAAATGTAATGTAAATGTAAGGTAGAGTATCTCATGATAAGCTGTAGACCACTCTATCTACCTAGAGAGTTTTCATCTATATTCTTCATAGCTGTCTATTTACCACCACAAACCAATGCTGGCACTAAGACCACACTCAATGAATGAGCTGTATATGGCCATAAGCAAAGAGAGAAATGCTCATCCAGAGGGGAAAAAAACTACAGACCCCCTTCACTCCACACACGGAGATACGTACAAAGCTCTCCCTCGTCCTCCATTTAGCAAATCTGACCATAATTCTATTCTCCTGATTCCTGCTTACACGCAAAAACTAAAGCAGGAAATGAGTAGAGTTGCCGTATTCAAGACGAGGGACTCTAACCCGGAAGCTTGTAATAAATCCCGCTATGCCCTCCGATGAACCATCAAACAGGCAAAGCGTCAATACAGGACTACAATTGAATTGCACTACACCGGCTCCAATGCTCGTTGGATGTGGTAGGGCTTGCAAACTATTACAGACTGCAAAGGGAAGCACAGCCGTGAGCTGCTCAGTGACACAAGCCTACTAGATGAGCTAAATTACTTCTATGCTTGCCGATGTGAGTAACATCTTTAAACACGTCAACATTCACAAGGCCACAGGGCCAGACGGATTACCAGGACGTGTACTCCAAGCATGCGCTGGCCAATTGGCAACTGTCTTCACTGACATTTTCAACCTCTCCCTGTCCAAGTCTGTAATACCAACATGTTTCAAGCAGACCACCATAGTCCCTGTGCCCAAGAACACGAAGGTAACCTGCCTAAATGACTACTGACCCGTAGCACTCACATCTGTAGCCATGAAGTGTTTGAAAGGCTGGTCACCCCAATTTGCATACCGCCCCAAAAGATCCACAGATGATGCAATCTCTATTGCACTCCACACTGCCATTTCACACCTGGACAAAAGGAACACCTATGTGAGAATGCTGTTCATTGACTACATCTCAGCCTCCAACACCATAGTGCCCTCAAAGCTTATCACTAAGCTAAGGACCCTGGGACTAAACATCTCCCCCTGCAACTGAATCCTGTACTTCCTGACGGGCCACTCCCAGGGGGTAAGGGTGGGTAACAACACATCAGTCACGCTGATCCTCAACACGGGGGCCCCTCAGGCGTGCATGCTCAGTCCCCTCCTGTACTCTCTGTTCACTCATGACTGCATGGCCAGGCACAACTCCAACACCATCATTAAGTTTGCCGATGACACAACAGTGGTAGGCCTGAACACCGACAACGATGAGACAGCTTATAGGGAGGAGGTCAGAGACCTGGCCGTGTGGTGCCAGGACAACAACCTCTCCCTCAACATGGTCAAGACAAATGAGATGATTGTGGACTACAGGAAAAAGAGGACCAGGCACGGCCCCCATTCTCATTGAAGGGGCCATTCTCATTGAAGGGGTTGAGAGCTTCAAGTTCCTTGGTGTCCACATCATCAACAAGCTAACAAGGTCCAAGCACACCAAGACAGTCGTGAAGTGGGCACGACAAAACCTATTTCCCCTCAGGAGACTGAAAATATTTGTCATGGGTCCTCAGATCCTCAAAAGGTTCAGCTGCACCATCGAGAGCATCCTTACTCTTTGCATCACTGCCTGGTATGGCAACTGCTCGGCCTCTGACTGCAACGCCCTACAGAGGATAGTTTATACAGCCCAGTACATCATTGGGGCCAAGCATCCTGCCATCCAGGACCTCTATACCAGGCGGTGTCAGAGGAAGGCCCTAAAAATTGTCAAAGACTCCAGCCACCCTAGTCATAGACTGTTCTCTCTGCTTCTGCACGGTAAGCAGTACAGGAGCGACAAGTCTAGGTCCAAGAGGCTTCTAAACAGCTTCTACCCTCAAGCCATAAGACTCGCTGACTAATTACCCCCCGCACATTGACTCTGTACCGGTACCCCCTGTATATAGCCTCGCTATTGTTATTTTACTGCTGCTCTTTTATTTATTTCTTTGTATTTTTCTTAAAACTGCATTGTTGGCTTGTAAGTAAGCATTTAACCTGTTATATTAGGAGCATGTTACAAATAGAATTAGATTTGATTTGATTTGATGATGGACTATTGTTTCTCTTTGCTTATTTGAGCTGTTCTTGCCATAATATGGACTTGGTCTATCTTCTGTTCACCACCCCTACATTGTCACAACACAAATGATTGGCTCAAACGCATTAAGAAGGAAAGAAATTCCACAAATTCACTTTTAACAAGGCACACCTGTTAATTTAAATGTATTCCAGGTGACTACCTCATGAAGCTGGTTGAGAGAATGCCAAGAGTGTGCAAAGTTGTCATCAAGGAAAAGGGTGGCTACTTTGAAGAATCTCAAATATAAAATATATTTAGATTTTTTTTAGCACTTTTTTGTTTTTTACATGATTCCATATGTGTTATTTCATAGTTTTGATGTCTTCACTATTATTCTACAAAGTAGAACATAGTAAAAATAAAGAAAAACCCTTGAAATGAGTAAGTGTGTCCAAAATGTTGACTGGTACTGTACATGGAAACAGTTGAGGTCACTGTTTATAGGGTAACACTAATACAATCTAGGATGGCAGCACATTTAAGTGGTTAAATCATGTTCTTTATACTAGCTTAATTTATATCTGACTTAATGAAACAGAATTACAAAAGGGAAAGTAGGTTAAATAAGAGCTTGCACCTCGTGGATAATTTATAGGCTGTAGAGTAGACATTTCAAACAAATCTAAAATACAAATCTGTAGACAAATATATTTTTGGGAAGCTCACACACACATTTCCTCTTGAGTCCTGCCGCTCCTCACAGAGAGGAGTAGAATAAGATGCAGGCGGCAGAGGACTGAGGAGGTGGAGATGTCTGACACCTCCTTTTTGCCAAACTTGTACCAGCCCTGTTTGATGGCGTTCTTACAGAAGGCTGTGTCGTGGCCACCATCCAGACCCTCATTGTGATTAGAGGTTGTACATCTTGAGCCTCTGTTTTGGGCCAATGACATACTGGGTCAGGTCCGAGTTCTCCTGAGGAAAGTCAACATTAGTCTGGAGCTTCTACCCTTGTCCGCCAATGTAGGATCATTCTATTAAGTACACCGCTATGGTTGGAACTTTTCAGATCTCCAATTTCCTCATGGCGTCTCTGCGAGCTTTGCAGTGACTGCAGAACTCCTTGTCGGGATTATCTAGCTTCTCCTCTCTACTGCACAGCTTCAGACAGTTCCACAGGGAGCACTCTTAAATGAAAGAACACATCCGCCACTTCATAACCAGTTATTATGCTGAGTATATGCACTGCTGTAAGATTTGAAAAACATTTTGGTGTTTTATCGTTTTTGTTAATCATACTGCACGATTCCTCGCTTTTGTCATTTGAAAGCTTCTGTATTGCCCTCGTCTACAGCATATTAGAATTTCCAGGGTGCATTTCTCAGTTAGTTTAGCTAGCTGGCTATCAAGCCCAGATTAATCTTAGCCTAAATATATTGCTTGTGTCGTAAGTTATAAATCCATTTCACAATCATTTTGGGTTGTAAATATATTATAATGCTTGCAAGAGTGTCATGCTGAATATATGTTCATATATGTTTGTCACCAATCAACTGCAGTACACAAACAAATAATTAGACGCTAACTAGAAATGCTATAACAGAGTTACTGTATCTAGTTAGCATGCTAGCTAGCCTGATTGCTACATCAGAAATAATAGTGCTTGCAACAATAATAGCCAAGTTTCATGTTATCATCTTAAACAACAGTCCAAACAATATGTAGGCCTGTTAGAAGAGCAAAATATTTATTATGAAATGTACAGGCAAATCATTACAGAATCCTCTGTCTCTCTGCCTGTATCATTGGTGCTAACACTAGCAATGCTAGCTGGCTATGTAGCTAAGACTACTGCATCTGACATTTTATTTGACCTTTATTTAACTAGGCAAGTCAGTTAAGAACAAATTCTTATTTTCACTGACGGCCTAGGAACTGTGGGTTAACTGCCTGTTCAGGGGCAGAACGACAGATTTGTACCTTGTCAGCTCGGGGATTTGAACATGCAACCTTCCGGTTATTAGTCCAACGCTCTAACCACTAAGTGTTTTCAACGATAACAGACAAAAAACACAGCCTCAGCAACTGTCCAAGCAACCATTCAACAACACTGGAGGTATATTGTAACTAATAAAATGTATGAAGATAACAAGTAATGCAATACGAAAATATAGGCTATTGGGAAAGGAACCTGACTTGAAAACGTTGCAGAGACGAAATTTCCAGTTTTGCTCATCATTAAACAGCCAATAGACATGAAATCATAGAATTACACAAAAACTGTGTCGGACATCATGGCTCTCTCAGCTGGGTTCTCAGTATGCTGCGGAGACAGGAATAAAGTACTCTCCAGGAAAAAGAAATGCAGAGGTGTAAGTTTTCGTGATTAACGTACAGGAACTCAAATCCTTTTGTTCACCCGACCATCACAATCAAATGCAGACCGCATTTCCTCCCGAGACAGAACCCGACATCTTGCTCCCCGTATAAGCTAAACAGCTTCTTTGCCCGCTTCGAGGAAAACACACAGTGCCGCTGATGTAGGCCATCACCGCTGCCGTGGACTATGAGCTCTTGTTCTCCACGAGACATTTAAGCGTATTAAGGGGGGAAAGATACCTAGTCAGTTTTATGACAGAATGCATTCAACTGAAATCAGCCCACTGAATCAGAGAGGTGTGAGGGGTTGCCATAATCGACATCCATGGTGCCTGGTGGGTTAACTGCCTTTCTCAGGTGCAGAATGACAGATTTTTAGCTTCTCAGCTCGGGGATTCAATCCAGCAAACTTTCGGTTACTGGCCCAACGCTCTAACCACTAGGCTACCTGCCGCCCCCTCAGAGCATGCACAGACTAGCTGGCTGTGTTTACGGACATATTCAATCTCTCTATATCCCAGTCTATTGTCCCCACTTGCTTCACGATGTTCACCATTGTTCCTGTACCCAGGAAAGTGAAGGTAACTGACTATTGCCCTTCTTTCACCACGAAGAGCTTCAAGAGGCTAGTTAAATATCATAGCACCTTCACCTTATGCGACACCCTAGACCGACTGCAATTGTTACTGCCCCAATAGATCCACGGATGATGCGATTGCCATCGCACTGTAAACTGCCCTAACCCATCTGGACAAGAATACCTATGTAAGAATGCTGTTCATTGACTACAGCTCAGCCTTCAACTCCATAGTACCCTCTAAGCTCATCAATAATCTCTGGGCCCTGGGCCTGAACCCCACCCTGTGCAACTGGGACTTCCTCATGGATTGACCCCCCAGGTGGGGAAGTTAGGCAACAACACCTCCCCTACGCTCAGCTCCTTCCTGTACTCACCCATGACTGCGTGGCCACGCATGTCTTCAACTCAAACATCAAGTTTGCAGACGACACAACAGTGGTAGGCCTGATTACCAACAATGACGAGACAGCCTACAGGGAGGAGGTGAGGGCCCTGGTGGAGTGGTGTCAGGAAAATGACCTGTCTATCAACGTCAACGAAATGAAGGAGCTGATCATGGACTTCAGGAGACAGCAGAGGGAGCATGCCCCCATCTACATTGACAAAGCCGCAGTGGAGAAGGTGAAAAGCTTCACGTTCCTCTGCATTCACATAACTGACCATCTGAAATGGTCCACCCACCGAGACAGTGTGGTGAAGAAGGCACAACATCGCCTCTTCAACCTCAGGAGGCTGATGAAAATTGCCTTGGCCCCTAAGACCCTCACCAACTTTTACAGATGCACCATTGAGAGAAACCTGTCAGGCTGTATGACTGCCTGGTACAGAAACTTCACCATCCAAGGCTGTCCGGAGGGTGGTACGGACTGCCCTATGCATTACCAGGGCCACACTGCCTGCCCTCCAGGATATTGTCATGACGTTGGCCTGTGGGTAAGGTTTATGACCCCCCCCATAAAATGCATTGGTACTTAATGGTACTTAATGAATATGATGTCAGTTCGGTTGTCATCTGAGACATGACTGATGACAGGACAACATAAACTGTATCTGGGAAAGTCTACACATTCTAGTTATCAGATTCACATGGAATTGTTGTGCAATTTAAATGTTTAAATATGAAACTATTTGTGAAAAGATTAAATGTAATTTTAGCTTCCAAATGAGAGAATTGGGTTTTCATAAGGTTAGAGCTCTGCTCAATCACTGGCCCGCCCCTGTGAAGAGACATGGGTTATAAACTATGAAACACACCATTCTCTCCCTCCACTATATAAGCCCTTGACGAAAATGTAAACTCCTGTTCAGGTTAAGGTCCAATGTCAGAAGGATTCAGATAATAACTACAGAACGAAGCCAACCTCAGCGTGAGCTTTGATTGCGAATGGTATGAACTTTGAACTCTTATTCACTACAGAAGTGATACCTCCTAGCCGTTGAGTTAGCAGCGGCCCCTGTAAACGTGGGCTAGGAAAGGACGGATGACGTAACCAGTCTAACAGACAACGACGATACTACAACGTATCCAATTTACCATCAGAGACATTCTTCCGAGGCCAGGAAGATCTCTGTTGGCCAACACGGCCAGCATCTACGACGAACCTACCGAAGCGCAGCTCAGAGTAAATATGTATTGCATTTTCCTTTTCCAAATGGGCGGTCATTTAGAATGCATAAGATACTGTATTTATGATAGCATGGCTTTTCCCTTTGTTCCTCAGTCTTCCCGTTCCTTCACTCAAACCCAACCCCCTTTCCTTTGTGTAACCAGCAGTCATGTCGGCTCCGTCCACCAGGGATGTTTTCTGTATGACATAATTTGCATTCTGTGTATATGTAATTCTGTGTGATTAGTTAGGTATTTAGTAAATAAATAATTAAACCCAAATTTTGTATTGCTGATTCAACTTGTAGCCGGGGTTCGTGAAGGTAACCAAGAATTTACAACTTTCAGATGAGACTGAAATAAGGTGACGATTAATATTGACTGCTATTGATGTAAAATATTACTAGGTCTTTAAGAGTTTATTCGGAAGATAACAGCTCTATAAACACTCTTTCGTGATGCCACAAATTTCTAGTTAATTACATTTACATGATTAGCTCAATCAGGTAATATTAATTACAGAGAAAGGATTTCATAGAATAGCATGTCATATCACTTAATCCGGCATAGCCAAAGACACGACAATACCTACAGCATCCAGTTTCACAGGATGGCCAAAATGATCATCAACGACCTCAGCCACCTGAGCCACGGCCTGTTCACTCCACTATCATCCAGAAGGCGAGGTCAGTACAGGTGCATCAAAACTGGGACCAAGACACTGAAAAACAGCTTCTATCTCAAGGCCATCGGACTGTTAAATAGTCACCACTAGCCTGCCTCATCCCAGTACCCTGCACTGAACTTTAGTCACTGTCACTAGCCGGCTACCACCCGGTTACTCTATCATACACCTTAGAAGCTGCTGCCCTATGTACATAGTCATGGAATACTGGTCACTTTAATAATGTTTACATACTGTTTTACCCACTTCATTTGTATATACTGTATTATAGTACAGGCCTATCCTATTTAACTATTGCTGTACATACACTATTCTTCAGACATACTACATATTCTATCCATATACTGTTCATATTGTCTATACATCCCATGACATATACAGTGCATTCGGAAAGTATTCAGACCCCTTCCCCTTTTCCACATTTTGTTACATTACAGCCTTATTCTAAAATGTATTAAATAACATTTTTTTCCTCATCAATCTACACACAATACCTTATAATGACAAAGTGAAAACAGACATTTAGTCATTTTTGAAAATGTATAAAAAAATCACTCCTCAGTAAAACACACATGACAGCCCGCTTGGAGTTTGCCAAAAAGGCACCTAAAGGACTCTCAGACCATGAGAAACAAGATTCTCTGGTCTGATGAAACCAAGATTGAACACTTTGGCCTAAATGCCAAGTGTCACATCTGGAGGAAACCAGGCACCATCCCTACAGTGAAGCATGGTGGTGGCAGCATCATGCTCTGGGTATGTTTTTCAGTGGCAGGAACTGAGAGACTAGTCAGGTTTGAGGGGAAGATGAATGGAGCAAAGTATAGAGAGATCCTTGATGAAAACCTGCTCCAGAGAGCTCAGGACCTAAGACTGGGGCGAAGGTTCACCTTCCAACAGGACAACGACCCTAAGGACACATTCAAGACAACGCAGGACTGTCTTTGCGACAAGTCTCTGCATGTCCTTGAGGGCCCAGCCAGGGCCCAGACTTGAACCCGATAAAACATCTATGGAGAGACCTGAAAATATCTGTGCAGCGACCCTCCCCATCCAACCTGACAAAGCTTGAGAGGATCTGCAGAGAAGCATGGGAGAAACTCCCCAAATACAGGTGTGCCAAGCTTGTAGCATCATATCCAAAGAAGACTCAAGGCTGTACTTGATGCCATGGGTGCTTCAAGAAAGTACTGAGTAAAGGGTCTGAATACTTAAAAACTTCTAAAAACCTGTTTTTTCTTTGTCATTATGGGGTATTGTGTGTAGATTGATGAGAGGGGAAAACAAAGACGATACGCTCATGTATATCACTGAAAAAAGTGTTATGAGTGAGTGCACCACAAACATCTTTCCAGGATGTTGCTGCATCTTCCCAATGAAGCCTCTTCCAACACCACAGGTAAGGAAATTGTATTCATCTGCAAAAGTGATGTTTTTCTTTGATGTCAAGTCATATTGTTGCTACCTTAGCTATTGTGCGTATTAACTTACACGTGCAACTCAACAGTGACGCTAGCATATTGACATGCATGGAATTAAAAGACAGCAATATCATCATTCAAAATGATGTGATTAAAATATCCAGCAAATCATTAGCTATTATCACGTTTCAGGAGAAAACCCAGTTGCAGACAGTGTCGAAGTAGCAAAGGTTTATTACTAGAACGGGGGGCAGGCAGAGATCAGTAATCCAGATCAGAGTTCAAAAGGTACAGAACGGCAGGCAGTCTCGGGGTCAGGGTAGGCAGGGGTCAATAATCAAGGATGGTGTGACAAGGTACAGAACGCCAGGCAGGCTCAGGGTCAGGGTCAGGGCTGGCAGAATGGTGAAAAACAGAAAAACAGGAACTAGAAAAAGACAGGAGCAAGGGGAAAAACGCTGGTAGGCTTGATGAACAAAACTAACTGGCAACAGACCAACAGAGAACACAGGTATAAATACACTGGGAGAAGATAGGCGACACCTGGAGGGGGGTGGAGACGAGCACAATGACAGGTGAAACAGATCAGGGTGTGATAGCGATCACATTAAATGTGCAAAAACATGATAGCTAAAGTTAGCTATCTAGCTAGTTAAGCATCTGCCACTAGCTAGCTAGCTAGTCGGTGGCATTGAAAGGTTGAAACTGATATAGCAAAGTTTCAGTTTATGAACTGATAGTTGCCTAAACAGAGAGCTCCTGTAAATATACTGAACAAAAATATCAACTCAACGTTCAACAATTTCAAAGAGTTTACTGAGTTACAGTTCAGATAAGTAAATCAGTCAATTGAAATAAATTCCTTATGCCCTAATCTATGGATTTCACATGACAGGGCAGGGGGGCAGCCATGGGTGGGCCTGGGAGGGCATTGGCCCACTCACATGGCAGCCAAGCACGCCCACTTGGGAGCTAGGCCCAGCTAATCAGAGTGAGTTTTTTCAAACAAAAGGGCTTTATTACAGACAAAAAATACTCCTCAGCAATGCTGTTTAATCAGCCTTTTGAGGGGATGTAAACAAATTTGTGCACAAAATTTGAGAGAAAAAGCTTTTTGGAACATTTCTGCAATTTTGGGAAACATGGGACCAACACTTTACATGTTGCATTTATACTTTTGTTTCTGTTTCTTTATGGTGCTTTTTTAAATCAGTTTTTTTTTATAACATTGACTTTAAAATGGGCATATTTCTGGTTGTTTTGACCCACAGATTTGCAGATAAACTTTCAGGTCAACTCTTTTTTTGGCTTGGCTAGGTAGCAGCTGGCTAAGTGTTTTTGATCCAGTGATGCATCTGGACACTAACAGCCTTTTTGTTTCACCTGGCTTCTGGTTCTTATGAAAACATCAATTGAAGAGGTCCTCAATGGTTACTAGTCATGGGACCGTCTTCACCAGAAACAAGTTCTTGTAAACTGTTTGCCACTAGTGGAAATACATATTGATGCCACAGGTTTGCCACAGATTAATATAGAATGTCGAGAGAATTGTTTGCCAGAAGATACAACTCTGGCGAACTGTTTGCCACGAGCGGCAATAAATATTATTGTTACCAAAGGTTTGTCGCAAATTCACCGCTCGTGGCAAACATTTGAAAACTTCTGGAAAACTTTTGTAGCACACTATTGAGTTTACAGCTAATTTGACACAAACTTGTGGGAAGTTTGCAGCAACAAATTCATTGTTGTAAGCTCTGGAATAACTTCTAATATACTGTATGTGGAGGGTGTAATGCTTTACCAATTGCCTCAATCTATAGATCAGGAGCTCACTCTTGAACAATGGACATTATGCTAAATATAGTGATATAGTGACTATTCTGTCGGTCCCTTCCTGAGCTCATGATGAACTAACAGACATTTAGCCAACCAGAAAGACTATTCCCGGAGCCTAAACACAGTATGGGTGTTTCGACCTGCGATAACAAAGCTGAGTGAACACACGATCTGTTTCTGCTTAGGTGGGTTTTGAACAGAGTGGCTAAGGGGTGCATAATCCAAGAGATTTAGTGTCTAAGGGGGAGACATCCTACAAGTCACAGACAGGAATGTAACTTCTTTGCAAATGTTTTCTTTTGTCAACCGCACCATAGACACTGGCCCGGGGCGGCCGTTCCGTCGGTGTTATTTACTGACCCAGGGAAACGTCTCTGTTCAGCGTGGTGTCAGCCAGGGTGATCTGGAGATGTTGTATAAAGACCAGGCTCGGCTTTTGGTATATAGAGGCCACTTTTTTCACACTGTGATAGTGTTGCACATGCCATTCCTCACATACTGTAGATGAAAAGGGTCTCGCAATACAGCATCAAGCACCCTAATGACCTGATGTGCTCCCAGGTACAGGAATCACTTTCGTACTGTGATCCACTGTCTGATTGTCGTATTTGATCCACGCGTTTCTAACTTCTCATAGTTTTCTGATTATCTGTGGACTTAGGTTGTAGTCCCTCCCAAACCGCACTGGAGTTTGTATTCGTATTTACAAAGGATTCCCATTAGCTGCTCTTCCTGGGGTCCAGCAACATTAAGGCAGTTAAACACAATTACAAAGTTATGGAGTAATATGACGGTATAACCAGGGACCTTTCTCTCCTGAAACACTCGCATTCCTTTTTTCCAGCATATTCTCTGTCCGTCCTGACTCTGTTCATCAATGTCTAGCAGAGTCTGTTCATCAATGCCTAGCAGAGTCTGTTCATCAATGTCTACCAGAGTCTGTTCATCAATGTCTACCAGAGTCTGTTCATCAATGTCTAGCAGAGTCTGTTCATCAATGTCTAGCAGAGTCTGCTCATCAATGTCTAGTGTTAGGGATGTTGGTTCCTTTACAGGAACCAAATCAGCGGAAATTTTAGAGCGCCACCTATAGTTTTCGATGAAACTCAAACTTTCATTAAAACACACATGCAAGGTACTGAATTAAAGCTACACTCGTTGTGAATCTAGCCACCAAGTCAGATTTGTAAAATGCTTTTCGGCGAAAGCATGAGAAGCTATTATCTGATAGCATGCACCCCCCAAAATACCGGAACGTCACCTAAACAACAGATTTTGCGGTAGCCGGCGCTACCCAAAACGCAGAAATAAAATATAAAACATTCATTACCTTTGACAAGCTTCTTTGTTGGCACTCCTATATGCCCCATAAACATCACAATTGGGTCTTTTTCCCGATTAAATCCGTCATTGTATACCCAAAATGTCATTTGCTGCAGACCAGTCTGATCCAGGAAAATGGCCCTTTACAAGATGCAACGTCACTTTTTAAAATGACAAAAGTTGCCTATAAACTTTTACAAATCACTTCAAACTACTTTTCTAAACCAACTTTAGGTATTAATAAACGTTAATAATCTATAAAATTGATCACGGGGCGATCTGTATTCGATAGCAGCAAGTCTTGAAATCATCGTCCATGTTTTCAATTTCACAACATCCTGGGGCGAGCCCCAAGAAAGGAAGTGCCCTAACGTCATCTAACCAAGGATAAAGCAGGCAAAAAATGCCAGTACTGGCGACATCGTGTGGAAGCTGTAGGCATTGTACTGGGGGCCTCGTTTTTTGTCTGTCGCCTTAGACAATACATTGACTGGCGGATTAATATTTTTGTTTTGTTTTTGGTGAACAGTTTTTCGAGGGATTTTTACTCCTAAACACGTTCTGTTATAGCCACAGATACGATTTAACCCGTTTTAGAGAATTCAGAGTGTTTTCTATACACACATACTTATCATATGCATATACTATATCCCTGGCATGAGTAGCAGGACTTGTTGCGCGATTTTTAACAAAAAGCTGCGAAAATTCGCAGCCTCCCTAAGAGGCTAGCTAGCAGAGTTTGTTCATCAATGTCTAGCAGAGTCTGTTCATCAATGTCTAGCAGAGTCTGTTCATCAATGTCTAGCAGCTTCACCCATGTGTGTGTGTTTTTTTATTTATTTTTTAGAGCTTGGGTCACAGCAGAACTCCAGGACTCTACCTCACTCTCTCTTTCCGAACAGAGGCCATCACTGGACCTGATTGAGACTGGAGGAGGCCTCCAATGACCGCCTCCAATGGCCTTCCTGGGCAGTGGCTGGCTCAGTGTGGCCATCACCCTTATACCCCTAAATTAAGGGATGTCCTATATACACATACACACACAAATAAATAACTCAGATGCATTTACATAAATAAAGGCCAATTGATATCTAGAGAACACACACAAAGTTATGTACACTTCCTCTTACCTCCCCAAGGGTTCTACTGAACTGCAAGTGGCCCGGTGTGAGTGTCTCTCTTGGCTGCTACACTCTTAGAAAAAAGGGTTCCTAGAGGGTTCTTCGGTTGCCCCCATAGGAGAACCTTTTTTGGTTCCATGTGGTAAGGTACTACATGGAACCAAAAGAGTTCTACCTGGAAGCAAAAAGGGTTATTCAAAATGGATTGCCATAATATCAGTGCATAGTTTTGTGCCTTTTAAATGTAAAACCAGTGTTATATTTAGACGGCAATGAACAGTACAGAATCCTACTCTATTTATGAAAGATAATGTGGTACTGTTTCAAATAGGGTTCTATAGAGATACCACTGCTGTAGCTTTCAAAGACCAGACTTTTCTGTCTATCAACACACACACACACTGATCTGAACTACTCTGGCCTTGTCTCGGGGTATAATCCCCTGTAGTTAGAGGAAGGAAAACAAACTGTGAGAATGAATAGTTTCCTGTCCATGGTTACCCATCAGGCCAGGCTGTTGACATAGGCCCGCCCTATTGTGATTGGGCGAGGCTTTTGGTGGGGTGAGACGTCATACGTCTCTGCCTAGGAGTATTACTGAAGCTGATCATACACCCACTCCTCTATTTCCTCCCCTCCTCTGATCCTTCTCACTAGGATCTCGCTAGCCTGCGTGGGGAAAGGTAAATATTTACAGTAGTAGGGGGAGACAGATAGAAGTACAGATAGTACAGATAATACAGATAGTAGCGATAGAGATTTCTATGCACACCGTTCATAGGCACACAAATATAGTAAGCAGGGTGTCTGTCTGAACCAACTCTTTATGCCTGTATTCGCTCCCCTCCTCCACAGTGCAGTGTATGAAATAACATTCCATACCGACTTGTTCACCATTCAACTGCTACTCATCGTCTCTGCGTCATTGGTTGGACAGATAAAAACCAGGTTGGACTGTGTGTTGGATTGTGTTGCACTGGTATATGTTGATTAAAGCGTTGGTGTGTTCAATACTGTATACTGTCACACACTAATACTGAGTGTGTGTGCCTATGTGATGCTAATACTCTATGCATTAGTGTGTGTGTGTGTGTGTGTGTGTGTGTGTGTGTGTGTGTGTGTGTGTGTGTGTGTGTGTGTGTGTGTGTGTGTGTGTGTGTGTGTGTGTGTGTGTGTGTGTGTGTGTGTGTGTGTGTGTGTGTGTGTGGAGAGATTTTTAACAGACTCCAGAGCAGTGTCTGGAAGTAATCAGCTGGTCTGGGCTGCGCTCCAGAGCCCCCTCCACATGATAAAACAGGAGTTGTGAGTGTAATGGAGAGCAAAGCCTGAAGGGTTTCAGTGGGGTGAGACCCCTTCCATCCGCTAGTCTCCAAAACCTGACTGTAGGCAACAGAGGCTACACTGTCAAGCTTTTCCCTGTAAATTCAGAGCTACGAGCTTAATACTGTAACTGTGTGTTACTGTAAAATATACTACAGCATCACTTGGGTACATTTACGGCAGAGGCGTGCCTCTGAGGCGGTGAAACACACAACGGGACAGTTTGGAGAGGAGAGCTCCCAGGAGAGAGAAGTCAGTGCAGCATCAGGTGTTCATCATGGGGCTCTGTAACAATCCTCCTCAGTTCTGATTGGTCAGCTCTTCTCACCCCTGGACAAGAATAGACAAGGGACATATCAAGCTGGTGTGCGTGTGTGCGTGCGTGCGTGCAACGCTTTCATTCAAACTCAGTGAGAGCTATGGAAAGAATGGGGCAATGTAGGTATTGAGAACAGCTGGCTTCCTCTGGGCCACCTTGTCATCTGTACACCCATATACCCATTATCAACTCAGCAAAAAAAGAAACGTCCTCTCACTGACAAATCCGTTTATTTTGAGCAAACGTAAAGTTTAAATATTTAAATGAACATACCTAGATTCAACAACTGAGACATAAACTTAACAAGTTCCACAGACATGTGACTAACAGAAATGGAATAATGTGTCCCTGAATAAAGGGGGAGTAAAAATCCAAAGTAACAGTCTGTATCTGGTGTGGCCACCAGCTGCATTAAGTATTGCAGTGCATCTCCTCCTCATGGACTGCAACAGATTTGCCAGTTCTTGCTGTGAGATGTTACCCCACTCTTCCACTAAGGCACCTGCAAGTTCCCAGATGTTTCTGGGGGGAATGGCCCTAGCCCTCACCCTCCAATCCAACAGGTCCCAGACGTGCTCAATGGGCTTGAGGTCTGAGCTCTTCGCTGGCCATGGCAGAACACTGACATTCCTGTCTTGCAGGAAATCATGCACAGAATGAGCAGTATGGCTGGTGGCATTGTCATGCTGGGGTCTCATGTCAGGATGAGCCTGCAGGAAGGGTACCACATGAGGGAGGAGGATGTCTTCCCTGTAACGAACATCGTTGAGATTGCCTGCAATGACAACAAGCTCAGTCTTATAATGCTGTGACACACCGCCCCAGACCATGATGGACCCTCCACCTCCAAATCGATCCCGCTCCAGAGTACAGGCCTCGGTGTAACGCTCATTCCCTCGACGATAAACGTAAATCCGACCATCACCCCTGGTCGGATTTCTTTTGGTGTTTTTCAGAGTCCGTAGGAAGGCCTCTTTAGTGTCCTTAGTTTTCATAACTGTGACCTTGATTGCTGTAAGCTGTTAAGTTTCTTTACGACCGTTCCACAGGTGCATTGTTCATTCATTGTTTATGGTTCATTGAAAAAGCATGGGAAACAATGTTTAAATCATTTACAATGAAGAACTGTGAAGTTATTTGGATTACGAATGATTTTTGAAAGACAGGGTCCTGAAAAAGGGCCGTTTCTTTTTTTGCTGAGTTTAGTTTATGATTTGAATTTAGGCATTGAACAAATACAGTGCCATCGGAAGGTATTCAGACTCCTTGACTTTTTCCACATTTTGATGAGTTATAGCCTTATTCTAAAAAAAAATATTTTTTAAATTTCTCATTAATCTACAGACAATGCACCATAATGACAAAAAAACAAGTGAAATATCACATTTACATAAGTATTCAGACTCTTTACTCAGTACTTTGTTGAAGCACCTTTGACAGCCTCCAGTCTTCTTGGGTATAACGCTACAAGCTTGACACACCTGTATTTGAGAAGTTTCTCACATTCTTCTCTGCATATCATCTCAAGCTGTTAGGTTGGATGAGGGGAGTTGCTGCACGGTTATTTTCAGGTCTCTCTTGATCGGGTTCAAGTCCAGACTCTGGCTGGGCCACACAATTACATTTGTCCCGAAGCCACTCCTGCGTTGTCTTGGCTGTGTGCTTAGGGTAATTGTCCTGTTGGAAGGTGAACCTTCTCCCCGGTCTGAGATCCTGAGCGCTCTGGAGCAGGTTTTCATCATGGATCTCTCTGTACTTTGCCTTGTTCATATTTGCCTCGATCCTGACTAGTCTCCCAGTCTCTGCCACTGAAGAACGTCCCTATAGCATGATACTGCCACCACCATGCTACACCGTAGGGATGGTGCCAGGTTCCTTCAGACGTGATGCTTGGCATTCAGGCCAAATAATTAAATCTTGGTTTCATCAGACCAGAGAATCCTGTCTTAGGCTTTAGGTGGCTTTTGGCAAACTCCAAGCTGGCTGTCGTGCCTTTTACTTAGGAGTGGCTTCCATCTGGCAACTCTACCATACAGGTCTGATTGGTGGAGTGCTGCAGAGATGGTTGTACTTCTGGAAGGTTCTCCCATCTTCACAGAGGAACTCTGGAGCTCTGTCAGAGTTGCCATATGGTTCTTGGTCACCTCCTTGACCAAGGCCCTTCTACCCCGATTGCTCAGTTTTGCCGGGCGGCCAGATCTAGGAAGAGTCTCGGTGGTTCCAAACTTCATCGATTTAAGAATGATGGAGGCCACTGTGTTCTTGGGACCTTCAATGTTGCAGACATTTTTAGTTACCCTTCCCCAGACCTGTGCCTCGACACAATCCTGTCTCAGAGCTCTACGGACAATTATTTTGACCTCGTCACTGGTGTAGAGAGGAGAAGGCAGGAGGCAGTCGCAGGTTTAGAACTTCTGTATTTATTTAAGCACCATAGATCAAAGCGGGACAAAACCCAAACTCTGTTGTGCTCAAAATATATCTTCATAAACAAAAAGGCACAGCAAACATTTGCAATGACGACAAAGACAAATGGCAGAGGGAGTATATATACAGTGATAGAGGGGATTGGAACCAGGTGTGTGTAATGATGACAAGACAAGTCCGGGGTTGATGAGTGATGGGCGTTTGCCAGCAGTAGGTTCTGCAACAGCGAGAAGGCCGGCGACGACAAACATCTGAGCTGACCTTGGTCTGGACAGACCATAACATTTTGAAATATCTCCTTACAGCTAAGTGCCTTAACTCCAGGCAGCCCGGTGGGCTCTCTTGTTTACAAGATTCAACTTCACCATTTCCTTCCACCCAGGGTCCAAAAATGTGAAGCCTGACACCCTCTCCCGCCTATAACGTTCCTCTGCAAAGGAAATGGCCCAGCTCATGGTGCAGCACGTCTTCCGGATCCATGGACTCCCGGTGGATATGGTTTCCGACCGGGATTCCTGAGTTCTCGTCTCAGTTCTGGAAGGCATTCTGCACCCTTATTGGGGCATTGGCCAGCCTATTCTCCGGATTTCATCCCCAATCCCCCATCCCCAGTCGGAGCGAGCTAACCAGGACCTGGAGACCACCCTAAGATGCCTGGCCTCAACCAACCCCACTACCTGGAGCCGACAACTGTTCTGGGTGGAGTATGCCTGGAACACCCTTCCCTGTTCAGCCACGGGACTCTCCCCTTTTGAGGCAAACTGGCTCCCGTTCCATTGGTCCTTTTTCCATCTAGAGTCCTTAGTTCCACTGCTGTCTGTTTTTTGTTACCCCGTACCCTCCGTATTCACCCTACTTTCCACGTGTCTAGGATTAAGCCTGTGTCTCACAGTCCTTTGTCTTCTGTCTCCAGGCCCACTCCCCGTCCCCATGCCATTGATGGCCATCCAGCCTACACGGTAAAACGCCTCCTGAGTGTTCGACCACGGGGCAGGGGTTTTCAGTACCTGGTTGACTGGGAGGGTTAAGGACCGGATGAGAGGTGCTCGGTTCCCGCTAGAGACATCCCGGATCCAGCCCTCATCACCGACTTCCACCACCGACACCCAGGAATGTGCCCAGGTAGGTCGCCAGGTGGCACCCCTAGAGGGGGGCGGGGGGTATTGTCACACCCTGATCGGTTTCACCTGTCCTTGTGATTGTCTCCACCCCCTCCAGGTGTCGCTTATTATCCCCGGTGTATATATCCCTGTGTTTCCTGTCTCTCTATGCCAGTTCGTCTTGTTTGCCAAGTCAACCAGCGTTTTTCCTTGCTCCTATTTTTCCCCCAGTCTCTTTTGGTTCTAGTCCTCCTGGTTTCGACCCTTGCCTGTCCTGACTCTGAACCCATATATTTATTATATTGAACCCGCCTGCCTGACCACTCTGCCTGTTCTGTCTTCAAACCTGTCTATCCCCTTGTACTGTTTGGACTCAAATCTGGTTACTGAACCTCTGCCTGGCCTGACCTCGAGACTGCCCTTCGTCTGGTACTGTTTTGGACTCCGGTTTATGAACTCTCGCCTGTCCCCGACTTACCTTTTGCCTACCCCTTGGATTAATAAATATCAGTGCTCAACCATCTACTTCCTGTGTCTTCATTTAGGTCTCACCTTGTGTCCTTATATCTACAGTATTAATGCTTTAAAAAACTTTACTGTATTTGCCTGTGCATTCTGTGTTTTACTGTTACAGAAAAGTTTTAAAGTGTAGGGTCTGGTTTCAATTATGAACTCTTTTGGCAAGGATATAAGGGAACATTTTTTTCCAGGGTGAGTCCTCTTCAGACAGACAACCCTCCTAACAAATCATGAGGCAGACATCCCAGAACGTAACGAATCGAAACCAAATTTTGCAGGAAAAACCTTTGCAGTGGTTTTAGTGAAATAAAAATAACCTCTGATCTCTAGCTACTATTTAGTATTTTATTCAAACAGATAAGGTAGGGATGTGGGCAGTGACGTAAGTCCTCTTTGCCAAAAGACTCCGTCATTGAAACCTGACCCCTGTCACTGTTGCCCTGGGTCGGGTTTTCAAGACTCGCCTTCCACTGCCTAACTCTCACTTGTACAAATACACCCCAAAAACACACACACACACACTATCCTATGGTCCACACTCTGAGAGATGAATGTCTGTGAATGTGTTAGTTTGTCTCTGCATTGGTCAGTTCTCCTTTGTATCAGTTTATAGTTTTTCCCAATTGTTAACACACATTTGCTGAAACTACAGCTCAGGTACTCCAAACAGTTATCCAATTTCCCCAACCCCCACAAACATCTTGCAAAATGAAACACAGCAATCAAAATCATGTACCCCCTGCTCAAAATGAAACTCTGCATACAAATTGGACACACACGTCACATGAATCTAACATAGTGACAACCGAGATCACACAAACGTATATATATCAGAACCTATTTCAGTGTAAAGACTAAGATTTTTTGGATTATATTGTATACTGTTTGTGTGTATTCAAACAAGAAAGGAACACAAACACAATAGGTTTTATTTGATACATTTCAGCATGACTCAATAGATGTCATACTGTTAGCACACATACAGTAAATATAGGCCTATTTGTACTACTGTACTGCATGTTAGATCAATTTACCAGAATAGATATAGAACCTGTAAAAATACAATCAAATCAAAACCATAAGTCAAGAAACAAATACTCCATTGCGAAAACAAAATCAGCCAGGCGATATTCTCCTTGGCAAGACAGCAGGGGAAATATCTTCTGGCATGACGCATCCACCCCTGACAGGACTCTGCTGGAATGTCACCACAGGCCTCCTCCATTGCCTGGAAGGGCAGTACGTTCAAGGGGTTTGCGATCATAAACCTTCCACCGCTTTGCTGAAAACAACTCCTCAATGGGTTTGAGAAATGGTTAATAATGGTGGGAGATAGAAAATTGTAAACATGGGATGGTCATGGAACCAGCTGCTGACCTGAGCAGCCCAATAGAAACATTGTCCCGAATTAGAACATACATTTGCTGCTCAGGATCACCTGGCCCTCTCTGCTCTGGCTGAAAAAGATTGTCTTGTAAGGTGTTCAGGAAATGAACGCGATGGGCAGTGTTGTATGGTTTAAGGGTGGGCAGTGGATGACCCTATTGTGGCTCATAGCTGCTCATATGGTGACATTTCCCCCGCGCTGGCCAAGTACCTCAATTGTGGCGTGTTAACCAATGATATTCCTGCCTCTCCTCCTAGTCTTCGCTAAATTGAAATCCAACCTCATCTAAGAATCTTTTTTTTATTTAATCTTTATTTAACCAGGTAGGCCAGTTGAGAACAAGTTCTCATTTACAACTGCGACAGTGTGTGCAAATGTAGTAAGATTAGGGAGGTAAGGCAATAAATAGGCCATAGTGGCGAAATAATTACAATTTAGCAATTAAACACTGGAGTGATAGATGTGCAGAAGAAGAATGTGCAAGTAGAGATACTTGGGTGCAAAGGAGCAAGAAAATAAATAACAGTATGGGGATGAGGTAGTTGGGTGGGCTATTTACAGATGGGCTGTGTACAGGTATAAAGATTGGTAAGCTGCTCTGACAGCTGATGCTTAAAGTTAGTGAGGTAGATATGAGTTTCCAGCTTCATTGATTTTTCCAGTCATTGGCAGCAGAGAACTGGAAGGAAAGGCGGCCAGTCATTTGGCTTTGGGGATGACCAGTGAAATATACCTGCTGGAGCATGTGCTATGGATGGGTGCTGCTATGGTGACCAATGAGCTGAGATAGCAAAGACTTCTAGACGACCTGGAGCCAGTGGGTTTTACGATGAATATGTAGTGAGGGCCAGCCAACGAGAGCATAAAGGTCGCAGTGGAGAGTAGTATATGGGGCTTTGGTGACAAAACAGATGGCACTGTGATAGACTACATCCAGTTTGTTGGAGGCTATTTTGTAAATGACATCGCCAAAGTCAAGGATCGGTAGGATAGTCAGTTTTATGAGGGTATGTTTGGCAGTTTGAGTGAAGGACGCTTTGTTGAGAAATAGGTAGCCAATTCTAGAGTTTCTAACCAGACACTTAGAATATGTGGACAACTGCAAATACCTAAGTCAGAACCGTCCAGAGTAGTGATGCTACGGGCAGCGGGCAGCGATCGGTTGAAGAGTAGGCATTTAGTTTTACTAGCATTTAAGAGCAGTTGGAGGCCACAGAAGGAGTGTTGTATAGCATTGAAGCTCGTCTGTAGGTTTGTTAACACATTGTCCAAAAAAGGGCCAAAAGTATACAGAATGGTATCGTCTGCGTAGAGGTGGATCAGAGAATCACCAGCAGCAAGAGTGACATCATTGATGTATACAGAGAAAAGAGTCGGCCCAAGAATTTAACCCTTGGCACCCCCATAGAGACTGCCAGAGGTCTGGACAACAGGCCCTCCGATTTGACACACTGAACTCTGGGATGGGACTTACATCAAACTACATGTTTCTTTGAAATGACAGTAAATACTGTAATTGCTGTATAGTAAAGTTCACTGGCAACATCAATGAGTCTCTAATGTTTCAAGAGTGTAATACAAGTGCATTACTTACTTGCACATTCGTACTGTTTAATCTTCACTCTTTGGGAATTCCTTTCAAATGGGCAGTGGCGACCCGTCATTCAGGGCAGGTGGGGCAGAGTCAGTCAAAAGTTTGGACACACCTACTCATTCAAGGGTTTTTCTTTATTTTTACTATTTTCTACATTGTAGAATAATAGTGAAAACATCAAAATCATGAAATAACACACATGGAATCATGTTGTAACCAAAGAATTGTTAACTTCTTATGGCTGGCGGCAGTATTGAGTAGCTTGGATGAATAAGGTGCCCAGAGTAAACTGCCTGCTCCTCAGTCCCAGTTGCTAATACATGAATATTATCAGTATATTTGGATAGAAAACACTCTGAAGTTTCTAAAACTGTTTGAATTATGTATGTGAGTATAACAGAACTCATATGGCAGGCAAAACCCTGAGAAAAGAATCCACCAGGAAGTGGGAAATCTGAGGTTGGTCGATTTTCAACTCAGCCCCTATTGAAGATACAGTGGGATATTGGTCATCTTGCACTTCCTAAGGCTTCCACTAGATGTAAACCGTCTTTAGAAACTTGTTTGAGGCTTCTACTGTGAAGGGGGACCGAATGAGAGAGGAATGAGTCAGAGGTCTGCCAGCAGCCACGAGCTGGTCACGCGCATTCACATGAGAGGTAGCTCCCGTTCCTTTGCTTTTCTGAAGACAAAGGAATTCTCCGGATGGAACATTATTGAATTTCATGTTAAAATCATAAAGATTGATTCTACAGTGCCTTGCGAAAGTATTCGGCCCCCTTGAACTTTGCGACCTTTTGCCACATTTCAGGCTTCAAACATAAAGATATAAAACTGTATTTTTTTGTGAAGAATCAACAACAAGTGGGACACAATCATGAAGTGGAACGACATTTATTGGATATTTCAAACTTTTTTAACAATTCAAAAACTGAAAAATTGGGTGTGCAAAATTATTGAAGCTGGTTTAGAGAATGCCAAGTGTGCAAGGCAAAGGGTGGCTCTTTTGAAGAATCTCAAATATAAAATATATTTTGATTTGTTTAATACTTTTTTGGTTACTACATGTGTTGTTTCACAGTTTTAATGTCTTCACTATTATTCTACAATGTAAAAAGTAGAACAATTAAAGAAAAACCCTTGAATGAGTAGGTGTGTCCAAACTTTTGACTGGTATTGTATATATTTGGTTGCCTGCTGTGTGTGGTATTTTGGCACAAATGAACTTCCAGCGCCAACAGAGATGGCCGCATCGCTTCGCGTTCCTAGGAAACTATGCAGTTTTTTGTTTTTTTTACGTGTTATTTCTTACATTAGTACCCCAGGTCATCTTAGGTTTCATTACATGTGGTCGAGAAGAACTACTGAATATAAGATCAGCGTCCACTCACCATCAGTACGACCAAGAATATGTTTTTCGCGACGTGGATCCTGCGTTCTGCCTTTCAAACAGGACAACGGAATGGATCCCATGCAGCGACCCAAAAAAACGACTCCGAAAAAGAGGGAAACGAGGCGGTCTTCTGGTCAGACTCCAGAGACGGGCACATCGTGCACCACTCCCTAGCATTCTTCTCGCCAATGTCCAGTCTCTTGACAACAAGGTTGATGAAATCTGAGCAAGGGTAGCATTCCAGAGGGACATCAGAGACTGTAATGTTCTTTGCTTCACGGAAACATGGCTCACGGGAGAGACGCTATCAGAGGCGGTGCAGCCAGCGGGTTCCTCCACGCATCGCGCCGACAGAAACAAACATCTTTCTGGTAAGAAGAGGGGCGGGGGCGTATGCCTTATGGTGTGACATGGTGTGATGAAAGAAACATACAGGAACTCAAGTCCTTCTGTTCACCTGATTTAGAATTCCTCACAATCAAATGTCGACCACATTATCTACCAAGAGAATTCTCTTCGATTATAATCACAGCCGTATATATCCCCCCCCCCAAGCAGACACATCGATGGCTCTGAACAAACTTTATTTGACTCTTTGCAAACTGGAATCCATTTATCCGGAGGCTGCATTCATTGTAGCTGGGGATTTTAACAAGGCTAATCTGAAAACAAGACTCCCTAAATTTTATCAGCATATCGATTGCGTAACCAGGGGTGGAAAAACCTTGGATCATTGTTACTCTAACTTCCGCGACGCATAAAAGGCCCTGCCCCGCCCTCCTTTCGGAAAAGCTGACCACGACTCCATTTTGTTGATCCCTGCCTACAGACAGAAACTAAAAAAAGAAGCTCCCACGCTGAGGTCTGTCCAACGCTGGTCCAACCAAGCTGACTCCACACTCCAAGACTGCTTCCATCACGTGGACTGGGATATGTTTCGTATTGCGTCAGATAACAATATTGACGAATACGCTGATTCGGTGTGCGAGTTCATTAGAACGTGCGTTGAAGATGTCGTTCCCATAGCAACGATTAAAACATTCCCTAACCAGAAACCGTGGATTGATGGCAGCATTCGCGTGAAACTGAAACCGCGAACCACTGCTTTTAATCAGGGCCAGGTGACTGGTAACATGACCGAATACAAACAGTGCAGCTATTATCTCCGCAAGGCTATCAAATAAGCTAAGCGTCAGTACAGAGACAAAGTAGAATCTCAATTCAACGGCTCAGACACAAGAGGCATGTGGCAGGGTCTACAGTCAATCACGGACTACAAGAAGAAATCCAGCCCAGTCACGGACCAGGATGTCTTGCTCCCAGGCAGACTAAATAACTTTTTTTGCCCGCTTTGAGGACAATATAGTGCCACTGACACGGCCTGCAACGAAAACATGCGGACTCTCCTTCACTGCAGCCGAGGTGAGTAAGACATTTAAACGAGTTAACCCTCGCAAGGCTGCAGGCCCAGACGGCATCCCCAGCCGCGCCCTCAGAGCATGCGCAGACCAGCTGGCAGGTGTGTTTACGGACATATTCAATCAATCCCTATACCAGTCTGCTGTTCCCACATGCTTCAAGAGGGCCACCATTGTTCCTGTTCCCAAGAAAGCTAAGGTAACTGAACTAAACGACTACCGCCCCGTAGCACTCACTTCCGTCATCATGAAGTGCTTTGAGAGACTAGTCAAGGACCATATCACCTCCACCCTACCTGACACCCTAGACCCACTCCAATTTGCTTACCGCCCAAATAGGTCCACAGACGATGCAATCTCAACCACACTGCACACTGCCCTAACCCATCTGGACAAGAGGAATACCTATGTGAGAATGCTGTTCATCGACTACAGCTCGGCATTCAACACCATAGTACCCTCCAAGCTCGTCACCAAGCTCGAGACCCTGGGTCTCGACCCCGCCCTGTGCAACTGGGTACTGGACTTCCTGACGGGCCTCCCCCAGGTGGTGAGGGTAGGCAACAACATCTCCACCCCGCTGATCCTCAACACTGGGGCCCCACAAGGGTGCGTTCTGAGCCCTCTCCTGTACTCCCTGTTCACCCACGACTGCGTGGCCACGCACGCCTCCAACTCAATCATCAAGTTTGCGGATGACACAACAGTGGTAGGCTTGATTACCAACAACGACGAGACAGCCTACAGGGAGGAGGTGAGGGCCCTCGGAGTGTGGTGTCAGGAAAATAACCTCACACTCAACGTCAACAAAACTAAGGAGATGATTGTGGACTTCAGGAAACAGCAGAGGGAACACCCCCCTATCCACATCGATGGAACAGTAGTGGAGAGGGTAGCAAGTTTTAAGTTCCTCAGCATACACATCACAGACAAACTGAATTGGTCCACTCACACAGACAGCATCGTGAAGAAGGCGCAGCAGCGCCTCTTCAACCTCAGGAGGCTTAAGAAATTCGGCTTGTCACCAAAAGCACTCACAAACTTCTACAGATGCACAATCGAGAGCATCCTGGCGGGCTGTATCACCTCCTGGTATGGCAACTGCTCCGCCCACAACCGTAAGGCTCTCCAGAGGGTAGTGAGGTCTGCACAACGCATCACCGGGGGCAAACTACCTGCCCTCCAGGACACCTACACCCCCCGATGTTACAGGAAGGCCATACAGATCATCAAGGACATCAACCACCCGAGCCACTGCCTGTTCACCCCGCTATCATCCAGAAGGCGAGGTCAGTACAGGTGCATCAAAGCTGGGACCAAGAGACTAAAAACAGCTTCTATCTCAAGGCCATCAGACTGTTAAACAGCCACCACTAACATTGAGCTGCCAACACACTGACACTGACACTGACTCAACTCCAGCCACTTTAATAATGGGAATTGATGGGAAATGATGTAAAATATATCACTAGCCACTTTAAACAATGCTACCTTATATAATGTTACATACCCTACATTATTCATCTCATATGCATACGTATATACTGTACTCTATATCATCGACTGCATCCTTATGTAATACATGTATCACTAGCCACTTTAACTATGACACTTTGTTTACATACTCATCTCATATGTATATACTGTACTCGATACCATCTACTATATCTTGCCTATGCTGCTCTGTACCATCACTCATTCATATATCTTTATGTACATATTCTCTATCCCCTTACACTATGTATAAGACAGTAGTTTTGGAATTGTTAGTTAGATTACTTGTTGGTTATTGTCGTAACTAGAAGCACAAGCATTTCGCTACACTCGCATTAACATCTGCTAACCATGTGTATGTGACAAATAAAATTTGATTTGATTATTACAGTGCATTCGGAAAGTTTCTGCAGCATTGAAGGTCCCCAAGAACATCATTCTTAAATAGAAGAAGTTTGGAATGACCGAGACCCTTCCTAGATCTGGCCACCCGGCAAAACTGAGCAATCGGGGGAGAATGTCCTTGGTCAGGGAGGTGACCAAGAACCAGATGGCCACTATGACAGAGTTCCTCTATGGAGATGGGGGAACCTCCCAGAAGGACAACCATCTCTGCAGCACTACACCAATCAGGCCTTTATGGTAGAATGGCCAGATGGAAGCCACTCCTCAGTAAAAGGTATATGACAGCCCGCTTGGAGTTTGCCAAAAGGCACCTAAAGGACTCAGACCATGGCAAACAAGATTCTCTGGTCAGATGAAACCAAGATTGAAATCTTTGGCCTGAATGCGAAGCATCACACCTGGAGGAAACCTGGCACCATCGCTACAGTGAAGCATGGGGGTGGCAGCATCATGTTGTGGGGATGTTTTTCCGCAGGAGGGACTGGGAGACCAGTCAGGATTGAGGGAAAGATGAGAGAGAGAGATCAGAGAGATCCTTGATGAAAACCTGCTCCAGAGCGCTCATCACCTCAGACGGCGATGAAGGTTTACCTTCCAACAGGACAATTACCTTAAGCACACAGCCAAGACAATGCAGGGGAGGCTTCGGGACAAGTCTCTGAATGTCCTTGACTGGCCCAGCCAGAGCCTGGACTTGAACCCGATCGAATATCTCTGGAGAAACCTGAAAATAGCTGTGCAGCGACACTCCCTATCCAACCTGACAGAGCTTGAGAGGATCTGCAGAGAAGAATGGGAGAAACTCCCCAATACAGGTGTGCCAGGCTTGTTGCGTCATACCCAAAGAAGACTTGAGGATGTAATCACTGCCAATGGTGCTTCAACAAGGTGCTAAGTAAATGTGACATTTCTGTTTTTTATAAATTATTAAAACCAGTTTTTGCTTAGTCTTTATGGGGTATTGTGTGTAGATCGATGAGGGGGAATGTATTATTTAACGATTTAATCAGTTTTACTGTATAATATGTCTGTGACGTAACAAAATGTGGAAAAAGGCAAGGCTTCTGAATACTTTCCGAATGCACTGTACATGTCACATAATGTAAAAATAACTGAGTTAATAAAGCTGCATACAAACATGGTCTCATTTTAGCTTTCTTGAGTAAGGCAGCCTCAAAATGAAGGTGTTTCAGCCGAGCTCAATGCATTCTGTGGTGATGGGGCAGCCATCGGAAAATATGGAGCGTAGGGGTTGGTAATGTTCTAATTGTGCCGTGATCGGCTCAGTATTCTGTCACTCATGGGGAAACCACGTCACTGCAACATCCACGGGGAGAGGTTTAAAATTCAAGCCCTTGGGTGTTGCCATAGAGTTACATTAGAAATGCCCATCCAAGAAGGCTCAAGGTCATTGGCCACAGATAAAATGATGCCAAATCATGTTATATGTACTGTAGTTTTAATTGGACTGTTCATGTCAACGTCTTAGCTAGCAAACTAGCAGTTTTCATCATGAATCACGTCGACAATATACTGGCAAATCCTTTTCAATCCTTGTCATAAGACAAATTATGAAGAGATTATTGATAAACCGTATCGGTGCTCATCGTCCATAAACATTCTACAACAAGTTGGAAATCGCAAATTCAACAATGAGTTGTTTGGGAGGAATCAGTGGCTAACTGCAAGCATTGCAAAGCAATCACTAGACCTGCTATTTGGGGGAGTCCGTGTGTGGTCCAAATTTGGTTTAAGGGTCTCCTTTCCATACTTAAAAGGATAAACATGTCTTCTGCTGCCTACGAAACAACTGGAAAATTGGGACTGGGAAATCTCAGACTTCAGTGAGGTCTGGCAAGTTGGAAATAAACTAGTTCAGACTGGGAAAATAAGTTGAGCGGTCATCTAACTCAGAATTCCAAGTCGGGAACTCTGCCTCTTTCTAGAGCTCCAACCTTAAGATCACTGACATCATGATTCAACCTTGTTTTTTTCCAGAGTTCCCAGTTGTCTTGAAAGGACTATAAATCCAGGGAATGCCAGACTTTGATGACAACGTTCAATGACAAAATTTGCCACAAAAGACCGCTGTGCCACCTTCCTGTTCAAGTGAGCCCAGCACAACAATGTGAGTCCAAAACTGTCTTGTGTGCTGCTGCATAAATGATGTAATATGCCAGGGAGTTATGTATACTGTATCTAAGAAAGTAATACTAAATGTATGTTGTGTAGTAAGCTGTTAGTAGCCAATGTGCCTCACCCTAATAATTTGGTCCCTTTTCCCCTGATAACTTAGCCTACTGTTTTGACTTGGCGGTGCACATTTAGCCTATATCCTGTTTTAGAGAAATATCATCATTGAATATTGTAAGAGCTTTCATTGTCTGCTTATATGCCCCCTTTATTTATCCTACGGTTCTGACTTGGTGTACAGGGAGAATACTGTAAGAATGGCCCATGTTCTGAATTATGTCGCTGTACATTTCATAAAGTGCTGAGCAAATATGTCACGCCCTGACCATTGAGAGCTGTTTATTCTCTATGTTGGTTGAGGCGTGATAGTGACTAGGGTGGGTCATCTAGGTGATTAATGGTTTATGTTGGCCTGGTATGGTTCCCAATCAGAGACAGCTGTTTATCGTCGTCTCTGATTGGGGATCATATTTAGGTAGCCATTTTCCCCATTGTGATTTGTGGGATCTTGACTATGTATAGTTGCCTAGTAGCACTGTTAGCTTCACGGTTCGTTTGTGCTTTATTGTTTTGTTTGGCGAGTTTCGATTTATTAAAATATGTGGAACTCTACGCACTCTGCACCTTAGTCCAATCATTTCAACGAGCGTGACAAAATAGTTATATTGACTACGTCCGTCCTAGCTTGCTCATCAATGTTTTAATCAAAATTACGGGTTTGCCTCTTATCCGCTCATCGTCCCCTTATGCCAGTGGTTTCCAAACCTTTTTGCGTTGCAATGTTGGGTTGTATTGGAGAGAGTCTCGGTCATAAATCATTTTCCACACACAGTCTGGAAAATGTGCCTATATTTAGTTCTCATGCTAGCATGGGCCGAGAATCCACTCTCACATAGGTACGTGGTTGCAAAGGGCATCAGTGTATTAACAGCCCGATTTGCCAAGGCAGGATACTCTGAGCTGAGCCCAATCCAGAAATCTGACAGTGGCTTCTGATTAAATTAAATTTTCACAGAACCGCTTGTTGCAATTTCGATGACGCTTTCTTGTTCAGATATCGGTAAGTGGACTGGAGGCAGGGCATGAAAAGGATAATGAATCCAGTTGTTTATGTCATCCATTTCGGGAAAGTACCTGCATGATGGAAAGACCTGTGTGTTGTCCTTGTTAATGCAAACAGAGAAAAACGTCTTAATCATAGCCTGAATTTTGTCCCGCACATTGATTATAGTTGCGGGGAGTCCCTGTAATCGTAGATTCAGATCATTCAGGCGAGAAAAAACATCACCCAGATAGGCCAGTCATGTGAGATACTAGTCATCATGCAAGCGGTCAGATAAGTGAAAATTATGGTCAGTAAAGAAAACTAAGCTCATCTCTCAATTAAAAAAAACATGTCAATACTTTGCCCCTTGATAACCAGCGCACTTCTGTATTCTGTAGAAGTGTTACATGGTCGCTTCCCATATCATTGCATGGTGCAGAAAATACATGAGAGTTCCAGGACCTTGCTTCAACAAAGTTAACGATTTTCACTGTAGTGTCCAAAACAGCTTTCAAGCTGTCAGGCATTCCCTTGGCAGCAAGAGCCTCTCGGTGGATGCTGCAGTGTACCCAAGTGGCATCGGGAACAACTTGCTTGCACGCACGTTACCACTCCACTATGTCTCCCTGTCATGACTTTTGCACCATCTGTACAGATACCAACATGAGCAGCAGCGACGCTTGGCTCCATTCGGACCAATAGTGGAATTCCCAAGAGAGAGAAACGGTTAATGTGATTGGATGTTAATTCTTTGACTAGGCTACCTGTATTTGACATTGTTATTTTGCTGAACACTAGACGGTTACATTTTATTTTTTGGCAGTGAAACGAGGCTACTCAGGCGAGAAAAAAACCTCAGCCAAATGTATAGCCCCGTGGGAAAATATAAATGGACTGTTTGAAAATGTGAAGGGGAAAACAATGTACAGTTTGGGAATACCTGCCTTATGCCATAGTTTGCACATCTCAATCGTCAGTAGAAAACACATTTGTTTAAGCAAGTCAGATTTTTTTTAAACCAGTGGTGGAAAACTTACCCAATTGTCATACTTGAATAAAAGTAAAGATACCTTAATAGAAAATGACTTAATAGAAAGTCACCCAGTAAAATACTACTTAAGTAAAGTAAAGTCTAAAAGTATTTGGTTCTAAATATACTTAAGTATCAAAAGTATAAATCACTTAACATTCCTATATTAAAGCAAACCAGATGGGATAATTGTATTATTTTTTTAAGGATAGCCAGGGGTACCTGCCAACGCTCAGACATAATTTACAAGTGAAGCATTTGTGTTTAGTGAGTCCGTCTGATCAGAGGCAGTAGGGATGACCAGGGATGTTCTCTTGAGAAGTGCATGAATTGGACCATTTTCCTGTCCTGCTAAGCATTCGAAAAGTATTTTCTTTAGGAATGTAGTGAAATAAAAGTAGTCAGAAATGTAAATAGTAAAGTAAAGTGCTGATACCCCAAAAAACAACATAAGTAGAACTCGAAAGTAGTTTTACAACACTGTTTAAAAAGGCAGTAAATGAGGCTGAATTAACTGTTTCGTTGCCAGACAAGGCTCCGCTGATAACCAGGTGTAGCAGTGGTAAGGTGTTGGGACTGCTGTTGGGACTCTACTGTTGGGACACCTTTATGTGGGCCCTAACAGTTTGTGGGCACCATTATAGTGCAATTAATGTATTGTTTAGTGCTGTGTTGCGGCTTTACTGGCATGCATTGAAAAAACATTTTATGAGTTTGCCCCACCAAGATTTACATGCTAAAGTCGCCATTGCAAATGGGACTGTAGATTTGCTTCATCCGGAGATGTTTCTTAAGGATGCGGGCTATGGTTGATAAACTCACACTGATGTTATGGAAGATGGCAGGATTTTCAATAATCTGTTGTTGGATTTTCTGCAGTTAAATGGCATTATTTTCAACAACCATTTGCACAAACCTCCTGTTTGTCTGTAAATAGATGTGTTCTACCACCCACATGGTGGTTGTCTATCAGTTCTACAAAAACAAAATAGCATACAGTACAGTAAACACTACAGTCATACAACATAAACATGTTACAAAGTAGTATAGCTACCAATTTCAAACATACAGTAATATATGAAACATTGACTTTGTTTCCCCTTACAGTATGCATTGGAATCTACAGTCTTTACTGTGCTTTATGTTGTACTGCTGTCAAGTACTAGAGAGGTCCAATGTCTGATTTACAAACCTATTCTCATTTTGGTACTTCCGGATGATGGATGCTACGGTGAAGCGGCTCAGATTGGGCTGTACTCTCTGCCCAGCCTCTCTCAAGGTCAAACCATGGTTCAGATTGGGCTGTACTCTCTGCCCAGCCTCTCTCAAGGTCAAACCATGGTTCAGATTGAGCTGTACTCTCTGCCCAGCCTCTCTCAAGGACAAACCATGGTTCAGATTGAGCTGTACTCTCTGCCCAGCCTCTCTCAAGGTCAAACCATGGTTCAGATTGGGCTGTACTCTCTGCCCAGCCTCTCTCAAGGTCAAACCATGGTTCAGATTGGGCTGTACTCTCTGCCCAGCCTCTCTCAAGGTCAAACCATGGTTCAGATTGAGCTGTACTCTCTGCCCAGCCTCTCTCAAGGTCAAACCATGGTTGACCACATGGTCCACCACAGTTGCCCGAATTTCATCAGAGATCACTGTCTTTGTTCTAGGTCTTCCTCCACCCTCCACCTCTGTATGCAAAGTTTGCTTCCATTGTTTTCCAAACACAGGAGTGGCCATTTTATCCATACCAAAGGTCTGACTGCAGAGTGAACATTTACACAATTAGTGTTTGCACATGTGAAGAGTGAAAGGGATACATTGAGTTTAGCTCGTTGAACAGTGTTGCTTTTCATTTGCATAAGAGATTTTAGTTGTGAAGATTGTGCCAAAGGTAGAGAAGTGTGTGTTGCGTTTTGCCAAATGTTTGTTATAGAATTGCAATCTGATTGTAAAGCAAAACATGTGCCAGTAGTATTGCAGATTTGGTGTCTGGTTCTGCTAAATGAGATACAGGTGTGGGTCATTGTGCCTCATGGGCCAGTTTGAGTGTGTAAACAATTGGGGGAAGAAGAAAAAATATTAGTTAGGCCTATATTATAATGTTGTAAGTAATAGTTGTTAGTGTTTGTAGTATCAGTTTACTGTTTTCAAGCAGTCGGTTTGGAAGTTGTTTATAACAGGCTGTGGCTCTTGTTCCTGTAGTTTTGAATGTCCTATAGGGGGAACATACAGTGGAATGAAATTAACGCATGCACTGATTAGAGATCTGCGTAATGTAGTGATGTTTTAGACATTGCTATTGGGACGTGCTTTATCAGCGTGGGTCGATTAGGGTTGCGGTTACAGAACCCCCGTCACCCGGCCCCCTATTTCCCTCTCCACCGTCTCCCTATTTCCCTCTCCCCCATTTAGCGCGTCTGCGACCACCCAAATCAACCAACCAGATTTGCGCAGTCCGCGGGTTTGGGGCTTCGACTGAGAATGGGGAGGAGCGTCAGAGGAATCAGTCAAGGTAGCAGCAGGCATCGTCTCTGTCCCATTGTCATGCTAATCCGAGGTAGAGGAGTGTTGTCCATCACTGGCGCTCAACAGTTTGAATGAGACAGCACACAAAGGTCAGTTGTCGTCTTCTGAACAAAGAAATCTCAGAAGTTATCAAAAGTTTGGAGAAACCTATCGGTTGCTGCAAGAGGCAGAGTAGATGCGCATATGTTTCACCCAGCGCCGCGTTCTCTCTTATCTTTCAGGATAATAACCATTCTTTCTCTTTTTTTTTACCAGTCGTTCGGTTCATCTTTCTCGAACTCCGGTTTGTTTCATTGTTCAAATATAGGCACGGTTCCGTTGGGTTACTTGTTTCTATGAAAGAGTTGCCCGCAAAATAGGCTATATTCTTGTTTTATTTTTTTTTAGAATAAATGTATGGATGTTTTCCAGCTGAATTGCTCGGAAAATCAGAGTGCGCTTTCCTTAAGTACTTTTCTTATGGTGGCATCGTTTCCCCGAAGTGGTTTGATAGCCTACTCCTTCGGATTTTTTGTATTTATTGGAGGCTAATAGGCCTACTTAATTAGAAGAATATGCCTATCATTTGATCACTTGTGTTTACCGTTTTTTGATATGATTGCGAGATGCATGCAGTTTTTAAAGAGAAGTCGAGCTGGCTGCGCAATTGGACCGCTAATTTTGACACCTCTGCTGCCGAGTAACCATGTCATTATGTGGCTAATCAACTAGACAAAAAGGTGTGCTATTCTCAGAAGGGGCTAAGAATCTGTGAGAGGGTGATTCCATAAGCCTTGGGTGTTTGGTCATATGAGGTACAGTACCATAACACCATCCTCTGTAGTATACATATTTTAATAGAGGACTAAGTTGTTACACAAATGTTTTTTTTTTTTTTGTAGAAAAACGTGTTAGAGGTCTTATCAGTTAGTAATATACAGTGGTGTAAAGTAGTTAAGTTTAAAAAAACTTTCAAGTACTACTTAAGTAGTTTTTGGGATATCTGTACTTTACTTTACTATTTATATTTTTGACAACTTTTATTTTTACTCCACTACATTCCAAAAGAAAATAATGCACTTTTTACTCCATACATTTTACTTGACACCAAAAGTACTCGTTACATGTTGAATGCTTAGGGGGACAGGAACATGGACCAATTCACACACTTATCAAGACAACACATTGTACATTGTCATCCCTTCTGCCTCTAATCTGGTGGACTCACTAAACACACATGCATCTTTTGTAAATGATCTCTGAGTGTTGGAGTGTGCCCATGGCTATCCTTATATTTAAAAACAAGAAAATTAAGCCTTCTGCTTTGCTTAAAAGAAGGAATTTGAAATTGTATACTTTTACTTTTGATACTTAAGTATATTTAGAACCGAATACTTTTACTCAAGTAGTATTTTACTTTTACTTGAGTAACTTTCTATGAAGGTATCTATATTTTTACTCAAGTATGACAATTGGGTACTTTTCCACCACTGGTAATATACAGCCCACTATATTATTACACGGAGTAACCCTAGTTGCAGTGTAAGGCTAGTCGTATAACACACGCACGCACACACACACAAACATTGAGTAGAACCCACATGTGTAGGAGGCATCCTACGTGAAAGGAGATTCCCTGAAGAAAGAAATCCTCTCCTATCTGCAATCCTCTCCTGTCTGTTTTTGCTCTGCTCTGCCTTGCTGCCCTGTTGTCTGGTGTTGGTTTTAAAAGCCCCCTACTCCTCGTATGAGGGAAAGATGTTTTAGGTGGCCAGATCAGGGCGAACTCATGATGATGGATTGTGAGTTGTAGCTGATTTGTATAAAAGGATCCACAACTTACTGAAGAACGTCCTCCAGCTAGCCGGCCATCAATCAGCCTGGCGGAGCAGGAAACCTTGGATTATCAGACCCAAAGACTTGTGCGTGCGTACAACTGTGTGTGTTTGGGGGAGGGGGGGGTTGTACATCTCTGTCAGAGCCCCAGTCTCAGAGAGTAAATATAGCTGAAATCATCAAAGTTTGTACCAGACCGCTCCGTTCAATGACGTTAGATAAAGGGGTCAACAGCATATTGATTCCGGGACAAAGAGCAGCCTTCTCAGCCATCCATTGTTTGCCCACAAAAGTGAGGTGAACTTTGTTTCCATCTCAGATATCATTAATACTGGAGCCTGAATTCTTTCCCTGGGATCTGTTTTCCTAGCAAGGCTGTCTCGACTCACGTGATCAGAGAGGGAGATCTGACACACTGGTCTGGGCAGGAGGCTGTTGTAAATGCAGTATTCACACAGAGTTTATTTCTGGCTGAGTTTGATTGGTTTTCTCAGATGTTTTATTTTCCCGGGGGGTTGAGACCTCACGTTGTTTGGATAAGAAAATCCAGCAGTTGTATTGGAAGAGGGGGGGGTGGCGGCGCTCGGGGGGTGGGCTCTGTGTGGCTGTCCAAGTGGGTGTTTGAGTGAGAAAGACACAGGGAAGAACCAACCAGTAAAAAAGCACAGCCCCCTTTATCAACGCATCGTGCTAACATTATCAAAACAGCTTTTCCAGACTCTGAAGTCTGGAGGACTTTGAATTAGGCGTCAGCCAGACTACTGTCCTACTCTGTAAGGTTTTCTCATTTAGCTGCTCAGCTCCAGACTGTGTCGGAGAACAGAGGGTATTTTGTAGTGTGCTCTATATACGGACTGGTCTGAGGTGTCGTGACAGTATCTTATACTGCTCTCTGCATTGAACAATGTGTTTTTATTTGGATATTGATGTAATCGGCAGAAACTCAGTATAGCTCTGCTCCAAGAAGCATTCTCTTGTGTCCATTATGCTGTGTGTGTGTGTGTGTGTATTCACGGGTAGAGGAGTTGATTTGAGTTTGACAATTATTTTAATGGGAAGCTCTGAGAAGGAGTCCATTTTTACATAACCATGTCGTCATTACTGTGTGTGTGTGCGTGCATGGCGGTGTTCAATATATTTTGCAAAGTACTCTCCTGAATCTGTGTGTATTTGTGAGAGAGTGCAGTTCTGTGTTTGTTGTTTTCCCAGGGTACACTCTGCCTAGGTGAATCCTACTTCTTCCACCCAGAGGAGGCCAGTCGAATGAAGAGCATGCTGCCCCAAAAGAGTCCTGTCACCACAATGGTCTACAGCTCAGGTAGGTCTCTCTCTCTCTCTCGCTCTCTCGCTCTCTCTCTCTCTCTCTCTCTCTCTCTCGAAGACAACACACAACCATTTCTCCTTTCCTTTCCTTATGCTAGTCTCTTACACCCATTTCTCTACTTCCCCCATACCTACTGCAATTCTCCCCTGTTTGTCCCCTTGCATGAGGAACCTCCAGATGTGTCCGTGTGATTGATGTGTGTTTATGGAAGTGGTTCTCAGTCCAGAATGTGCTTGTTCTCTGTCTTTCTGTCCCTCTCTCTGACACTAGTTATACTCTTCAGCTCAATGATTATGTACACAGCCAAAGTACTTTGGTCAAACTGCCCATGTAAGGTATAAATAAATGGACGACCACCACATCCTCCGCTATGCAGTGTGAGTTTATCCGCTGAGAAAAACAAATGGCAGCATGTAAGCACAGATAAACAAAGTCTGAGGCCAGCCAGCCAGCCCAGTTGACCTTAGAGCATGCAGGGCCCGGGTTCTGTGGGAGGAAGGGGTTTGCCGACAGAGGTGCTCAGGGTCCAGGCTGTCCCTCAGTGCTTGAAAGTATAAAGGCATTCTGGCACGTCTTTCTCTGCCAACATTTTTCCATTTTTAGAAGAAGTTTTCTTTAACCACAGACTCTGTTTGTGTTGGGCCCAGAACTGTCTGAGGGGAGTTCTTCGCTGGTTTTTCCCTCCTTAGTCAGCACATTGCAGGGGCTGATCACTGTTTGGCTATTATATCCCACTCAGTCCGATTGCCTCAATCTCGCTCAGCTCAGGTGTTAGGCTTGAAGTAGGGTGATTTATAAGGGTGCTCCAAGACCGGATCATATATCCACATTAACGAGAGTTCTATTCATCTGATGTTTCCGCAGACTGTGTGAAGACTGAACACAGCAATGGCGGCTCAGTGGGTGGCACCGTGATGAGAGGCTCCCGTTCGAAGGCGGAGCTGCAGGACTTGATGGAGACTCTGCAGCGCAGGAAGAGTGCTCTGGAGGCTAGCCTCAGGGCCAGCGCAGAATCTACCCGCACCTACCTTAGCCTGCCTCCTCCCAGCCCTGTGTCTCCCACAGCCCACGGGAGCGCCATGCGCCCCCTCTCCTCCAGGGGCCTCCCCTACATGACCAGCAGCAGCATGCCCCCCTCTCCTCGCCAGGGCGAGCGTCCTCTCAGCCCCAACCCGCCATACACACGCTCACGCCACCAATCACAGGACAGCCTGCTTCTCGCTAACTCCTCTGATGGTCGCCGCCCCCCTGTAGCCAGTTCTCTGCTGTCCATGTGGAATGGTTCCTCTTCCTATGGGGAGCCTGCCCCCCGTCCACCTCGGGGCCACAGCGGGGCGGCCAGCATGCCCTCCAGCCCTCGTCTTGGCCGCAGGCTATACGCCCAGGGTCGGAACGTGGACAATGCTATGGACCCTGCACCACGTCAGAGGAAGTACTCTACAGGGTCACTCAATGGCCTGGGCTCTACCCACAGTCGCTCTCTACCCCGCCTCCACCGGTCGGCTGACTCCCCGGCTCTGTCCCTGCCACCACGCCGATCCATGGGCTCCCACCGAGGGGAGAAGGTTTCTGTGTCCTTCTCCTCTAAGTCGAGGCGCAACCTGTTTTCTCTGGAGCGGCCGCCAGACGTGACTGTGCCAGCCACAGCCAGTGTACCGGGTACTCCCCGCCGGGCTAGCCTGGCCTCTCTGGGCTGTGAGCTGGAGGGAGGGGGCCTGCAGGGCTCCTCACCCTGCCTGGACCTAGGCCTGGGGGAGAGGATGCTGTCCTTTGGGAAGGGAGGACTGGGGCCGGGATCGAGGAGGGGCAGCATCAGCTCTCTGAATGGGAAGGAGGAGCTGAGAGACTACCACATGCACCAGAGAGACGAGAGGCTCAGAGAACAGGAGGTGCAGAGACTGGTGAGAGAAACAATTATTTTACTCCTATTCATTATTATTCTGCCATGATAATATCCTGCTTTTATTATTCACTCTAGAGTTTAATCTAGAAGGTTCTGATTGTGTGGCTGAGACACTTGGTTTCATTCTGCCAGTTCATCTGGTCCCCAGTCTCTTCACTTGGGACTGTTATGAAAACATGAAAGTGTTTATGGGGCTTTGATTTCAGGTTCTGTCACTTGAGAAGACTAATTGGATTTTCTGACTCGTTCTCACCATGTTTCACAAGCTCTCTGTTTAATTGACTGAACACACACTCACTCCTGCTGTAAAGAGATGGAAGCCATTCAGACTGGTACGCCATAAAACCAGTTGGTCAGACTGGTTAAAACTCTTTTGAACGTTGCTTTCCTCTGAAAATCACTGGATACAATTTTGCACGTCAGAATCCCTTTAAAAGTGTGGTTTCTCTGGATTTATTGTGTTTTTATGAGCTGTTTTTATAGGTTGTTTGATCGTGCTTATGGGTGATCACATTGTGTTGACGAAAGACTGTAAACAGACGAAACCACCCATCTACGAAATAATTGAATCCCAGTATCACAATCTGAGTGGTATATTGGCTGTATACGTGACTGTGTTGGCCACTGGTTTCTCCTCGTCTGTGTGTAGGAGCGCCAGCGGCTGGAGACCATCCTGAGCCTGTGTACTGAGCTGGGCCGTGTGGAGCGGGACCAGAGAGGCTTGGCCGTCTCCGACCTGCAGAAGATCAACAAGGAGCTGGAGAAGTTGCAGGTGTCTGATGATGAGTCGGTGTTCTCCGACTCCCCTGGCAGCGTCAGCGGCACTGCCCCGGAGAACGGCTTTGGCACCAGAGCCGAGGGATACCAGTTGGCAGAGGAGCGGCAGGTCCGCGAGCGCCATCGCAGCGGGCACAGGGATGCCAGCAGGGCCCAGTCACCTGCTCTCAGCCTGCGCAGCAGTGCCCCCTCACCCTCCCCTCACCATAGAGCCAAGGTAAGGCCTGGTGGACATGCCTTACATTGTCCTGAGACCGGAGGTCTTTCCTTTCTAACCCTTTCAACACTCAAACACGCACATCAATATAAACATGTGGGGCACACAGTATAAAGTGTATAGACAAAGTGTGTGTGTGGGGGGCTGGTATAAAAAGAAACAAGGAATTCTGGGTATGGGAGTGATTTCAAAGCATCTGCATGACACAGTAGTTCCTGACATAGCTGCGTGTGTTCACCTATGACAGGGTGAATGTAAATACACGCATACGTTTTTAGTTATTTTAAAGTACACTACATCACGAAAAGTATGTGGACTCCTGCTCGTCGAACATCTCATTCCAAAATAATGGGCATTAATATGGAGTTGGTCCCCTTTTGCTGCCAGAACAGCCTCCACTCTTCTGGGAAGATGTTGGAACATTGCTGGGGGCCTTGCTTCCATTCAGCCCTAATAGCATTAGCCCTGGTTCGCAGTTGGCATTCCAATTTATCCCAAAGGTGTTTGATGGGATTGAGGTCAAGGCTCTGTGCAGGCCAGTCAAGTACTTCCACACCGATCTCGACAAACCATTTATGTATGGACCTTGTTTGTACACTGGGGCATTGACACGCAAACTGTTGCAACAAAGTTAGATTTTTATTTATTGAACCTTTATTTCACTAGGCAAGTCAGTAAAGAACAAATTCTTATTTACAATGACTGCCTGCCCCGGGCAAACTTTAACGACACTGGGCCAATTGTGCACCGCCCTATGGGACACCCAATAACAACCGGTTGTGATACAGCCTGGAATCAAACCAGGGTCTGTAGTGACGCCTCTAGCACGGAGATGCAGTGCCTTAGACGACTGTGCCAATCGGGAGCCCAGAATGTTGGAAGCACAGAATCATCTAGATTGTCATTGTATGCTATAGCGTTAAGATTTCCCTTCACTTGAACTAAGAGCCTAGCACGAACCATGAAAAACAGCCCCGGACCATTATTCCTCCTCCACCAAACATTAGTCGGCATTATGCATTAGGGCAGATAGCTTTTCCTGGCATCCGCCAAACTCAGATAAATCTGTCGGACTACCAGATGGTGAAGCTTGATTCATCCCTCCAGAGAACGCGTTACCACTGCTCCAGAGTCCAATGGCAGTGAGCTTTACACCATGCTGCTTGTGTGCGGCTGCTCAGCCATGGAAACCCATTTAATGAAGCTCCCGACGAACAGTTATTGTGCTGACGCTGCTTCCAGAGGCAGTTTGGATCTTGGTAGTGAGTGTTTCTACGCGCTTCAGCACTCTGTCAGTCCCGCTCTGTGAGGATTTGTGGCATACCACTTTGCGGCTGAGCCGTTGTTGGTCCTAGACATTTCCACTTTACAATAACAGCACTTACCGTTGAACGGGACAGCTCTAGCAGGGCAGGAATTTGACAAACTGACTTACTGGAGAGCTCAGTGACTTTCCAGCAAGGCTATTCTATTGCCAATGTTTGTCTATGGAGATCACATGGCTATGTGTTCGATTTTATACACCTGTCCACACTCCAAACTCCACTATGACCAAGACCAAAGAGCTGTCAAAGGACACCAGAAACAAAATTGTAGACCTGCAGCAGGCTGGGAAGACTGAATCTGCAATAGGTAAGCAGCTTGGTTTGAAGAAATCAACTGTGGGAGCAATTATTAGGAAATGGAAGACATACAAGACCACTGATAATCTCCCTCGATCTGGGGCTCCACGCAAGATCTCACCCCGTGGGGTCAAAATGATCACAATAACGGAGAGGAAAAATCCCAGAACCACACGGGGGGACCTAGTGAATGACCTGCAGAGAGCTGGGACCAAAGTAACAAAGCCTACCATCAGTAACACACTACGCTGCCAGGGACTCAAATCCTGCATTGCCAGGCGTGTCCCCTTGCTTAAGCCAGTACATGCCCAGGCCCATCTGAAGTTTGCAAGAGAGCATTTGGAATGATCCAGAAGAAGATTGGGAGAATGTCAGATGAAACCAAAATATAATTTTTGGGTAAAAACTCAACTCGTCGTGTTTGGAGGACAAAGAATGCTGAGTTGCATCCAAAGAACACCATACCTACTGTGAAGCATGGGGGTGGAAACATCATGCTTTGGGGCTGTTTTTCTGCAAAGGGACCAGGACGACTGATCTGTGTAAAGGAAAGAATGAATGGGGCCATGTATCGTGAGATTTTGAGTGAAAACCTCCTTCCATCAGCAAGAGCATTGAAGATGAAACGTGGCTGGGTCTTTCAGCATGACAATGATCCCAAACACACCACCCGGGCAACGAAGGAGTGGCTTCGTAAGAAGAATTTCAAGGTTCTGGAGTGGCCTAGCCAGTCTCCAGATCTCAACCCCATAGAACATCTTTGAAGGGAGTTGAAAGTCTGTGTTGCCCAGCAACAGCCCCAAAACATCACTGCTCTAGAGGAGATCTGCATGGAGGAATGGGCCAAAATACCAGCAACAGTGTGTGAAAACCTTGTGAAGATTTACAGAAAATAATAATATAATAATATATGCCATTTAGCAGACGCTTTTATCCAAAGCGACTTACAGTCATGTGTGCATACATTCTACGTATGGGTGGTCCCGGGAATCGAACCCACTACCCTGGCGTTACAAGCACCATGCTCTACCAACTGTGCTACAGAAGGACCACAGAAAACGTTTGACCTCTGTCATTGCCAACAAAGGGTATATAACAAGTATTGACAAACAAAGGGTATATAACAAGTATTGAGAAACTTTTGTTGTTGACCAAATACTTTTTTTCAACCATAATTTGCAAATAAAAATCCTACAATGTGATTTTCTGGATTTTTTTCTTCTCATTTTGTCTGTCATAGTTGAAGTATACCTATGATGAAAATTACAGGCCTCATCTTTTTAAGTGGGAGTACTTGCACAATTGGTGGCTGACTAAATACTTTTTTTCCCCCACTGTATGTATATTTTTAAAAACATTTTTAAATGTTTTTTTACTCAAACCACCTGTGGGCCGGATTGGACCGGATCGTGGGCCGAACCGGCCTGCAGGCTGTATGTTTGACACCCCAGCATTAGAGGGTATGTGAGCACACAAGGTAGTGGAAACTATGTAGCCCTGCGGGGGTTGAGGTATGCAGCAGTGTTGCTGAAGATATAAGGAGTCCTCCTGAAATATTCTATACTTTCCCCGTAGGCCTGTATTTATACAAAGTACACCTCAAGTGTTTCCTCCGTCTTTCACCAGGAGCTTATTCGGACTCTGCCCCTAACTCCAGTCCCAGTTTGAGTCCCAGTGCAACTATTAGTTATATTATCGCTGTAAAACTGTGGCATTTTTCCACTCTAGAGCAGTAACGACTTAATGCTGTGTTTGGTTTTAATGGATTTCTCTAGGGAATAGTTCAGTTACAGCCCTAAGTCAGTTACAGCCCTATCTGAAAGGAGGGGGAGCAGGAAATGACTTTAACCCCAGTGGAATAACTGTGTATGTGTGTGCGCGCACATATGGTGTGTGAAAAGTATTTGTCCAGATGTTTTCTTCATATTACAGTACTTCCAATACCCAGTACCTGCTTTGTAGCTGATATTAATATTTATACCATTTCAATAGAAAATCATACTACCTTTTTTTAATTGGGGGGAAAAAATATTTTGAGGGCCTACTTTATTCCCTGACTACCAGATTAGCATTATATTTCATTGCATGTAGAGAATACATTTCTGACTATTTGTTATGGCTGAGGCAGAGACCCATTAAAGACACAAGTTATTGAACCTCCCAATCCACTCTTCTTCCGACTCACATTCCTAAGCCCTGGCAGTGGAACAGTTAGTCAAATACCGTCTCTGAAACAGCCCATAAATCGTAGGACTGCGGTCTGCCTGCCACATGAGGTTCAGACCGCTATAGACCAGCACTACTTTAGGCTCCTATGTGGAGTAGGAATCAGATATTGTAGAGGCTGTGATGGGTCAGAAACAGCATGTGGCTGAATGTGTGTGGATTAGACCTGGGGCTGATGAGAAGGAGCGGGTGTTTTGATTCTGTCTGGTGGCAGCAGGACTCTCTGACTGGTAGAAGAGATGACTAAGGCTTGTACAGTAGAGTCCTTCTGATGTAGCAGAGTATGAGTGACCCAGTCCCTGTTCTGCTGAAGGACTTGGGTTTCCTCTGCATTACAGACACGAGGTAGCGTGGATTAATGCTCCTGCCATCACTCACAGCATTCTGCAGCAGCTCCATCTCACCGACGTACTATGGCAACAAATGAGAAGGAATTACAGGATGTGAATAAAACATAAAAACACATTTCTTTCCCCCATACCCCTGTGTACAACAGTGGATATCTTTTAACAAGAGGCATGGGCGTGGGCTTTCATAATAATTTAGACATGATATCATCAGTGTTGACGGTAACACACATTGTGAGTAGATGCAGTAGTTTGTGGACTAATGCTGGTTCCCGTAATATCACCAGCAGCAGGCTGCGGAGGATGTGCATCTGAAACAGGAAGTGAGCCGTATTGAGGAGGAGAGGATCCAGGTTCTGAACAACGTAGAGGAGGTGGAGCAGAAGATCAAAGACCTGGACAACCAGATGGAGGAGTCCATCAGAGAGGTATGCAGCGCACGCCATGGGATTGTGAACGGAGCTGCACGCATGCTGGGTGTTTGATGTTTGTGTCAGTGGGAGTTAATGTTGATGTGTGTGTGTGTGTGTGTGTGTGTGTTTATGAGTTGGAATTCTTTGTGGAGTTAGGAAATTAATGTTTACAGTTGTGGCTGGGTAATGATACTAGTGGGGGTTAGCGCTGGTATCTGGCTTTTGGGAGCGAATGATCTAGAGTTATGGATCATTGTAATTTAAAGCTGCGTCGGTCAGTGGGATAATGTTACCTGTTTGTGTGTGGTGTGTGCAGATGGAGGTGGAGCGGGCTCTGCTGGAGGGTGAGCAGGTCTCTGAGATGGCCCTGCTACAGAGGGAGAAGGAGGTACTGGACCAACTCAATGAGAAGATTGGCAGCACTGACAAGACTGCCCTCGCAGAGAAGTCCCAGGTAAGTGCAGCAGATGTTGTCCAGCCCTGAGTTGGATGCCATTGCTCTCAGACACAGGGAACGTGAGGGTGAGAGACGGATAGAGAGACAGTGTATGTGGGAGTCTGGATGTCAGTGGTACGACTCTGACTAGGATGAATCTACAGTCCACAGGTCTGAATACAGTAGAGCAGTCCAGCCCACAGGTCTGAATACAGTAGAGCAGTCCAGCCCACAGGTCTGAATACAGTAGAGCAGTCCAGCCCACAGGTCTGAATACAGTAGAGCAGTCCAGCCCACAGGTCTGAATACAGTAGAGCAGTCCAACCCACAGGTCTGAATACAGTAGAGCAGTCCTTCCTCTTTTTTTTTCTCCATCCCTCCACTTTGTTTCCTCTCTCCCTTCACTAACACTCTCTTTCCTCTTTGTTGTCCTGTGTGTGTGTGCGCATGTATGCGTGCGCACTTGCGCATATGTTTTAGTGTATGTGTATGCATATGTGCGTGCCTTTGTGTCTGTGCGTATGTGCCTATGCATTTGTGGGTGTGTGTGTGTCCATGACTATGCAGGAGAAAGCCTTGCTCGATGCTGAGAGGGTAAAAGTAGAGAGGCTGTCAGAGCTTGTCTCTGAGCAGAAGACCCAGCTGGACAACTGTCCCGAGGCGCTCAAGGAGCAGCTTCAGCAGCAGCTCTCCAGGGTCAGTAAGACACAGCAACAAACTCCTACCTGGTCCCTCATCCTCCTCGGTTATTATGACTGCCTTTCTCCCTTTTAACACGTTGCTTTCTGCTTCCCTCGCTCCTCCTCCTCGTAATTCACCCTCCTCTTCCATGTGTTTGCTTTTGCGTTATATTTCTGTGGCGCACCTAGAATCCTCCTCTTTGCCCATCCGCTCCCTTTTCTAGATGTCCTCGTATCCCACCCTGTCTCATTCGGACAGCTCCTTTTTCTAGTTCTTGGTTTCACTTGGTCTCTCCCCTATGATTCAGACCGAGATAGCCAAGTAAGGAAAGTGCAGTGACTTGAATGATGTGCTCAGAGAGTAGATGTAAGTTGTTATCCAGCTAATGCATTTAACTGGCACTGCAGGATACACGGAGTTCATGACTGTGGTCTAGTTGTCTGTAAAATGGAAATGTACACTGCTCAAAAAAAATAAAGGGAACACTAACATAACACATCCTAGATCTGAATGAATGAAATATTCTTATTAAATACTTTTTTCTTTACATAGTTGAATGTGCTGACAACAAAATCACACAAATTATCAATGAAAATCAAATGTATCAACCCATGGAGGTCTGGATTTGGAGTCACACTCAAAATTAAAGTGGAAAACCACACTACAGGCTGATCCAACTTTGATGTAATGTCCTTAAAACAAGTCAAAATGAGGCTCAGTAGTGTGTGTGGCCTCCATGTGCCTGTATGGCCTCCCTACAACTCCTGGGCATGCTCCTGATGAGGTGGCGGATGGTCTCCTGAGGGATCTCCTCCCAGACCTGGACTAAAGCATCCGCCAACTCCTGGACAGTCTGGTGCAACGTGGCGTTGGTGGATGGAGCGAGACACGATGTCCCAGATGTGCTCAATTGGATTCAGGTCTGGGGAACGGGCGGGCCAGTCCATAGCATCAATGCCTTCCTCTTGCAGGAACTGCTGACACACTCCAGCCACATGAGGTCTAGCATTGACCGTTTGAGCAGACACATGCAAATTTGTGGCCTGCTGGAGGCCATTTTGCAGGGCTCTGGCAGTGCTCCTCCTGCTCCTCCTTGCACAAAGGCGGAGGTAGCGGTCCTGCTGCTAGGTTGTTGCCCTCCTACGGCCTCCTCCACGTCTCCTGATGTACTGGCCTTTACTGGCCTGTCTCCTGGTAGCGCCTCCATGCTCTGGACACTATGCTGACAGACACAGCTTACCTTCTTGCCACAGCTCGCATTGATGTACCATCCTGGATGAGCTGCACTACCTGAGCCACTTGTGTGGGTTGTAGACTCCTTCTCATGCTACCACTAGAGTGAAAGCACCGCCAGCATTCAAAAGTGACCAAAACATCAGCCAGGAAGCATAGGAACTGAGAAGTGGTCTGGTCACCACCTGCAGAACCACTCCTTTATTGGGGGTGTCTTGCTAATTGCCTATAATTTCCACCTGTTGTCTCTTCCATTTGCACAACAGCATGTGAAATTGATTGTCAATCAGTGTTGCTTCCTAAGTGGACAGTTTGATTTCACAGAAGTGTGATTGACTTGGAGTTACATTGTGGTGTTTAAGTGTTCCCTTACTTTTTTTGAACAGTGTATTTGTATGTCTGTGTTTAAATCCTCCACACACTGACCCACTTAAAGCCAGTGCATTCTCTATCTTATATGATGTGTGTGTGTGTGCGCGCTGTCTGTTAGGATGTGGAGGTACTGGAGGCTGAGAGGAAGTGGTTTGAAGACCTGGAGTTCCAGCAGCTGGAGAGAGAGAGTCGTCAGGACGAGGAGAAGGAGGGTCGGAACCATCATGTACTCCGAGAGGTAGCAGATTACCAGCGTAGTACTGTCACACGCAAGGAGAGACTCCTGACCCTGAAGAAGCAGTCCACACAGATTACCCAGCAGTCTCAGCGAGAGAAGGACAACTTTCTGAAAGAGAAGAACAACCTGCTCCTCATGCTTCAGAGGGTAAGAAGGTTTTTGGTTACTGGTTTTGTTTTGTATCGGACTGACTGCAGCTGTTTAACTGACAGTCTGTGTGTCTCTAGGAGAGGGAGAACCTGGCCTCGCTGGAGAGGAAGTATGCTGAAGTGACTGGAGGGCAGGCCTTCCCTAACAACCCTGTTGCCATGAAAGAGGTATATTGTACAATTCATTCACTACTCAAAGTGCATACCTTATGTCTGACCAGCAGAGGGCAGCTGTGTCTGTACTAGGAGCCCTCCAGTGCATGACTGGATTTCCTAATGACAGAGGAAGTTGCCTTGTAAAACCACCACTTTCAATGAATGTAAAGCTTTTATCATTTCCATATGTTTCTGTTCTGGTCTCCAGCACTTCCGCTCTCTGGAGGAGAGGAGGCGGGGCAGTAAGGAGAACTCTCACCTCAGTGACAATCTCCGTAAGAGGAGCCAGCAGCCCCTCAGTCACTACAGCAACTCCACACTGGGCCGCAGCCTGTCCTCTAAGGTGAGCATGGGGGACCAACCTCCCCATTGCACGTCATTGAAATATTGATAATGCCATTGAGTCCCCTCATCTGATTACTGGAGCTTTGGGTTAGAGAGACACTTACCAGGTCATGATCTCTCGCTCTCTCTCTCTGTTGTCCGTCTGTCTACTCTGCAGTCCCACGTGCCCCTGTCCCAGAGCTCCAGCTGTGGTAGTGCCATCCCCCGGGGCCTCTCTGTCTCTCCCCGAGATCTGGAATCTCAACGCCTGCTCAAGGGTGAGACAAAACATTGTTTTGTGAACACGATATCTGTGTCTACTCCAAAGTTGAAACTTAATTTGAAGTTTTCTTAGTAAGTAAATGATGCCTCTAATGAAGTACTGTCTAGAAGGAAACTGTTAGTTGAAGGAAAGGAAACTTTCATCTCGCAAAGCTGTCTCTCTCTGCCCTTTTCTCTCATCATCCTTGGATTCCCCGCCTCGCTCCCTAACCCTAACCTCTACTGCCTGTTTCTCTCCGTGTGCTAGCTACATGCTGCAGGGTTAGACATTTGTAGCTTACCCTGTCTTGCGTGACCTGGTCCACATTACAGGTCAGTCTGTTAGTTAACACAGATGGCTACATCCTTTCCTCCAGTTTCCATCTGAATCGGTCTGAGCAGTAATGACATGTTCAGGATCCTCTGCTCTGATAATGTTTCCAGCAGGAAGGAACAAGAGACTTTGGAAACAGTTCCGAGAGGGTTGAAATACCACGCCCATTTCAGTGTTATGAGGGAATATACTATTTGTGTACCAGCAATGCCCTTGGACCAACTGCAATCAAGTTGTGACAGTTAACCAGCAACAAACCTTTTTACATCTTCCATCTAATCTGATAAAAGGCTTTAGAAAGTGTGTGTCTGTCTGTGTGTCCGTCTGTCTCTCAGCAGGCCACAGCCACCTGTACGCGAGTGAGGACCGACAGAGACTGGTTGACCTGTGTAGCAGGACCGTCTCAGAGTCCAACGTCTTCCTGGACTCCTTCCACTACGCAGACAACGGCCATGCCTTCGACACGCTCAGCGTGGACAGCTCTGACAGCATGGAGACCAGCATCTCTGCCTGCTCCCCAGACAACATCTCCAGGTGAGAGCGAACTGTTCACATAGGACTGTGGTTCAAGCAGGACCATCAATGTGACATTAGTTGACAATAGCATTTATTTATTTTTTTTGTTCTAGAGGCGAGCTGGGTGACATGGCCGTAAGATACATTTTATGAATTCGAGAGATGTGACTCGGCATCATTCCATATGTATGGTTATTTCCTAATTCTGTGGGGGAGGGAGGGGTGTGGCTGAGGCTGGTGCAGGAGTGTCAGGTCACAAACACATCTGTGCTCTCAGTGAATTGGCCCAATCACCTGTTAGAGCATTGTGGGAACCCAAAACATCAGTACTGTGTCACTGGGATAGTGCCAGGATGCTGAATCTAATGTGAGTAAAGGGCTTTTTCTCAGGTTGTCTGTTGTAGAGAGGAGGCCATGTTTGTTCAAACCTAAAGTACTGTGTTGCATCCTTTTTGGGCGAAAAATTGTGTTTGCGACTTGTGTGGTATTGTTTAATGGCAGTTCTTGTCGGAAGGGAATGAGTTCGATGAAATCAGTTCAACTCTCTGACAAAAGTTGATTATGCTCATTGGTTACGCTTGACAACAGACATGTGGTTCTGCAGAGTGTTTGGGATTTTCCATTTGATGTCACGCTCTTCCAAGCGAAACTATGCGACTCATTCTAACTCTTCAGGATATCTTGTTACACTGGTAAATCTATGTTCATATCTATCGCTGCAGATGTTGTTTGGGTGTATCGTGATAGTCCTGTACAATCTGTATGTTATACGTTTTTATCGGTGTGGAGGCTGAACAACGTGACTTCACCCAGACGTTGTCCAGCTGTCTCACAGCCAGTTTAACAAGCAGAAGAAGTGTGCGTTCTGCATGTTACTAATCCTGTACACTACACAACAGCTCTGAGAGTTACCACTGGTTTCGTGTGTGAATGTGGTCTTGGTCAGCCCATACATTATTTACAGGACAGAAAGACGAGAGAGAATGGAGTGTCTATACTTTGTACGTGATGGGATTTTATGACTGATGCAGAGGTGCAGTATTAACTTTATAGTAAAGGCCCTAGTCTGGAATTTCACTCACACTTAAACAGTTCCAGGATGGACAGTGCTTTCCTGGTGAGAGTGTGTCCTCTTCCTTGATGTGCATTTCTGGTTCTCCCCCCCCCCCCACAGTGCCAGCACATGCAACGTAGCGAAGATTGAAGAGATGGAACGTTTGTTACGAGAGGCCCAGGCTGATAAGAATCGTCTCCTTGAGCACAGGGTAATGAAGCCTTCATAAGCAACCGTGTGTGTGTGTGTGTGTCTGTGTGTGTGTGACTGTGTGTGTGTGACTGTGTGTGTGTGTGACTGTGTGTGTGTGACTGTGTGTGTGTGTGACTGTGTGTGTGTGTGACTGTGTGTGTGTGTGACTGTGTGTGTGTGTGACTGTGACTGTGTGTGACTATCGTTGTGACTATCGTTGTGTGACTATCGTTGTGTGACTATCGTTGTGTGACTATCGTTGTGTGACTATCGTTGTGTGACTATCGTTGTGTGACTATCTGTGTGTGACTATCTGTGTGTGACTATCTGTGTGTGACTATCTGTGTGTGACTATCTGTGTGTGACTATCTGTGTGTGACTATCTGTGTGTGACTATCTGTGTGTGACTATCTGTGTGTGACTATCTGTGTGTGACTATCTGTGTGTGACTGTGTGTGACTATCGTTGTGTGACTGTGTGTAACTATCGTTGTGTGGCGTGTGTAGGAGCGTGAGATGGAGTTGCGCAGGCAGGCCCTGGAGGAGGAGCGGCGGAGGAGGGAGGACCTGGAGAAGAGACTGCAGGAGGAGACCAGCAGGAGGCAGAAGATGATCGAGAGGGAGGTGAAGCTACGTGAGAAACAGAGGGCACAGGTGGGAGATATAGAATCAGATGGGCCAAGAATATCAATAACTTCAGATGCATGGTAATTTAAGGCGAGGCACCATAGGCTGCAATGCCATTTTTCAATCTACTTATCAATTTAGAGATTTATTTTTTGTATTTTGGTCCCTTAAAGATGCATTCCGGGATCTTAAGCACAACAAATTTGTAGCATATTGCATGAATTGGATTCGTAGCATATCACGCAAATTGCGATATTCATATCATACAAATTGCAAAATTCGTAACATGAAACACGAAAATCGTTGAATTTGAATCATACTCAACTGAACATAAATCCATAATTTCGAAGCTCAAAACATTAAATCATACATAATTTAAAAGGCCATTTCATAGAGAATGTTACAGACAGGAATATAAGTCACCTTACTTTGAAGAGATCATGGTTGGGTCTAAATAGGCGATTGGTAGGCATCTGCATTCACCACATTTGGTGTAGTTATCCTTAGATATATTCTCTAGACTTGTACAAAGGGAAATGTCGATATATCATTTAAAAAAAGTTATTCTAGATAACATTTTCTTTTGGAAAATGCGGCAAAAATGTATTTTACAGATAGAAAGAATGAAAAAAGTATTTATCCACAATCTGCTCTGGACATGTCCGGTGCTGGAGTGTCTTAACAAAATGAAAATGAAAAAATGTAGGCTGACTTTATCCTGTGTTCAGAATAACAGATTTGCGCTATATGCAAATATGTGCATATTTAATGTATGTGTGTGTGTTTATATATATATATATATATCTGTTGCATATTTTTATATTTCAGAAAAGTTGTAATATAGGGTAACCAGCCTGTCCCCAGAAATGTCCCTGCTCTTAAAAAGAGAAGCTCTTTCTCACATAAATGCATATCTTAAATCAGGTTACAGACCAGTTAAGTCCTCTAAAAATAAAGTTCCTGGAGTATCCTTTTGGGGTTCTTCAAACTGTGGGGGAACCCCTAGAAGTACTTTGCATAGCCCTTTCAAATGTGTTATTTAAAGAACCACTTTTAATGGATCCTCCAAGAACCTTTTGGGGTAAAAATGTTTAACCACCCAATTTATTATTGATAATATGCATAACAATAACACACTATTTTAGTAATGTGTTTTATTATGATTTTAGTGGCAAAGCAGAACCAAAAAAATCACTATGAGGTAAACTCCAAGCAGAACCCCAAGTCCAATGGGTATATCCTCTGACGTGTTCTCCGTATCCACAGCCAGAATGATTTTGTATGGCAATCGAACACGTTTCCTGTTATATTCATCAGAGGTGTAGGGAGGGTGAAGTCTGTGAATCCCAAGCATAGTAATTGTACAGATGATTAACCAAACATGCACACAACAGTATTCATACCATGCTTTTTGTGGTGAATGTGAATGAACAAAAACAGTTTTTGATCATGGTTTTCATACACATACCTTGTCCATAATGTAGAGGCCTATAGGATATTCATTGAAGAGGTTAGGAAGGAGGATGGTAAATGTGATCTGCAATACATACCAATTTACATACCTGTTGTATGCCTCCTTGTCTGTATACCTGCAGACAGAGAAAAGTTCAGTTATCTGCACCCAATACAGCTTCCAGCTAGCCTTCAACATATTCGTATAGCCTACTCCAACCTCTTTGTTGATTGATGTATCCATTGAATTGCGTCGCTCTTCTGTTTTTAGAAAGATTTTCACAAATATGAAAAGACAGCTGGTATATATTGTAAAACAATATAAATTGAGATCATACAAGGGACAAGTCTTACCTTAAATTGAAGAGATCTTTACATTGTTCAGTTAAGTGTCTCCACCTGCTGTCCTTTCGAATTCAAATCTAAACGTTTCAGTTGGGCAGTTAGGTTCCTGAAAGAACCCCCTCTTGTGGGGTTCAACAAGGGATCCCCATGTTTTGTTTGTGTAGTTATTGGTTTTGTCTACATTCAACTGGTAAGAGATCATTGTGATATGAATGGGGGGAGTATTACCCTGTTAGGTTGTGGTGCCTGGCCTTAAATAGACACGATTCAAGACAACTTGAAATAAAAATGTCTGGCAGATCTTCAACTTGATTGCAGCTTTTAACCGTTGGCTCAACACAGACTAGACACCTGTGACCCTTGTCCCCAGGCCCGGCCGATGACACGCTACCTCCCTCAGAGGAAGGATGACTTTGACCTCCATGGTCACATCGAGGCAGCTGGACACAACCCAGACAACTGCTACCACCTGGCCATCACTGACAAAACCTGCAGAGGGTTCCTGGTCAAGATGGGTGGCAAGATCAAGACCTGGAAGAAACGCTGGTTTGTCTTCGACCGGAACCGCAGGACCCTGGTCTACTACGCAGGTGATTTAGAACTTCTATTCTCTCTCTTTCTCCCTCTTCTCTGTCTGTTTCAGCTGTGATTGGTGGATCAATCAGAGCGCTGAAGGAAAAGCAGCGCCGCTATCGTCGTCAGGCTATGCTGCGCTGCTCTGGAAATCTAGGAAGTGCTTTGATTTAATTTCATGCTTTTTTTTCACCGCCCATAAACATAGTCATTCCAACGCTATGTGCTCTGTTCCAGACAAACACGAGGCCAAGATGAAAGGGGTCATCTACTTCCAAGCCATAGAAGAGGTTTACTATGATCATTTAAAGAATGCACACAAGGTAAGGTACAAATGATTTACACGTTTAAAGTATCTAGTATCCTTGTTTTCAAGGTAAGAAGCACAATTTTTTTTAAAACTAGACTTGACATTGTTTTATTTCTCCCTCTCTTGCACCCTCACAGAGCCCGAACCCATCGCTGACGTTCAGCGTGAAGACCCATGACAGGGTGTACTACATGGTGTCTCCCTCCCCTGAGGCCATGCGCATCTGGATGGACGTCATCGTCACCGGGGCTGAAGGATACATGCATTTCATGGTCTGACAAATCAACAGGAAATATCCTCTCCTCCAGTTCCATCGCTGCCTCAAAGACAAAGCAATGTGACTGGTCAGGATTGAGAATCTGTGACCCAAGCACAATACCCTCCTGGTTTTTTACTTTACAGCCACTTTCAATTCAGTCTCACTTCAGTGAGCCCACCTCTCTCCTCCTCTGGGACTGATGTGATGGTAATCTGATACTTCAGTTTGGCAATGAATTACTTCCTCTGGGGGATTAGGTGTCCAGTGTTGCTTGTTCATTTGGAAAGGACAATCTAGGAAGATTCGAATACTTATCGTTTTGTGTGTGAGAAGCCTTTTGGCACAATCACATGGTTTACCCTCATGATATTTTGAGACCGTTAATGACCCTGAGTCGCTGTCTAGGGTGTTTTATGCAGCCGGATAGGCTAACAGTGTACTAGAGGTTACTGTCTCGTCCTTTCCATCATCCAAGTTGAGCCGGCTGTTGATTGGTCAACCAAAGCTCTCCATCTGTTTTCCTTCCAGCTGGACAGTCCCCCCTCGTGCCAAACCTTCCGGGGGACTGTCTAGCATCTGCACAGACTGAGAGGACAACAGCACCCTCCATTGGAGAACCCAAGGTGATGCACATAACTGATATGCGTCTTTTGTACCTTACTGTTGAGAAGGAACGTGGGGTCGACAGGGGAAATCCTAAAACGCCGGAGACTTGAAGGGTTTGAAAAGTACCTCTCTCATCACTATGTACCAAAGACATACTTATTTGTATTTGTATGTACATCATGTAAATGGAACCTAAAGGCTCTGCAAATGAATACTTTCAGGGTGTGGGAGGCGTTGACAATCTGTGTGCATGTATATACATTTAGTGTGTGCCACAGCTAAATAAGTTGGCAAAAACATTCCAGGGCACTTAAAATACTGGTTCAAACTAAATGTCTTAATCGAACATTGTATATTGTGCCTTTTATGTAAGTCCATCTTATGACAGGTTGTGTAATATCAGGCTATCAGTGGGCTGGGTGCAGCTCCCTACCCAATGAATGGGCTCATTAATTTTGGGAAAGCTTTAGAAGGCCTTGCATTGCTCCTATTGTAAAGCACCATGTGATGTTGGATGTCATTGATGTCCTTAGCGTTGGCCTGTTTTTAGTTATTACACAGTCGCTGTAAGACCTGTGTAGCGCTATAATAGTTATTGCTTTTAAAATGACTTTTTGGGGGGGTGGGTCACAAGTAATGGAACATGTATTTATATTGGTTTAATTGTATCTGCTCTTCTTTTTTGTTTGTTGACAAATGTATAAATATATGTTCAACTAAAGAGCAAAGCAATCTCCAGTGTTCTGGAATGATTTATATTGAAGTCAAAATGGAAAGAAAAATGTGATTCTACTTATTTGACCCAGTTATCTTAGCTGATGTATTTTGAATTACTGTGATCAAAAATGTATTATTCTTTTTAAGACCCAATGACACTGAAATGGCTCCCTCGGTCACGGTGAGCTCATAGGTAGCAAGTAGTTGCATGGTCAATGAGGTTACTGGGAGAGTGCACACGAGACCAAAGGGTGTTGAGGTGACGGTTGATTAGCTCATAGGGAATTTTTCACCGTGTTCTGAAGGGGACTGACTAGTTCCTTTGGATAAAAGCATCTGCTAAATGGCATTTATTATTATTATTATTATTATTATTATTACTTGTGACCAGTTGACATGTCAAGCAGGAACCCTCAAGCTCGGCCTGTGTGACTACACAGTATGGGCACACTTCCAAGTATTTTCCATATGTGTACCAAGGAAACGATCACTTTTATGCATTTAAAATATATATACATTTGATATTTTTATATGAACAGTGGTAATTCAGATGTTATTTTTAATCCTGCATGTTTTTTTTTTTATACAAATGTAAGAATAAATCATATGTTTACTAATTTGTTTCATGTTACTATTTCTATTCCGGTATATTTTATACTTCAATCCGAAATATATATTGTAACCGGGTAAATATTCTACATGTAAGGGCCATATTAATGTTTTGTTGTGTAATGTAGATTATACAGTGTAGCCGGTTAGTTATTCTGGTGATAATATCACGCCACAGTCACAGGTGTTCCATTGCTTTTACACTAGTTAACTATGCTGTTCAACTCATGCGAACGGGTGACCTAATTTGCACACTCCTACATGGCCAATAATATCCATCTGGTGCACACTAATTAACCAATTTCTCTCTGCTTAACCACATACAGACAATACATAAGGAATTAGGGAATGATTGGCTGCTATTTTTAATTTATTTATTTATTTTTTTTTTTTGGGGGGGGGGTGGTTGGGGTGTGTAGTCTGCAGAATGTACCCAGACAGAGACAACACCCATCAGTCAAGACTCACTCAGTTTTTCTTCACTGCACAAACTGGATATCTTTGTTTTAAAAAAAAACATGCATCATATTTTGATGTGGTTATTTAAAATGTGCAGGTACAGTTATGCAATTCATGAGTGAATTTGAGCTCACTGACACATTTGAAATGATAAACTAGGTGGACTGAGCCCTGAATGCTGATTGGCTGAAAGCTGTGGAATATCAGACCTTATTCCACAGGTATGACAAAACATGTATTTTTACTGCTCTTATTGCATTGGTAACCATGTTTTTAGTAGCAATAAGGCACCTCGGGTGTTTGGTATATTGCCAATATACCACGGCTAAATGCTGTATACAGGCAGGATGCGTTGTGTCGTGCCACACCCCCTCCGGCTTTATTGCTTAAATATACATCCAAGCATTGTAAGATGCATAATATTACAGAAATCATCCTGTCCATGTGTTCATAAATGGGATGAGTGTGCACTTTGGGGCCCTTATTCACTCTCCGAGTCCTTTCATTGGTTGACCTAGTAGGGTTGGCATGGAGACACTGTAAATTAAGCACGCTGAATTAGGTTCTAAAGGAGCACATCCTTTCTCTTGAGGCAGAGGCAGACAAACACACACGGAGACGTTACTCTGAATTACCCAAGTGCATTGTGGGGGTGGTCATTTGTGTCACATATCTGGGGCAGGAGGCGGTTTGGTTTTGCAGAAGCCCATGGCTGCATTGGCTCCAGCTGGTTGAGAATGAAATGATGACCGACGTTTAGAGAAGGCAGCGAGAGTCTGATAGAATCTGCATGTCTTCTACCAGGCTAAAACACATTGCTTATCCTCACAGTGTTCAACATGTCAGCAACGTGAGTGATAGTCCGTGTTGAACAATGAGCAATAAAGGGTATCATTTAAGAGCATTGTTTAAATGTGCAGTGTACGCTTGCATAGGCATGTGCCGTATTGTATAAAGCATAACATGGAGTAGATTGATCTGTTTCCTGTGTAATTCTCTACAGATAATCTCATCTCCAATGTCAGGCTTTACGTCACATACATAATGCAGCTTATCACTGACATTATAAACCATCCCTCACCTTTGGTAATGTCATCCAATCAAATTGTATTTGTCACGTGCGCCGAATACAGTAGACCTTACCGTGAAATGCTTACTTACAAACCCTCAATCAACAATGCAGTTTTTAAGAAAAATAAGAGTTGAGAAAATATTTACTGTACAAACTAAAGTTTAAAAAATAAAGAGCAACGATAAAATAACAATAACAAGGCTATATACAGGGGGTACCGGTTCCGAGTCATAGTGTAGGGGTACAGGTTAGTCGAGGTAATATGTACATATAGGTAGGGGTAAGTGACTATGCAGAGATAATAAACAGTGAGTGGCACAAGAGTAAACAGGGGGGGTCAATGCAAATAGTTCAGGTAGCCATTTGATTAGCTATTCAGCAGTCTTATGGCTTGCGGGTAGAAGTTGTTAAGAAGCCTTTTGGACCTAGACGCGGCGCTCCGGTAACGCTTGCCGTGTGGTAGCAGAGAGAACAGTCTATGACTAGGGTGTCTGGAGTGCATGGCAATTTTTAGGGCCTTCCTCTGACACCGCCTGGTATAGATGTCCTGGGTGGCAGGAAGCTTGGCCCAAGTGATGTACTGGGCCGAACGCACTACCCTCTGTAACGCTTTGCGGCTGGAGGCCGAGCAGTTGCCATACCAGATGGTGATGCATCCAGTCAGGATGCTCTCGATGGTGCAGCTGTGGAACGTTTTGAGGATCTGAGGACCCATGCCAAATCTTTTCAGTCTCCTGAGGGGGAATAGGTGTGTTCGTGCCCTCTATATGACTGTCTTGGTGTGTTTGGACCATGATAGTTTGTTGGTGATATGGACACCAAGGTTACTTGAAGCTCTCAACCTGCTCTGCTACAGCCCCGTCAATGAGAACGGGGACGTACTCGGCCCTCCTTTTCCTGTAGTCCACGAATATCTCCTTTGTCTTGATCACATTGAGGGAGAGGTTGTTGTTCTCTGACCTCCTCCTTATAGACCGTCTCATCGTTGTCGGTGATCAGTCCTACCACCGTTGTGTCGTCGGCAAACTTAATGATGGTGTTGAAGTCGTGCTTGGCCACGTAATGTCATCCAGCTGGAGAAACAGACTGGAGAAACACTACTACAGAGATGCAAAATGTACTGCTCAGTGCTCATTATAATCCTAGATTTTTCATGGCCCATATGATCCACATATTCACACTTCTCTCCCTGCAGTGAAATCCATTATTATACCTCAGTAATGCTTCTATTGTCTCTGTGCCTGGCCTCTAACCACCCTTCTCCACATAGCTCTACCACTATTGACTACTCCTTCCTACCCTACACCATCCCTAGTCTATCGCTACCAGTCTGCCACCGTAGAGGTTCCATGTTCCTATCTATTTTCCTGAACGACTTACAGTTAATCCCCCCCCAGCCTCCACCATGTCCTCCTGCGTGCCACATAAATATATAGAGCCTGGGGATATTGTTCTTTTAGCAGGGAGAAATGTTTTCACAGTCCTGATGTCTAATTCAGCATCTGATGCGGTGAAGTCCTCGTGTTTTTCCTGCGCAACGACGACTGCGCTCCTCTGCTCAGGGCCTCTGGCGTCACTTAGTGAACAGAGCTGTGTTTGTGCAGCTTGCGTCGTGCTTCATCTATAAATGTCGATTACTTGCTAAATGGCCAGCCCCCCATCACCAGCCCACCCCACTTCCCCGTGACTGAGTTGGATCAAATCAGCCCCCAAACCCTCCCCTGTGACTCAGGTTGGCTCCTTCACCCTCACTAAGGTCTGCAGCCTACAGCCTGGTTCCTCTTTTAATTTTACGCCCATGAAAGAGAAGTGCTTATATTATTTAGTATCACAGAGTAATACGCCAGCTATTCTGCAGTGAATCTATTATACCGTAAATCCAATCCAATCCAGTACGTATTGTGGCCCGTTCAACCGTGACGACGTAAACATCACAGCCGAAGATCAGATCGTGGTAAAGAACAGTAAGCCCATCCAGAAGTGGTGCCGCTGAAATGGCAATAGCATTACACCCCTAGAGTGGATTTCACACGGAGTACTATAAACACACAGTATCTAAACCAAAACTATTTTATACAATACATATGGGTATACACTGTACAATGCCTGTGGTAGGCTATAAACCATATTGTTGATATGACTGTGAGTTTCTGCATGCTCCTGTAGTGTGTTCTCTCACAGCTCATTAGCCAGGCTCTACTGACATTTGTGCATTTTTTTCATTCAGGTCAGTTGGTTTGGAGCATGGTAGAATGTTGCTCTACTGAGGACCATCCCAGTCCCAGCCCATGGTCACCATCACAATGCCTACAGTATATTTTGAGGCACCGGCCCGGGGGGTTGGTTAAATGATCGGAAGACAGCAAAACGCCTCTTTCCCATGCTGTCCTCTCTTCTTCCCTCCCCTCCTCTGTTCTAATGGTGTCAGGGCTTATGTAATGCCACTGCAGTAGAGACTGTTCTCGTGTGGAACAGTTTGTCATCACGCCATTGAGCCCTACCCTGACTGCTCATATCGTCTGTCCCACGCACGCGTGCGTGAACGTGCGCGCGCTATCTATCCTCACGACCCACATTGACTTCCCCTTCCCTGCTTCCTATACATCCAAAGAGATATCAATCAAGTAGGTGAACCCGCACACCAAATGAATGTAACACCATAAGATAGGGCTAGCAAATCCCTCGGTATGTAATGTGAGAGATAGACACTGTGGGTCGAGGAGTGTGTATGCAAATCCTTATGCCATGTATGACACATGTATGACACATGTATGCCCATCAGCTGACACTGTGGTGCTGTAATGAGACACACTGCATCACACCGTACGTGTGTAAGCAAATCCTTATGCCTTCTACTCAGATAAAGCTGATGCAGACATTGCTGTTGTTATGCGAACACTGAATCGTAGTCTCACATTACTGAAAAGAGCAGGTGCGACGTGGCTGTGTAGCATCACTTTCAAAGAGAGCTATAGGGTTGTTTTCAGGTGACATACAGTGTACTCACATTATTTTATTGATTAAATAAGAAACAGAACAGCATAGGTCATGTATACACACAGATATTGTCCTCATCTGAGCAATGACTATGTATTAGTGGGATTAGCAAAGGGATTGCACCCCTCCGAAAACTGATGCTCTCGGGATCCACTCAAACTTGACAGGGTCTGTTATACAGGCTTACCCACTGTTCCAACCTTCCACAGGGGCCACCCTATCCATAATGAACTCCATACAGAGCACAAGTCTTTCCCAAAGTTCACAGTGTGATTGACAGTGTTACTTATGAGCAGGCAGGCAGGCGCTGTATGATTCCACACAGTGTCAAAAGAATGAATGAAGGAAAGTAGAGGAAAGGAGTCCGCTGGCTCATGTTGACATGCATTCTGCTACATACATCCAGGGATGTTATAGGATGTTGGTGTGGGTTGTTGCATTTTCTTCAGAGGTCTGGACCCTCTCTTGGCATGACGAAGGGGGAATAAAAGGACTACAGTATCACCTATCAAAAGGAATTGCAGGAAAATAAGACAGGGTATTTTAGACAGTTCTACAAAAAAGAGGGAGTAACAAAAGATAAAAAGTATTGTAGAAAAAGTCGATTTATTTCACTCTGATAGTCTGTAGGAGGAAAAAAAAAGCACCTTAGAAAGATACTCTCTTCCATATGCGGTTGTTTCTGACCTTGGTATGCTACCATACCCGTGCATCCTTTAACAATACATCCCAGAATACCCTTTGTTACGACCGTCCTCCTCAATCACCGTTCTACTCCAGGTTTAGACCTGCACCTTGGTTGAATGCATCTGTCATGTTGGCACAATACAAGGGAGTCACAGTCCTTCCTTTGGTTCCCAGGGGAGATGTGTTGTTGCGCTTGTGTGTGTTGTGCTTGAGCCTCAGCCTCGATGTCTGTGTTGCTCTGGAGCTGATGGTGGTGTGCTACAGCAGAGAGACGAAAACAATGTGGGATAGAGTGCCATTTGAGAGAATCATGAAGATATTTGACTCTCCTTGTAAATATACAGTACAAAAAAAAGGGTGCAAAGGGTGTCCATGTGATCATATTAAAAGAGTGATTTTGGAGGAAAGCAGCCATTTCGGTGTTTGTGTTTGAAGCAGTCTCTTATCTTTATTTTCTATTTTGAGCGCTTGCAGCTGTGGTGGCTGTGGGTTTATTGCCGGTCCTGCGGACAGGAACCTTGGACAAGGGTATCTTGGAGCGTGGGGGCTCCTTAGCTCCTTGGGGGACAGTGGTGTTGGACTGGACTCCCATCTTGACAGGGATCTTGGAGTCACGCGGTATACTGCTGTAGACTGTAGGTTGGCGGAGCTGACGACTCTCCTCTGGGCTATGTTTTACATGACTGGCCTCAACTTCAGCTTCAGCAGAGGAGTTACTAATTGTGTCTTTGCTGACTCCGTGGCGTATGCTGGGGCATGGACTCCCCTCTTCCTGCCCTGGAGTAGGTGGGTCCCAGCTCCCCTCGTCGTCAGTGGACTGGGACTCACGGAGTGGCAGCTTGCCTGCCCTGCCTCCACCGCAGACAGGGATCTTACTGAGCCCCGCTGCCTTCACTGGGGGTGTCTTCTTCTCTGTGGGGGGGCCCTGGGGGTCCATGTGTGCCTCATTCTTTGAAGCGAGGCCTTTCTCTTCTCTCTTGGGTGAATTGTTCCAGGCACCCCGCACATCCATGCCGTTTGGACTCGTCATGTCCTCTCCTGTATCTAGAGAGGCCTTGCGCTCACCACCCTTCACCTGACCAGAGGCAAGGGGTGTACACTGCACAGGGGCAAGGAAGAGAACAGGAGAGGGCATAGAAGGGAATGAGGCAGGGGTAGAGGGAGTCTTAGACATAGGGACTGTAGTTGGGGTAGGCACAGGCGTAGGAAACGGGGGAGTCTTTGACATAGGGACTGGAGTTGGGGTAGGGACAGGCTTAGGAAACGGGGGAGTCTTAGACATAGGGACTGGAGTTGGGGTAGGGACAGGGGTAGGAAACGGGGGAGTCTTAGACATAGGGACTGGAGTTGGGGTAGGGACAGGGGTAGGAAACGGGGGAGTCTTAGACATAGGGACTGGAGTTGGGGTAGGGACAGGGGTAGGAAACGGGGGAGTCTTAGACATAGGGACTGGAGTTGGGGTAGGGACAGGGGTAGGAAACGGGGGAGTCTTAGACATGGGGACTGGAGTTGGGGTAGGGACAGGGTTAGGAAACGGGGGAGTCTTAGACATGGGGACTGGAGTTGGGGTAGGGACAGGGGTAGGAAACGGGGGAGTCTTAGACATAGGGACTGGAGTTGGGGTAGGGACAGGGTTAGGAAACGGGTGAGTCTTTGACATAGGGACTGGAGTTGGGGTAGGGACAGGGGTAGGAAACGAGGGAGTCTTAGACATGGGGACTGGAGTTGGGGTAGGGACAGGGGTAGGAAACGGGGGAGTCTTTGACATAGGGACTGGAGTTGGGACAGGGGTAGGAAACAGGGGAGTCTTAGACATGGGGACTGATTTTGGAGTAGGGGCAGAGGGAGCCTTTGAGTCAGCTAGAATTGGAGACAAGGTTTGGACAGGAGCAGGGCTAGTGACTGAGGCTGGCACTGGAACTGGGATATAGGGGATTTTAAATGCTGAGCTTGGGACAGCCGTAGGATAAAAGGATGTTAGGGTGGGAGGTGCATTAGTGGAATCCAGACATGGGACTGAGATCATTTTGGGTGGTGGGGCAGAGGTGAAAGTGGCTGGTGAAAGTGTGGCAGGGTTGGTTACAGAAGCTGGTTTGGCCACTGGGGCTGGGACAGGAGGTGGGGTAACTACTGGGGAAGGTTTGGATACAGGGGCAGGAGGTGGGGTAACTACTGGGGAAGGTTTGGATACAGGGGCAGCAGGTGGGGTAACTACTGGGGAAGGTTTGGATACAGGGGCAGGAGGTGGGGTAACTACTGGGGAAGGTTTGGATACAGGGGCAGCAGGTGGGGTAACTACTGGGGAAGGTTTGGATACAGGGGCAGGAGGTGGGGTAACTACTGGGGAAGGTTTGGATACAGGGGCAGGAGGTGGGGTAACTACTGGGGAAGGTTTGAATACAGGGGCAGGGCTTGGGGTGGATTTTGTTGTTGGTGGAGGGGGGGGTTTTGTTAAAGGGGAAGGGTTTGATTTAGTGGTAGGGCTAGTTATAGTTGTGGGGATAGTTGAGAATTTGGTTGTCACAATGGGGGAAGGTTCAGGTTTGATCGACCAGCTGGTAGGTTCAGGTTTAGTTGTAGGGGTAAAGGTGGGGGTAGGTTTAGTGGTGGGGGAAGGCGAAAGGGTAGGTTTGGTTGTAGGGGTAAAGGTGGGGGTAGGTTTAGTGATGGGGGAAGAGGAAGGGGTAGGTTTGGATTTAGAAGTAAGTGTTGGGATAGGGGTTGGACTAGATTTAGTAGTAGCAGTAAGAACAGGGGTTGGTGTAGGCGAAGGGGTAGCTTTAGTAGTAGCGGTAGGTTTGGAAATAGGGGTAGGTTTAGAAATAGGGGTAGGTATAGAAATAGGGGTAGGTTTAGAAATAGGGGTAGGTTTAGAAATAGGGGTAGGTTTTGCTGAAAGAGTAGTTGATGAGGATTTCTCTCCAGCCACAGCTCCCTTGGTCCCAGGTCCAGTCCCGACAGTAGGGCAGGCTTTGCCCCACTCCGCCTCCACTTCAGCAGAAATGTCTCCACATCCTGTCAACGAGTCGAAGCTTATCAGAGAGGAGATGTCTGCAAGCAGCGAGCTCAGACGGTCCACAGCAGGATCCAAGGGTGGTGGTTCAGTGGTGGGCAGAGGCGGCAGTACATCCTCATTAGATTCCGTGACGCTGTCTGTAGTCACTGAGGGAGCCGTCGTCTCTGATGAGCTTGAGGCTGAGCTCTCCTTCACTGTGGGGCTCTTCGATGAAACAGGGGACTCTTGTCCAGGCTCAGGCTCTGGGACATCCTGGCTGCGAGGCGCAGGTCTGGGAGTCAAAGTAATGTCTTCCTTGATGATCTCCACGCTGTTTGTACGGGACGACATGAGGAGGGGGCTCGGGGGGGTCTCGGCCTCGTCCCTTGCCTCCTTCTCTCGCTGGTTCCACGCCAGACTGTTGAAGAGACCCTTCAGGCCCCGACGCTGGCGTACCTTTGGCTGGGACTCTGTACGGAACCTCCGGTCTGGTCCTCCTCGACGGCTACGCCGCAACTTCATCAGGAAGCTGAGGGATTTGGCAGAGGTCATAGAGGAGATGGAGGGACGGCCAGCAGAAGGGATGGCGGGATCTCCAGCATCACCCAGGGGCTCCTCCAGGGCTTCCTCCTCCTCTCTATGACTCACCTCTGGTTCCTCCTCCTTCTTGGTCTCCTTCTCCAGCTCCTGCTCCGCTGCTGCGGACTCCGTTAATCCTTCCACTGTCTTGCTCCTGGCGATAGGTGACTTGTTGTTCCCCTCGCCTTTGCCGCGCATGGAGAAGATGTTGCCTGGCTTTCGCTTCCCAAACAGCTTGAAGGCCTTTCTGATTTTTCCAGCAGGCTGTGGGTCGCACGGAGGGAGTTCGCTACTCTCTGACTGTATATCCATTTTGAATCTCTATACTCTTCTCTGCTGTACTCCGATTTTGTGCCCTATTTTTCTCACCCAGCTATTGCTAACAGAACATGTACCTTTATTCTCTCTTACAATACACCTTCTCCTTTCTGCAGACTGGCTATTCTTCAATTGCTTGCAGTATGTTTCTCGCTCCTCTCGCTCTATCCCTCCCTCTGTCTTTCTCTCCCCACCAGGTCTTTCTCCTCTATTTCTCCCTCACACGCCCCTCCCCTCACCCTCTTTTTCTCTGGCTGCTCCTGCAGGTCTCCATGGCAACTGAGGGGCTAAGCAGCTTTCGTCAGCGATGGAGCGGAGCCAGAAGCTGTCATCATCCCACCCCAGACACAGTTCTCGCCTCTTTTACTCTCTGTTTCTCTTTTGCTGATACCCCCTCCTCTCTCCATATCACAGTCTATTTCTGTTTAGAACTCTCTGTCTCTGCCTCATGTCTCTTGTGTTGTTACATATGCACATTTGCCTGTTTTATGTTGATGTGTTTATATGGGTATGGGTTTTGGTATGTGAATGTGCATGTCTTGTGTATGCATTCCTGTCTTGTTAAGCATGCCCATTTGTTTTAAGAATACACATCGCATGTGTTTGCCTGTAAATGCCCTGCGTGTGTTGTGACCATGAGAGTAACTACATTACCATCTCCCTCCAACACTAACCCAACCACTGCCATGACCTCCCCAACAGCTTATCAAAATCAACATCAGAGCGAATGACAAACAAGCCTTTGTATTAATGACAGAAATCCAATTGAATGAAACATGGAGCCATTCCTGTCTCGCATATAGTGTTTGTGTAAATGTGGAGAATTAGGATTTGAGAGGAATTTGAGAAATATGAAAGTTCTAATGTACTTATGTTAAATGTTATTGCTAAATAACACAGAGCTCTGTCTGGGCTGAGCATTGATCCCAGAGGGGATCGCTCCTTCTATATCGCCTGAAAGCAGAGATCCAATTTTCTCTCACTCTCACGCACACAAACAAATACACACACACATCTACAAATGGAATCATTATGCCCTCCACTCAGAGCTGGTTGCCATCTTGTCCAACCCATTTCAACAGTGTGAATCCACTCTCTTCCATCTTTATTATCTTACCTCACTTTTGGATCATTCCTCAATTTCTATTTTTAGATCTGCCCCTCCACTCCTTTCCATCTTTCCAATCTTCTACTTAAAGTCATACTCAACTGGCGGACCGCCATCCGGATCAGGACCCAGAACGGGTTCAATATGGACCCCGGGTCCCGACATACAGGTTTTTAACTTACTTCCTCTCTAGGTTTCTTCCTAGGTTTTGGCCTTTCTAGGGAGTTTTTCCTAGCCACCGTGCTTCTACACCTGCATTGCTTGCTGTTTGGGGTTTTAGGCTGGGTTTCTGTACAGCACTTTGAGATATCAGCTGATGTACGAAGGGCTATATAAATAAAATTTGATTGATTGATTGATTGATTGATTGATTGAGAGTTGTAATAGTACAATGTACAAGGTCCAATTTCTAAATTTTGTAGTGCATTGTCAGTTTTCCTCTACTTATGTCATTCACTGATAGACCGTAGAGAGATATTTTTTTGTCCAAACAATCTAGTTGATCAACTACAGTCCATCATTACTTTGAGACATGAAGGTTAGTCAATAAGGAACATTTCAAGAATGTTGAAAGTTTCTTCAAGTGCAGTCGCAAAAACCATCAAGCACTATGATGAAACTGGCTCTCATGAGGACCGCCACGGGAAAGGAAGACCCCGAGTTACCTCTGCTGCAGATTATTATTTCATTAGAGTTACCAGCTTCAGAAATTGCAGCCCAAATAAATGCTTCACAGAGTTCAAGTAACAGACACATCTCAACATCAACTGTTCAGAGGAGACTGCGTGAATCAGGCCTTCATTGTCAAATTGCTGCAGAGAAACCACTAATAAAGGACACCAGTAAGAAGAAGAGACTTACTTGGGCCAAGAAACACGAGCAATGGACATTAGACCGGTGGAAATCTGTCCTTTGGTCTGATGACTCCAAATGGGGGATTTTGGGTTCCAACCGCCATGTCTTTGTGAGACGCAGAACAGGTGAACGAATGATCTCTGCATGTGTGGTTCCCACTGTGAAGCATGGAGGAGGAGGTGTGATGGTGTGATGGTGCTTTGCTGGTGACACTGTCACTGATTTATTTATAATTCCAGGCACACTTAACCAGCATGGCTACCACAGCATTCTGCAGCGATACGCCATCCCAGCTGGTTTATACTTAGTGGGACAATCATTTGTTTTTCAACATGAAAATGATCCAATACACCTCCAGGCTGTGTAAGGGCTATTTGACCAAGGAGAGTGATGGAGTGCTGCATCAGATGACTTGGCTTCCACAATCACCCGACCTCAACCCAATTGAGATGGTTTTGGATGAGTTGGACTGCAGACTGAAGGAAAAGAAGCCAACATGTGCTCAGCATATGTGGGAACTCCTTCTAGACTGTTGGAAAAGCATTCAGGTGAAGCTGGTTGAAAGAATGCCAAGAGTTTGCAAAGCTGTCATCAAGGCAAAGGATGGCTACTTTGAAGAATCTCAAATATAACATATATTTTGATTTGTTTAACACTTTTTCGGTTACTACATGATTCCATACATGTTATTTCATAGTTTTGATGTTTTCATCTATTATTCTACAATGTAGAAAATAGTAAAAATAAAGAAAAACCCTTGAATGAGTAGGTGTGTCCAAACTTTTGACTAGTACTGTAGTTCTCTATTTGGCAGTGGGCAATACTCGGCCTTGTCTCAGGGTAGTAGGTTGGTGGTTGAAGATATCCCTCTAGTGGTGTGGGGGCTGTGCTTTGGAAAAGTGGGTGGGTTTATATCCTGCCTGGTTGGCCCTGTCTGGGGGTATCGTCGGACGCAGCCACAGTGTCTCCCGACCCCTCCTGTCTCAGCCTCCAGTAATTTTGCTGCAATAGTTTGTGTCGGGGGCTAGGGTCCGTCTGTTATATCTGGAGTATTTCTCCTGTCTTATCCGGTGTCCTTGTCCCGGATATGCTGTTTCGACTCTCTCTCTCTACCGCACCTGCTGTCTCTAACTCTAAATGATTGGCTATGAAAAGCCAACTGACATTTACTCCTGAGGTGCTGACCTGTTGCACCCTCTACAACCACTGTGATGATGATTATTATTTGACCCTGCTGGTCATCTATGAACGTTTGAACATCTTGGCCATGTACTGTTATAATCTCCACCCGGCACAGCTAGAAGAGGACTGGCCACTCCTCAGTACCTGGTTCCTCTCTAGGTTTCTTCCTAGGTTCCTGCCTTTCTAGGGAGTTTTTCCTAGCCACTGTGCTTCTACATCTGCATTGCTTGCTGTTTGGGGTTTTAGACTGTGTTTCTGTAAAGCACTTTGTGACATCGGCTGATGTAAAAAGAGCTTTATAAATACATTTGATTGATTGATTCTCTCTCCTCTTTTCCGCTTGTAACGATTTTCGTTGGTGGAAGAAGAGGAAGACCAAAGTGCAGCGTGGTACATATGCATAATCCTTTTAATCCAGAATGAATATACGAACAAAACGATAAACAAACAGTTCTGACAGGTGCAACAAACACTAACCAGAAAATAACTACCCACAAATCATAGTGGGAAAACAGGCTACCTAAGTATGGTTCTCAATCAGAGACAACGATCGACAGCTGCCTCTGATTGGGAACCATACCAGGCCAAACACAGAAATACAAAACCTAGAACAAAAACATAGAATGCCCACCCCAACTCACGCCCTGACCAGACTAAAACAGAGACATAAAAAAGGAACTAAGGTCAGGACGTGACACCGCTAACATTGAAATAAAACAAAATCTGTATTCAGACTTGAAGTACTACTTTTACCAGAACACTTTAGGGTGAACAGCATGACAAAAAAAGAAGCACACAGTTACAGAGCACCAGCCACCCACTGATATACAGAGAGATACATACAGTGGGGCAAAAAAGTATTTAGTCAGCCACCAATTGTGCAAGATCTCCCACTTAAAAATATTAGAGAGGCCTGTAATGTTCACCATAGGTACACTTCAACTATGACAGACAAAATGAGAAAAACAATCCAGAAAATCACATTGTAGGATTTTTAATGAATTTATTTGCAAATTATGGTGGAAAATAAGTATTTGGTCACCTACAAACAAGCAAGATTTCTGGCTCTCACAGACCTGTAACTTCTTCTTTAAGAGGCTCCTCTGTCCTCCACTCGTTACCTGTATTAATGGCACCTGTTTGAACTTGTTATCAGTATAAAAGACACCTGTCCACAACCTCAAACAGTCACACTCCAAACTCCACTATGGCCAAGACCAAAGAGCTGTCAAAGGACACCAGAAACAAAATTGTAGACCTGCACAAGACTGAATCTGCAATAGGTAAGCTGCTTGGTTTGAAGAAATCAACAGTGGGAGCAATTATTAGGAAATGGAAGACATACAAGACCACTGATAATCTCCCTCGATCTGGGGCTCCACGCAAGATCTCACCCCGTGGGGTCAAAATGATCACAAGAACGGTGAGCAAAAATCCCAGAACCACACGGGGGGACCTAGTGAATGACCTGCAGAGAGCTGGGACCAAAGTAACAAAGCCTACCATCAGTAACACACTACGCCGCCAGGGACTCAAATCCTGCAGTGCAAGACGTGTCCCCCTGCTTAAGCCAGTACATGTCCAGGCCCGTCTGAAGTTTGCTAGAGAGCATTTGGATGATCCAGAAGAAGATTGGGAGAATGTCATATGGTCAGATGAAACCAAAATATAACTTTTTGGTAAAAACTCAACTCGTCGTGTTGACGAGGACAAAGAATGCTGAGTTGCATCCAAAGAACACCTTACCTACTGTGAAGCATGAGGGTGGAAACATCATACATGTGGGGCTGTTTTTCTGCAAAGGGACCAGGACGACTGATCCGTGTAAAGGAAAGAATGAATGGGGCCATGTATCGTGAGATTTTGAGTGAAAACCTCCTTCCATCAGCAAGGGCATTGAAGATGAAACGTGGCTGGGTCTTTCAGCATGACAATGATCCCAAACACACTGCCCGTGCAACGAAGGAGTGGCTTCGTAAGAAGCATTTCAGGGTTCTGGAGTGGCCTAGCCAGTCTCCAGATCTCAACCCCATAGACAATCTTTGAAGGGAGTTGAAAGTCTGTGTTGCCCAGCAACAGCCCTAAAACATCACTGCTCTAGAGGAGATCTGCATGGAGGAATGGGCCAAAATACCAGCAACAGTGTGTGAAAACCTTGTGAAGACTTACAGAAAATGTTTGACCTCTGTCATTGCCAACAAAGGGTATATAACAAAGTATTGAGATAAACTTTTGTTATTGACCAAATACTTATTTTCCACCTTAATTTGCAAATAAATCAATTTAAAATCCTACAATGTGATTTTCTGGATTTTATTTTCTCATTTTGTCTGTCATAGTTGAAGTATACCTATGTTATAAATGACAGGCCTCTCATCTTTTTAAGTGGGAGAACTTGCACAATTGGTGGCTGACTAAATACTTTTTTGCCCCACTGTACATATGATAACATATATTATCCCCAAAGCAGCAGTTACAGTAAATACTCACAAGCTTGTTTCATTTATACGCCGCCACCCAGAGGGCTAAAGCACATAGTCAGTAATCTGAATACAAGGACCACTTGTGTTTGAAATCGTATTTAGAAAATCTAATTATGGGATGACACTAAGCTCTCTCTGTCTCTGCCTCACCCTTCACCCTTTAGAAACATTATCCCAGAGACAAGGGATGTTGGTTGACACTGGCAGGTCACATTATGGCTCTGGGCAACTTCTGGGAAAGGTGTCAAACACATGTCATGTTGAGGTCATTTATCAGGGCCTAACACAGTGCAAAATCTAAATCATGAGTTCTGTCTCACACACTCTTGTTTGTTTAAGAGCATGCCTGCTTGTCGGGTGTGTGTGTGTGTGTATTCCTGGGTAGGGGAGTTGATTTGAGTTTTATAATTAATTTAATGGGAAGCTCTGGGAAGGAGTCAAGTTTTACATAACCATGTAGTCATTACTGTTTGTGTGTGTGTGTGTGTGTGTGTGTGTGTGTGTGTGTGTGTGTGTGTGTGTGTGTGTGTGTGTGTGTGTGTGTGTGTGTGTGTGTGTGTGTGTGTGTGTGTGTGTGTGTGTGTGTGTGTGTGTGTATTTCGAATCAGATCTGAGGGGTTAGCATAACGTGTCTTTGTATCTGCACTCCTTTTTGTACAGGTAGCCTCTTAATCAATTGTGTTGACTTTGTTAATCTGCTATATTCTCATGGTCGCTGGCTGATTTAAATAAGATTTAATTGGGTCATGGAGGCTACTAACTAGTCTGTGGGTGCCTTTGTGTTTTCAATAGCACTACTGCCCTCTGCTGGAGGTAGGAGCATTTGACTTTGACAAATCAGTCAAGAGGGAGTGAAGAGAAAAAGCGGAGGTGAGGGGAGTCAACAACAGCAGATGATTTACAGTTCAGTTGGGTTGAGATTTAGATATGTCATAAGGAGAGAGACACATTTCACCTCCTAGCACTGTGATACTATCTGAGCAGTTGATGGAGCTGATCTGGGCTTGGGGCAACTCATCCAATGAATTCATATATCAATAGCTCATCTCAGTCTGAGCAAGGTTGTAGGGTTTGACCATTTGGCATCGGGGCAAACATGTGACAAATTCCAAATCTTATATAAATAGACCTCAGAATGAATAAACATGTGCATATTCAAAACAGGAAACAGCCCCTGCAGGCCTATCTTGCGTCTTATCACTTATCTCCACTTAAATATCCAGGCTGTATCACAACCGGCCATGGTTGGGAGTCCCACAGGGCGGTGCACAATAGGCCCAGCGTCATCCAGGTGTAGGCCGTCATTGTAAATAACAATTTGTTCTTAACTGACTTGCCTAGATAAATAAAGGTTCAATAAAAATAAATAAATATGGCCTGGTTTGTCAACGAGGTCATAAAGTCTGGTTTTCATGTTAATACATGAAGTGAAGCATAATGGAAAATGCTATCCCTTCTGAAGTAGTCTAAATACAATGGTCAGGAGAAGCTAATTGAATTGGACTGTGGTGAGCTGGAACAAATGTGTAGCTTACATGGCGAGCAGAGATTGCAATACTGAGCTAAATTACTATAATCACCCATCCCCACAATAATAATAATACAAAATATAGATTTATCTTTAACTCTGCATTGTTAGAAAATGACTTTTAAATAAGCATTTCACTTTTAGTCCGCACCTGCTGTTTACGAAGCATATGACAAATACAATTGAATTTGATTCAGTAATTAAATAAGATTGTCGATTCATGTCGAGTCTCCGGTGGTTTACCAGTTCACGGTTCACAGCTGTATATATCTGTGGCGGTTTCATCTGATGGAGAAGAGGCGCTCCTTACCAAACTGAAAAATAGGAGGTCAAATCATGAAGTCAGTGATTTTCAGGTCGGAAAGCCGGAGCTGAAGAAAGAGGCCCGAGTTCCCAAATTGAAATTCCGAGTTGGATGACCGTTCAAATGTATTTTTTTTCAGTCGGAGCTCGTTTTTTTCCGAGGTCCCAGTTGTTTTAACGCACTGAAGTCGGAGGTATGAGATTTCCGAGTTCTCAGTTGTTTGAACGCGGCATTAGTCAATTGAAAAGTCTGAAGCTTTGACGTCACACCACAATTTTCCCCAGTCGGATTAAAGATGGCGCCGTATCATGTTCTAAGGTGCTGTCAGCGGAGTTTATCTTGGATACCTGTTATTTTCATAAACCTTGTCGTTGGCTGGTCTTATTATGCATACATCGTTGAACTCTGTATCTGTAAGTATAACATTCTCGTTTAAAAATGTTTTTTTTTAAGGTTTACCGTGGTTTGTTTCCTCATTGAAACAAAGTTGCCTTACTGCTTGCTTGCGCAGCTGGAGGATGTGTATAGCCGGTAAAGTTAGTTTACAGTAACTTGGTCGGATGAAATCAGGTTAATAATGTATGGATCATTGTCACCACCGTACAACTGTGACAATGATCAAATACAATGTAACACTTTCTTCTTGAGTGAATCCATAGAAATAGAATGAGTGAAACACTCGCTACTTTTTGTGGGTAGCCAATCATGCCCATAGATTGAAGCCACTGTTGCTAGAAGGAAATGGACAGACAAATTGACGCAATCGAATTGACTGGAAACTATATCCTCGTCCCATATTGGAATAGAGGGGATGTTGGAATAATTTTGTCCCATCTCATATTTTATTTAATCAGATCTACTGAAAATGCTGGACTGGAAATTGTTGTTCTCTGACCTTATTTTGAAATAGTTTAGCTTCGGTTGCATTTTGGCTATGCAATTCTGCCTTCGATTCTGTGCCAAGCATCTTTCAGAGCAATTTGATATGAGGCTACTTTGGCCTCAAGTTGACTTATTCCAATACAACTGACCAGCTGTCTCATCGTGAACCACACTGTTTCCACTCACTGTGTCTAACCTGGTTAGCCTGTTTCTGTGGGCTGTTGCTGATGGTACAATGACATGCTGTAGTCAGGGGCATCCCTTCAGCAGGGCAAACAAAGCGTTCTGTGAAGGGTGGATCTCCTGCTGGTAGTACCAGGCTGCTGCTGGGGCTTGAGAGAAAGGGGAAGTACTGTAACTCAGCAAAAGCATAAATCGGAGGCCTTCTCTAAACTCTCTCTCTCTCCTCTCTGTCTGTCTCTTTACCCCCCTTGTCTCTTTCAGTAACAATTCCAAATAATGCTGAAAAAAGTAAGTAACATTCTGAAACATCTGGTGCATTTAAGACTGTCTTGGGTCCACACATGATTGCACCACCTTGAACCCACACAAACTCTACTCTGTCTACGTGACACTGATGTACGCTGGAACTTGTGATTTAGACGTGGTAAACTAAATACTTGTTTTGCATGGGATGAAAAGTTGTCATTTAGGGTTAAAGGGATATTTGGGGATTTTAGCAATGAGCCCCTTTATCTACTTCGCCAGAGTCGGATGAACTTGTGGATACCATTTTTTTTATGTCTCTGTGTCCAGTATGAAGGAAGTTACCCATTGACCTCCAGTCATTGCGCAAGTTATCAACTTCCTTCAAATTGCAGTCGGAGAAATGGAAATGGAATCCAGGAGTTCATCTGACTCTGGGGAAGTAGATAAAGGGCATCGTTGCCAAAATCCAGATGTATCTCTTGACCTCATGGATATAATTGCATTATATTTGATCTCTGGTATGAGGTATGAATGGTTTCTGTTGCTTCTTTCTCTCCCACAGTATCATACCTAGTTGTCTTTCACCTGTTCTTCATTATGTTCATCTGGTCCTACTGGAAGACTATCTGCAGCAGGCCCGCCAACCCCTCTAAAGAGGTATATGGAGAGTGTGTGTATCTGTCTTTGTCAGTAGTACTCACACTACCGCCTGTGATATGCTACATCACAATGCATAAGTCAACATGGGTCAAGCATAAATCAACAAAGCTTTTAACACCTTGTAGAGTCCATGTCCCAATGAATTGATGTTGTTTTGAGGGCAAAATGGGAGGGTGCACCTTAATATTAGGACGGTGTTCCTAATGTTTGATATACAGTGGGGCAGAAAAGTATTTAATCAGCCACCAATTGTGCAAGTTCTCCCACTTGTAAAAAGATGAGAGGCCTGTAATTTTCATCATAGGTACACTTCAACTATGACAGACAAAATTAGAAGAAAAATCCAGAAAATCACATTGCAAATAAATTCATTAAAAATCCTACAAATTATGGTGGAAAATAAGTATTTGGTCAATAACAAAAGTTTATCTCAATACTTTTATATACCCTTTGTTGGCAATGACAGAGGTCAAATGTTTTCTGTAAGTCTTCAGAAGGTTTTCACACACTGTTGCTGGTATTTTGGCCCATTCCTCCATTCAGATCTCCTCTAGAGCAGTGATGTTTTGGGGCTGTTGCTGGGCAACACAGACTTTCAACTCCCTCCAAAGATTTTCTATGGGGTTGAGATCTGGAGACTGGCTAGGCCACTCCATAACCTTGAAATGCTTCTTACGAAGCCACTCCTTCGTTGCCCGGGGCGGTGTGTTTGGGATCATTGTCATGCTGAAAGACCCAGCCACGTTTCAGGTCCCCACCGTGTGGTTCTGGGATTATTGCTCACCGTTCTTGTGATCATTTTGACCCCACGGGGTGAGATCTTGCGTGGAGCCCCAGATCGAGGAAGATTATCAGTGGTCTTGTATGTTTTCCATTTCCTAATAATTGCTCCCACAGTTGATTTCTTCAAACCAAGCTGCTTACCTATTGCAGATTCAGTCTTCCCAGCCTGGTGCAGGTCTACAATTTTGTTTCTTGTGTCCTTTGACAGCTCTTTGGTCTTGGCCATAGTAGAGTTTGGAGTGTGACTGTTTGAGGTTGTGGACAGGTGTCTTTTATACTGATAACAAATTCAAACAAGTGCCAGTAATACAGGTAACGAGTGGAGGACAGAAGAGCCTCTTAAAGAAGAAGTTACAGGTCTGTGAGAGCCAGAAATCTTGCTGGTTTGTAGTTGACCAAATACTTATTTTTCCACCATAATTTGCAAATAAATTCATTAAATCCTACAAATTGATTTTCTGGATTTTTTTCCCCTCATTTTGTCTGTCATAGTTGAAGTGTACCTATGATGATAATTACAGGCCTCATCTTTTTAAGTGGGAGAACTTGCACAATTGGCTGACTAAACACGTTTTTGCCCCTGTGTGTGTGTGTGTACACTCCTTCAAATGAGTGGATTCTGTTATTTCAGCCACACCTGTTGCTGACAAGTGTCCACATACTTTAGGTAACGTGCATCTCTAACTCTCAGATAGAGCTTGGGTGGTATACCATGGTATTTGGAAAATGCAATGGGATGGTTTTTCAATACTGTCAACTATTTCTGTGAAGTTTTTCCAATAAATGTGAATATTTGTAGCTACATTAAGTTAACAGCTGCTGTCAACTTGTGTAATAAGTTAAGAGATGACACAGATTGCATTTTTAATTTCACCTGTCACATTATATTACATTATGAAGCTTACCGTAGTTCCCCAGAACAGTCACGTGTTTCTTTGAAAATGGAGAAAGAGATGGTGAGTTTATAGCGTTCTATCGCTGAGTCTCTGAGGCGCACATGAGGTGATGAAGTTACTTGGCAAATATTTAGTAGTGAATTGCATTACATCTCACATCTTATGGCTTTCTGGCAGAGGTCTGGAAGAGTTCTGTACAGCTGCCATTTTTTTTTTTCACTGCTTCCCACACTTTTTCTTTTCTTTCTCTGTTCTTCTCTCATCTGCTCCATGTACACATTCTGCTCTTCCTTCAGAAAAGCATGCATCAACTTTTATTTACACCATTTCTCTCGTTCATTTTCACTTGTAAATGTCCACACTCACACACAATGACATTCGGTAGCTGCTAGCTATGCTTGTATAACTTTGAGCTGGATTTGCCGATCTTTGCAATTAGTTTGTTCTTGCTCGTTAGATAAATGCTAACTGTGCTTTGATTTTGCTCATATTTTGTCAGCATCATGGTAGGCCCCATGGACTGCCCCCTTGTGTGCTATGTTGGTAATACATTAAATCCCATAATGAGAAGACAGTGTGACGCTATGAAAATCTGCATACTTGCCCAAGCCTTATACTGTATTTTTATTATTGTATTTATATTTTTAAATAGCACCCCTTGTTTGCACACTCGGTAATACTGTATGGTATAGAAACGGTATTAATCTGGATACTGCCTAACCCTAGTGTATGGTTATGAAGGGGATTTGCCCTCAATCTCAAGTAACTTTTTCCCACATTTTAAACTGTTCCCTAATTTCTAGATACATGACTACCGGTAATAACTAGACTATGTTATTGCATACTTTGAGAAACTCCTTTCTGTTCTCCCATCAGTTTTGTCTGCCCAAAGTGGAGAAAGAGCAGTATGAGAAGGAGGAACATCCAGACACTCAGCAGGAGATCCTGAAGAAGGTGGTGGTAGGATTGCCTGTCTTTACACGCACTGGGACAGGAGGTGAGAATCTTACTGCCACCCAACTCTCCATGTCTACATCCAACATGGTTGCCAATTAGAATTTGTGCTATTTTATGTATTTGGGATATACAGTAAGGTCCCAAATTATTGGCATCCTTGATAAAGTTATGAAAAAAAGACTATAATACAAATACTGAGCTACATTGTATGATCCACAAGGATCATAATTAATACATATACTAATACAATTGCTCAGATTTTGTTTACAAGTTATACAAAAACATCTCAAAGCTAGGTGTCAATTATTGGCACCCCTGGTTTCAATACTCAGGCACCCTCTCGAGCAAAATGGCACTGAGCCTTTTCCTCAAATGTTTAATGAGATTGGAGAACACATTGGGAGGGATCTCAGACCATTACTCCATACAGAATATGTCCAGATCCTTGATATCCTTCTGTCTGCGCTTATGGACTGCCCTCTTCATATCATACCACAGGGTTCATGTCCGGAGACTGAGATGGCCACTGAAAAATGTTGTTTTTGTGGTCAATAAACAATTTCTTTGTGGCTTTTAATTACTTCTTGGGGTTATTGTCTTGCTGGAAGAGCCCAAGTTTCAGCTTCTTGGCAGAGGTTTTTTGGCTAAGATGCCCTCCCATGTAGCGCAGCAGTCTAAAGCACTGCATCTCAATGCTTGAGGTGTCACAACACAGACCCTGGTTCAAATCCGGGGTGTATCACAACCAGCCATGATTGGAGTCCCATAGGGCGGCACACAATTGGCCCAGTGTCGTTCGGGTTTGGCCGGTGTAGGCCGTCATTGTAAATAAGAATTTGTCCTTAACTGACTTGCCTAGTTACATGAAATAAATTACTTCACCTCCAGGTGTTACATTTGTTTGCTCTCAATAAAGGCTTTTTTTTTTTTTAAACTTATAAAGAGCCTGTTGGTGTGTAATTGGAGACTTGGTGACCTGAAAATGCAACAAAGTTCTGTAATTGTCCACCTTTGGCCCTTGGTTTTGTCTTTGCGTGGGGACAACATACACTTGTGTCCAATACCAGGCAAGTTTACCATTGTTCCAGTGGTTTTAACTTATGGCTGCAGAGGCCGTATTGAGTAGCTTGGATGAAGGGTGCCCAGAGTAAACTGCCTGCTCCTCAGTCCCAGTTGCTAATATATGCATATTATTAGTAGTATTGGATAGAAAACACTGAAGTTTCTAAAACGGTTTGAATGATGTCTGTGAATATAACAGAACTCATATGGCAGGCAAAAACCTGAGAAGAAATCTAAACAGGAAGTGGGAAATCTGAGGGTGGTCGATTTTCAAACCAGCCCCTATTGAATACACAGTGGGATAGTGGTTATGTTGCACTTCCTAAGGCTTCCACTAATGTCAACCGTCTTTAGAAACTTGTTTGAGGATTCTACTGTGAAGTGGGACCGAATGAGAGTGGAATGAGTCAGAGGTCTGCCAGCAGTCCCGCGCTGGTCACGCGTGTTTCACATGAGGCAGATGTGTTCCTTTGCTTTTCTGAAGACAAAGGAATTCTCCGGTTGGAATATTATTGAAAATGTTATGTTAACACCCTTAAGATTGATTCCATACATCGTTTGACATGTTTCTATGGACAGTAACTGAACTTTTTTACATTTTGTCTGCAACTAGGGAACTCAATGAGTTTGGATTTGTTTACCAAACGTGCTAACAAAAGTAGCTCTTTGGACAAATGATGGCCATTATCAAACATATCAAGCATTTAATGTGGAATTAGGATTCCTGGGAGTGCATTCTGATGATCATCAAAGGTAAGGGAATATTTATGTTATTTCTGTTGACTCAAACATGGCAGATATCTCTCTTTGTTTTCTGAGTGCCGTTCTCAGATTATTGCATGGTTTGCTTTTTCCGTAAAACCCTTTGAAATTTGACACAGCGGTTGCATTAAGGAGAAGTGTATCTATATTTCCATGTCTAACAATTGTCAACAATTTTCATTGACATTTATAATGAGTATTTCTGTAAATTGATGTGGCTCTCTGCAAAATCACTGGATGTTTTTGGAACTACTGAACACAACGCGCCAATGTATACTGAGATTTTTTGATATAAATATGCACTTTATTGAACAAAACAGTCCTATGAGTGTCATCTGAAGATCATCAAAGGTTATTGATTCATTTTATCTCTATTTGTGCTTTTTGTGACTCCTCTCTTTGGCTGAAAAAATGGCTGTGTTTTTCTGTGGCTTGGCTCTGACCGAACATAATCGTTTGGTGCTTTCGCTGTAAAGCCATGGAAGGCCACTAAAGTTATTTAAGCTGAGAGAGAAAAAAGTATAATGTTAATGCAGATCAATTGTTTGTTTTTATAAGAATCTTTAGGAGTGCCAATTTAGACTCCTATAATTGAGACGAATGACTTGTTAAACAATCTATTTCACTGAGCAATTGTATTAGTATAAAATAATATTTCCATATTGACTGTAGTTGAAACACAAGCTTTAGATTTAATGATGATTGATCAGGTGTTCTCCACAGCCGTCCGGTACTGTGACCGCTGTCTGGTGATCAAACCCGACCGCTGCCACCACTGCTCCACCTGTGACATGTGAGTTCAGTTCAATTACTGTGGGGTTCAGATGAGATGCACCATGGGGTTGTCGTATCTTTTTGGGTGCTTCAACTCCAAAGTAATATACTCTAGGGTGTTCACCCATAAAAGGACTAATTCATTCAAGGTTTATACAAATGTCCGCTCAGAGAATTCTATCAGAAAAACACGTGTCCAAACCTCATGTCTTTACTATGTGACCAGCCAGTCTCCAGACCTTAATCCGATAGAAAATCTGGAAGGAGCTGAAGGTTCGAGTTGCCAAACGTCAGCCTCCACCTTTGTGACTTGGAGAAGATCTGTAAAGAGGAGTGGGACAAAATCCCTACTGAGATGTGTGCAAACCTGGTGGCCAACTACAAGAAACGTCTGACCTCTGATTGCCAACAAGGGTTTTGCCACCAAGTACTGTCATGTTTTGCAGTGGGGTCAAATACTTATTACCCTCATTAAAATGCAAATCAATTTATAACATTTGTGTTATTCTGTCTCTCACTGTTCAAATAAAACTACCATTAACATTAGACTGATCATTTCTTTGTCAGTGGGCAAACGTACAAAATCAGCAGGGGATCAAATACTTTTTCCCCTCACTGTACATAAGATGATTATTTGTAATGAAATCCGCTGTATATTAAACTAAATAGAGATGAAATGTATATTTATTTACAAAGTTAAGAGACTGATTTTCAATATCCACCCTCCGCAAAAACAATCTGTTCCCATTTTCTTTTTGTATTTCGGAGTCCTTCCCTTTAAATTGCCATAGAAACGCCCCTCAACATAAATTGATTGCCATTATAGGCTATGAAATCCAAAGATCTGGAGTTGAAAATGAGTTGGTCTTCGGTTGCTTTACTGTTGGCATGACACAGGACTGATGGTCTATCAAGTTGATTTCAATTGTTCCAACCAGAAAATGTACCGCCTCACAATGCCAAATATGGAAGACGGTACAACCAAGAGCGGCGCATTAAACTAGTAACGTCCTATATACTTTGTTTTTCATGCTGTCATACTCCCCCTCTCTTTCAGGTGTGTACTGAAGATGGACCATCACTGTCCATGGTATGTAACAGTCCATTCGTGAAGTATAGATGCTTAGCAAAGTACACTCATGACCATACCGCTCAGACATATGCCTGCCCTCATTTGAAGTCTATTGTTAAAACTGACTTGATAGTGATTTGGATCAGTGGAGCGTTTCATCCTGTCCATTCTACTGCATGAGCGTATTATATCTGTCTGGTATAGTGATGTGGAAAGGATTACTCCGCTCTCAGAAAGAGACCGAGCAGCACAAGCCACGTTGACTTTTGTTTTCTCTGTGTTTCTCTCTCAGGGTGAATAACTGTGTTGGATTTTCAAACTACAAGTTCTTTGTCTTGTTTCTGGCCTACTCCATGCTGTATTGTGCATTCATCGCTGCTACCGTACTGCAGTATTTCATCAAATTCTGGACAGTAAGTAATACTGTAGCTGCCTGGCCTTTCTTCCTTAACTAGCTAGAACTTAGTTGAGTGTTAACCAATGAAAGCAGTAAGATCCCTGATAGCATGTTCCAATTAGCCAATACCCCAAATCGTCTACATAAACCACCTCAAACTTGAGCAGTCTGCATGTCAGGAGAAATTTGTGTGAATCTGGTTTATATTTAGCTGTGTGATTTGCAGTAGGGTATAGTGTGGAAAGGGGGGGTGGAACATGTGCAATTGTGCTAACATTCTGGAGGACATTGAGCAGGTGCCGATAGTTTTGTAATACTGTCCTTCTCTTTCTTTCTTTTTTTGTCTCTAAGATTGTGTAACTTTCTTAATTTCTGCACTAATCGTCTGCCTGCCTCTAATACTTTGCCTAAAGCTTTGCCGATGGAGATCTGTTGGGGATTGTCCTCAGGTAAAATGTGAGATTGTCACCGTCTGATCATTGTGGTTAGTCAAAAAGAAAGGTTGCACTTCTTAGAGTAGCCTATTGTCACTAAGGAAAGGTCAAGAAGCTCAACCCATAATGGCATTCACAAGGCTTCTCTCTCAGTGTACCAATTGCTGTTGAACAATTCTCTTCAGTATGTGTCAAACACTGTCTTGCAACATAAGCTTTTGTCTGTTCCCGTTGTCTGTAAAACTAGGCCTCTGTCCTTGCTTGTGTTCTATGCTGCCTTGCTTGTGACAATGAATGTCCACTGTCATCTTGGCCAAACTGAGGGCGAGTGTGGAGTCGGACAGGGTTGGTTGGTTTAGCATGTCGTATTTTGCCTAACAACCAAAAGGCCTATACTGTATGTAGTACCTTTCTGGAGCCATTCACTTGAACGGTCATGTAGGCTAAGCGTCTGCTACTCCAGAATGAGGTCTTCATAGGTCGTTTTACAACTGACTGATGTGTCATATCCTGTGCGTCTGTGCAGAAGGTGAACGTTACTACTGTATGTGGTGGATGAAGAGTATGACGTCACTAACAGCTCTTCTCTCTCTCTTCCCTCAAGAATCAGCTGCCTGACACTCACGCCAAATTCCACGTGTTGTTTCTGTTTTTTGTGGCGGCCATGTTCTTCATCAGCATCCTGTCGCTTTTCAGCTACCATCTCTGGCTTGTGGGAAAGAACAGGACCACCATAGGTAGCTGCCATGCCTCACCACACTCGACACAGTAACTCATCCACTATTGTCTTGATTGATTGTTGACACCTTCTTTTATTGTTGGTTATAATTAGTGATTCAGAACCTATTCCCTGAATATTTTTGGTCAAATAACTTGAGCATAGATTAGGATTTTTTTTTTCTTCTAATTTGGCACACAGAAACTCGATGGCATGGGTAACTTGGTCCAAAAGAATGTCACCAATTGGCCTATTTCTGGCGCTGTTATAAGCAGTCTCACTTAAACCCTCATAGCCTTCGCCCTGTTTGACTTAGACTTCAAACCAATTATATGTAAACTCAGCAAAAAGAAACTGCCAACTGTTTATTTTCAGCAAACTTAACATGTGTAAATATTTGTATGAACATAACAAGATTCAACAACTGAGACATAAACTGAACAAGTTCCACAGACATGTGACTAACAGAAATGGAATAATGTGTCCCTGAACAAAGCGGGGTCAAAATCAAAAGTAAGTCTGTATCTGGTGTGGCCACCAGCTGCATTAAGTACTGCAGTGCAGCAGCTCCTCATGGACTGCACCAGATTTGCCAGTTCTTGCTGTGAGATGTTACCCCACTCTTCCACCAAGGCACCTGAAAGTTCCCGGACATTTCTGGGGCAAATGGCCCTAGCCCTCACCCTCCGATCCAACAGGTCCCAGACGTGCACAATGGGATTGAGGTCCGAGCTCTTTGCTGGCCATGACAGAACACTGACATTCCTGTCTTGCAGGAAATCATGCACAGAATGAGCAGTATGGCTGGTGGCATTGTCATGCTGGAGGGTCATGTCAGGATGAGCCTGCAGGAAGGGTACCACATGAGGGAGGAGGATGTCTAGTGTGGACAGTCTGATCACTGATGGAGGGATTGTGCGTTCCTGGTGTAACTCGGGCAGTTGTTGCCATCCTGTACCTGTCCCGCAGGTGTGATGTTCAGATGTACCGATCCTGTGCAGGTGTTACACGTGGTCTGCCACTGTGAGGACGATCAGCTGTCCGTCCTGTCTCCCTGTAGCGCTGTCTTAGGCGTCTCACAGTACGGACATTGCAGTCATCTGCAGTCTTCATGCCTAAGGCACGTTCACGCAGATGAGCAGGGACCCTGGGCATCTTTTGGTGTTTTTCAGAGTCTGTAGAAAAGCCTCTTTAGTGTTCTAAGTTTTCATAACTGTGACCTTAATTGCCAACCGTCTGTTAGCGTCCTAACGACCATTCCACAGGTGCATGTTCATTAATGGTTTATCGTTCATTGCACAAGCATGGGAAACCGTGTTTAAACTCTTTACAATGAAGAGTTGTGAAGTTATTTGGAATTTTACGAATCATCTTTGAAAGACAGGGTCCTGAAAAAGGGACAATTCTTTTTTTTTTTTTGCTGAGTTTAGGTGTCTTTCCTCCATCAGGATATCATTTGAAAAACTTTGGGGGCAAAACTTCTCATGAACCATAAGTCCACGTATTATGTAGGTTCATGGTACATATCTTTTCTCCAACTGAGTTATTAAGAGATGGCTGAGTTTTTTGGGGGATAAATTAGGACATCGGATTTCACATGTCCATTTAAATCCACTCCATTAATGGCCTATCAACTTTTTAGGGTCATCAAAGACATTACCATGGTGAAACCGGTTTGGCATTGATATCTTAAAATTAAGGAAATGATTAACAATTCACTTTTGACTGTAATAATAATCATACACAATCTTCTCATGGACTAAATGTCTGATGCCTTCCAAAGGTGATCTTTGGAGTCAACACTGGTCCATAAAGAGTTTGAGAAAATAGCATTTATGGATTCAAAGATGACCACATTATACCAGTAGATGCATATTAGCACATACGCTAAACATACTTAACAAATCTTCTTCTCATGAAACCATAGGACCAAAATACATGACAAAACTTAGTTTGAGAGAAACTAAGGGATTGGTCAAAAGATGGTTGGGTTATTGAAAAAAACAAGCATCTGATTTACATGTGTCAATTTAAATCAACCTGAGACTTATCACTATCCTGGATGTCCCTAAGATGAACCACACTGAATGTGGTATTTATATCTATAAAAACAAGGGAACCATTTAACAATACATTCCTTGCATATGTAACACTAATGCTCAATTTGCAATCATCTTCTCCTCATGAACCATACGTCAGATTCACTCCACATTCCACGTCAGACGGGACACCTGTTGACAACTTCCTGTGAAATTGGAGGGCGGGCAATTAAAAAAATAATCATACAAATTATGAATATTAAACATTTTGGTACATAAAGTATCTTGTTAATCTAACTGCATTGTCCGATTTACAATAGGCTTTACAGCGAAAGCATAACATGCAATTGTTTGAGGACGGCGCCCCACATCAACATGTTTTTCAACCAGCACAGGCTTCATAAAATCACAAATAGCAATTTAAATAATCACTTACTTTTTGATAATCTTCCTCTGTTTGCAATCCAAAGGGTCCCAGCTATAACATGCATGGTCGTTTTGTTAGAAAATCCTTCTTTATATCCCAAGTCTGTTTAGTTGGCGCCATCGATTTTGAGTAATCCACTCGTTCAACATGCAGACAAAGGAATCCAAAAAGCTACCGCTAAACTTTGGTAAAACAAGTCAAACTACTTTTCTAATTAATCCTCAGGTATCCTAAAATGTAATTAAACTATACATTTAATACGGAAAGAAGTATGTTCAATAGAAAAGTAAAATTAGCAGCCATGCATCATCTCGCACGCACAGACTGTTTTCCAGCTATGACTCCCAGTGCCAAAACTCAAAATTCTTCGTTGTTTGGGGAGAAACAAGCCTAAAATCTCGAACAAAGACTGACATCTAGTGGAAGCCATAGGAATTGCAAACTGGGAGCTGGATTTGACATACATTCTAATGAAATGGAATGGCACCATTTCTCACCAGGCCTATAAGAAATGAACTGATGGGGTCATGAATTTTGGTATGCTTCTTCACATTTGAGCAGACTCTTATCCACAGCAACTTACAGGAGCCCCCCGACTAGTCGGCTCAGGGATTCGGACCAGCAACCTTTCAGTTACAGGCCAAATCCTCTTAAACGTTAGGCTACCTGCTGTATATAATACCTGTGAATATAAAGTCACTGCAGCCTTAGATGGCTGCACCAGACCTGTTGGTGTCTCTATAGATGTCATTAGCACCAGTGGCACCATGGGATACTGGAGCAGTAATTATTGATCAGGTGGACTTTGTCTCATGCAAATCAATGTTAGATTTTAATTGTGCAGATGAATAATGTGAAATATCATGATTACTTTCTGTGTAATCGCACATTGTTGCCGTATTATGTGGCCTGAACATAGTGGAGTAATTTATTTGGGAAAGTAGAAGTTCTGCCGCTTGCGCAGTCGGCGTATTACAGCTGTGAAAGTATACTGAAGAATTTTTTTGATTTTGATTTTTTTTAAAGCTAATGTGGAGTGTACCAACGGAGATTGAAGTAATTAAGAAACAGATGACCAAAAATAAAGTCCCAGAATTCAAAATTGACCGCAAAATATAGCCTATACCAATACACCACTGGAGGGGAGGTTGGTGACATGTTAATTGGGGAGGAAGGGCTCATGGTAACTGCTGGGGCAGAATGAAGTGGAATGGTATCAAATGCATGGTTTCAATGCGTTTGCCATTCCGTTCACTCCTTTCCCAGCCATTATTATAAGTCATCTCAACACGCTGAAAATATTTCAAGTCATCAACCATACGTCAAATTGACCACAGAATTGGTATGTAAACTCAATACATTAAGTAATGTCTTTAAGAATGATTACCCACTGCATTCAAAGATACAGCACTAGACTTAACTTCACTTATGTCATCCTTGTGGTATTGAGCGATAAACATTCATGTGTTCGCTGATTGTACTTAAATGAAGATGGTTCCTACTGTACATATTGTTATCCAACTTATCTCATCTCCTTTCTGTCATCCTGTGAACCCTGTTCATTGCTGCTTGCAACTAATATTTTGTATTTATTTCAGAGGCTTTCAGGGCTCCTGTCTTCAGAAATGGCCCAGACAAGAATGGCTTCTCTCTGGGATTCAGTAGGAACATGGCTGAGGTCTTTGGAGACCAGAAGAAGTACTGGATGTTTCCCATCTACACCAGGTGAAAACACAGTCACCTATCCATCTATTCTGTTGGAGCTTTAGAATCGTTTTGCATCTTAGTCAGTACTGCCTTTTAGTCAATAAAACCATAGTTTGAGTTTCACTGTAGGTATTTAAATGCCTAATGCCCCCCGCCCCTTGTGCTCTTCTTTCGCTCTGTCAGTCACGGTGATGGTAACAGTTTTGTCACCCGGTTGGTGAACTTAGATCCTGAACAGATAGCTGTGGGCCTCCAGATCAACGGCAAAAGGTTATTCATGATTTCTTTCATTCCTGATTCAGTAAATGATCTCGCCTCATTCATGAAGTTTAAACCGGCCTTGTCCTGAAACAGCTCTGTAGATTGTCCTGCAAGCCCCAAGCATGTCCTTGGCGACACCATCAACCACATTGAGGACCATCAGGATGGCAGCTTCGACAAAACTGGTATGTAGATCCCTGTGTTGTCATATAGCCCTGTGCCTGTGAGCTTGAGCTGCCTGAACCTTGACCTCTCACCCTTGTGTTTCAGATGTAGCCGAGACGGTCACAGTCACCATAGAGAGCGAGTCATAGACAGGTAAGCCTATGGATGACTCCCGCTGAAGTTAGGCGTTTCTTACAGAGCTTAGAGAGGAAACTGATGACCACCCATGCATGATCTTTGATTACCGAGTTGGCTCAAATCTGCCAAGAGACAACGGAGCCATCAACTGTGATGCCTTACAACCTGCAGAATCTGTCTAAACAAAAAACACCCCTTATCACCTGCAGCACCCCTACTACCATGGACAAATGTCAAGTAACAGCTCTTGTATGGACATATTTTCTATTGCCATGCTTACATCTGCCAAACAGCATTCCTGGTATGATGGACACAACCTGGACTGTCATGGACGCTACATCTTACATCACCCGTCTTAAGTCCTCACCAAGCACATACACTCTGACACTTCATCTTTGTTTTTAACCAAAGCTTTTTTTTGTAACTATGATTAATCTCTGGGTCTACTCTGTTATTCAAGCTAAAAAAAGTAGACTCTTTGCACTAGCTTAGATTATTTCAGGAAAAGTGCAGGAAAATAATTGCTTTACACTTATACACCTCAGTCGAATTAGTATTCACTTTCTTTATTGGTAAAATGTTTACTGTTTCTCTCCCCAGAAACTCAGTTACTGGCTTTGATTGGGTTATGCCCAGGGAATGCAATGTTCAGGGCCTCAAGATGCAACGTCTCAGTTGACTGTAGCATGTACTTTACATTTGAACCCTGTGGAGGGCGCTAAGCATATCCATTGATTTCAACAGGCCATACAGTTTTACAGTAGGTTTGCATGAAAAAAGGCTTTGTAGGACCCTATGCCAAATCCTTTCCTGCTCAACATCGTAATTTAAAGCTAGAACACTTAGTTTTTGGGATTATAAATGAATGATCTCATTGATTCTTCAATATAACCTATAAATGACTCGTGAGTTTAGTTCAACTGTCATACATACCCCTACAGATTTATTTTTTACTATGTTTGTAAACAACAAATGTAAATGCACTATAGCTTCAGAAAATGTTTAAAACTATCCTTTTTATATTTTTGACGATAATTCCTTGCATCCATAGCTCTGTCTATGAATTTGAGTGGTTACATTTCTCCAGGCCCATCCCTCAGCTTTTTTACCAAAACTGAGGCAGGGTAACACTTTGTCATTGTTTCAACTGCTGATTCTAGCTTTTAAATGTGCCTGCAGTTAAGTTGTTCAGATTTATTATTATTTTTTCTGTTGTATGGAAGGACAAAGGTTAAGTACAGTGCCATAGTAAATGGTTCACCTTAGCATGGTGTAATTACTTTAAAATTTCTGTTTGCAATTTTAAACAGTTGATTTTTGCTAATACACATTTGAAGTGTCACACACATGACCCTAATGACGCAGGGCCAAATCCTAACTCTAGATCCATGTTTTGCAAAATTGTGATCTACAGTACCGGTCAAAAGTTTGGACACACCTACTCATTCCAGGGTTTTTCTTTATTTTTTACTATTCTCTACATTGTAGCACAACAGTGAAGACATCAAACCTATAAAATAACACATGGAATCATGTAGTAACCAAAAAAGTTAAGCAAATCAAAATATATTTCAGATTCTTCAAAGTAGCCACCCTTTGCCTTGACAGCTTTGCACACACTTGGCATTCTCTCAACTAGTTTCATGAGGAATGCTTTTCCAAAAGTCTTGAAGGACTTCCCACATATGCTGAGCACTTGTTGGCTGCTTTTCCTTCACTCTGCAGTCCAACTCATCCTAAACCATCTCAATTGGGTTGAGGTCAGGTGATTGTGTAGGCCAAGTCATCTGATGCAGCACTCCATCACTCTCCTTGGTCAAACAGCCCTCACACAGCCTGGAGGTGTGTTTTGTGTCACTATAATTTGTTTTTCAACAGGACAGTCACAATAAGCGCAAACCAGATAGTACTGCTGTGGTAGCCATGCTGGTTAAGTGTTCCTTGAATTTGAAATCACATGACGGTGTCACCAGCAAAGCACCATCACACCACCTATATGCTTCACTGTGTGAACCACACATGCAAAGATCATCCGTTCACCTACCCTGCGTCTCACAAGGACAAAGCGGTTGGAACGAAAAATCTCACATTTGGACTCGTCAGACCAAAGGACAGATTTCCACCGGTCTAAAGTCCATTGCTTGTTATTCTTGGCCCAAGCAAGTCTCCTTAATTGTGTCCTTTTTAGTAGTGGTTTCTTTGCAGCAATTTGAGCAGGAAGACCTGATTTCACGCAGTCTCTGAACAGTTGATATTAAATGAGTCTGTTACTTGAACACTGAAGCGTTTATTTGGGCTGCAATTTCTGAAGCTGGTAACTAATGAACCTATCCTCTGCAGCAGAGGTAACTCTGGGTCTTCCTTTCCTGTGACGGTCCTCATGAGAACCAGTTTCATCATGGCGCTTGATGGTTTTTGCGACTGCACTTATAGAAACTTTCGAAGTTCTTAATTTTCTGCATTGACTGACCTTCACTTCTTAAAGTAATGGACTGTTTCTCTTTGCTTGTTTGAGCTGTTCTTGCAATAATATAGACTAAGCCCTATTTGGTAAAAGACAATCTTCTGTATACCCCTCTACCTTGTCACAACAACTGATCGGCTCAAACTCATTAAGAAAATTCCATAAATTAGCTTTTAACGAGGCACACCTGTTAAATGAAACGAAGTGGTACCTCACGAAGCTGGTTGAGAGAATTCATGAGTGTGCAAAGCTGTCAATGCAAAGGGTGGCTACTTTGGAGAATTTAATATATTTTTTTTTGATTTGTTTAAAACATTGGTTACTACATGATTCCATATGTTATTTCATAGTTGGTTTTCTGCAATGTAGAAAATAGCAACAAAATAATGAGTAGGTGTCCAAACTTGACTGGTACTGTATGTGATAGGTTTATCGCTTTCATCTCAAGAATTTGGTTGGGACTCAACAAGCAGTGCATTCGGAAAGTTTTCAGAACCCTTTTACTTTTCCCACATTTTGTTACATTACACCCTTTGTTCTAAAATGTATTTTAAGTTGTTTTTCCCCCTCAGTCTACACACTACCCCATATTCACAAAGCAAAAACGGGTTTCAAGACATTTCTGCACATGTATAAAAAAAAAAATATGTAAATGAAATCACATGAACATAAGTATTCAGACCTTTTACTCAGCACTTTGTTGAAGCACCTTTGGCAGCGATTACAGCCTCGCGTCTTTGTGGGCATGACGCTACAAGCTTGGCACACCTGTATTTGGGGAGTTTCTCCCCTTCTCTTCTGCAGATCCTCTCAGGCTCTGTCAGGTTGGCTTGGGAGCATCACTGTACAACTATTTACAGGTCTCTCCAGAAATGTTTGATTGTGTTCAAGTCTGGGCTCTGGCTGGGCCACTCAAGGACATTCAGAGACTTGTCCCGAAGCCACTCCTGCGTTGTCTTGGCTGTGTGCTTAGGGTCATTGTCCTGTTGGAAGGCAAACCTTTTTTTAAATTTCACCTTTTATTTAACCAGGTAGGCCAGTTGAGAACAAGTTCTCATTTACAACTGCAACCTGGCCAAGATCAAGCAAAGCAGTTTGACACATACAACAGTTACACATGGAATAAACAGTCAATAAATACAATAACGTCTATATACAGTGTGTACAAATGAGGTAAGATAAGGGGGTGAGGCAATAAATAGGCCATGGTGGCGAAGTAATTACAATATAGCAATTACACACTGGAATGGTAGATGTGCAAGTGGAGATACTGGGGTGCAAAGGAGCAAGAAAAAATACAGTATGGGGATGAGGTAGTTGGATTGGCTATTTATAGAATGGGCTATGTACAGGTGAAGTGATCTGTGAGCTGCTCTGTCAGCTGATGCTTAAAGTTAATGAGGGAGATATGAGTCTCCAGCTTCAATGATTTTTGCAGTTCGTCCCAGTCATTGGCAGCAGAGAACTGTAAGGAAAGGTGGCCAAAGGAAGAATTGGCTTTGGGGGTGACCAGTGAGATACCTGCTGGGGAGTGTGCTATGGGTGGGTGCTGCAATGGTGACCAGTGAGCTGAGATAAGGCAGGGCTTTACCTAGCAAAGACTTGTACATGACCTGGAGCCAGTGGGTTTGGCCGCGAGTATGAAGCGAGGGCCAGCCAACGAGTGTACAGGTCTCAGTGGTGGGTAGTATAAGGGGCTTTGGTGACAAAATGCATGGCACTGTGATGGATTGCATCCAATTTGTTGAGTAGAGTGTTGGAGGCTATTTTGTAAATGACATGGCCAAAGTTGAGAATAGGTAGGATGGTCAGTTTTACGAGGGTATGTTTGGCAGCATGAGTGAGGGATGCTTTGTTGTGAAATAGGAAGCCGATTCCAGATTTAACTTTGGCACCCCCATAGACACTGCCTGAGGACCGAACAACAGGCCCTCCGATTTGACACACTGAACTCAATCTGACAAGTAGTTGGTAAACCAGGCGAGGCAATCATTTGAGAAAACAAGGCCCTTGAGTCTGCCAATAAGAATGTGGTGATTGACAGTCGAAAGCCGTGGCCAGGTCGACGAATACGGCTGCACAGTAATGTCTCTTAACGATGGCGGTTATGATATCATTTAGGACCTTGAGCGTGGCTGAGGTGCACCCATGACCAGATCTGAAACCAAATTGCATTGCGGAGAAGGTACGGTGGGATTCCAAATGGTAGGTAATCTGTTAACTTTGCTTTCAAATACCTTAGAAAGGCAGGGTAGGATAGATAATGGGTCTAGAATGTCCCTCTTTTGAAGAGGGGATGACTGAGGCAGCTTTCCAATCTTTGGGAATCTGACGATACAAGAGGTTGAACAGGCTAGTAATAGGGGTTGCAACAATTTCGGTCAGATAATTTTAGAGAGGGTCCAGATTGTCTTGCCCGACTGATTCTATAGGGATCCAGATTTTGCAGGTCTTTCAGAACATCAGCTATCTAGATTTGGGTGAAGGAAAAATGGGGGCCGCTTGGGCGAGTTGCTGTGGGGAGTGCAGAGCTGTTGACTGGGGTAGGGGTAGCCAGGAGGAAAGCATGGTCAGCCGTAGAAAAATGCTTTATTAAATTCTCAATTATAGTGTATTTAACGGTGGTGACAGTGTTTCCTAGCCTCAGTGCAGTGGGCAGCTAGGAGGTGTTCTTATTCTCCTTGGACTTTAGTGTCACAGAACTTTTGAGTTTGTGCTTCAGGATGAACATTTCTGCTTGAAAAAGCTAGCCTTGGCTTTCCTAACTGCCTGTGTATATTGGTTCCTAACTTCCCTGAAAAGTTGCATATCACGGGCTATTCGATGCTAATGCAGGGTGTTTTTGTGCTGGTCAATGGCAGTCACGTCTGGAGAAAACCAAGGGCTATATCTGTTCCTGGTTCTATTTTTTTTTTTTTGAATGGGGCATGTTTATCTAAGATTTTGAGGAAGGCACTTTTAAAGAATAACCAGGCATCCTCCACTGACGGGATGAGGTCAATATCCTTCCAGGACACCCAGGCCAGTTTGATTAGAAAGGCTTGCTCGTTGAAGTGTGTTAGTGTTTAACAGTGATGAGGGGTGGTCGTTTGACCGCAGACTCATTGCGGATGCAGGCAGTGATCGCTGAGATCTTGGTTGAAAACAGCAGAGGTGTATTTGAAGGGCAAGTTGGTTAGGATGATATCTATGAGGGTGCCCGTGTTTACAGATTTGGTGTTGTACCTGGTGGGTTCATTGATAATTTGTGAGAGATTGAGAGCATCAAGCTTAGCTTGTAGGATGGCCGGGGTGTTAAGCATGTCCCAGTTTAGGTCACCTAGCAGCACGAGCTCTGAAGATGGATGGGGGCAATCAATTCACATATGGTGTTCAGTGCACAGCTGTGGGCAGAGGGTGGTCTATAGCAAGCGGCAACGGTGAGCAACTTCTTTCTGGGAAGGTGGATTTTTAAAAGTAGAAGCTTGAATTGTTTGGGTAAAGACCTGGATAGTAAAGACAGAACTCTGCATGCTATCTCTGCTGTAGATTGCAACACCGCCCCCTTTGGCAGTTCTATCTTTGTCAGAACATGTTGTAGTTAGGGTTGGACATTTCAGGGTTTTTGGTTGTCTTCCTAAGCCAGGATTCAGACACAGCTAGGACATCTGGGTTGGCAGAGTGTGCTAAAGCAGTGAATAAAACAAACTTAGGAGGCTTCTAATTTTAACATGCATGAAACCAGGGCTTTTACAGTTACAGAAGTCAACAAATGAGAGTGCCTGGGGAATGGGAGCAGTGCTGGGGGCTGCAACCTTTACATAACCAGAGTAGGATAAGGGTATGGCTAAAGGCTATAAGAACTGGTCGTCTTGTACGTTCGGCACAGTAAAAGGAGCAGGTTTCTGGGCGAGAGAATAGGTTCAAGGCATAATGTACAGACAAAGGTATGGTAGGAAATGAGAACATTGGAGGTAAACCTAAGCATTGAGTAATGAGATATCGTCTCTAGAGATGTTTAAACAAGGTGATGTCACCGCATATATGTGGGAGGTGGCACTAAATGGTTGGTTAAGGCTTATTGAGCAGGGCTAGAGGCTCTACAGTGAAATAAGCCAATCACTAAACAGGACAGTAATGGACAAGGCATATTGATATTAGGGAGAGGCATGCGTAGCAGAGTGATCATAGGGGTCCAGTGAATGGTTGGGCTGGCTGGAGACATGGGGATTCAGAAATTCAAAGTAGGTATAGTGGACCAAGGAATTGGCCGATGGATCTATTCAGCTAACAGTCCAATATGCTCTAGACAGCTAGCGGACCGCGGCTAGAAGATGGGCAGTCAGGGGACTCTGTGGCGTACGGGCCAGTTGAGTACCCCCTCGAGCAGGTTACGTCAGTGGTCCAGTCGTGAAGGATCGGCGTGGTTCTGTACCGGCAGTAGAAGGGGTCTGGGTATTATAGCCCAGGAGTGGCTGATAGGCCTCTTCAGCTAGCCGGGAGAATGGGCCTAGCATGGGCTAGCTCCAGGCTAATTGGTGCTTGCTTCGGGACAGATGTTAGCCAGGAGTAGTCACTCTGGTTGCAGCTAGCTAGCTAGCTAGCTAGCTAGCTACGATCCGATGAAAAGGTTCAGAGCTTGTGGTAGTAATCTGGGGATATGGAGAGAAATGGGTCCAGTATACTCTGGTTTGAGTCGCATTGTACAAACTGGCGAGTGCTTTCCGAGCAGTGGTTAGCTAGCTACTAGCTAGTGAGTTGGCTAGCTTCTGTTGGGGGATTCTGGTCACGAGGTAAATAAAAATGAGAAAAAAACAGATCCACATCATATTGGTTGAGGCAGGTTGAAGGACAGTATTTTGAAGTTGAGATTGACAAAAATATGCGAGGAAAAACACATGGGACACGACAAGACGAAGGAGAAAGATGTCTGACCACTAGGCCATCTTGGATATATAACCTTGGCCCCACTCCAAGGCTCTGGAGCAGGTTTTCATCAAGGATCTCTACTTTGCTCTGTTCATCTTTCCCTCGATCCTGACTAGTCTCTCTGCCACTATAAAACATACCCACAGCATGATGATGCCACCACCATGCTTCACCGTAGAGATGGTGCCAGGTGTCCTCCAGACATGATGCTTGGCATTCAGGCCGAATAGTTAAATCTTGGTTTTGGTGATTCCAAACTTCTTCCATTTAAGAATGATGGCTGCCACTGTGTTCTTTGGGGGGACCTTCAAATGCTGCAGAAATGTTTTTCAGACCTCCAGGTCTGCGAATCAACACAATCCTGTCTCCGAGCTCTACAGACGATTCCTTCAACGTCATGGCTTGGTTTTTGCTCTGACATGCAGTGTTAACTGTGGGACCTTCGTGTGTTTCTTTCCAAATCATGTCCAATCAATTGAATTGACCACAGGTGAACTCCAAGTTTTAAACATCTCAAGAATGATCAATGGAAACAAGATGCACCTGAACTCAATTTCCAGTCTTATAAAAGGGTCTGAATACTTATGTAAATAAGAAATATATATATATATATATATATATATTATACACACACCCACCCAGTGGGGCAAACAATAATAATATTCAGCCACCAATTGTGCAAGTTCTCCCACTTAAGATGAGAGAGGCCTGTAATTTTCATCATAGGTACACTTCAACTATGACAGACAAAATGAGGGGAACAAATCCAGAAAATCACATTGTAGGATTTTTAATTAATTTATTTGCAAATTATGGTTGAAAATAAGTACTGTATATACACTGCTCAAAAAAATAAATGGAACACTTAACACAATGTAACTCCAAGTCAATCACACTTCTGTGAAATCAAACTGTCCACTTAGGAAGCAACACTGATTGACAAATGTCACATGCTGTTGTGCAAATGGAATAGACAACAGGTGGAAATTATAGGCAATTAGCAAGATACCCCCAATAAAGGAATGGTTCTGCAGGTGATAACCACAGACCACTTCTCAGTTCCTATGCTTCCTGGCTGATGTTTTGGTCACTTTTGAATGCTGGCGGAGCTTTCACTCTAGTGGTAGCATTAGACTGAGTCAACAACTCACAAGTGGCTCAGGTAGTGCAGCTCATCCAGGATGGCACATCAATGCGAGCTGTGGCAAGAAGGTTTGCTGTGTCTGTCAGCGTAGTGTCCAGAGCATGGAGGTGCCAGGAGACAGGCCAGTACAGCAGGAGACGTGGAGGAGGCCGTAGAAGGGCAACAACCCAGCAGCAGGACCGCTACCTCCGCCTTTGTGCAAGGAGCACTGCCAGAGCCCTGCAAAATGACCTCCAGCAGGCCACAAATGTGTATGTGTCTGCTCAAACGGTCAGAAACAGACTCCAAGAGGGTGGTATGAGGGCCCGACGTCCACAGGAGGGGGTTGAGCTTACAGCCCAACACCGTGCAGGACATTTGGCATTTGCCAGAGAACACCAAGATTTGCAAATTCGCCACTGGCGCCCTGCGCTCTTCACAGATGAAAGCAGGTTCACAATGTGCACATGTGACAGACGTGACAGTCTGAAGACTCCGTAGAGAACGTTCTGCTGCCTGCAACATCCTCCAGCATGACCGGTTTGGCGGTGGGTCAGTCATGGTGTGGGGTGGTATTTCTTTGGGGGGCCGCACAGCCCTCCATGTGCTCGCCAGAGGTAGCCTGACTGCCATTAGGTACCAAGATGAGATCCTCAGACCCCTTGTGAGACCATATGCTGGTGCGGTTGGCCCTGGGTCCTCCTAATGCAAGACAATGCTAGACCTTATGTGGCTGGAGTGTGTCAGCAGTTCCTGCAAGAGGAAGGCATTGATGCTATGAACTGGCCCGCCCGTTCCCCAGACCTGAATCCAATTGAGCACATCTGGGACATCGTGTCTCGCTCCATCCACCAAGTCTGTTGCACCACAGACTGTCCAGGAGTTGGTGGATGCTTTAGTCCAGGTCTGGGAGGAGATCCCTCAGGAGACCATCCGCCACCTCACCAGGATCATGCCCAGGCATTGTAGGGAGGTCATACAGGCACGTGGAGGCCACACACACTACTGAGCCTCATTTTGACTTGTTTTAAGGACATTACATCAAATTTGGATCAGCCTGTAGTGTGGTTTTCCACTTTAATTTTGAGTGTGCCTCCAAATCCAGACCTCCATGGGTTGATAAATTTGATTTTCCATTGATAATTTGATTTTATTTAAGAATATTTCATTCATTCAGATCTAGGATGTGTTATTTTAGTGTTCCCTACATTTTTTGGAGAAGTGTATATTTTATCCATTTTTAGAATAAGGCTGTAATGTAACAAAAGGGGGAAGGGTTCTGAATGCACTGTAAAACAGTGAGCTCCAAGTTTTGGGACAGCGACACACTTGTTGTTTTGGCTCTGTACTCCAGCACTTTGGATATGAAATGATACTATGAGGTGAAAGTGCAGACAGTCTGCATTCATTTGAGGGTATTTTCCTCCACATCGGGTGAACTGTTTAGAAATTACCACACTTTTTGTACATAGTCCCCTAAAATGTGGGAGACCTAAGTGAATTTGTTCCAAAACTTTTGTAGGTGTATTAAAGTTTTGTATTTGGTCCCATATTCCTTGCACACAATGATTACATCAAGCTTGTGACTCTATAAACTTGTTGGATGCATTTGCTGTTGGTTTTTGTGGTTTCAGATTTTGTGCCCAATGGAAATTAATGGCAAATAATGTATTGTCATTTCTGGAGTCACTTTTATCATATATAAGAAATAGAATGTTTCTAAACACTTCTAAATTAATGTGGATGCTACCATGATTATGGCTAGTCCTTAATGAATTACAAATAGTGCTGTAATTTCTAAACTGTTCTCCTGAGTCTTTTTATTCAAATACAAAATGCTGGAGTAAAGCGCCAAAACAACAAATGTGTCGCTGTCCAAATACATTTGGAGCTCACTGTAGTGTTTGAACATTGTACAGGATTGTTATTACATGAAGTATTTGTTTCTGTTTTTCCATTGTTTCTATTGCTTTTGACACCTTTCTGGGTTTGCAAACATTGCCGCACGAGGGCGACGCTGCAAGTTGGTAGCGGAACACGGGGGAGGTCTTACAGAACATGCTGCTTACGAGTGCATATCACACTACTTTTGGAGTATAGTTTGAGCTTAAGGCTCGTAATAATGTCCTGTTTTAATGTTTGTCATCGCAAATCAACTGCATTACACTTCAACCCGTAAAATGGCTCTTTGGCTATCTTTTGCTACAGCCTATAGCCATGAGCGTTAGCATTCTAGGTAACTGCTGCATTCAAAAGTTATTTTGCAAAGATCACAACCAAATATAATCTTAACTACTGTTCAAGAAAATGTCAAAACATCCAGTGTAAGCGTATGAGAACCTAAATGTATTGTTTAGGAGTAATAAAAATGTAAATTCAGGCAAATGGGCACAGATGGCTTTCTTACTGCCGCCAAGAGTCGTACGTGACGTCAGTGTGTCGTACTGGAAAAGGTACCGTGTACCGTGTCGTACTGTCCCCATCGCCATGTATTGTTTTTAGATGTCTCCTTTTTTTTCCTTTTTTTTAAAAGGGAGTTGTATGTCTGCAAGATATCTGTAAAGTATCACTTGCATAGGCAATAGGGAAGACTTAACATGGAACAATTAATCTTACATGGGAAATGTGTTTGAACTCAACCTCAATCTTTTGAGAATATGGAATAGGTATGTGTTCACTTTATGCAAAACACACTTCTTAAATTTCTGTCTTGTTTCTGATGTCTAACTTTGTCTGGTGTCCAAAGATGAAGGGGAAAAGGAAGGGTTTGAACAAAAATGTTTTATTAAAAGCACGTTTTTCCATGACGAATGCGGCTTTCTTTGACACTGATGATCCTGATTTTTCTAGCTGTTTTATTGTTTTGTCAGGGAAAAATGTACAATGTTGAACATGTACAGCAATATTTAATGTATTGAACCAAATGTGTTAATACCTGTAGGCCAATTTCCATGTGCAGTCTTGCGTCATGTCAGTATGGACGCAGACCACCAAAAGGAGGGTAAGAGCTAGGCATCGCATCTCAATGGAGAAATGATTTTATTTCAGAAGCTCTGCGATCTAAAGGACTATGATCTGTGTTTGGACTGTACAAGCTGTTTTGTTTACTGGGTGCATGTATGATGGCATAACACTCTATTGTGGCGTGAAAGCATCATGGCTTTAACCTTCTAGTTTGAGTAACTTACATTAATGACGGATATTTTGCGCTACGTTGTATAGTCACAAAATCTGTCGAAGTTTATTCGTGGCTCCATTTCCTTTGATTTAATATTAGTATTTTATTGAATCTGTTTGCATGCGTTAGAAAATACTAACGACATTTGTAGGACCCTGTCATACAGTTTTGGTTAATGTTTTTTCTTTTTATGTCCTCTAAATTGGGAAATAGTTTGCACAAAGTTTTGTACGTCTAATACAATTACATGTGTGTGTATTTATTAAAAATGTACACAATAATGTTTAATGGATTCTTACATTGTTAGAAACGATGTTGGTTGCCCATTTTTAGACTTGATTACCCTAGGCCTAGATCGTGCCATGATCAATAAGGGCAGGCACTGCTGAGATGCGAACTGAAGGCAGGAAGCTGGGAATAAGTGCTTTTTGTACATCCATTTTTTTTTATGCCTGAACAACATGGTTAACTTAACACAGGTATGTAAAATTGTTCTGCTCCTAGACAGCCAGAGGCAGCATCTTTTCACTGGATCACAGTGAATTGTCAAATGTTATTGATTTGTTTTAAAGACACTAGAAAGGCAGGTTTTTAATAACATCCATGGTATGACATATTTCCTGAGCCAGCCCAAGCCAGTAACCTTTGACTGGGTATTGGTGTTAGGTGATTCCATCTGAGACTCACTGTACCTTTTTTGCTCTCTGTGCCATATGTTATTTAAGTGTTCCCACAAAACCTGCATGCTGTGAAACTCACTACACACGTTTTTAAATTAGATACCCACTGAGTAAGGAAACCGTCTCACTTACAAAGTGGTTTTATTAAGACTTGTCTTCATTTTGAACACAGTCCGGATAACATTTTAGTTGGACCACTTTAAAGTACTACTTAAGTAGTTTTTTGGGGGGGGGCATCTGTGTTTTACTTTACTATTTTATATTTCTGACAACTTTTACTTCACTTTATCCCTAATGAAAATAATGTACTTTTTACTAAATTTGCCCTGACAACCAGAAGTACTTGTTTTATATTGTGAATGCTTAGCAAGACAAATGGTCTGATTCATGGACATATTGAGAACACGTGATCATCCCTACTGCCAGTGTTGGGGTGTGCCCCTGACGATCAATACATTTGAAAAGCAAGAAAATGGTGCTGCCTGCTTTGCTTAATATAAGGCATTTTAAAATATAATTGTACTTTTGATACTTAAGTATATTTTAGAAATGTATATTTTACTTTTGATATATACACTACCGGTCAAAAGTTTTAGAACACCTACTCATTCCAGGGTTTTTCTTTATTTTTACTATTTGCTACATTGTAGAATAATACTGAAGACATCAATACTATGAAATATTAAAAATAAAGAACTAAAACTTTTGACCGGTAGTGTAAGTATATTTAAAACCAAAATCTTTGAATTTTACTCAAGTAGTATTTAACTGGATGACTTTTACTTGAGTAACTTTCTATGAAGGTATCTATACTTTTACTCAAGTATGACAATTTGGGTACTTTTTCCACCACTGAATGTGACAAAAGCCAAGCAAAAAGAATCCACTGTCATGAGTCACTTAGTAAGTCACTTAGTAATTCTGTGGCAAAGTTTAGCAGTATAAGACTTTTCACACACATAGTGGGGTCGAGGAATGTCCATGACAAATATATAGGGAAGATCACAACCTTCTCTTTTGTTACTTTAAGACTTACATTAAGATGCGGCATCAGAAAGGCCTAGAAGATCATCAAGGACCCAGCCACCTGAGCCACGGACTGTACATCCCGCTACCATGTAGAAGGAGGAGAAAGTACAGTTGAATTAATACTGCGACTGAAAGACTGATAATCAGCTTATATCTCCAGGCCATCTGACTGTTAAACAGTCACCACTAGCCAGCCTCTGCCCAGTACCCTGGCCAGAACCTCAGACACTGTCACCACCCAGTTATCTACCCTGCACCTTAGACTGCTGCCCGATGTACACTACATAGTCATTGAACACTGGTCACTTTAATAATGTTTACATACTGTTTTACCCACTTTATATGTATATACTTTATTCTAGTCATGGCCCATCCTACATAACTACTGCTCTACACACCTTTTCAATTCACATACTGTCCATACACACCATTCACATACATATGGTACCAGTCAAAAGTTTGGACTCAAATCAAATCAAATTGGATTAGTCATATGTGCCGAATACAACAGTCAAATAATCAAATCAAACTGGATTAGTCGAATACAGCAGGTACCTTACAGTGAAATGCTTACTTACAAGCCCCCAACCAACAATGCAGTTTTTAAAAAACATTGAAAAGAATAAGAGAAAAGAAACAAGTAATTAAAGAGAAGCAGTAAAACAACAATAGCGAGACTATATACAGGGGGTTACCGGTACAGAGTCCATGTGCGAGGGCACCGGTTAGTTGAGGTAGTATGTACATCTTGGTAGAGTTATTGACTATGCATAGATGACGACAACAACAGAGAGTAGCATCAGTGTGAAGAGGGGGGCAGGAGGAGGAGGTAGAAGCTGTTTAGAAGCCTCTTGGACCTAGATTTGGTGCTCCGTTACCGCTTGCCGTGCGGTAGTATGGCAAGCGTGGCTGGGGTCTAGGGTGGCTGGAGTTTTTGACAATTTTTAGGGCCTCCCTCTGACACCACCTGGTAAAGAGGTCCTGGATGGCAGGAAGCTTGGCCCCAGTGATGTACTGGGCCGTTCGCATTACCCTCAGTAGTGACTTGCGGTCGGAGGCCGAGCAGTTGCCATACCAGGCAGTGATACAACCAATGCTCTCAATGGTGCAGCTGTAGAACCTTTTTGAGGATCTGAGGACCCATGCCAAATCTTTTCAGTCCCCTGAGGGGGAATAGGTTTTGTCATGCCTTCTTCACGACTGTCTTGGTGTACTCCTCAATGCAATCAGAGGAATCCCGGAACATATTCCGTTACTCTGGACCCTGATCTCTCTTTTGACGAACATATCAAGACTATTTCAAGGACAGCCTATTTCCATATATGTAACATTGCAAAAATTAGAAACTTTCTGTCCAAAAATGATGCAGAAAAATGAATCCATACTTTTGTTACTTCTAGGTTGGACTACGACAATGCTCTACTTTCCGGCTACCCGGATAAAGCACTAAATAAACTTCAGTTAGTGCTAAATCCAGCTGCTAGAATCCTGACTAGAACCAAAAAATGTGATCATATTACTCCAGTGCTAGCCTCCCTACACTGGCATCCTGTTAAGGCAAGGGCTGATTGCAAGGTTTTAATGCTAACCTACAAAGCATTACATGGGCTTGCTCCTACCTATCTTTCCGATTTGGTCCTGCCGTGCATACCTACACGTACGCTATGGTCACAAGATGCAGGCCTCCTAATTGTCCCTAGAATTTCTAAGCAAACAGCTGGAGGCAGGGCTTTCTCCTATAGAGCTCCATTTTTATGGAATGGTCTGCCTACCCATGTGAGAGATGCAGACTCGGTCTCAATCTTTAAGTCTTTACTGAAGACTCATCTCTTCAGTGGGTCATATGATTGAGTGTAGTCTGGCCCAGGAGTGTGAAGGTGAACGGAAAGGCTCTGGAGCAACAAACCACCCTTGCTGTCTCAAGGAAAACGTTATGTCTGGCGCTAACCCAACACCTCTCATCACCTCGAGAACACCATGTTTCTCATCGGCAGGAACTTTGAAACTGGTCAGAATTGAAGGAATGATGCTAAATACAGGGAAATTCTTGAGGGAAATATGTTTCAGTCTTCCGGAGATTTGAGACTGGGACGGAGGTTCACCTTCCAGCAGGACAATGACAGTAAGCATACTGCTAAAGCAACACTCGAGTGGTTTAAGGGGAAACATTTGAATGGCCTAGTCAAAGCCCAGACCTCAATCCAATTGAGAATCTGTGGTATGACTTAAAGATTGCTTTACACCAGCGGAACCCATCCAACTTGGAGGAGATGGAGCAGTTTTGCCTTGAAGAATGGGCAAAAATCCAAGTGGCTTGATGTGCCAAGCTTATAGAGACATACCCCAAAAGACTTCCAGCTGTAATTGCTGCAAAAGGTGGCTCTACAAAGTATTGACTTTGGGGAGGTGGGATAGTTATGAATGCCCAAATTTTCTGTTTTTTTGTCTTATTTCTTGTTTGTTTCACAATAAAAAATATTTAGCATCTTCGAAGTGGTAGGCATGTTGTGTAAATCAAATGATACAAACCCCCCCAAAATCCATTTTAATTCCAGGTTGTAAAGCAACAAAATAGGAAAAATGCCAAGGGAGGTGAATACTTTCATAAGCCACTGTATGAAAAATACAGATGGTAGATAGTGTGGTCTACAGCTTATCATGAGATACTCTACCTCAGGTGAGTAATAGCTCAATACTTCCTTAGATATCGTGCACCAACTGTTATATACAAAAAGACAGTCTGCCGCCCCTTGTCTTACCAGACGCCGCTGTTCTATCCTGCCGGTCTAGCGTGTAACCAGCTGTATGTTGATAATCTTTCAGCCACAACTCCGTGAAGCATTAGATGTTAGTTTTTAATGTCCCGTTGGTAGTTTAATGTTCTGCGTAGCTTGTCGATTTTATTTTCCAAAGATTGTGTGTTCGCTAGCAGAATGGAGGGAAGTGGGGGTTTATTCGATTGCCTACGAATTCTCAGAAGGCAGCACTTTGGCCCCTTTTTCTCGGCTGCCTCTTCACGCAAATCACGGGGATCTGGGCCTGTTCCCGAGAAAGCATTATATCCTTCGCCTCGGGCTCATCAGAGTCATGAAAGGAAAAAAAGGATTCTGCTCGTCCGTGGTGAGTAATCGCAGTCCTGATGTCTAGAAGTTATTTTCGATCATAAGAAACATTTTGTATTTGAGATTCTTTGCCTTGATGACAGCTTTGCACACTCTTGGCATTCTCTCAACCAGCTTCACCTGGAATGCTTTTTGAAGTTGAAGTTCCCACATATGCTGTGCACTTGTTGGCTGCTTTTCCTTCACTCTGTGGTCCAACTCATCCCAAACCATCTCATTTGGATTGAGGTCGGGTGATCTGATGCAGCACTCCATCACTCTCCTTGATCAAATAGCCCTTACACAGCCTGGAGGTTTGTTGGGTCATTGTCCTGTTGAAAAACAAATGATAGTCCCACTAAGTGCAAACCAGATGTGATGGTGTATCACTGCAGAATGCTGTGTTAGCCATGCTGGTTGTCACCTGCAAAGCAACCCCACACCATCACACCTCCTCCTCCATGCTTCACGGTGGGAACCACACATGCGGAGATCATCCATTCACCTACTCTGTGTCTCACAAAGACACAGTGGTTGGAACCAAAAATCTCAAATTTGGACTCATCGGACCAAAGGACAGATTTCCACCAGTCTAATGTCCATTGCTCGTGTTTCTTGGCCCAAGCAAGTATCTTCTTATTATTGGTGGTTTCTTTGCAGCAATTCAACCACGAGGGCCTGATTCACACAGTCTCCTCTGAACAGTTGATGTTGAGATGTTACTTGATGTCTGTTACTTGAGCTCTGTGAAGCATTTATTTGGGCTGCAATTTCTGAGGCAATTAACTCTAATGAACCTATTCTCTGCAGCAGAGGTAACTCTGGGTCTTTCTTTCCTATGGCGGCCCTCATGAGAGCCAGTTTCATCAAAGCACTTGATGGTTTTTGCGACTGCACTTGAAGAAACTTTCAAAGTTCTTCAAATGTTCCTCATTGACTAACCTTCACATTTTAAAGTAATGATGGATTGTTGTTTCTCTTTGCTTATTTGAGCTGTTCTTGCCATAATATGGACTTGGTCTTTTACCAGATAGGGCTATCTTCTGTATACACCCCCTACCTTGTCACAACACAACTGATTGGCTCAAATGTATTAATTAAGAAGGAAATAATTTCCACAAATGAACTTTTAACAAGGCACACCTGTTAATTGAAATGCATTCCAGTTGACTACCTCATGAAGCTGGTTGAGAGAATGCCAAGAGTGTAAAAGCTGTCATCAAGGCAAAGGGTGGCTAATTTAAAGAATCTAAAATCGAAATAGCAACCAAAAAACTGTTAAATCAAAAAACTATGTGATTCCATATGTGTTGTTTAATAGTTTATTATTCTACATTGTAGAAAATAGTACAAATTAAGAAAAACCCTTGAATTAGTAGTTGTGTCCAAACTTTTGACTGGTACTGTATACTGTTCTCGACAGTTCGTTCTAATACTTCAACTACTGTACATTGCATTTTAGTTGCACTGTTTATACACTGCGCATATTTATTTATATACTGCATTCTTGATTCATTAATATATCTACTGTACATATCATTCCTAGTATATCTTGTATAAATTCATCCGCAGTAGACACGTATAGATTGCATTTGGATTATTGTTACAGTGCTATTTGGGTTGTTAATTTGTTACGATTTTTTTATTTCATTGATTGTGTAACTTTTCCATTTTACTGCATTGTTAGCAAGTAGCATAAGCATTTCGCTGCACCCGCTATAACATCTGCTAAACTGTGTACGCAACCAATAAACTGATTTGGTGAGACTATTTGTTCAGGATGAATTGTTTGTCTTGGCGAAATAAAGCGGCAGTTTTAGATGGTTTTCTCCGCCAGGTCATGGCATTGAAGTGACACTAGTTTGTATCTCAAGGACATTCCCTTCACAGGCATGTGATTATAACCCCGATGGGATTTGAAGGGACAGAGTGTGACAGTGTCTACCGTGGGGGAAAGAACTCTCTGCCATCCACCGGAGTTGTGCGAATGGAGAGAAATGTGTGAGACGCCCATGTCTTTGGTGAAGCCACACATGACTATCTACCACCTGCAGATAGTCATTTGTGGCTTCACCAAAGACATGGGCTTCTCACACATCTTTGTTGGCAAAGCAAATGCTTGGCTTCTTATTCAGACAAGTGTCTTTTAGACTGTCTCTCTCTTCCTTTTCTCTTCATATTTTATTATTGCAAGCCTCAACGTTTGACTGTAATCCATCGAGGTCTGTTTTTGGATCATGGTCCAACTTCTCCCTTCACTTAATTTGTAACCAGGTAAGCCGATTAGACCTCATTTTCTCCTCCTACATACTACATAATCATGTTTTTCTTAGCTCAAATGCAATTATGCAGTTCAGTGATGACCCCTTACGAAGCCATCAATATTTAGTAGCTAAATCCCACTGCCTGACAGTCTTTATTCTGGCTACTGTTCATGGCGACAGATGCTGTGGGGCTAAAAGTGACAGAGATACACATCAGATGACAAGAATGACAAGAAAAAAACAATTCATTCTAGAGACATTTACGCGAGACATAAATAAGATTGGCAGAATGCTGAAATGAAATATCAGAGAGAGAGAGGTGATACTGTTTAAATAAATCCACAACTTTTAAGATTGTAGCCTGAACAATACTACATTATTTGTTTCCTTGGATTCATTCCTTTTATTCCTGTATATTGGCTGGCAAGATGACATACTCCTCAGTCAAAGGTCATTCTCCTGTGTGAATTGAAATACAATCTATGGACAAGTAATTCCACTGAGAGGTACAGGACACTACTGCTGGGCATTGGACGTCCCTGATAAGCAAGGTTGCTCAGTAAGTGCAGTAGTTCTAAGATTTGAATGAAAGGCATCTGCCATTCTCTATCCAGAGGTGGTCCCGTTGACTAGTAGACCCAGCTGTATTCACTGAGCTAACATCTTACTCATACCTTCATTCCTCAGAATTGAATTGCGGGCGAAGGTTCAATAGTCTACCTGTTGCTGTCCGCTTCCTCCCAGCTCAGCTCCTATAACTGCTGTCAGTGGGCAAGAGGTACGGATAGTTTATTTTATCCATTATTTCACCACCTGCGAGTCCATACGTTAGCGACTTCAACTGACCGGGGATATGGAAGAAGCCCTCAACAGCACTATACATCCGACCTGTTTACAAGAACCTCCGCTGGCTGTCGATATCATAAAGCGTGAGTGACACAGATTACATGATCTATCAGTTCGCAAATAGTGTTTCATTATAGATGTCGGTGTTATTTTTAAAGCACGTTATTATAACACATTTTTGGGACGCGGGAGCTGGTTTTTAATGTTTGATTTACTGCAGTAACTTAACTCTCAAGTTAGCAACATATTTTACATGTATCAATTACCAACTGGGGTCATTTTGAACGCAATAAGAAACTATTGGAAAAGCAACAATCGCAAAATATAAACTGTTTTCTTATCAAAACATCATTAGACATAATTAATGTTATCTTTAAAAAATGATAAACAGACCGCTATTTTAGCAAAATTACAATAATTAGCATGTTCTTTCAAACGAAAAGGCAAACATGTTATTTATATGATCTTTTCCCCAAAGTACTATCCACATTACTACCAAAAAGTTAATTTAGAGAAAAGTTCCAAATCCCTCCCATTTTTTTTAAAGGCCCATATTGATACAGAAACTCTAAATCATTATTTACATTCGTTAAGGATAAGTTGATTGTCAAAGTCAAGAAAAATGTTAAGGTTTGAATAAACCACCTATGTATATTCAAACATGTGCTTCTGGGGTCAAAGTGACCCCAGTTGGTAGCTTGAGAGTTAACATATGTATTAATTTGTAAATTCATTATTTCATTGATTAATTAATTCACTTTCCAGTTCACAGAGCCATCTTCAATACACAGGCAAGCCCAATAAACAGCTTCTGAGTAAACATGTCTGTACTGAATACTCAGGGAGAAAAAGGTGTAGATTCACGCGCAGAGCGCTGCAGGGGATTTTTTCGCCTTCGCTAAAGGCAGGAATCGTGGTCACAGGCAGGCAATGGTCATAAACAGGCAGGTGAATCAAAACTAGGGCTGAAGGCCATAACTGGTTCTCACAAACGAGCTAGGAAAAGACTGATGAGACCAGGCGAGTAACTAACACATGTGAAATGCACATCATCATCTGCACATCTATCACTCCAGTGTTAATTTGCTAAATTGTAATTACTTCGCTGCTATGGCCTATGTATTGCCTTACCGCATTACTCCATTTGCACTCACTGTATATAGATTTTTTTTAAAATTGTTATTGACTGTGTTTGTTTATCCCATGTGTAACTATGTGTTTTTGTCACACTGCTTTGCTTTATCTTGGCCAGGGCGCAGTTGTAAATGAGAACTTGTTCTCAACTGGCCTCCCTGGTTAAATAAAGTTGGAAAAAATAATAATAATCTATGAACAAAAATGAAAGACAGGGCCAAATTCAAGAACACAACGAAACAGGGCTACGTTCAAGAACACAATGAAACAGGACATGACAAAACAAAAATACAGAACCTTACAATGTCCTTCAAATTGTAGGCTACAGTCTGTGGTACAGGCTGTTTAGAGGGACAGCATTTGCTGTGCTCATGCTATGTTTGATTAAATCTCTTTCTGCCCATTTTCAAATGTCCATGTGTAGGCTACAGATGTGAATATTTGGTTTCTCCACAGTCATGTTCTGTCCTCAGAAGTAGCATGATGGATCATTTAATATGAATGGCAAATTACCTTTCATCCTTTGCATTCAGGTTGCATCTCTAAGAGTAATTTAAGTTTCTGCAGATAGCCTTGATCTCAGTCCATATTAGCCATTCAGGGTATACTTAGGCAGCTGGCTTTTCACTGGACCGAAGTGAAGTATTGTTGGGATCTCATTTGCACTCAACCTCAAGAAGCTGTAGCTAAATAAGAAGTCTAAATTGATGCTGTTTCACAAATACTGTTGTGTCCAATCCATGGGGACGTGGTCAGGGCACTGACCTATCCTAAAGTGGGGTTGTTGTTGCCAGGGGCTGCGGCTTAGATTACAATAAACGGTCCAGTAATGGATTTCACAATGACCTGTACAACCTCTCTCTCTCTCTACCGTCTGAACTCCTCACTCTCTCTCTCCCTTATCTAGAGCTGGATGTCTTTGGGGTGGCTCTGTACTCCATGCTGACCCTCATGTCTACAATGTCCCTGCTACTATACCTGGAGGAGTGTGTGTTTATCTATAGAAAAGTCCCGTCTCCCAAGAAGACAACTATTATGTGGGTAAATGGAGCTGCACCGGTAAGAACTAAACTCCGTGTTTTCAGTAGCCATCACCATAGACAGTACCAGTCAAAAGTTTGGACACACCTACTCATTCCAGGGTTTTTCTTTATTCTTACAATTTTCTACATTGTAGAATAATAGTGAACATATCGAAAACTATGAAATAACACACATGGAATAATGTAGTAACCACAAAAGTGTTAAACAAATCAAAATATATTTTATACTTGAGATTCTTCAAAGTAGCCACTCTTAGCCTTGATGACAACTTTTTCAAGATGTAAATAAGAATGGCTGTCATTCTGTGTTCATATTTTTGGTCATGACTATTTTTTGTTGTAGTTATATGAATTAGAACCGTGTGGACGGTGAATAGATTGGCTGAACGTATCATTCCATTAAGGCAGCCCCCCCCACACCTCTCTGATTCAGAGGGGTCGGGTTAAAAGTGGAAGACACATTTCAGTTGAATGCAGTCAGTTGTACAACTGACTAGGTTTCCCCCTTTCCCTTTCCTTTCCATTTCTGTCTCTGTTTCAGGTCATTGCTACCATGGCTTGTTTTGGTATGTGGATCCCAAGGGCAACCATGTTTACAGATATGACCTCTAATTCGTAAGTTTCCTCTCACCCACACAGTATTTACTGCTGTCTCCCCCCTTCTGTCTCTCTTTTTCTCTCTCTCTCTCTCTCGTTCTTGTTTTCTCTCTCTCTTTTTCTCTTTATCTTTCTCGCTCTCTCTCTCTCTCTCTCTCTCTCTCTCTCTCTCTTTCTCTTTCACATACTCTCCTATAAAGGCAAACACATGTGTACTATACTTTACTATAGAGATGCAGTGCTCTTCCTCCTGTAATAATGAGCTGACAGGGAACTATAGCAAGTAGCACTGACATAAAGCAGAGGCGTTTTAATGAATGCACTCTTTGACCACAGTTTAATCCGTTTCTTAATCATTACGCCGTGTCAGTGTATGGGAAAGATCAGAGATCAGACCACATCCACAGAAATACAGTAAATGACACAAACAAACACAAACTTTTTTTGGGACACAAACAAAAGTTGAATGGGCAGACTAACTGGTTTTGAAGGTTGGTCACACACTCGTCATGTGTGTACATAGCTTTGACTTATTCCACATGTTGTTGTTGTTGTTGTTATAGCTTGAAAACAAAATGGATCAAAAAATATATATCCTCAAACAGTCTGTGGTACAGGCTGTTTAGAGGGACAGCATTGGCTGTGCTCACGCTATGTTTGATTAAATCTCTTTCTGCCCATTTTCAAATGTCCATGTGTAGGCTACAGATGTGGATATTTGGTTTCTCCACAGTCATGTTCTGTCCTCAGAAGTAGCATGATGGATCATTTAATATGAATGACAAATTACCTTTCATCCTTTACATTCAGGTTGCATCGCTTTAAGAGTAATTTACGTTTCTGCAGATAGCCTTGATCTCAGTCCATATTAGCCATTCAGGGTATACTTAGGCAGCTGGCTTTTCACTGGACAGAAGTGAAGTATTGTTGGGATCTCATTTGCACTCAACCTCAAAAGAAGCTGTAGCTAAATAAGAAGTCTAAATTGATGCTGTTTCACAAATACGGTTGTGTCCAATCCATGGGGACGTGGTCAGGGCACTGACCTATGCTAAAGTGGGGTTGTTAATTGAGATTGAACATCTCTTTTAGCATGGTGAAAACATAGTGAAAACACGATGCGTGTTCTGGAATATTTTTATTCTGAACAGGCTTCCTTCTTTTCACTTTGTCATTTTGGTTAGTATTGTGGAGTCGCTACAATCTTTTTTATTTATCTTAATTTCATTTAACCTTTTTTTAACTAGGCAATCAGTTAACAACAAATTCTTACAATGTCGTTGATCCATCCTACTATTAAACTTTGTAACTGTTTTAAAGTCACCATTGGCCTCATGGTGAAATCCCTGAGCTGTTTCCTTCCTCTCCGGCAACTGAGTTAGGCAGGTCGCCTGTATCTTTGTAGTGACTAAGTGTATTGATACACCATCCAAAGTGTAATTAATAACTTCACCATTCTAAAAGAGATGTTCAATCTCAATTTTCTTTTTTTTACCAATCTGGGGTATGCCTTTGTGAGGCATTGAAAAATCTCCCTGGTCTTTGGGGTTGAATCTGTGTTTGAAATTCACTGCTCGACTGAGGGACCTTATGGATAATTGTATGTGTGGGGTACATTATTGCATTATTATTGCACACATAGTGAGTCCATGCAACTTATTATGTGACTTGTTACGCTAATTTTTACTTCTAAACTTTTGGCTTGCCATAACAAAGGGGTTGAATTCTTATTGACTCAAGACATTTCAGCTTTTCACTTTTAATTCATTTGTAAAACTTTCGAAAAACCTAATTCCACTTTGACATTATGGGGTATTGTGTGTAGGCCAGTGACAAAAAAATCTACATTTAAATTCAGGATGTAACATACCAAAATCTGAAGAGAAAAAAGTGAAGGGGTGTGAATACTCTATTTAAAAATTTAAAAAAATGTACATCCAATTTTTATTGTTTCTATTCATAGGATTCATACAATACATCTATAGATATATATTTTTTAAACCCCCCCACCCCCCACCAGCAATTTGATAGTATGTCAAATAAATCACGAGATAAAAACAAACAAATTAATATTACGTAGTAAATCTGCTGAACAATACATCATATAGCCTCAGAAATAGTGACAAATTATTTATACGGGTTTGAACACTTTCTGAAGGCACTGTATCTTCCAAATAAAAACACTCTTCTTTTCTCCATAGGTACTTTGCAGTGGTGGTTTATAAGGTCTTAATTCTGCTGATAGAGGAGAGTGGGGGTAGCGAGACCTTTCTGAAGCGCAATTACAAGAAAACCTTCAAGATCAGTACAGGACCATGCTGCTGCTGCTGTCCTTTCCTGCCCCGCGTTCTGGTGACACGGTAACCAGTGGCACACCAGAGTCTGTCATCAAACGGCACTATCTTTGCCAAACTGGTTTGGTCATGATGATTATTATTATGAAGACATGTACAATTGTCACATTTACTTTATCTTTCAAACATAAATCAGGTCACATGATGTCACATGCTCAGGTCACTCTTGGGCCAGATGATCCTTTGTGTTGGGTAATGTATACAGTGGTAAGAACATGTTAATAACTCTGGGCTGTTTTCATTCAGGCGTATGTTATTCCTGCTGAAGCTGGGGGCTCTTCAGTATGCTATCTTAAAGACACTTCTCTCAATCCTCTCCATAATATTGTGGACCAACGGCAACTTTGATATTTCTGATGTAAGTAATAAACTTCCTTCTTGTGAAAATCCTGTCAGCAAAAAGAAACACACCCTCTTGCACCTTACGTTTCCAACCGAGCCTGGTGGCATGCCATGTAAGTCCACTATGCATAACCTACCCTCTTTGACCTTTCTCCATGTCTCAATGTTTAGCTTGAGATCACAAACACGGCGAGTTGGATCAACCCATTTATAGGGGTTCTCACCATCATCTCCCTTTGGTCTGTCGCCATCATGTTCATGAACACATGTAGCACACTGCGTAGCGTCAGGATCATACCTAAGTATGCCATGTACCAGGTGAGTCCGACCTTACTGCACCAACCAGCTAGTCAAGGAACTGCCTTCTAAGTGCCATTGATGAGAATAAATAATCTGCTGTCATTTACTTAGTCCTTGACCTTGGCTTTCTGGAATGTTTTGTCTGATTTGGGTCTGGCAGTGTCCGTTCCTACATCCTAATATTCAATGTATCTTCATGAAGCCACTGGTCATGTGTCCATAGCTGGTGCTGGTGCTCAGTCAGCTGCAGACGGCCATTATTAACTTCCTGGCCTTGGATGGAACCATTGCCTGCTCCCCGCCCTTCTCCTCTAGAGCCCGTGGCACCAGTAAGTGACAAAACAGGGCCAAACGAGAGCCATTACTTGATCAATATGACGTCTGTGTCCTCCAACCGTGTCTGGTGTGTGTCTATCTGTCTGTCTGCAGTGTTGAGTCAGCAGCTAATGATTGTGGAGATGTTCATCATAACCCTGGTCACCCGGGCATTGTACCGCCGCACTTATGACCCACTGCCCTCCGACCCCCACGAGACTGACAACGACCAGAACATCAATATCAGCCCACAGGCACTGCAGTGGGAGCCTGCTGCCTGAGAGATTGTGGTGGAGTGAATAGAGAGAGTGGTGTGTGTGTGTGTGTGTGTGTGTGTGTGTGTGTGTGTGTGTGTGTGTGTGTGTGTGTGTGTGTGTGTGTGTGTGTGTGTGTGTGTGTGTGTGTGTGTGTGTGTGTGTGTGTGTGTGTGTGTGTGTGTGGTTGAGTGTGCTTGTGTGTGTGTGTGAGAGAGATGTATCAACAGGCTTTAATAACCTCACTATATAACCTCACAAATATTAATTTACAGTAGCTAGGTTTCGAACCTGTTGGCACAGATTTTCATTTGAATATTCTAAAATATGCTGGAAATTAAATATGTGAATTTTCCCACAAGAGATGTGTTTCCATCAAAATGACTTGTAGATAAAAGTATTTGCATGATGACATAGTGCTACTGGTGCACATAAAAATACTTTTGCGGGTAAATTCCCATATACCGAATAAAAAATACAAGTAAAATGGGTTTCCATCGCATTTTCAACTCTACTGATGGCTTTGTCACAAAAAAAAAATGTGTTATTTAGCGAATGTGCCCACTCTAGTATTGGCACGTTCGCTCTAGCCAACAGCTCGTTCGGGTATAGCCTAAAAAATGAGATTATTATGGACAAAAGAACAATATTATTTTTATTTGTCAAATGGCAGTCAAGCATCGATCATCATGTCACCAAAATAAGACCCCCGATATTTATTGGAACGGAGCATCAAGCTCATTACTTTAGGCTTTCACCACAGACAGAGACACAGACCAGACAAGGTTGGAGGGCATTTCGGTAGAATGCGTTCAGTTGTGCAACTGACTTGGTATCCCCTTTCTTCTTTTCCACCCTGTGAAGTTCATCCTTAATGATTTAATCTGTAACCTACTTAATTAACTTCATACCTTCCCGAGTCATAGTGGTAGGACCACACAGCATGTCATCGCGTGACTTCAAATGTACTTCTATATTATGGTTAGTATATCAATATTTGAGAATAAAAGCGTTTCCGCCGACATTTCTAGCATAAGGAATTTTACCGACATTAGAAAATCCTACCTTGCCTACCTATGTTTAGTTGAAATGTGGAAAGTTTACCAACAAATGTTCTGTTTCCCATCAGGCCTGTCATGACATTTTTTATCCGACATGTACATTACTCGCATAAAAAGGTTGGATGGAAACCTGGTTACTATTGTTGTATTTTTATGACTTTTGTCTTGATTGTGTCCTATATTCTGCTGTTGTAGTTTTTGGTTAATCCTGTAGGCCTATAACATAGAATTACTGTAGCCTATTTTAAAAGTTTAGTTGTATTATGCTGAATATAACGTTAGGACATATACCTCCAACAACAGCATATCTGTCCCATCCATATTGCCTCAGCTCTTAGCACGGCTATGTGGAGTTGGATATGTGAGGGTTTTGGAAATACGTTTATAAACCAAAATGGGTTAAATAGTTGGATCAAATGTGTATTTTGTATTCATATCAATAAATATAGTGTATTACATCTTTATGCAAATGACTGTGTGTTACGTTCAAATGATTACAATGCATTTCGCGCCCTCTTATGGTATTGGAGTGATTTGCAAGTAGCCTGGGGGAAACAGGCACTTACATTTTCTTCAAGATATCTGTTTACCAAATAACATTTGGATTAATGCATTCTGCTTCTTACGAGATTAGTTGGAAGAACATCGGCTATTTTCCTAAACAGTGGCGCGGTATTGTTCATGGAATTACATGTCCAGTTTGTCTGAACAAGAGCCCAGAAGGTATACATGACCAATAATTATATACCCTCATCTAAAGTCATAACAATAAATTCCCTCCAAATGGCATTGAAGTTACAATGACGTTCCTGCTAGCTAGACAAAAGAGCACTTTGATGCCAGCTGCCCAATGGCAAATTTGTATTATTCTGGTGAAGGGAGAGGTTCTGTCAGCCAATAAGGTTGCACGTCCTGCTGTCACGTGGGTCGGAATTGGACACACACACACACAGTACTTCCGAATGCATCAATGTAACATGGGGGGCTACTGTCAAAGGAGGGGATATCAGCATGTAACTTGTATTGAGTGTTTATATTTGTCGATGCAAGTAGACAGGGGGTTGTATGGAAATCGTTCTTATGCCATCAACTGTACTCATATTTATGTGTGTTGACGGTTAGAAAGTGATTACTTGAAGCAATCATGAGGCTGTTCAACTTTCTACTAAAAGATGTAACATCGAAAATAGAATATTATTCGAGGTTCTCTCCCTCGCCGATGTCTATCAAGCAGTTTCTGGACTTTGGTGAGTATAAAAATAAATACTCCCAAGAGTTTAAATGTCATGGACACAGGGTTGCCATTTGATTGAAAAAATAACTGATGGCTTTATTTAACGAACGGGTGTATATGGAAAACGTTTACCATTTCCTAACGGAAGCCAACATAGCCAAACGAGAGTTTCTATTGGACTAATTCAAGTAGGTCCCTCTCCGTTTCGGTTGCTTCAGTTTAAGAAACGTTTTTCAACAGAGTCGGCGGAATGAATACACCTCACATGTTGTTGTTAGTGTGCGATAAGAACATTACTGTGTTTACGCGATATATGGGACAGCGGCACTTCATATTTAAAACGCTTACTTTCCCAATAATGCCTGAGTGTGGCTTTGAGTGTGGCTCCATTTAAGCAATGTGACATCAGTCTCACAGAGGCCTTGATACATTTCCACTGTCTGTCATTCTAGAGTTTGTATGTTGGTGTAGAGAGGGATGGCTTCAGTCTCTCAGTAAGCCACGTGCTCTGTGAGAGTAAGTGTCTTAAGTTTAGAGAACAAACTGTGCCAGCTGAACTGTTTAAGGTCAACCCGAAAGCTCTCTGTCTGTCCACTCGAAACTTTTGGCTCACAGCTGCACAACACTGTTCGTAGCAGCAGCTCATTATAAATAGCTCCATGTCGTTCTGCCTCTCAATATGAACTGGCCACTGACCTATTGCTGCATGTGTGGCAGCCATATTCATAGAGTAACTGGCAATAATATTGGAAGCTCATTTACTGCATTTCTTTACAATAAAAACATTTTTTAAATGCTATTTGCAGAACAGGAAAACACAGCCTTTATCACCTTGGCCGCTGTAGGTTCATTCGACTCAGTCGATCTACAAACACATGGCCTATTAACTATACAATTGTAATGTTATACCTCTGAAAGGGGGGAGTTATGACAAATGATTCACACTGATACATATGACATTTATAGAACTGTATTGTTTGCATTTTGATTACAGATGTTCATGTTATGTTCATATTACAACACATCTTCCTTTCTTTAAGTTCCTAACTTGTTTGATAAGATTAGTACAGATTTTCTTTTCCCAGGGGAATGGGTCCCCCAACCGCAAGTTTTGTAGCCACTGTACTAATCTCTCTCTCTCTCTCTGCTTGCTTCCTCTCTCTCTTGTCTCCTCTGCTTCCTCTCTCTCTTGTCTCCTCTGCTTCCTCTCTCTCTCTTGTCTCCTCTGCTTCCTCTCTCTCTTGTCTCCTCTGCTTCTTCTCTCTCTTGTCTCCTCTGCTTCCTCTCTCTCTTGTCTCCTCTGCTTCCTCTCTCTCTTGTCTCCTCTGCTTCCTCTCTCTCTTGTCTCCTCTGCTTCTTCTCTCTCTTGTCTCCTCTGCTTCCTCTCTCTCTTGTCTCCTCTGCTTCCTCTCCCTCTTGTCTCCTCTGCTTCTTCTCTCTCTTGTCTCCTCTGCTTCCTCTCTCTCTCTGCTTGCTTCCTCTCTCTCTTGTCTCCTCTGCTTCCTCTCTCTTGTCTCCTCTGCTTCCTCTCTCTTGTCTCCTCTGCTTCCTCTCTCTCTTGTCTCCTCTACTTCCTCTCTCTCTTGTCTCCTCTACTTCCTCTCTCTCTTGTCTCCTCTGCTTCCTCTCTCTCTTGTCTCCTCTGCTTCCTCCTGCATTCATTGCAGCCTGCCTCAGCCTCGCCAATAACAAAGTTATTAGGATAACTTAGTAGTGTATTTTCTGCTAGTGCTGAGAGGCTCTGTTTAATGTTAGTCAGATAGAAGGATGAAGTAAGAGTAATACTAGCCAGAGACATTCAACGTTGCTGCAATAAAAGCCTCTGGCGGCAGCTAGCCACCTGACTGGTTGACATGGGCTATCTATAAATGACTGTTTGCCAGTTGTGCAATCAATCTCATAGTCAGTTTTTGTTGGTTTGGGGGATGTTTGTAGATATGGCAAGAGTCCCGCGGCGGTTTTAAAATGGCCTTTTGTCCGGCATCTCACAAACGCACAGTCAGCAGCGTCTTCAGTTGCCTACTTGAGCCGACTGCGAGCTCGGGTAGTTTGTTTCACGTCACAGGCCCACTGCCTGTGTCGCGAGAGGACAGAGTTAGATCAAGAATATAAGCGTTGTGATCAACGCTGGGAGCAATATTTAGATTTTTTTTTCCCAGGTAAGTTGACTAAGCACACATTCTCATTTACAGCAACGACCTGGGAAATAGGTACAGGGGGATGAATGAGCCAATTGGAAGCTGGGGATAATTAGGTGGCCATGATGGTATGAGGGCCAGATTGGGAATTTAACCAGGACACCGGGGTTAACACCCCTACTCTTACAATAAGTGCCATGGGATCTTTAGTGACCACAGAGAGTCAGAACACCTGTTCAACGTCCCATCCGAAAGACGGCACCCTACACATGGCAATGTCCCCAATCACTGCCCTGGGGCATTGGGATATTTTATTTTTAGACCAGAGGAAAGAGTGCTTCCTACTGTCCCTCCAACACCACTTCCAGTAGCATCAGGGACTGACCAAGGCCAACCCTGCTTAGCTTCAGAAGCAAGCCAGAAGTGGGATACAGTGTGGTAAGCTGCTGACTAAATGTTGACCAGTTCTTTATTTTCAAATTAGAAAACATTAGAGGTCCAGGCCTCAGTGTCCTCATATGTACTTATGGCCAATTTATTGGACTAATACAAACCTCCGTCAGTGGTTTTGTCACAAACCTCCATCAAATGAGGCAGTCGTGGGTAGCTCCAAAAATTCAGGTGGTTCTGAGACAAACACTTTGAAAGTTCCAACTGACATGCATGAGAGGTCTGTTGATATAATCTTGTTTTACAACCTCTGTCCAATGAACACAGCACAAGTATTGGTCTGCTACCAGTCACCAGTTTATTGACCCCATGTTTTTCCACAGGCAGGGAGAATGCATGTGAGAAGACCTCCTACGTGTTCCTGCGTAAGGAGCTTGCAGTGCGGGGGGCCAACACCATGAAGGAAATCAACCTGTTACCCAGTGACCTGCGTATTCAGCCGTCCGTCAAACTGGTGCACAGTTGGTGAGAACCTCTGTCTGTCCCTCTGTGCTGATTCAGGGGTGACTGTGCGCACAGTATTCTGGGATGCATGGTGACATCCGTCTGTGTGTACGCCAGGGTATGACAGTGTGCTGTGGTCTTTGTGTTTCAGGTACATTCAGAGCTTTGAAGAGCTGCTGGATTATGAACACAGGGGTCCGGAGGACAGCCGCACCTTAAACGAGTGAGTTGACATGTACACAGTCGCACCAGGCACCCACCACATCTTCAGACAGCACTGAGACTTCAGACAGCACTGAGACTTCTGAGAGTCCTCACACCATATTTCTCTGGAACAGCTTTCTAGACACCCTGGTCAAAATCCGTAATAGGCACAATGAAGTGGTCCCCACCATGGCCCAGGGTGTCATAGAGTACAAGCAGAGGTTTGGCTTTGATCCTTTTATCAGCAGCAACGTTCAGTACTTCCTGGATCGCTTTTACACCAACAGGATATCCTTCCGCATGCTCATCAACCAGCACAGTAAGTGACATCACCAGCCAATACAGCTGTTTATATATGTGTGTATAAATTAAAAATAAAATAAAAATAGTGCATGTGTATGACTTGGAGTTTATAGTGGATGTTGATGAGGATCTTGATCAGGTGAGACTTTGTTTCAGCACTCCTTTTTGGTGATGACAGAACCACCTCCCATCCCAAACACATAGGAAGTATTGATCCGACCTGCAATGTCCCTGAGGTGGTGAAAGGTGAGCAGAATACCACTGATCCTAATGTTTGACAAATAGCAACTTTGAGTCAGACTGCATCAGGGCGACATCAGCTTATTCAAACTGTATTCAATAAAGAGTACAGTCCATTCGGGAAAATATTCAGACCTATTTACTTTTTTTGACATTTTGTTACATTACAGCCTTATTTTAAAATGGATTCAATTATTCTACACACAATACCCTATAATGACAAAGTGAAAACAGCTTTATAATGAGCACATTATTTTTTTATTTCACCTTTATTTAACCAGGTAGGCAAGTTGAGAACAAGTTCTCATTTACAATTGCGTCCTGGCCAAGATAAAGCAAAGCAGTTTGACACATACAACGACACAGTCAATAATACAGTAGAAACAAGTATATATACGATGTGAGCAAATGAGGTGAGATAAGGGAGGTAAAGGCAAAAAAAAGACCATGGTGGCAAAGTCTATACAATATAGCAAGTAAAACACTGGTGGTAGATTTGCAGTGGAAGAATGTGCAAAGTAGAAATAAAAATAATGGGGTGCAAAGGAGCAAAATAAATCAATAAAATACATACAGTAGGGAAAGAGGTAGTTGTTTGGGCTAAATTATAGGTGCAGTAATCTGTGAGCTGCTCTGACAGCTGGTGCTTAAAGCTAGTGAGGGAGATAAGTGTTTCCAGTTTCAGAGATTTTTGTAGTTCGTTCCAGTCATTGGCAGCAGAGAACTGGAAGGAGAGTCGGCCAAAGAAATAATTGGTTTTGGGGGTGACCAGAGAGATATACCTGCTGGAGCTCGTGCTACAGGTGGGTGATGCTATGGTGACCAGCGAGCTGAGATAAGGGGGGGGGGGGACAATACCTAGCAGGGTCTTGTAGATGACATGGAGCCAGTGGGTTTGGCGACGAGTATGAAGCGAGGGCCAGCCAACGAGCGCGTACAGGTCACAATGGTGGGTAGTATATGGGGCTTTGGTGACAAAACGGATGGCACTGTGATAGACTGCATCCAATTTGTTGAGTAGGGTATTGGACGCTATTTTGTAAATGACATCGTCGAAGTCGAGGATTGGTAGGATGTTCAGTTTTACAAGTGTATGTTTGGCAGCATGAGTGAAGGATGATTATGAGCACATTACTTTGAAATACTTTATTTACATAAGTATTCAGACCCTTTGCTATGAGACTGGAATCCACCTGTGGTGAATTCAATTGATTGGACATGATTTGGAAAGGCACACACCTGTCTACATAAGGTCCCACAGTTGACAGTGCATGTCAGAGCAAAAACTAAGCCATGAGGTTGAAGGAAATGTCCGTAGAGCTCAGAGATAGGATTGTGTCAATTCACAGATTTTGAGATGTCGTGGATGATTACTATTGAAATGGAGGACACCTTCGTGTGTGTACAATATTATTCATCTTAAGATGAATGTTCTAACTGCAAGACACTCTGGATAAGGGCATCTGCTAACTGACAAAAATGGTAAATGTTTTACATACAGATCTCATATTACTGTATTGAGTTATTATTCTTTTTGATTGTATTTAAATACTGATATCACAAATGTATAATTTGTACATTTCTATATATCTTTTTTGGTTTGTTTTTTGTTACGTCTGACTGTGTAAAACCTAGCTCTACTGCTTTTTTTCCTCTGAAAGTGAGGTGGAGATTAGGTCAAAGTTGAACACAGTGCCACATAACATTAATCCTCTGTGCCTCTATGCTACTGTCTTTTACAGATGCTTATGAGACCGCTAAGATGCTCTGTGAGCAGTACTACTTGGTCGCCCCTGAGCTGAACATAGAAGAGTACAATTGTAAGTTGAAATGTAATTAAACACACTGAGCCACCTGTGTATGCATTATAAAAGAGGAATAGCCGTCTATGCATTTATAAGCTGTTGTACGGAGCCATTCGCTTACATGAAGGCTGGTAGCATGTCTATAATGCAATATAGGTAGGATAGAAGGCACTGGCGCTTAGATTGTAAACGTCTGAGTATGCGCTAAGCTCTTGGTTAGGATATGGCAGGTTTATTAGCTGCAATGGAAAAAGTCATCTGGAATGGAAAGTTGGCCTCATATCAGAGTTTCCCGTTGGCTCCTGTCCGAACCTGCAAATGTAAACAGAGGAGGAGCAGATCCAATGGAAATCTATTTTCGTGTGATATTACGTGAAACATGACTACTGTAATATGTGAACAGAGAACGATTGATACATATTGATTGCCTTTATTTCACATTAACATTTACATGTCTCTTTCCTCAGCCAAGGCCCCTTCGAAGGCTATCCAGGTGGTTTATGTTCCATCTCACCTGTTCCATATGCTGTTTGAGCTCTTCAAGGTGACTGGCATTTATGTTGCACTGAACGAAAGCTTCTCTAGGCTATCAATTAACTGGTCCTAATTTGTAGTGTACGGTGCATTCGGAAAGTATTTAGACCCCTTGACTTTTTCAACATTTTGTTACGTTACAGTCTTATTCTAAAATAGATTAACTTGTTTTAGAGTAAGGCTGTAACGTAACAAAATGTTGAAAAAGTCAAGGGGTCTGAATACTTCCCGAATGCACTGTAGGTGTGTAACATCGTTGGTTGTAATCCTGTTGTATTTATACGTTCCAACTGAGTTATGTGTATTCATGAATGTTTATTGAATGACTATGTAGAATTCGATGCGGGCCACAGTGGAGCTCCATGAGAACAGTAGTGCTGGACTCCCCCAAGTGAAGGCCATGGTGACGCTTGGAAAGGAAGACCTCTCTATCAAGGTCTGTTACTGGCAGGGACACCGGTCTGGTGTTTTTAGATGACCTCATCATGGTTCTCACACACACCTGTCCTCTCCCCTCAGATCAGTGACAGAGGAGGGGGCGTGCCCCTCAGGAAGATTGACAAGCTCTTTAGCTACATGTACTCCACCGCTCCCACCCCGAGCCTTGAACCAGGAAATGGAACTCAGGCTGCACCACTGGTAACACATCCCAAATAGGTGTATAGAGACATTTTTTGGTTTACCAGCATCATCTCCGAGTGATGCACGTGCGCCCCGGCACCAAAAAGTGCTGTAGCAAGATAGCGAACACTGATGCCGGGACCTTGACAAACTTAACACGGAGTGAGTGATGACCATGAAAACAGACCAGACGGATGGCTATAGCTATCTATATTCAACAAGCATATTATTCTTCTGACTTTATCCAGCTCTATTCGTGATATTTGACCTTGATTCGCTGGCTCGGCAATCAATCCTCTGGTGACATAGCGACGTTCTAGACGATAACCATCTGATAACGTGTTTGTTAACAAGCACAGGCTGCATTTGAAGTTGCGTGTTATCGTATCCACTGCTAGTAGAAAAGAGCTGGTTTCTGACGAGGAACCGCGCATGCAACTTTTCATGACGCGGCCAGTCTATTGACCCCTCAGTTTGGAGTATGAACCACTCTTTCTTCTCCGTCCTTAGGCTGGCTTTGGGTATGGTCTCCCCATTTCTCGACTTTATGCACGTTACTTCCAAGGAGACCTGAACCTCTACTCCATGGAGGGGGTGGGTACAGACGCTGTCATCTATCTGAAGGTGCGTTAAGGACTTAGTTAAGTAGCATATTGTCGTTATCATCTGGCTGTGGTTTCATATTTGTTTCTCACTGACCTCCAGGCTCTGTCCAGCGAGTCCTTTGAACGTCTCCCTGTCTTCAACAAGTCGGCGTGGAGACATTACCAGACTGGCCCTGAGGCAGATGACTGGAGCAACCCTAGCAGTGACCCACGTGATGCAGCCAAGTACAAGATCAAATAACTCTTGAGTCTGGCCCTCAGGCAATGCTGCATGCCATAGGTCATGTCTAGTCACATGACAGACACATTAAGTTACCTTCCACTCCTACAGTGAAGCACAGAACTAAAGCACAGCACTGACTGAAATATTGCCTCAACAGGTAACATATTTATTTCCATCAGGCAGGTAAAGCCAAAACACAGTTTTAATCCAGATCATCTTTATTTCCTTGTTTGCTGGTATGTTATTATTGACCACAGTTTCCATGGTAGCAGATTGCGATTGGTGACCTCCTCCGTCAGATAGCGTGGCTCTGTTATTAGGTTTAATAAGTGTCACGTGGGAGTGGTACAACGGAAAATAATGTACTTTTTCCCCTTAATGCAAATAATGGCCTAGCGTAACTGTATACTGTGAAACAAGAATATTAGTTTATCATTTTATGGCAGTGTACAATGGTTTTCAATAGATTAACCCAGTGGGCATTTTCCCAGTTTAGAAAAAGGGATTAGGTTAGTATGTATGTGTTTGTGACATGAAATGTTTCTCGGGATGTTATTTGAATGCATGATGATGCAATTTGGTACTGTAAGTTATTAAGAGATTAGAATAACTTTGGGTGCTTATGAAATGCATGGAACAATATCGAAATCATTTGAGACATATCTTACTTTAGATTACTTATTGCATGACAAAAAATACTCTCAGAAATGATTGTTTTGTATTTAATATTAAAAAGAAAATGTCCGAAATGTTTTGTTTTTACTGCATATCATAGACAACTGAATGCAAATTTGAGCGTTTCACTAAGTATTTCTAAAGAAAAATAAAGCCTGGTTGATGCAAAATGGAGACAGTGAAAAAGTGGTATTATTTGTATGTTTTTGTGTGGTACAGGAATCAGAAGTGAGAATGGAGTGAGTAAACTGATTGAGATACCACAGTGCATTCAGTTACCTTAACATACACAATCAAATAACACAAATATGGTAAACTGTGGGCGACATCTTACATACACAAAGTGCACAAAGTAACCATGTGCACTGAGTGTTTGCGTCTGTGTTTGTTTGAGAATGACAGTGCCATCTCTATTCGTCATCCCCGAGGAAGGTTAAGGGATAGGCAAAGGCACCCTTGCGAGAGGAAGGGGAGGTGGGAGAGGAATGAGGGGAACGGGGAGAACGAGGGGATCGGGAGGAAGGGGATGTGGGAGAGGAGGGGGGCGATGGGGATCGCCCTCTGGTGGGGCTGCTGCTGGGGGAGCCACGGGGCGAGGCAACGGGTGACGCGTAGGGTGACAGGGCCTGGAGCATGCGCCCACTCTGCTCCTGAATCACATGCTGCTCAGAGAGGGAGAGAGAGAAACAGAGAAAGCGAGAGATAGGGAGGGAGAGAGAGAGAGGGCGAGACAAAGAGAGGGAGTGAGAGTGAATTAATCATTTTTTAAATTGTTTGACCAACTAAGTGTTGCTTTACTAAGCTACTTGTTCATAATGAGTGGTCACTTGCATAGAGGAATGAGATCAATACTAACTATCTTCCCCCTATTGACCGTTAACACTTCCTACTATAGTATCTATTGTGGGCTAAAGGTAAACTCACCCACGCTCCATCTGGACCAAACAACTCCAGGAAATTCCCAATGAACTCCCGTGACTTCTCCTCCCACTTCTGGATGAGGTCATGGCTCTTCTCCTCCACCTTGAACACAAAGTGCTTGGACTTCTCCTCCACTGTCTTCACCGTCTCCTTCATACGATCCACCTGGTTCTGCAGACGGATTTTCTTCTCCTGCAGAATAAATCACGTGTAGACTTTACTTGAAATGCTTACGCATGAGCCCATTCCCAACAATGCAGAGATAGAAAGTAAGACAAGTATTTGCTAAAAAAAAGGAAATAGTAACACAATAACAACAATATACAAAGAGTACCAGTACTGAGTCAATGTGCAGGGGTACGAGGTAGTTGAGGTAATACAGTATGTTCATGTAGGTAGGGGTAAAAGTGACTAGGCAATCAAGATAGGTAATAAACACAGTAGCAGCAGTGTATGTGAAGTGTGAAAATGTGTCTATGTGTGAGTGTGTGTGTGCGTAGCTTCAATATATGTATGTGTGTGTGTGTTGGAGTGTCAGTGTATTACAGTATGTGTAAGTGTGTGGGTAGAGTCGTGAGTGTGCATAGAGCCAGTGCAAGAGAGTCAGTGCAAATAATATAAAGTCAATGTAAATAGTCAGGGTGGTCATTTGATGAACTGTTCAGCAGTCTTATGGCTTGGGGGTTGAAGCTGTTCAGGAACCTTTTGGTCCCAGACTTGGCGCTCCGGTACCGTTTGCCATGCGCGATAGCAGAGAGAACAGCCTATGACAAGTCAAGTGGTCGGCTATAAGGCATCTTCTGTTTATCAGCCACAACCACCGACACTGTAACAACCATTTCACTTCCTCAAATACAAATGAATGTAACAAATGGTCATTCCAACTTAATTAATTGTTCGAAGTTAATCAGGTGCTTAGGTCATTCATACCCTGATGAAGCTAACGTTGAGGTCTCTGGCTGTGTAGCCTCTCTGCAGGTTGCGTCGGACATAAAGGTCATAGTCTCTCACTATCCTGGTGATGAGGTCGGATGTAGAGATGCCGTCTGTCCTCTGTGTGGCCACAAACATCCCTGAGACCCAACAGAGAGAACACAGCTCAGCCAAGATGGCACAGGTTAGAGAATAGGCGGTCGGTAGCTCAGCAAACACACAGAGACACAATCTCAAATGGCTACAAGTTCATGTCTGTTTCAGAGCAGATTTGTTTACCTGCTTCCTTGATGTGTTTGTAGACATCCTCTGATCCTGCAGAGGTGTATGGGATATCGTCATGGGCCACGAAGTCAATCTGGTGAAATCCCAGAAAAGCATTTCATGTGGATCAAAGGGACATGGGCTACGTACATCTGTATCAGATTTTAGGACGGTTCAAATTAAATATATTTATGAAGCCCTTTTACATCGGCAGATGTCACAAAGTGCTTACACAGACACCCCAGCCTAAAACCCAGAACCGCAAGCAATGCAGATGGTTTGTAATATTGAGTGGTGTACTGTATATGACCCAGAAGTGCTGACCTTATGTTTTTTCAGGAAGTCAGGGCTGAGGGTCCAGGGAGCGTCCCGTACCACCTCATCCACATAGCGACAGTGTATCAGGGCTTCGTAGCGCTCCGACTCTGTCATCACCGTGTAGCCCTTATACTTGTGTGTGAGTTCATCACTGCAGACTGCAAGGACAGACACACAATGACATGCTCTCTGTGTGCGGTTTGTGTACACGCGTGTTTGTGCAGTCTTTGAAAGGCACTTGAGATTCAAAAGATATTATTTACCTCCCACTATGAGATGTGTGTTGGGGAACAAGTTCTTCGCTTGCATCAGAGCACGCGCGTGTCCAGAGTGGAAGAGGTCAAAGATCCCATCGGCATAGACTCGCACTGGCCGGACTGCTACAAGAAAAGCAAAAACAATGACTTTAACTACGTCTTGCTGCGTTCTCCTTGTCTCACCTCTCACGTTCACATCCCTCCCTCTCTCTCTCTCTCTCTCTCTCTCTCTCTCTCTCTCTCTCTCTCTCTCTCTCTCTCTCTCTCTCGAAGACTGGCCCTTATCTCTTCTCTTCCGATGCCCATCCTTTAATAGCCCCAGTGAGGATTGATAAAACTGGTGGTGAAACTGACCTATGATCAGTCTGACTGGTCTGTGATTGGTCTGACCTGTAATGAAGACTGACCTGGAGTGCCTCTCTTGGCCTGGGCGATGGTCATCTTTTCATGAGGAACTTCTGACTCATATCCTGTTTTCTTGGCAAATAATGCTGGCTCCCTCAGAGTCTGAGATGACACAGAAAGAGTTAACCTACCTCATGGGAGGGGATATCGGTACATAGATGATTTGGGGATAATAAATACTCTATAAGTAAAGTATTTTATGTTTACAGTGAACGCAATCATCGGGGCTGTGATAAGTGTTTGGATATGAGAGGGATTTCTGGCTTCATTAGTGTTTATATCTGCATGTGAGGGCTAGTGGGTGTGTATATGGTTGCTAGCAATTATCTGTAGAGTTGTCAGTACACTTTGAACTCTGAACTGTTTGACATCTGCCCATGATTTAAGAATTGACTTCAATCCCTGCGGAAGAAAAAAGTTTTAATTGAAGGTAGAGATCAATATACCAGGCGAAGAGCTATACCACAATGCTTTAACATTACGACATTTACAACAGTAACAGTACCATGACATTTATTGAGGAATCGTTTGTAGATGTTTGTACATGCCCTCCCATACTGTACACGGATTCACTAAAGCGTACAATAAGATCATATTACACAATACTTATTTCCAGAGCAACATAACAACTGACTGTTGTTGGCGTCACTAGGCTATGGTCTGTTTACTAGTAATGATAGATCAAATGTAGAATTATAGAAAATGCAACATTTGCTGAGTCAGCAATGTACTGAATACTGAAAAATAGGCTCAAAATGTGGATCAGTAATCTCTGGCAATAAATCACCTTAGACCTGGCAGAGATTAGACATGATATGCTATTTCTTTTTTTTTATTAACCGTTTGATAAGCCTCCTTCCTATAGGTAGTCTAACTCACCTTGCGGGGTCCCCCACTGCATTGCTGTTGGGGCCGGTGTGGTCCGCTGTTGGCTCTGGAGCCACGTCTCCTTCCCACCATGCTGGATGTTCTGTTGCCTTGTTCGCCCGTCGACTGGCGCCTCGTCCGCTTGCTCGTACTCCCAGCCTGTCAGTGCTGTACTCCTGCAATCTATGAGGGAGTTTGAAAGTTTGCATGTTGCTGGCTGGTCTGACCCCGGTGACAAGAAAATGTAATGTGCAAAGTTCAAGGAAAAGAGTAGTTGATACTTCAGGCCCTGTAGAGGAAAGGAGGTGGATCGAGGGTTCCCCACGTAGGCCTAAACAGACATTTACAATCTGACTGCCCTCTTATTTTTTGGTCTAAGCTTATAAATGATATGTAAATGTAGTCATGCTGTTATGAACTTTCTTACACTTGTAAAGTAATAAATAGGCCTTATTATTGGCGTGTCTACTGGAAACACATGTTCAACTTGGTCTCGTGGGATAATATCATTTTATTTTTAACATGATATTTCTGAGTTTCATGAATAGAAACTGCTCCCAAAAATGATCTGGCTGGGGCGACCTTTGGACCCAGACATAGTAGTGGGACAAGCTGTTCCAGTGGGTCAAGAGGAAGCTTAAAGTTGCCTATCTATGTGCTCCACTGCAATGTTTACTGAAAGCTCAATCAATCAAGCAACGTCATTAATGGCCCACACGACACATCTGTGACTGTCATTCAGCTTGATCATGATTCCCAAATCACCCCATGGACATTGACACCATGCCCTTATGCCTGAATCAGCCCATGGACATTTGGACTATAACATAAGACTGTATTATCCCACTGAGCTATAGGCTAGGCCTTCCCTTGCAAAAATACACATTACAAATTAGCCATTTTTGTAAATATAAACGTACATTGCTTAGCCTAAAAACATGGTTAAAACTATCATTTGAATATCATGGATGGTCGGTCTCTGCATCCGAAGTGTCGTCTATGGATTTAAGAGTGGTTGCACTTCTCTAGTCCCATCCCTCAGCTTTTTATCGAAACTGTGGCAGGGAGGCCCATTTGTTAATGTTTCAATTAAGGACGGCAGCTTGAAACACCTTTAATAGAGTCATAGGGTTATTAGAATGGTGGAATCTAGTGCTTGAGTTATGCCATTAATATCAAGCAAATCTCGAGATCAACATTCTTAGTTTTGCAAACCAAAATAATTATATTGAATGGAAAACATAAACCCAAAATAATTGATAGCAAAACGAACTATTGCAAGACCAAATTAATTATGAATGGATCCCATTTTATGATACTCAACTCAATAAAACGACTCCCTCTTTCCTGTCTTTGGTTGTGTTACATTGGCCTTTGCTTTCGCTGCCTTTTTTCCAGTTGCAAGTTTTGTAACATTTGTTCCAGTACCCTGCACCCCACTTCTGGTTTGCCTCTGTAGATAAGCAGGGTTGATCCTGGATGGGAGGATGAGGACCAGGCATAGTTGGAAGTGGTTATTTATTCACAAGGGTGTTCGTTCACGTGTCTGAAAAACATGTGATTTTTTTTTTTTTTTTTTTTTTTGTAAGGGTGAACTCAAGGAGCAAGATTGGGGCCTGATGATCTGAAAATAATATTTGAGTGGTAGCAAATCATTGGCAATTGGGAGAAGTATAAGGAACTGTTACCCAAAGCCTTTGTTTTGACCTCCTCTCCGCAACAGGTTTGTGGTCAATTACATTTCTGTTGTTAAGCATGCTATTTATCAGTAAAGACTTTCAGCTGTTCAAAATATTGTCTAGGATAGATGGGTATGTGAAATCAGAAAAGTATCTCATGGAGGTAGGCATTTTGTGTCCTGAGACCCATCATGCTGTAATACACATCATGACGTCATACTTTTGCTTGAGAGTTTGTAATTCAGTGTTTATGAGACGTTGATAAAATAACAGTTTCTGCAAAGTGCAGAGCCTCCAAACGTAAATCGTGTTTTATTCCATTGGAGTTTCAAACCAGTGGAGGGCAGTAGAGTACTAGTTTATAGCGCTGCAAAAAATGCCTTTCCAAAATATTGTGCGGACTGCGCATTGGAAACCTTGGAAAGACTGTATGAATGCTCATTGAGACTGGATTAACATTCATTGAAAGTTGAAATCTTAAGATCTCAGAAAATACATACGGATAGGTAATGAAATAAAGCAACTGGTAAGAGGTCCTGACCATTTGCGCTCGTCCCTGCTGCCGACATAACCGGGTTGTCAGTCAGTCTTGGGGTCTGTGGGGGTGACGTCACACCAGTGAACACCTGTTCTGTCGGGGACGGTGGGGGGGACTGGGAGGGGGGGGCATGCGCTAATACCATGAAGAATCCTTTTATCTGCTCTATTGGGTTGGGGGGCCCTGAAAGGGAGGAACGGGGGTGTCAAACAGCTGCGCGTGTCTCCTTGATTAATAGATGGCTTATGGGGGGACAGACAGTACTGGGGCTGTTGCGCTGGGATCAAATGGGACAAATCAAGTGCTCTGGGCCTCATTATGTGACTCATTTGGAACGCTACTGCTCACCCTCTGTTAGTTCAGTGTTCTCAGCAAAGCGTTCTGTGGTGTTATCAGATACATAGAAATGAACACTGTCCATCTTTCCCAGCTTTCCCAATTATCAGCTTAGCACTCAAATCAACAAATTATGTTACCTTAACAGCCGGGCCATTTAGCTAGTGTTCTGCAAGGATACCAAATACAATTATATTAATCTTTTACTGCAGTGGGATAAATCAGGGTCACAATCTACTTGAATGAAAATAATACAACTCACACACATGGTTATTGGCAAGAAAATATAGATATTCTGAGTTTGCATCCCAATATTACACTTTATAGACATCACAGAAGACTGAAATATAACAAAGCCATTTGACATGGAAACACCAGATTTTTAATGTTTATTAATTATGAAATGAAAAAAAAAGATGAATAACATTCCAACCACGAGGCCATTAGGTCATTTGACTGCAGGAAAGGGCTACTAGGATATATCTTAACCAATTAATAGCCACTGCTCAATGAGATGATTGAATGGGTCCACTCCTCCACAGTGTCCCCGCAATACCCCATCCTGACATACAATAGTCACAGAGAGGTAGTCACGACAGGACCTTTCTTGAGAAATGTGAAACTTCCAAAACTAGACAGTACCCAGCCGCCCAGCTCTCGGCGATGGTTCTCATGTATCGGCCAGCCTTGTTCACGGTATGACTTAATGGCTCCTGGGGAAGGGGATCTGTCCCACAGGACCAATGTGTGATTGTAGAGAGGGAGATGTTGTTGAAGGAGATGCTAGGCTTCAGACAGACTGTAGGCCACTGTGGCATGTTGGCCATCAGCTGGCTGTCAGAGTGGCATTAGGTCTGTACCTCTGAGGATAGTAAGTATGGGTTATCCACTTCCAACCCTTAACCCTTAACCACATGAACCCTTTTCATTGTATGGTATTGTATAGAACGATGTGTGGACAGAACGATGTGTAGAAGGTAGGTTTTTTTGTGGCTATGGACTCATATGATGGTTGGCATCAGTGATTGTGTCGTGTGGCGTAGGGATGTGCATGTACTATTTGTCAACCAGATGGTGCCCATATCGCAGAGAGAAAGCATTAGTTACATGAAATGGCGTTGGCAAAGGCTGGTTTGTAAAGCAATGTTCTTCCGGTGTGTGTTTTAAAACGGAAAGAATATAGACCGTATGGCAACAGGGTTGGCTCTAGCATGCCTGGCTAGTGTTTCCAACCGTGTTTGTCTTTTAAGAAGGCCTGGCGCCACACACACATGAGCTGTGGCCTTGTGGAGTTTCAGAGTGGAGGTGGCAGGATGCCATGTCCCTGTACCTCGGACGTATGCCCATAATGTTGGGCATGCAGGGCAGCAGATTATCACACTTAACTTCTATTGTTACTCATGAACCAAATCTGTTCTGGGTGTTTAAACCAAAGCGGGTCCCTTCTTTTATTAATGGTGGTGCCACTGGCTTCTTGGAAACAGGTTAAATGGTAGCCTGCCATCTAAGTGAATTGAGTGGCCTCTTGCCAGGCAGGGGGGGTCGGCTGACGTTCAACAAGCACCTGCGCTATTTGGAGGGGGCTGCAGATGGAATTCCTTCTAAGAATGGCCAGGTCTTCCCCAGAACTGAATGGTTCCCCGATGACATGGCCTACTTCAGAAGGCCAAAGGTCTGTTTAGTAAAGGCCAAGACTACAACACAAACAACAATGATTATTGAGGCATTGTGACCATGCTACAATTTCTACTGCTTAGAAAAGGTTCCGTATGACACAACTAGCACCTCATAGGATAACCCTCTCTGACCCAGCAACACAAAGCTGTTGAACTAGCCCACTGCCTAATTAGATACGAGAACCATCCATGAGCTCTCCCTGTGTTGCAGCACACAGCCAACACCCCGAAGGATCTACTTCACCACGCCGGGCTCTATGTACTCTGATGTCTCCAGATAAAGGGATCAAGCATTGAGCTTTATCTGGTAGACTAGGTCTAGGACCCTGGTTGAGTGTAATCCCTCCAGGGTAATGTGGGTCAGAGTCATTTCTTCCCATAGAGGGCAGTTTGGTGAGGCTTAATTGAGTTAAGTTACCGACTAGTGGCTCTGTGCCACTGGTTTGTGGAACACTGTGAGGAGTCTGATCCCTGGCCTCTTGGCAACTGGCCACCGGCCTCAGAGTTAAATTAGACCCATTATCTGCTCCGTGGATCCGCCCCGTGTGAAAATGTGGACCATGCCTGTGGCCGTAACTCACTCACCCAAGGCTGGGAGAGAGGGGTCTGCAGGGATGGAGCCAGGGGGTGGAGTGGGGTGGATGAGAGATGATCTGAGTAAACATTCTCCCCAGCACATGCTCATCTGCACTCCCAGATTATGTACTCTCAGTTGTCAGAACCACAAAATGTGTCCTTTGATTTTCCAGGAATAAGACATAATGGGAGAGGTGCATGCGTTGCATTGTGACAGCCTCCCACCTTCAGCCCTTTCCACCAGTATTCATTGGAAGGGGGAGGACTGGAAAATCACGGTGCCAGTATGTATTTGACATCTCTGAGATACGACACTGCTACAGAGGAATGGGGTCAGACTCATTAGAGATCAGGCTGTCGCTTAATGGGCCAAAATAAAATAAATAGATTACTTTTATGGATTAAATAAAGTGTGATTTACAACATGAATGTTGTCAGGTATGTATTTTAGAGGTTGTAATTAAGAGTTATTGCAGGGATAGTATTAATGTGGGACAAACCTGAAGAGCAATACCTCTGTTGAACAGCACTGCACGGTGAAATAAAGACTGCAATTAAACTAACTCAAAGACTGTATTTGTTTATGATAACACTGAACAAAGCCTGGCAAATGGGAGTTTGGGGTGATCAATAATGTGGTTGTAAATGGCTGATGCTTATTGGATAGTGCTGGTGCTTGTATGGTATGAGGTGGATGTATAGGTTATACCACATTGGTAGGTGATTGAGTGATGGTTGTGTGTGTCTCTTATGTGTTGGGGTATGCACCAGACAGCCCCAGCATTGTCAAGATGTTTGTTCAGCGAATAACAGGCCAAGAGAGGGGTATGTTTAGGATAGGGATGAGGTAGGTCTTGATTTACAGAGGTGTCAGGTCCAGAATGCTGCCCTCACAGGCTTCTGAAGGGATTTCAGCCAGTTGTATTAAATAAGAGGTGAGATTTCTGGGGACCTAGGGGTGCAGAGCACGGTGAGTCTCCGTTCCATTACCACAGCACTGAGGCATGCGCCTCCCGGCCTGGTTAGTGACCTTCAAGTGACATCAGAGTGACAGAGCCATGCTCACAGAGGTTCAACTGCAAATGAGACAGTTAAAATGGGCAAAACACACGCACATTTATTTCCATAGGGCCGTGGGATGTGACAAGGATGCAGATTGAGCCCCACCTTCTTCAACATACAGTACCAGTCGAAAGTTTGGACACACCTACTCATTCAAGGGTTTTTCTTTATTTTTACTATTTCCTACATTGCAGAATAATAGTGAAGACATCAAAACAACAAAATAACACATGGTAACCAAAATGTAGTCACCAAAATAGTTACTTCTTCAAAGTAGCCACCTTTTGCCTTGATGACAGCTTCATGAGGTAGTCACTTGGATTTGTTCAACACTTTTTTGGTTACTACATACATTTCATGTCGTTATTTCATCGTTTTCATGTCTTCACTATTATTCTACAATGTAGAAAAACTACAAATATAGAAAAACCCTTGAATGAGTAGGTGTGTCCAAACTTTTTACTGGTACTGTATATATCAACGAATTGGGGAGGGCACTTGAACAGTCTGCAGCACCCGACCTTACCCTATTAGAAACTGAAGTCAAATGTCTTCTGATGATCTGGTGCCTCTGTCCCCAACCATGGAGGGCCTACTGCAGCACCTACATATCCTGCATATTCAGGCCTGGGCCCTGACAGTAAATCTCAGTAAGACAAAAATAATGGTGTTCCAAAAAAGGTCCAGTTGCCAGGACCAAAATACAAATTCCATCTAGATACTGTTGCCCTAGAGAACACAAAAAACTATACTTACAAAGCTGTGAACGATCTGAGAGACAAGGTAAGAAGTGCCTTCTACACCATCAAAAGGAACATACATTTCGACATCCCATGTAGGACCTGGCAAAAATACTTAAATCAGTTGTAGAACCCATTGCCCTGTATGGTTGTGAGGTCTGGGGTCCGCTCACCAACCAAGAATTCACAAAATGGGACAAACACCAAATTGAGACTCTGCATTCCATTCCAAGATGGCGCAGCAGTAAGGACATGTTTGTTTTCATCCCATGTAAATATTGTCTTTTTCTGTTTTTTTTGTATACATTTCAATCTCTTTTTCCATTTTCAAAATAAATATACATTCCTGCAACCCGCCTCAACCGATGTGGTACGGATCAGCTATTTATTTTAGACCTTTTAATTGGAACCTCCATCAGAGGCTAGACAGCGAATTAGCTACTAGCTATTCAGTCATTTTTAGCCTCTGTCTTTACCTTTAGCTCGGACTCCTGTCGCTTTAGCCTAGACAGCCCAGATAATACCTGCCAGTCTGCACAGAGCAATACCAGCCCTAAGCATATCGGACTACTCTTTTTCACTACATCACCGGATTCCTGCCACATCATCGGGACTCCTGCAGCTTTAGCCTAGACAGCCCAGATAATACCTGCCAGTCTGCACAGCGCGATACCAGCCCTGAGCATACCGGACTGCTCTTTTCCACTATATCACCGGATTCCTGCCGCAAGGTGGACCATTACACCAGATCTTCACAGCTAGCTAGTTGCTACCGAGGAGCTATTGTGGCTAACGCCCTTGTCCAGAAGCATGCACCAATTAGCTCCAAGCTAGGCCCATCTCCCAGCTAGCAAACAAAGTACACCAACTACAACACTTCTCTTACCAATTGGCCTGGATCCTTTGTCGACACGGAGCCCCTCCGATCCATCACGACTGGTCTGCTGGTCAACTGACATAACTCGACCGATGAGCTCTCAACCGGCCTCTGGGTCGTGGATGTTTGGTGATGATCTATCTGCAAACCCCGGCCTGCTAGCACCCTGAACGCTGTGTCTTTTCAACGTAGTAATCAACTACCGAACTGTTTCCTGTTTCATCTAGTGCTGCTCATTGGACCCTATGATCAATCGGCTACACAGCCGATGCCTGCTTGACTGTCCATTAAAACGAACCGGAACCCCCAACAGAAGCTAGCCGGCTAACTAGCTACTAGCTAGAAGTCAGTTAGCCACTGCAAGCAGTCATCAGCTAACCTTAGCCTGGTCAACTCCTGCCAGTCTGCACAGCGCGATTCAACCCAGGGCATACCGGACTGCCTTTTCTCCACCAAATCTCCATATCTCCGGATTGCTACCACAAGCTCTGAACCTTTTCACCTGGATCAGCGCAGCTAGCTAGCTGCTATCCAAGTGGCTACTCCTGGCTAATGTCTCTGTCCGGAAGCAAGCACCAGTTAGCAGGGAACTAGCCTCGTGCTAGGCCAATCAAGTTTGTTTTATTCACTGCTTTAGCACACTCTGCCAACCCTGATGTCCTAGCGATATCTGAATCCTGACTTAGGAAGGCCACACTTAACTATAACATTTTCCGACAAGATAGAACTGCCAAAGGGGGCGCAGTTGCAATCTACTGCAGAGATAGCCTGCAGAGTTCTGTCATACTATCCAGGTCTGTGCCAAACAGTTCAAGCTTCTACTTCTAAAAATCCACCTTTCCAGAAACAAGTCTCTCACCGTTGCCGCTTGCTGTAGACCAACTTCAGCCCCCAGCTGTGCCCTGGACACCGTATGTGAATTGATTGCCCCCTATCTATCTTCAGAGCTCGTACTGTTAGGTGACCTAAATTGGGACATGCATAACACCCCGGCCATCCTACAATCTAAGATAGATGCCCTCAATCTCACACAAATTATCAATGAACCTACCAGGTACAACCCCAAGTCCATGAACACGGGCACCCTCATAGATATAATCCTGACCAACCTGCCCTCTAAATGCACCTCTGCTGTCTTCAACCAGGATCTCAGTGATCACTGCCTCATTGCCTGCGTCCGTAATGGGTCTGCGGTCAAACGACCACCCCTCATCACTGTCAAACGCTCCCTAAAACACTTCAGTGAGCAGGCCTTTCTAATTGAACTGGCCCCGGTATCCTGGAAGGATATTGACCTCATTCCGTCAGTAGAGGATGCCTGGTTATTCTTTAAAAGTGCTTTTCTCACCATATTAAATATGCATGCCATATTAAAAAAATGTAGAACCAGGAACAGATATAGCCCTTGGTTCCTGACTGCCCTTGACCAGCACAAAAACATCCTGTGGCGTAACGCATTAGCATTGAATAGCCCCCGCGGTATGCAACTTTTCAGGGAAGTTAGGAACCAATATACACAGGCAGTTAGGAAAGCAATGGCTAGCTTTTTCAAACAGAAATTTGCATCCTGTAGCAAAAAAAGGGGGACACTGTCAAGTACATGGAGAATAAGAGCACCTCTTCCCAGCTGCCCACTGCACTGAGGCTAGGAAACACTGTCACCACCGATAATTCCACAATAATTGAGAATTTCAATATGCATTTTTCTACTGCTGGCCATGCTTTCCACCTGGCTACCCCTACCCCGGTCAACAGCCCTGCACCCCTCACAGCAACTTGCCCAAGCCTCTCCCATTTCTCCTCAACCCAAATCCAGATAGCTGATGTTCTGAAAGAGTTGCATGAGGTAGAACCCCTACAAATCAGCTGGGCAAGACAATCTGGACCCTCTCTTTCTAAAATAATCTGACGCAATTGTTGCAACCCCTATTACTAGCCTGTTCAACCTCTCTTTCGTATCGTTTGAGATCCCCAGAGATTGGAAAGCTACCGCGGTCATCCCCCTCTTCAAAGGGGGAGACAGTCTAGACCCAAACTGTTACAGACCCATGTCTATCCTACCCTGCCTTTCTAAGGTCTTCGAAAGCCAAGTTAACAAACAGATCACCAACCATTTTGAATCCCCCCGTACCTTCTCCGCTATGCAATCTGGTCTCAGAGCAGGTCATGGGTGCAACTCAGGCACGCTCAAGGTCCTAAACGATATCATAACCCGCCATCAATAAAAGACGATACTGTTCAGCCGTATTCATCGACCTGGCCAAGGCTTTCGACTCTGTCAATCACCACATTCTTATTGGCAGTCTTGTCTTCTCAAATGACTGCCTCGCCTGGTTCACCAACTACTTGTCAGATTGAGTTCAGTGTGTCAAATCAGAGGGTCTGTTGTCCGGACCTCAGGCAGTCTCTATGGGGGTGCCACAGGGTTCAATTCTTGGGCCGACTCTCTTCTCTGTATACATCAATGATGTCGCTCTTGCTGCTTGCGATTCTCTGATCCACCTCTACGCAGACGACACCATTCTGTATACTTCTGGCCTCTTTTTGGACACTGTGTTAACTAACCTCCAGACAAGCTTCAATGCCATACAACTCTCCTTCCGTGGCCTCCAACTGCTCATAAATGCAATTAAACCAAAATGCATGCTCTTTAACCAATCGCTGCCTGCACCTGCCCGCCCGTCTAGCATCATTACTCTGGACGGTTCTGACTTAGAATATGGGGATCACTACATATACCTAGGTGTCTGGTTAGGCTGTAAACTCTCCTTCCAGTCTCACATTAAGCATCTCCAATACCAAAATTAAATCTAGAATCGGCTTCCTATTTCACAACAAAGCATACTTCAATCATGCTGCCAAACATACCCTCGTAAAACTGATTATCTTACCGATCCTTGACTTTGGCGATGTCATTTACAAAATAGCCTCCAAAACTCTACTCAGCAAATTGGGTGCAGTCTATCACAGTGCCACCTGTTTTGTCACCAAAGCCCCATATACTACTCTCCACTGCGACCTTTATGCTCTCGTTGGCTGGCCCTCGCTTCATATTCGTCCCCAAACGCACTGCCTCCAGGTCATCTAGAAGTATTTGCTAGGTAAAGCCCCGCCTTATCTCAGCTGACTGGTCACCATAGCAGCACCCACCCGTAGCATACGCTCCAGCAGGTATATTTCACTGGTCACCCCCAAAGCCAATTCTTCCTTTGGCCACCTTTCCTTCTAGTTCTCTGCTGCCAATGACTGGAACGAATTGCAAAAATCACTGAAGATGGAAACTCATAACTCCCTCACTAACTTTAAGTATCAGCTGTCAGAGCAGCTCACAGATCGTTGCATCTGTACATTGCCCATCTGTAAATAGCCCATCCAACTACCTCATCCCCATATTGTTATTACAATTTTTTTCTCCTTTGCACCCCAGTATCTCTACTTGCACATTTATCTTCTGCACACCTATCACTCCAGTGTTAATTGCTAAATTGTAATTACTTCGCCACTACGGCCTATTTATTGCCTTACCTCCCTAATTTACATTTACATTTAAGTCATTTAGCAGCTAATCTTACCCCATTTACACACACTGTATATAGATTTAGTCTATTGTGTTATTAACTGTACGTTTGTTTATTCCGTGTGGACGAGGTGCAGGGCGATCCGGATGGAGATGGTGGAACTCTCACAGCAGGGAAGGATCTAGCACGTCCTTCACCGGAACCCAGCATCTCTCCTCCGGACCATACCCCTCCCAGTCCACGAGGTACTGAAGGCCCCTGGCCCGACGTCTCGAATCCAGGATGAATCGAACAGAGTACGCCGGAGCCCCCTCGATGTCCAGAGGGGGCGGAGGAATCTCCCGCACCTCAGCTTCCTGGAGCGGGCCAGCCACCACCGGCCTGAGGAGAGACACATGGAACGAGGGGTTAATGCGGTAATCGGGGGGAAGCTGTAACCTATAACATACCTCGTTCACTCTCCTCAGGACTTTAAATGGCCCCACAAACTGCGGACCCAGCATCCGACAGGGCAGGCGGAGAAGCAGGTTCCAGGTCGAGAGCCAGACCCGGTCCCCCGGTGAGAACACCGGAGCCTCACTGCGGTGATGGTCTGGCGCAGCACGGCGTGCTGAAGATGGACATGGGCGGCGTCCCATGTCTCCTCCGCACGCCGTAACCAGTCATCCACCGCAGCAGCTTCGGTCTGACTCTGATCCCAAGGAGCCAGAACCGGCTGATACCCCAACACACACTGGAAGGGAGAGAGGTTAGTGGAGGAGTGGCGGAGCGAGTTCTGGGCCATCTCTGCCCGAGCACGAAAGCTGCCCACTACCCCGGCCGGTTCTGGCAATAAGACCTCAGAAACCTACCCAACTCCTGGTTAACTCTCTCCACCTGCCCATTACTCTCGGGGTGAAAACCTGAGGTAAGGCTGACCGAGACCCCCAGACGTTCCATGAACGCCCTCCAGACCCTCGACGTGAACTGGGGACCCCGATCAGACAGTACATCCTCAGGCATCCCGTAGTGCCGGAAGACATGCGTGAACAAGGCCCCCTCAGTCTGTAGGGCCGTAGGGAGACCAGGCAGAGGGAGGATACAGCAGGACTTAGAGAAACAATCCACAACGACCATGATTGTGGTGTTTCCCTGTGATGGGGGAAGATCGGTCAGGAAATCGATCAACAGGTGTGACCATGGCCGCTGTGGAATGGGTAAGGGGTGTAACTTACCTCTGGGCAGGTGCCTAGGAGCCTTACACTGGGCACACACCGAACAGGAGGAAACATAAACCCTCACGTCCTTAGCCAAAGTGGGCCACCAGTACTTCCCGCTCAGACAGAGCACCGTCCAACCGAATCCTGGATGACCAGAGGAGGGTGATGTGTGGGCCCAATAGATCAGCCGGTCATGGACAGCAGACGGAACGTACAGACGCCCAGTGGGACACTGGAGGGGAGCGGGCTCTGTATGCAATGCCCGCTCAATGTCCGCGTCCATCTCCCACGCTACCGGCACCACTAGGCAGGAGGCCGGGAGTATGAGAGTGGGATCCATGGGCCGCTCATCTGTGTCATACAGCCGGGACAGTGCGTCTGCCTTCACATTCTGGGAATCTGGTCTGTAAGAGAGGGTGGAAACAAAACGGGGGAAAAACATGGCCAACCTTGCCTGGCGAGGGTTCAGTCTCCTCACCGCCCGGATGTACTCCAGATTGTGGTGATGTACTCCAGATTGCGGTGGTCAGTCCTGATGAGAAAAGGGTGTTTAGCCCCTTCAAGCCAATGTCTCCACGCCTTCAAAGCCTTGACAACAGCCAACAACTCCCGGTCCCCCACGTCATAGTTCCACTCCACCGGGCTAAGCTTCTTCGAGAAGAAAGCACAGGGCGGAACTTCGGTGGCGTATCCGAGTGCTGAGAAAGCACAGCTCGGACACATCCACCTCCACTATGCACGCCAAAGAGGCATCCGGATGGGCCAGCACGGGAGCCGAAGTAAACAGAGCCCTCAGATGACTAAAAGCCCTGTCCGCCTCAGCTGTCCACTACAAGCGCAACGGGCCCCCCTTCAGCAGTGAGGTAATGGGAGCTGCTACCTGACCAAAACCTTGAATAAACCTCCGGTAGTAGTTGGCAAAGCCTAAGAACCACTACAACTCCTTTACCGTGGTGGGAGTCGGCCAATTACACACGGCTGCAATGCGGTCACTCTCCATCTCCACCGCTGAGGTGGAAATGTAATACCCTAGGAAGGAGACAGACTGTTCAAAGAACATGCATTTCGCAACCTTGGCGTACAGGTCATGCTCCAACAGTCGACCAAGCACCTTGCGCACCAAGGACACATGCTCGGCGTGTGTAGCGGAGTATATCAGAAGGTCATCAATATACACCACTACACCCTGCCCATGCAGGTCCCTGAAAGTCTTGTTTACAAATGCTTGGAAGACTGATGGAGCATTCATCAACCCGTACAGCATGACGAGGTACTCATAGTGCCCAGAGGTGGTACTGAACGCCGTCTTCCACTCATCTCCCTCCTGGATACGCACCAGGTTATAAGGGCTCCTGAGATCTAGTTTGGTAAAGAAGCGCACCCCGTGCATTGAGTCTACCGCTGTGGCTATGAGCGGGAGCGTGTAACTATACCTCACAGTTATCTGATTCAGACCACGATAGTCAATACACGGGCGCAGACCTCCCTCCTTCTTCTTCACAAAAAATAACCTTGAGGAGGAGGGTGAAGTGGAGGACCGAATGTACCCCTGAAGCAGGGATTCGGAGACATATGTTTCCATAGCCACCGTCTCCTCCTGTGAGAGGGGATACACGTGACTCCTGGGAAGTGCAGCACCTACCAGGAGATCTATCGCACAATCGCCCCGTCGATGAGGTGGTAATTGAGTCGCCTTCTTTTGAGAGAAGGCGAGAGCCAAATCTGCATATTCAGGGTTAATGCACACGGTGGAGACCTGGTTTGGACTCTCCACTGTAGTGGCACCAACAGGAACCACTAAACACCTACCTGATACCCCAGTGTGACATCAGCAGCAAGATTTGTGACCTGTTGATACAAGAAAAGGCCAACCTTTTATTTTCCTTTTTGTACTTTAACTATTTGCACATCGTTATAACACTGTACATAATATGCCATAATATGACATTTGAAATGTGTCTATTCCTATGAAACTTTTGTGAATGTAATATTGTTCATTTTTTATTGTTTATTTCACTTTTGTTGATTATCTATTTCACTTGCTTTGGCAATACAAACATATGCTTCCCATGCCAATAAAGAGAGAGAGAGAGGGAGAGAGAGAGAGAGAGATTTAGAGATAATGTGCAGGGGGAAACTGTACCTCAGCCCTTCAGGATATCACTGATTGGGATAAACCAGGTATTACAACTGACATACTAGAGAAATCCAGAGATTGTGGCAGTTATGTCAGAGTATAAATGTAGTATATTTAATACATATGTAGGAAAAACACACATAATGTATATAGTTGGAAGGCCATACAGTATGTTAGCGTCTGAATATCCCTCGTTTTGGAGACAAGGGCATTTAGTTCCCCCATTTGATTTTGTGTTTTAAAGGGTATTTCCTTGTGTGCTCCTTGAGTGGTCTGAACAGGGTAACAGATTGAGTGAGTGCAAGAATAGAGTGCAAATCTTCTTCGTGGTAGAAACCTGTGATAGAGCTCATGTGAGTATCCAGGGCCAGAATGAAAAGGTCAGTCTGTCTTCTTAATGAAGTAACACAAAGAGGGGTATATGTGTATGAGCTTGTGTTCCTACATGAAAAGGTGTGTGTGGGGGGTCAACATTGCAAGGGTTATGGGACTCGTGTAGATACTGACATCATGCCGTTCTATGTTTTGATTGGCTTGGAATGTGTCAGTTGGTATGCGTTTAAAGTCGAGCCCCACCATCCTCTACCCTGGGGAGCATTCGTAGGTCATGGTCAAAGTGCTTGTCTTTCACCGATACCCCCCACACTCCCAGTCCATCAGCTGTCAGTCCTGTCAAAACACTGTCTCACCCTCTGGCCTCGGGGTCAAAGGTTAATGAGCTCTGTGACAAACTCAACACAGAGAGCAGCACTGGGAAATCGAATTAGACAAATGGAACTGTAGCCTTGTAGTCTTCACTGCTCTCTCATCACTGCTTATTCCTTAGAGAGGGTAGAGATGTGTTTTAGTCATATCTCTCTCTCTCTCTCTTTCTCTGAGTGTGTATACCGCTCTCTTTCTCTCATTCATCCTCTCATTCACTCTCTATCTATATATCTCTCTGTCTGTCTGAATATCACCTCTTCCTAGCACCACGTGACCATGCTGGTGTGGAGAGGCAGTAAACCATAAATGAGAGAGCTGTGTGGAGTATGTAGCCAAACGGTTTCTGTAGACAGGTAGTAAAATCAGGAGTAATCAGGAATAATAACTCACAGCTCTGCTGTGGCGGTCTCCCGCCCCCCCGGGGAGGTCTCCTAGAACAGTGTTCAGCGACTGTGCTCTGAGGTGATAATAATGGTGCTAAGTCAGCCCACCTGTTGGAACAGCAACAGTCGCACAGATCATTCAGTTCTGTTCATGACCCCAGACCACAGTCACTTATCACACGCTGAGTAGGGCTCCGCCAGATCACTGTGCAGGCAGCAGTCTGATGAACTCTGGGCATGTTTGCACAAAGTTGATAATGATTCATTTAGATTGGAATCTGCCTCGTTATTTATGGAGATTGTATTTTTGCAGTTGTTTTCCCCTCTGATCTCTTTAAACTGAGACTCATGCCCCCCCCCCCATTATGACCATCCATATCCTCTCGCCTAACCCTCAGAATCCATGCTAACCTTGCGAGGAAGAGCGACAAGCAGAGCGAGAGGGCTGTTCTGTCATTAGATCAGACCCCTCCTCCCTCCCTGCCCCCTCCATCCACTTCCCAAAAAATGTGTCACCTCATAAAAGGGACCCCATAAGCTGTTCTGTGGAGTCTCTCCAAGACGAGATTCACACAGAAATAGCTGCGCTGTGTCCTTGTCTCAGGTGGAGAGGCCGAGGGGTGAATTAGGGGCGGGCCTTGGCGGATTGCTGTTGACAGGACGCAGAGCGTCCGCGTCTCCGTTTGCAGGCCCAAGATTAGCGCCCTTATTTCTGAACCACAGAACCATGTCACCCACCTGTCCACATCCCTCTGCTGCAGAGGTCACCCCCACACACGTACACACGCCATGACACATGCTCTCTCACACACACACACACACACACACACACACACACACACACACACAGTACTGTACTGTACGTAAATATTCGTAAATGTAAATATTCGATACACAGAAAACATTACGTCAAATTTTGACACACATGCTTATCACGTGCACCAAGAGTTACACACCACACACTTTGTGAGCACATTTTGCACACACACACACATACATAGACTTTTCCACTTCTCCCCGGACACTTACGTACGTGTCATCACATGTATCATACAGCTGAATATGAGCTATTTAGTCGGCTGTCTTACTAGTCTTAGGTAGTGGCCCATTCTATGATTATAACCAATAACCCTCTGATCCATATTGAACTGCACAGTCGTATTGCTGCGCACACATTATAATGGTCAAATGGTGCAGTCCAAAATTAAGTTACGTGAATTTATCTTACAGTCAGAGTTCCCATCATCAAAAGTCTCTCTGTCTCTCTCTCTGTCTCTCTCTCTCTCTCTCTCTGACCCTCTCCTCCCTCTCTTCCTCATATCTCCCTGTGTGTCTATCTCAGTCTCTCTCACTTATTGCAGCTGTTGGGGTAGAGAGGGGGCCCTGTCTGCCACACAAGCGTCTCCTGATTAGCAGTCATTAGTGGTTATTATGACTCCTCCTGTGTGTGGATCTGAAGTTCCATTTAAATGCTGTTTATAACCCTCTCACTCAATTATCCTCCATTTAAAGGAAATCATAGTGGCTTACTCTGATGCAGAGTGTTGAATTACTGAATAAATTTGCTAATTAAATGTGTTTTTCCTGAGGTTGTCATGAATCCTGGCAGCAAGTCTCTCTCAGCAGCTGTTAGAGTTCGCAACAGTGCACACCATTTCCCAGTTTCACGCAGATACAGAGAAGTTGGAAAGTTGTGTGTGTGTGTGCGTGTGTGTGCGTGTGTGTGCGTGTGTGTGCGTGTGTGTGTGTGTGTGTGTGTGTGTGTGTGTGTGTGTGTGTGTGTGTGTGTGTGTGTGTGTGTGTGTGTGTGTGTGTGTGTGTGTGTGTGTGTGTGTGTGTGTGTGTGTGTGTGTGTGTGTGTGTGTGTGTGTGTGTGTGTGTGTGTGTGTGTGTGTGTGTGTGTGCGCGTTCATGTGTGTGTGCGTGCGTGAGTGCGTGCGCTGTTCAGGCCCCTCATGGATATCTTAACAAAAATGCTGTTGTTTTAACCCCACTGCGACACAAAACCCAAACTGCACCACCTGTCTCACCACCACTTTAGCACAGGCCCATTACCCATTCATAGAGAATGATGTGTAAACATTTTGGAATTCCTCCATCCAATTAAGAGAGCCCTTTGCAAAACAGTGGATTTGGGTTTCCTCTGCACTAACAGCAATGATAATGAAGACAGCTCTAAATGTCCACTAATTAGCCAGAGAAATAGAGGCATCTGGGAGATAAACGCAGTAGCCCACTGAACTTGGTCTGGCACACAGCGGAACACGTCACTGATCTAGAGGATTACACGACACTCATAAAAGGCTGTCAAATCATGTAGTGGGCCCAGAGTTTTTCATGACCATGTGACTGGACCCACGGGATCTAAAAACTCCTGACCCTACTTAAAGAATATCCATGAATTTACAAAGAATACTAATGAAGCTCTCGTCAAATATCTGTGTTTTTCTGCATCTCCCATTACATGGACGACGGTGATATATGTATGTAACTTTACAGAGACACATACCCCCATGTATGAGCCCTGTTTGCATTGTTGTCTGTAGATGGTGCTATTAATAAGCAATAGTTTACTTGGTTGCATCTTGCGCTGTAAAGGAGTTACTGTGAATTTGACAGTAGCATACAGGCAGCTCGGTGTTAAGTAAAATGATGTATTTCATATTGCAGTACACCTGCTGCAATATGAATATGGTATCAAAACAAGTACTGTGTAATGACACACAGTACAGTACTGTAAAATTGACTGAATTATACTGTAAAAAAAAACTAAACGCTACCGTAATCGGAATGAATGAATAAATGAATACACGGATTAGTGAATTACATTTATTGAAGGGAGGGGTTTGTATTTCACAGTAATTTACTGTAATTACATGGGATTGGTGCAAGCAGGTTGGCTACTAAGTGTTTACACATTACAGTATATTCATCTTCCAGAGGCCTTGACAAAGACTTTCAAAATGGCAGCGACTACAAGGCACAATGCTTTGACAATTTAAGGTTTAAGACTTTCTACCTCTCCAATCTGTCCCCTGTACATGTTTGGTTGACGGGGCACTTTAACCACATAGGAGTAAAATTGGTACAGCATTCTCAGCATTCAACAAATCTTACAAGGCACGCCTCAAAATATGTTAATAAGCCAGAAACAACAATACCAAGTAACCCACTAGTGTTCAAAAGGTTTTTGGCGCTCTAAAGATACAGTATGGTACTGTATTCTGTGGGGTGGAATTACAGTGTCATTCAAAATACAGCAATTTCTCCACAGTGTTCCATAATTTACAGAATGCTGCAGTGGAACGTTTTCACGTTTTTGACTGTGGATAATACCTCAAATTACCATATAAATGACAGTTTTCTGTTACAGTGTATGAAATAGCACCCTGTAAATCAAATCAACAACAAAAAATGTCACATACACATGGTTAGCAGATGTTATTGCGAGTGTAGCCAAAATGCTTGTGCTTCTAGTTCCGACAATGCAGTAATAACCAACGAGTAATCTAACCTAACAATTTCCCAACAGCTACCTTATACACACAAGTGTAAAGGGATGAAGAATATGTACATAAAGATATATGAATGAGTGATGGTACAGAACGGCATAGGCAAGATGCAGTAGATGGTATAGAGTACAGTCTATACATATGATATGAGTAATGTAGGGTATGTAAACATATAAAAGTGGCATTGTTTAAAGTGGCTAGTGATACATGTATTACATAAAAATGGCAAGATGCAGTAGATGGTATCGAGTACAGTATATACATATGAGATGAGTAATGTAGGGTATGTAAACATTATATCAAGTAGCATTGTTTAAAGTGGCTGTAAGTCCATCTACTCCTGCACTTTAAATACAGTATTTTTTTAAATAAAATATACACTTGCTGCATAATCCAATGTCTACTATTATATCCATTATTACTTTGTTCACAATAACAAGAGCACATATTCTAGGGATGCCAATGGACGCTCAGGACAATGCCTTGAGTGTTGAAATTATTCATGTTTAGGCCACTTTTTGGTAAAGCACCCTTAATAAGAGTCTAGTTTGAACAAATACATTGTGGAAAACAGACAAAACACATTAGAAAGCTGGTTCCTAACCCAGGCCTCACCTGTCCAAACCCCTCCCAAGCCATTATTGTTTGGAATGAGTGAAACCCACAATCCCACCCCTGTAATAAAGAATTCCTCTTAGCAATAGAAGACTGGACAAATACAGTGGGGCAGTTTGTCTTTTAGTAGATGGAGGAAAGTAAAGATGCGGGGGGGGGGGAAGCTAACATGGCTACAGATAAGAAATTGGTGTTGTTTGTTGAGAGTCCTGTCCAAACAGAGGCATTAATCAAGACGAGAGATGAAGAGTCTCGGACACCTCGCTACTGTTCTCATTAGCAGGCTTACATTCTCAGGGGGCAAAGGCAAATATACATTTACACATTCACTCCCCAGTCTGGCCCAGCATCGCTAGCAGAAATAACAGTGTGGCACAAAGACCTAGTAGGCTATTTACCCCGCTTTAATGGAGGTTGCCATGGCGCTTCACAAATTATTGCAATTACGCTCACCATGCAGGTCGCCCATGGTAACCGGCTGGTGGAAGGCTAGGATGGAGGGGGGAGTGATAATCTGTGATAAACAATAGGTCAAATTGCTGAATAGAAAGCCCTTGATTAACCAGAACAAGTTTGGTGCCTTTTCTTTGGGCTAACTCCTCTTCGCTTAGAGCCAAGGTGGGAGACGGACGTTTACAGCTGCACAAAAGACTACCAAGGGAGAGAGAGATGTATAGAGAAAAGAGCAACGAGAGACATTGTAGGTTGGTTGCTTTAAATGCTGTGCCCATGGAGCTTTGCTCTTGTTTTGTTAAATGACCTAGACTTCATTGCGGCGGTGCATGTGTTCATCACATTAGAAATTGACTGGTATAATTATGCAATTGGGAGAGCTTTATATCCGTGGAATGAGCTGTCAGCTGCTAGAATTGATTTATTTCCTTTCCTCACCTCTCTGACATCCTAATTTCTCCCCATAATAACTGACTAAATAATGTAGGCTGCAGTGCTGTCATATGGAATCTCTGCATTTAAGTGTTCCCTTCATAGTCGCCATGACGAATTTCCACAACAACAACAACAAAAAACATGTCAAATGTATAATATACTCACAGCCTGGACTTACAAAGGTAGAGTTGAGCAACCGTTTTCTAGAAGAAGGGACGCGTGAGTCCATTTTAGGCAGTGGGATTGTAAGCTGGGGGTCAGATATCCAATGCACTGTAGGTGATGGCCCAGGTCAAAATGAATGGCAGAGGAACCTGTCAGATTGTCTGGGAGTTGATGGGATCATCATTAGATACGAGCGAGAGATTCATTCCTCATTTCGCTTCCTTCACATGGAGTGGCACGGACTTCTCCTCCGCTGAGTAATTTGCCTCATCAGATATTCAAAAAATAGGACAAATATTGCTCAGATCAATTTGCGTTTCTTCCGCTGGTTAACCACAAAAGGTGCATGCTGCTGCACACATATCTGTCTAGGAATAGTGATTTATTAGTGCGGTGGTGTGTGATAATGTCATACCAGTGTGAATTTAGCTTATTTCGCAAGGGGAAAGGCAGCTGCCAATTAAGTCTGAGTAGGAACTGAGTAAAGGTACCTCTATTACATGCACTTCTGTTATGAAGGAAAGTAAATTAAACCCCATCACAGTACAAACAACCCCACCCCCTGTCTGCCCTGCCCACTATCATGATGGACCAAAATTGCTCAAAGTAGACGGGATTGATTCACTGGTTCCTACTGATTTTGAAAGAAACCTCTGGTTTTATAATGATTCTATTCAAGCTGCTACAATGGATGCTGATTTGCGCTAGATAGTTGAGAGAGGGGGGGGGGGTAGAGGGGGAGAGAGAGAGAGAGAGACGGAGAGAGAGAGAGAGGGCGAGAGAGAGAGAGGGCGAGAGAGAGAGAGAGCGAAAGAGAGAGAGACGGAGAAAGACAGAGAGAGAGAGAGAGAGAGAGAGAGAGAGCGAGCAAGAGAGAGGGAGAGAGAGAGACTGATTTGAGGTCGGGTTATGGGGTCGTTGAGCTGCATGTTTGTCCAAGAGGGCTGGGATTTCGTGGACAGTAACTTTCCACCTCATTTTTTTATTGCTCTCCCTCCTATATCTCCCCCTTTTTTTTTTATCTCCCCCTCACTTTTCCCTTGTCTTCCTCAGTTGTATTGATGTACATTCAGGCGTCCATTATAGTTTCCTTTTTTCTCCTGTTCAAATTGCAGCATGTTATTTCTCCCACAAATTACTGCAATAGCAGGTATCTCTCTGTGATACTTTATAAAGGGGAGCAATCAGGGATAATTGAGTGCCTTTCAAATGGAGCCCAGCACATTCACTCCATTTCAAAGACCATCCATTTACTGCCTAATCGCTCTTTAAGCACTGAATTTCTGGAACACAAATTCATGTCATAATTTTGCATAAGTGTATTTAGGAATCACAGTCTTTTGAGCAAGGATAATTGAAATCAAATCCCTTTCACGAGAGCTGACATTTCTACATTTCCCAATTGAAATTAATTTCTAAAATTTAGAATGAATAACTTCAAATTGCAGACAATTATAGCTTTCAATGGGAACAAATTATGCGCAGCAAAAAGTGGAGACATCAACTGGTGCTTCAGTTAAATGTCTTTGTTTCCCACAGTGTTTGCCTTGTAAAGATTTACATATTGACTCAGGAGGCGACCCAGCTCTGTGGATTGCTTTTCATTCTCATTTTTGCCCATCAAATTAACTCAAATTGGCTCTTCTTGTTAAGCTTCATCAAACCTGTTTGGGATTTTATTTTTTCAACGGCAGCTGCAGACATAACTGTTGAAGTCTGTACAATGGAAGTTGGAGGACCAGAATCATGCTGCTTGAGCAACAAGCTCTCACAGTCTCACTGCAGAATTAGACGTTCATCCACGTTCTCCAAATGTCAAATGTCGAAGTTGCTCCTGCTGCTCTGCATCGTTCCAATTCTCCAAACGTCAAATTTTGAAGTTAAGGGTTAAGTTTAGGTACTCATTCTGAATGGTTAAGGTAAGGGTTAAGGTTTGGGATAGGTTCAAACATTAAGTTTAGGCACTCATCCTGAATGGTTAAGGTAGGGGTTAAGGTTTGGGATAGGTTCAAACATTAAGTTTAGGCACTCATCCTGAATGGTTAAGGTAAGGGTTAAGGTTTGGGATAGGTTCAAACATTAAGTTTAGGCACTCATCCTGAATGGTTAAGGTAAGGGGTAATGTTTGAGATAGGGTTCAAATAAAAAACTTGCGTCCTTGACTGGGATCAAACATGCAACCTTCCGATCGAGAGTCCACAACACCATAGCAATACCCAAGCCTACTTGATGGCAATAGCTCTTACTCTTGCCCCTAGTGGCTGGTTTTGAAGGCATTTTCCTCAGGACATGGATAGATGTCTGATTTCAGTTTCAATCCCGAACGACCTGGCTGGATGGAGCTCTAATCATTTGCTTAAATGTTGATTTTAGGTGTAGCAAAGCATTCTGTTTGAATTACTAGACTGGACACCAATGTGGACTGAATAATTTCAGGTATTGGACAGTAGATTTAAGGTGTGTTTTTTCCCTGGTGACCATTGTGCAGGTGTGTGTGTGTGTGTGTGTGTGTGTGTGTGTGTGTGTGTGTGTGTGTGTGTGTGTGTGTGTGTGTGTGTGTGTGTGTGTGTGTGTGTGTGTGTGTGTGTGTGTGTGTGTGTGTGTGTGTGTGTGTGTGTGTGTGTGTGTGTGTGTGTGTGAGGGGGTTGTAGAGGGTGATGCAGTCAAAGGACGGGGAACATTGAATTGCTCTGATAAAGAAGTAATTTCACAGATGGTTTAGTCCAGCGTTGCTCAGGCTGAAAAATCTGCAACTTTGTGGTGAAATAGCTTTTAGCCTTACAACAAAATAAATCAACAAAGAGGAGTCATGGGGTGTCATATTGTGCGTGTGTGTGTGTGTGTGTGTGTGTGTGTGTGTGTGTGTGTGTGTGTGTGTGTGTGTGTGTGTGTGTGTGTGTGTGTGTGTGTGTGTGTGTGTGTGTGTGTGTGTGTGTGTGTGTGTGTGTGTGTGTGTGTGTGTGTGTGTGTGTGTGTGTGTGTGTGTGTACTTGGTTGGAGATGAAGGGTTCATTATAGTGCATTGTGCATTGCTGAATTGACAGGCTACAGTGCATGGGTCAACAGTTGCCAAGCCAAACGAAAGTATTGAGAGCAATTAAAACCCTGCACATATCTTCTTAATTCCCCCCTAAGTGTTATTCATGCGAGGATTGCATGGCTTCTATGGTGACACACAGTGGCGCAGGCCCAATAATGACAATTAACAGAAAGAATAACGCCTAATCAAATTGACAGTCACTGCTCATCGGCTCCGCACACAATGCCTTATCAAAACAAACTGTTATGAAGGAGGTAATTTCTCCGCTTTTCTCCATCGCTCGTGTGTATGACCGGAACAACAGTGGCAGGTGTTGTGTTGGGTTAGGGCAATTACTGACAGATTTACAAACAAAACAAAAGGTTTCCACAGCTCTGTTCCCGTCTCTCACAGACAACACAGGGAACGGCGCAGGATACATCTCTGCTCCTCCATAACAATATTTCTCATGATACATTTCTCATGATCTCTTTGTGTGGGTGGCAGTTTTGATGATCAACTACTTTGGAGGATAGCTCTGATAGAAGCCCAGCTATTTGTCCAGCCACTCCTGTAGAATCTATTCCTACAATTCCTGACCCCTCAGACTGTCTATTTTTTCCTCTCCAGTGAAGCCAGTTGAAATGTTTTCAATAGGGGGGTAGAACAAATGATGTGCCTATATATTCCTCTCAGGTCAAGACATTTTGACAGCGCTCATTTTAGCAGTGGATGCAATCAAGACGCGTCCACAATGCAAAGTGGACCAATCACTGTCCTAGGAGCGGGATGAGGAGACTGAGGGAAGGAGGAATACTCTGCACCGTCACACTGCATGGACGGCCCATGTTGATTGAAAACAGTCCTCAGACTCAGGGAATTGATAGGGAGAGTAATTGACGAGAGGGCAAAAGGATAGCCCTTCATAAATAATAGGACATGGAGCATGTGTTTGAGCTGGCAGGCTAGGCCTCGTTTGGAACGCTTATGTCCAGCTCCAGGCCTGGTATTTTCATCTGGAGCACTGAGGGACCTAAGGGATCGTTATCATCACACGTTGCTGTGATTGATGTCACTTGATTGAAAAAGGGGGCCCTCTTACAATGGATTCGTTTAAATGTGAGTGAACACTTTGGGAGTTTGGAGTGAAAGGCAGGGAGGCTGGTTGGTTGTGTAATCAATAGATGAACGCTCATCTGTCTAAGCCGGAGTCGAGGGGAGAGGCTAACATGATTATGTCTTCGTCCTCCGTTCTTCAGACACCACTTAGGCATTCATGAACTATTGCTGTATATATTTATTCATCACTTTATTTGTATTCCCCCTGATTCAGGGGCCACTGTTCAGCAGCGTGCAATAGTTCACCCGTATAATTTTGAGAAAACACACACACATACACGCATCAAGACAAATGAACACACGCCTCTACTGACAATAAAATCCATTTGCATGTTAAACTCCCTTCAATAAGACATTGTAGTGATTCCCTCATACATTTCTACATAACTGAAAGCATGCAAGACCCTATTGGAATACCTACTACAGAAATATGTGTAATCATGCAGTACCAAACACTATAAGCTGCTTGGCTAGAATTAATGAAAAATACATTTGCATCTTTTTTCAACCCCTACACTCAAAATGGAATACACAATTTGGTCCAACACGAAAGGCATCCCAGTTGGAAATTTGATTAATTCTTCCCTATGAATATTTCTGCCAATGCTGTACGGATGAGACCATAGAACAATGATTGGACTCAGTTCTGTGGTTCACTGATCAGGCCCCTGTAATTTAGTACCGACCAGATTTGGCCCCTGGTCATCTGCAAACAGACCTACAAAAGCATAGTTCCCTGAAGAATGTGTTCTCTCACCTGCATCACATAGAAACCTTCTAAACCAATTTCCCCTTAATCATTCACAGAAACATTTGTTCCCTTTTTTCCTCTTAAAACACAATTGCTCAGGAATAAGCTCTGATTTATGAATAGAACGGGCAAAAGCGAAGAGAGAGGGACAGAGAGAGCAGTGGAGGAAGGAGTAGAGGAGTACGTATGATTGAGATTCAGGGGACGGCGTTCACAGCTGATCTACATGTAGACCACAATCCTCTCTGCCTGATTGCTGGCTACCAAGTTAAATGTGGCGACAATTTGAAACACAGTGTGAGCTATTCAGTGAAACACAAAAACATAGACAACTGAATATCCAATATCGACAGATTCTCGTTAGACTTTGATTCTATTCTTATTAGAACAACTTTTCATTTCCTGTCTTGCTACTGCTCTCTATTTTCTCTCATGCCCTGTATCTGTAACTCCTCATGTCATATAATGTGGTCTGTGCGATTACATGCATATTTACGTGTAATTTACCACATTGATAACTTAAAATGGTCCTTGATCCGCTTTGCTCATTTTCTCTCAGCCTTCATGTCAACCCGGTACTCACTCAGCCCACCTACCACCCCCTGAGCCCTGCAGCATTGTGAATCCACTGGTACAATTGTCAAATTAATTATTCATTCTCTGCAATTACCCTTGCACAAAGAACTTTTCTCTGCTCGGAGTGATGATTAAATTAACAGCTATTCCAGCTGCCTAATAACATCTAATAGAATATTCATAAGCAGCTCAAATGGAATGTGTTATCTCCATTAACTTCATCATGCTCACTTAATTACATGCTTGTTATTGTATTTACACCTTGTTAGCACTCACTGAAGCTGATACACTCACTGACTGGCTGTACGCCTGTAGAAGAGATTATCACAGCATCTCTCTCTCTCTCTCTCTCTCTCTCTCTCTCTCTCTCTCTCTCTCTCTCTCTCGCTCTCTCTCTCTCTCTCTCCTCATCTCTCCCTCCTATTTTCCTGTCTCCTTTAGATGTAGTTTTCATAAGTTCTTTTGCAATCTTCCGTTATCTTTTTGTTTGGCTATTTTCTCCTCTCATTTTAGGTCCCATTCTCTTTTCTCTCCATCTTTCTATTCGTCGTCCTGTGCTGTAAGGCATGCCATTTGACTTGTGATATGACCCCTGCTGTGCTCGAGCGGTTCTCGCAGGGGGAAGTGTTCGAGGGGAAAAGATGACGCATACAGCGCCTACTGCTTTAAAGTGATCCATCTACCTCTCCAGTCCTCACATCGTTAAAATACAAATCGGAGAGCGAGAAAGGAAAAATATCTAATCTTGAAGAATTGATGCCATGTTTTCTTTTAGGTTGATTACCTTTAATCCTCCTCTTGATTCTTTCCTGCATTCTCTTGTATTGGGATTGGTTGGTGCACTCATCATGTGCTCATCTCTCAGAGTTTCACCCCTGACCCTCAATCTGTGCCAGTTGAGCAGTATTTGTCCAACTCTTGGTAAAAGGCCTGGCTGTGTGATGGCCATTGTCACAATCCCTGTTACTCAGCGATGGTCATTAATAGTGTGTTTGAAGTGATAAACAATGATCATCTTTGAATAAAAAATGATTGTTAAACGTATTATTACGTCAACTTACACTTCTATACTTACACTCTACTTATTCTTTGCAAATATATTTACCTCTTTCCGTATTTTTCTCTTTCCTTAGATTCTCTCTCCCTCTGTCATTTACCTCATTTACCCCTCTAGTCATCTCATCTAATTTGTACCTTCAGAATACATCAACGGAAGAATAGGCATGAAATGGTCTTCCATGGGAAGGTTTGAATTATGCCTGAATGCTCAAGAAAATGTTTGTCTATAGCAGAATTATAATGATGTTTTGTAAATCTCCCTCTGTCTCTGAGCCACCTACCCAATGCCCACCCTTTCTCTTATTTTCGCTCCCTCTCTCCTTCTTCTCTTCTAGTTGCCCACATGGCAGTAAATCAAAGTTTGGTTATCACTCCCCTACAGCTGTGCGGTGGAGTAAATAGTCCCCTTTTCTCCAACACGGTGGGAAAAGTCAATAGCCCATCTACAGAGTGGGTAAACCCTCTCTGTCTCTCTTACTCTCACTCTCTCTCACTCTATTTTCTCGGAATTCCAAGGATAGGCTTTCCACTGCAGTCCTATTATAGTGCACTATTGTCCATTTGATAGTGAGTTACTTTTTTATGTTATTGATGGACTAATTTGTAGGGCCAAGAAAATGCCTGGCATCTGAGGCAGAAGTTGCCCGGTGACAACTTCCACTTGGTGGCTGACGCTGGCTAATGCTCATGCTGCATTTATTAGCCCCTGTTGATCCAAATTATAACGTTCCATTGTTTCATGTCCTATTGTCGGAAATAACACAACTTGTGTGTGGTTACCCAAATGTGTTCAAATGCATCTTGGCATTCAGATGAGTGTTTTAGCAAGGCCTGTGTTCCTCTTTGAGGCTACGCCAAAGACTGTCGAACAACCGTCACAATGTGACAGGTGTTTGGCTCTTCTTAATGTTCTTCTTGCCTCCGCGTCTTTTTTTAATGCCTGGATTAGGCTAGGCCTACTCAGTGAAATTCGATGTATTATGTTGCTGATAGGCCTTTGAAGGGGGATTGGTGTAGGCCTAGTCCTGCTCTATTATTCTCTCACCGTTATTCATTACATTGTCGAATATGTAAGTAGCCTACTTCAGGGAAATAATGGAATCTCCAGCCTTTTAACAGACAAAGTGATTTCCTTGTTGCTCTGAATGGAAAGCTATGAGATGACAAACCGCTTAATAAAGTCGTCTAATTTGATGCAGGAGACGGAGCTGCAAAGGAATTAACGCAAATCACACAATATGAGTGCCAGATTTAAGTCATTTAATGCGTTTCAAACTCTATCAGTCCTTATCCGAGGACAGGCTTCGTTAATCGGTTTATAATCTATTTTGAAAGATTCTTTCTCGAGATGCAGATGAGTGGCTTCTATGTTACTTTTGGAAAAAAATATCAATTTTATGCATAGAAATTGACGTTCTAGGTAATTAACCAATCACAACCCTCCTGCATGATTGCACATTCAGCAAATCACGAGCAAAGGAAGTTCTCTTTGAATCCAATGTTCCATTAACTGTGTTGGTGGTGTTCATAAAATATATAATACATTTAAAAGTAGCAGAGAGCCCACTCTGGAAATGTGACGTACTTGTAGACTATATTGTTTAAAAAATATGTTTTAAAAATAACCAAATCACAAAGGGTGCTTTTGAGATATTAATATCAATCGTTTTAATGTTAAATAAATTAATGTGTCAAATTGTATTTCAGAATGTAACTATACTCCATATTTTAGAGCACACTATTAGGAGTATAGTGACACCAAGCAGTTGTCTGTATCATGTATGGTTCATGAATCATTGGGTCTTACAGGGGGCATATATAGGTCTTAAAACTTAAAAGGGCCTAAAATGGCCACTTCCATCGTGATTTGTTTGTGTTACAAATGTAAAAAGCATATCAAACATCCTTGTAAAAACGGTAAATGTAATAACACCTATAAATGTAATAACTTTTCGATTTGTAATAACTTTTCGATTGTGTATGTAACAAACCCAGTAAATAAAATAACTTGCCTGGAAACGCGATAAAATGTTGAACGGTAAAATTAACTTTTCCGCTAACTGTAATAAGATATTACATCAATCAGTGGGTATTACATTAACCAGTGAGTAACAACTTTTTATGAATTACGTAATCTGATATACCTTTCTTAGCCCTTTATAAACACATTTCATGCAATTCTACTAGACTTTATATGACTGAAGACATTAGCATAATATTTTTTTAATAATACGACAAAACATTACATTGTAGCCTACACTCTAAGAATTAGATGTTCAATAATGAACCTTGAAATGTAAAAAAGGTTATTTTCATCTGGAGAATTCCTCTTTCTTATTATAAATGGTTCTTGGAGGACCCTCAGGGCGAAAAGTTGCCTCGAGGAAACGTTCAATATGCTCGCGCCCTCTTATTATCAATAGCTTGCGCACAACTACTGTCATAAAAAAACGTACACTCGTGTTTATGCACACTTCATTTTTTTCAGGTGGTATAACGTCCACTGAAGACACCAGTCGCAATCTTATGTAAATTCAGTTGTTCATGTACGAGTGCATTTCTCATTGAGTGCCTTCAGAAAGTATTCACACCCTTGACTTATTTCACATTTTGTTGTGTTACAGCCTGCATTTAAAATTGATTAAATTGAGATTTTTGTCACTGACCTACACACAATACCCCATAATGTCAAATTGGAATTATGTTTTTACAAATTTGTACAAATTAATTCTAAATGAAAAGATGAAATGTATTGAATCAATAGGTATACAAACCCTTTGTTATGGCAAGCCTAAATATGTTTGTGTGCAATAATAGTGTTTAACGTGGTTTTTTGAAAGACTACCTCATCTCTGTACCCCACACATACAATTATCTGTAAGGTCCCACAGTCAAGCAGCAAATGTAAAACAGATTCAACCACAAAGAGGGAGGTTTTCCAATGCCTTGCAAAGAAGGGCACCTATTGGTAAGACATTGAATATCCCTTTGAGCATGGTGAAGTTATTAATTACACGTTGGATGCTGTATCAATACTCAGTTACCAGATAGGATGGAAACCGTTGCGGAATATCACCTTTAGGCCAATGGTGACTTTAAAACAGTTATGGAGTTTAACGGCTGTGATAGGAGGAAAGTGAGGATGGATCAACAACATTGTAGTTACTAACACAATACTAACCTAAATGACAAAGTGAAAAGAAGGAAGCCTGTACATAATAAAAATATTCAAAAACATGCATCCTGTTTGCAAAGTAAAACTGCAAAACAATTGATAAAGAAATGTACTTTATGTCCTGAATAGAAAGCATTATGTTTAGAGAAAATCCAACACAACACATCACTGAGTACCACTCTTCATATTTTCAAACATGCTGATGGCTGCATCATGTTATGGGTATGCTTGTCATCGGCAAAGACTATGGAGTTTTTTTTAAATAAAAAGAAACGGAATAGAACTAAGCACAGGCTAAATCCTAAAGGAAAACCTGGTTCAGTCTGCTTTCCAAAATACACTGGGAGACAAATTCACCTTTCAGCAGGACAATAATTTACCATGACAATGTGACAAAATATTGTACAATCCGGGTGTGCAAAGCTCTTTGAGACTTGCCCAGAAAGACTCACAGTTGTAAATCACTACCAAAGGTTATTCTAACAGGGATATGAATAGTTACATAAATGAGATATTTCTGTATTTCATTTTTTAAAAATGTAGGTTTCACCAAGGGATTTTGTGTGTATGGGTGAGATAAAAAAAAAATTAATCTTGTGGAATAAAATGTGGAATAAATCAAGTTTATGAATACTTTCTGAAGTAAGCATTATATCACAATGATATAGGAAGGAAGATCCAACTGAAGATTGCAACAGACTATTAATTATTGCTCCAATCTGTCACATGTACTTATGTTAGCTTTTTCAAAAACTTTAAAACTGGCAGTAATGATGTTCAAAGTAGATCAACCTACAGAATAAACCAACAGCCCACAACAATAACATTCTCCGTAATGGTTACATATATTTTTGGGATATTGCTATGACTGTGTTATGTTGTTGTTTTATCTACCTTAGTTGAATGCATTGACTGTCAGTCACTCTGGATAAGACCGTCTGCTGAACAACCCAAATGTAAATGTAAGACCAACACTTGCAAAGCAGGTTGGGTATTGTTCTAATGAACCATGCCCCCAAACAAGTACAAATTCGGTTGGTACAGACCAGATCCAAATCTGAACAAGTCATAGACTTCTAGACTATGTTTCACACGTTTCAACAACACATTACAGTATGGCAGTTTAGTACAGCAGATCACAGTTGAGCACCGTAGAGTGTATTACAGTATGGTACGGTATAGTATGGTACAGGACAGTCACGTTTTATTCAGTAGAGTAGAGTACAGTAGAGTATGTATGATACAGTATAGTAGAGGTTAATCCAGTAGAGTACAGTTTAGTTCAGTAGAGTAGAGTACATTATAGTAAAGTAGGGTACAATACAGTACACTATACTTTACTTTATTGTACTCTACTGTGCTCTACTGTACTGATGTCGCCTGTACTCTACTGTAGAGGACAATATAATGTGGACCTCTGATGCTCAGTTGGTAGAGCATAGCTTTGGTGCTTGCAATGCCAGGATAGTGGGTTTGATTCCCGGGACCACCGGTATGTATAATGTATGCACGCATGACTGTAAGTCGCTTTGGATAAAAGTGTCTGCTAAATGGCATTATTATATATATATATATTTTATTTTAATTTTATTTCATCTTTATTGAACCAGGTAGGCCAGTTGAGAACAAGTTCTCATTTACAACTGAGACCTATTACTGTACTAGGTTTCTTTACTGTACTGTGTACTGTAATGTACTGTACTCTGCTGTGTTCGACTGTACTGTACTGTGCTGTCCAAACTTGTGAAACATAGATGTCTATGATTGGTTCTGATTTGGTCTGGACCAATTATAGGCGTCTATTTTTGGGCCAAATCAAGGCTGGTCCGCACCTGACCAAAAAATACTTCCAAAAGATGTCGCCTGATTTGCCTAGTTAAATAAAGATTAGAACAAATAAATTGCAAAGAAATGTCAAATGCTTAGTGAGTTAGGCCTATAGGCCCTATAAGAAAGGCAATCTGGCTGGTGAAAGCTGAAATAAGGCTGCTTGCTGGAAGTACTCCTTTTATCTAAACGATTTCCTAAAAAATCCACTTGATTGTGTCATTAAAATGAGGCGAGATTAGCAAGTAAAAGGTTTTCAATAAACAACAATTAGTTAATGAATTAATTAATCCAAGAGGTAGTTTCAGACGATTTGGTTCAGCACCATGGAAGGGGTCAAATGGGGGAGAAGATTACTTTTTGCAAGGAGCAGTAGGCTAACTGCTATCGAGTTAACTTCAATGGGAGGACTCGCGGATTAAGACGAGAGCTACTTACTGTTTTGCCGGACACCCCCACTGGCCCCGCAAGGCCCACGAGCTCTGGGGCCCATTGCGTCTGTCATCGATGTCTATTTGTATATATATATATATATAAATAATTTGTACAGTAACCTTTCCAAAAAGTATTTGATAAACATGTTAAGTGTCCACATGTACTAGGAAGCTAACTGTTTGTTTCTTGGGCTTCAAGAATGTGACGAATGAAAGTGCCTCAAGCCTTGTGAAATAAATAATTGAACTGAAAGTAAGGGGATAGTGGTGAACAAATGCGTGGTCAAGGTTACGAAGGCCCCAGTGCCATGAGTGGCATGAGTCATGTGTTAAAAAGCGCGTATCAGAACTAGAGCCTAATGCTTCTTTAGGTAGTTCTTTATTAGTTTGAGTTCATATCTTCGCAGAAGCGACAGTTACAAGGATGGTTAAAAACGGCTTGATTGCCGTAGCAACATCAGGGAAAATGGTCAGAATGGGTGGTGCTTCAAATAAGCCGTTCTGAAACATATTTAATTGAATCTCTCGTTCTCCTTAATTGCCGGCCTCAACACGTGAACCAGCGTTTGAGTTGTGTAGTTGCAGTATCAACAGTCCCATTTCTCTGGACTACATGCATCTTTCAATATTAAGTTTAAATGGTGTGAAGCGCAATGGACATATCATGCAAAATGTCTCAGGAAAGACTGTCTGGGTTATCAATACTTAGTACATAGAAAACAGTCGGCCCCACAACCTTAGGTCTAGGGCCTGCACACAAAAATGAAAGGCGGCGCAGTCGCATACTCTAGCTAATACAGCCCTCTACATATATATATTTTTTTTCTTAAAGGAGAGAGACAACGGACACGGATACACTTTAAGAGAAAGAAAGAGAAAAAGAGACAGACGTGGAGAGAGCAAGGAATACTTCAGGAGAATTGTTAGGCTATTTAATGTGTCATTTTTATAGAAAAATAAGTGTATAAATAGCAGCTACATAGCAGTTCAGTACTATATATATATATATATATATATGGCTATAGATAGCATTGGCTACACTGCACAATAAAACAATCCCTTGTAAGATAGTGTTTTGAGGGTGGACTGGCTCTTTTATTCGGCATCCAACAAATGTAAATGTCAGGAGTTTGCTAAATGGCACTGGCTTTTGGATTGAAACCGGTGCTTGGTTGGATGACATGAAAATAGAGCTCTTTGGCCACACCAGTGGTGGGTTTGGTGTCAATGAGAATGCATGAAGCAGAAAATAACTCACTTTCTACTGTGAAATATGGTGGTTGATGTTATGGCGCTATTTTGCTTCCACTGGTCCTGGGGCCTTTGTCAACGGCGTCATTAACTTTACCCAGTACCAGGACATTTTAGCCAAAAACCTGGTTGCCTCTGCCAGGAGGCTGACACTTGGCCGCAAGTGGATCTTTCAGCAAGATAATAACCCTAAGCACAAATCAAAAATCAGCAAAGACATGGTTAATTGGCCACAAAAATCTACATTTCGCAATGGCCACCTGTCTCCGGACTTGAAACCCATTGGGTTTGGATTAAAGAGGGCAGTCCATGAACGCAGACGAATTATATCAAAGATCTGGAAGGATTATGTATGGAGGAATGGTCTAAGATCCCTCCCAATGTGCTTCTCCAAGTCATAAAACAATTAGGAAAAAGGTATTGAAAATAGGGGTGTCAATAATATTTTACCTCTACCTTTTTGAGAAAAAAAGTATTACTTATTAAACAAAATACTTTTTTTTCTGAGCAATTGTATTAGTATAAAATAATATAATTTCACAAATGTTTTGAGCATACAATATAGCTCAGTATTTGAACCATTTATTTTATACAGTCATTTTTCCTCATCTTTATCAAAGTTTAAATTATTTCGAACTCCACTGTATGACCATATAAATCCTTAATCCACACCTTCGTCCCTGAATCCAGCTCTTGAGGTCCATCAGTGAGACTGTAGGCTACACCAGTATTTGGAGAGGCCGCTGTTTACGTCGTCTTGTTGCAAGCTTGTTATTATATTGTTTCATTCTGTTGAATACACCTCTCAATTCTGTCCACATAAATTATTTCACTTTTTATTTTTTATTTCACTGCAACACAGTTAAGAGCAACGAAAGGTGAAACGTTTTTCCAGTTGACAGTTTATTGTCTTAGTTTTTTTTTCAACTGATTCATCTGAAACCAGGAAATCGTTTTTAAAATAAAATTCAATGTTCCTCCTGAAAACTTCCTTCTGGCTCATACAGGACTGATCATAAATACAAACTTGAATAACCAACTAATTTAAGAAGACTGCGAAAATCTATCAACAGACACCATGTTATCAATACATGAAATGTACATTATATGATATCTAAACTTACACAGTCTGTAGTCTACAGCATTTCTCTCCATTTGAACCTCTCCAGGGCCTAGATCTATCCCTTTGGTGGCTTGTAAGCACAGTGTTTTTCCAACTCCGGTCCTCCAGTATCCCCAACAGTACATGTTTTTTTTTGTTGTGGCCCCGGACAATCACACCTGATTCTAGTTGTCAACTAATCGTCAAGCCCTTGACTAATTGAATTGGGTGTTTTTGTCCAGGGCTACAACAAAAATGTGTGCTGTTGTGGATACTGGAGTTGGTAAACACTGCATAGCACCCTGTGAGAAGCTGCTAACGGGTCATTCCTGAGGGTGAAAGGGCAGGGAGTCCACTTACCAAAATAAAAAATACATCTCTCTTCTTCAGTTCATGAGGAAAGCATGTTTCACTGTTGTGGAGAGTGTGGGGTAACAGAACTTTAGGACAACTAACTGGGGAGGAGTTTAGACAAGGTTAAGTTGTGCTATACCACTTCTAAGCTGCTATTCCTTTGGTCATGACTCATGCTCCATGTCTGGGGAATTGGAGGGAATTTGATGTCTCTCAACACACCTCCTTCCCAGTCATGCTGGAAGGTAGGATGTTGAGTTGTGTCAGCTGAGCTGAGTGCTCTTTAGCTTTGAGCCGCAGTGCTGCGATGCTGGAGGCCCGGCGGTCCACAGGCGAGGAGGGGGAGGGCTCTGACAATGCCATCGGGGGCTGGACTGGAGTCTCTACAGCGGGTATGGGCTGGCGTAAGAGTGTCAGAGGACCCATGCTAGAGAAGAGTCTGCCGATGGAGGAAGAGAGAGTGAGAAGGTTGGAAGAGAGAGGGGATATACAGAACATGACGGAAGGGAACGAGAGAAAAGTGAGAAATAGTTCATTAGACATACAATCCAGATGGCACCGATCCAATCAGATGCAGCCTTACTAATGTAGAGCTGTGGGCAGTGCTCACCTTCCAAAGGAGGGGCTAATAAAGGTGGGGTGTCTAAACATGGCTGCTCCCAGGAAGGGGCCAAATCCCAGGGGGGAGGCAGAGCTGGCAAGGGGCTGGTTCAGACCCTGGAACGAGGTGGCTGCAGCAGTCCAGGCAGACTCCAGGGAGGGGTGAGAGTGGGGCGAGAAAGGACTTCCCTCCAGGTAGTGGCTCAAATGGTGTGCTGCACCCAGGGGTCCAGAGAAGGGGTGTCCTGGGGGGTGAGTCGGAACCCCGGCTTTCTCCCGCTTCCGCCACTTAGCTCGCCGGTTTTGGAACCACACCTTAGAGAGAAGGAGGAAGTGAAAGACCATTAGGCCTAGGATTGAGGTTAGGTTTTGTTCATTTCAAAATGTTGGGGAACAGTTGTCTATTTATTAATTGTTTTGCATATTACAATTTGGGCTTATCAATAAAGCACATTATGTGCAAATTGAAAGTAAATCAACTTATGTGGAGACAGTGAGAGAACAGAGAGGGAGAGAATGTGCAACCAGGTTCCCCTCCCATTCAGACTTGACACTGGCTATAAAATGAAACATATGGAATTTACAAGGTTTTATCACCTCTCCAAAGAGTGATTTGCTCATCTGCAGCTCTGAAGCGAGTGACATGTGGGAGGGGTAAATGCGTAGTCTGGTATCTAAGGTTGAGACTCAAGTTTCAAAATGTAAGCAATGTTCTAAATGAGGATGGCAGGGTAGCTAACCTACAATGGCGTTTATCTCACTTAAGGTGTTAGAAATCCGATCAATGCGCGGCTATTATAATAAGAAGATGGGAAATCAAATAGCATTACCCCGCCACCGCTATGCAAGGAGGTCACTTTCGTCAATACTGGCTCTGTTTGCGCTGTTAAGTGCATGATACCGTCATCAACGCCCTAAAGCAAATTCATTTTTCTGGTGTGTTTGAATAATTTCTCCTCTCGCTGCATGTCTAAAGTGAACTGTATTACAAATGTATTACACATGTATTACAAATGTAGTAATAATAATACTCCTAATGTTCAATTAGGTCTACAATATACAATGTTATTATAATTAACGTTATCATAGGCTACCCTATAATGTTGTTGCATGTAATTGTTGTTGCACGAAATTAAATACGATAGTGGAATGACTAGCACTAATAGGTTATTATAGCCTGGTCACAATAATGTAAAATATTAACTAACAATAATTGACACTCACTTGCACACGAGCCTCAGTGAGATCCAACCGCATCGCTAACTCCTCCCTAAATCGAAAGAAGAAAACAATTGCACATGATATTCAGTTATCATCACAGATTTCGTCGTACAATTCCAAATCCAATAATGACAATAATACAAGCCTAAATGATAACGATACAAATTACATTATATTAAATCAATATCGTCGTTGGATTAGGCTGTGTGCGTAGGCTTCTTTGAAAAATAAATCATATCAATTGTGCCTACATGATCTCTACTAACAGCCACGAATCTTCTTCCAAACGTTCCTTTGTGAATCAAGCAATAAATATCCTATCTCACAAATATGTTTTTGTAAAGATGCAATTATGCCAACAACATTTTTTATCTGTAGCAGTCAACTTTAATTGACATCATGAATTTAAGCGTTTCGTAAAAATCTTTTTGGGAAATCTTTTTTTGACAACCACAATTAGGCTATCAATAATAAAAATCCACAATAACAATTCATCATAATTCAAATGAGAACGACTATGTGCAGATCAACATTACAATTGGTCTAAACTGTTATTCTATTCCTTGATAGGGATTGTTGCGCGCGCACACATCTTTTAATATTTCGTTTTGTTGTGTGATTTATATTATTAGTGTATTACATGTATTATTATTATTATTGCGTACTTATCATAATTAATCATAATAATGTCATTAATAATATTACTCTTCTGATAATTCTCAAATGTAATAATAAAATATGTTTCATATTCTTACATTTCTAAGCCAAACAATGTCCATGTCATATTTTTTTTTTTATCACCTCAATGCAAGAATCTACTATTAAGAAAGGCTCACTTTCGAATCATATCTATAGACTTCCTATTTGGATTATCAATTATTATTTTGTATTTAAGAGCACAATGTTTATTTTTATGACCATAAGCCTCTAGGCGTATATGCAACAGATTTTCAGAGTGTTCAAATAACTGTTAAGCGCAGCCAAATGTGAACGCTACCTCGTGAACACATCCGGGTAGTGCGTCTTCTGGAAAGCTCTCTCCAACTCCTCAAGCTGATAACTGGTAAACGTAGTCCTGTATCTCCTCTGTTTTCGCTTTAGCATCCCCTCCTCTGAGTCACTGCCAGCTGAGAGGCACACGCTGTCCTCTCCGTCTTTTACATCTCCATTGATGTACAAAGTCTCTCCGTTCTTTGGGGATATTTCTGTGTCTTCGCAGATAAGCTCCTTGCCAGTGTCCTCCTCGAACTTTAGGGCGCCAAGCTCCGCGTGCTCCTCTGTCCGTCGCCCGAGGTTCCTATCTTCATCGCTCTGACTGTGGGACGCGTTTTCCCTGTATGATTTACTGCGGCTGATGCTAACTTGTGGCGCCTGGGTGATTTTCAGATTTTCGTAGACTTTGTCTAGAGGACGCTCCTTCTGTTCTTGCTCCTCATTCTCGTGAATACCCCGTCTGGAATCCATGAGCTTTCCCCCTGGGCCATACAGACGCTGCAACTTGGGGGGCAAGTGCATGTCCGCATCTTTCTGAGAGGCTGCAAAGAAATATAGTTTATTTTAAGAAATGTATAAATAATAAACAGCGCAACATGCAATATGATACGTTTCATCACATTATAATAGCCCTTTTTATAAGACAATGTTGTTTATAGTCCTATAACGGGCTTCTTTAAAACCCCTTAGCCCTAATGAAAATGTACTTTAAATGCAAAGGTCATTCGCCTCATTAAATCAAATGCAAGTGTGTTTAGCTGCAAATGCAGAATACATGTGGAGATGTTTTCTATAATTGCATATGGGTTACAGATAAAGTTAGCAGTCAACCTACAACATATTGTCTTACCTTCCAAAGGCGCATTATGCTCCGCACTCCCAGTCAGTAGCATTGGTAAACTTTGCATTCCTGTGAGTCTGACTTTGAGGGGACTTCGTCGGCCGAGAATGCTTTCGATGCAGTATGATGAAAGCATGGGCGATTTAGGTTTACTTTCGATTGTACCCGAGGCATCTTTCTCATTTGGATGGCTCATGTCTTGCGCCTAACAGGTGAGCCTCTAGTCTGGACAGAGCTTGAATTCGTAAACGCCTATTCTTCGACCGCCCTGCCTCCCCTCTCTCCTCCTCTGTCTACACTGACATCTGAATGCTACTTTACTTACCACAGTTTCCAAATCTGTCGCATCCACGTATCCTTGGCTTCCTATTGGTTGCCAGATGAGAAGAGAAACATCTTAGCCCCGGATTGATTGTCAGTCAAGATCAATTTCAAGAACCAGCCAGATCATAGCCTATCTTTTTTCAAGGGCTGTTTCCATACCTTTCCATGTTTAGATCAGATGGCACTTTGACATATGGATACAATTGTGTTATAGAGCAAGGTGAGGAGGTGCTATCTAGAACCTACAAGGGTTCTAAGGCTGTCCCCATAGGAGAAACATATGAAAAACCAGTTTTGGTTCCAGACAGAACCTTTTTGGGATCCATCCCTTTGTAGTAAGGGCTCTACATGGAACCCAAATGGGTTCTGCCTGGAACCGAAAATGGTTCTCCTATGAGGACAGCATAATAGCCCTATTTTATAAGAGTGTATAGGCTATAGGTTATAGGACAGGTGAAATGGGGGACTGACATTTGAATATGCAGAGATCAGTGCAAAAGTGTGTGTACGTGTGTGAGGGAGAAAGGGAGAGAGAGAGAGAGAGAGAGAAAAAGCTGTTAGGCTGTGTGTGTGTCATTGAGCGGTCCTTTACATGTAGCATCAACTGCGAATTGAATATGCCACCTGCTGCAATTGTTTTGCCATTGCAGGTTAGGAAATGAACGGTTCTCGTTTTCTCTCTCTCTCTCTCTCTCTCTCTCTCTCTCTCTCTCTCTCTCTCTCTCTCTCTCTCTCTCTCTCTCTCTCTCTCTCTCTCTCTCTCTCTCTCTCTTTAATTTCTCTCTCTCCATTCAATGTGCTATTTAAAAAATCACATCAAATACATTCACATAAGTGCCAATGACATTGGATATGGTTTATTTATATGTCATGTTTTATTCGCCGGCCTCATGTGCGTAATTGTTGTAGTTGAGGAATAAAGGAGAGTGAAATGTAAGTATTTATTTTCATTTAGATTCAAAATCATCTACATTGATCTCAAAATTGATATTTGAAAATAAAAGAAACTTTAACTTGACAACACATGAGATATTGGCAAAACAAACTAACAGTTAAAACTAAGTAAATATAAATAAACATATCACAATGAGGCCAGGTGTCAAACTCATTTCTCAGAGGCCCCGTGTCTGAGGGTTTTCGATCCATGCTTGTACTTGATGGATTAATTAAGGTCACTCATTAGTAAAGAACTCTCATCACCAATTGGCAAATCATCCCTTATGGGATTAATTGACACATAAACAAACGTTACAATAATTCAATGGTAATTCTTCTCCCGGTGTTCTCTGCACTGCGCATTGCATAAAGACTGAAAAATACAAGGAGGTAAAAATCAATACATAATAGTAAATAAGGTTATCCAAACAATAATTATATCCCTAGAGCAGTAAAATTACATACATAAATACATACATTTCTTTGTTTTTAATTTCTACATTGTATAATAATAGACATCAAAACTATGAAATAACACATACAGAATTATGTAATAACCAAAACAATGTTACACAAATCAAGATAAATGTTATATTTGAGATTATTCAAAATAGCCACCCTTTGCCTTGATGACAGCTTTGCATACTCTTGGCATTCTCTAAACCAGCTTCACCTGGAATGCTTTTCCAACAGTCTTGTTAAAAGTTCATTTCTTTCCTTCTTAATGCAATTGAGCCAATCAGTTGTGATGTGACCAGTTAGGGGTGGTATACAGAAGATAGCCCTATTTGGTAAAATACCAAGTCCATATTATGGCAAGAACTGTCACATTCTGACCTTTATTTCCTTTGTTTAGTCTTTATTTAGTATGGTCAGGGCGTGAGTTGGAGTGGGCAGTCTATGTTTGTGTTTCTATGTTTTTTCTATTTCTGTGTTCAGCCTGATATGGTTCTCAATCAGAGGCAGCTGTTTATCGTTGTCCCTGATTGAGAACCATATTTAGGTAGCCTGGGTTTCACTGTTGGTTTGTGGGTGTTTGTTTCCATGTATGTTTGTCGCCACACGGTACTGTTTCGGTTTGGTTATTTCACGTATTCGTTTATTGTTTTCATAGTGTTCAGTGCTTTTCTTATTAAAATCGTCATGAACACTTACCACGCCGCATCTTGTTCCGATCCTTACTCCTCTTCAGACGAAGAGGAGGAAATCTGCCGTTACAAGAACAGCACAAATAAGCAAAGAGAAATGACAGTCCATCATTACTTTAAGACATGAAGGCCAGTCAATGTGGAAAATTTCAAGAACTTTGAAAGTGCAGTCGCAAAAAACATCCAGCGCTATGATGAAACTAGCTCTCATCAGGACCTCTACAGGAAAGGAAGACCCTGAGTTACCTCTGCTGCAGAGGATAAGTTCATTAGAGTTACCAACCTCAGATTGAAGCCCAAATAAATGCTTCACAGAGTTCAAGTAACAGACACATCACAACATCAACTGTTCAGAGGAGTCTTTGTGAATCAGGCCTTCATGGTCGAATTGGTGCAAGGAAACCCCTACTAAAGCACACCAATAACAAGAGACTTGCTTGGATCAAGAAACACAAGCAGTGGACATTAGACCTGTGGAAACCTGTCCCTTGGTCTGATGAGTCCAAATTTGAGATTTTTGGTTCCAACCGCCATGTCTTTGTGAGACGCAGAATAGGTGAACTGATGATCTCCGCATGTGTGGTTCCCACTGTGAAGCATGGAGGAGGAGGTGTGATGGTGCTTTGCTGGTGGTTTATTTAGAATTCAAGGTACACTGAACCAGCATGGCTAGCACAACATTCTGCAGCGATACGCCATCCCATCTGGTTTGCGCTTAGAGGGCTATCATTTGTTTTTCAACAGGACAATGACCCAATACACCTCCAGGATGTGTAAGTGCTATTTGACCAAGAAGGAGAGGGATGGAGTGCTGCATCAGATGACCTGGCCTCCACAATCACCCGACCTCAACACAATTGAGGTGGTTTGAAATGAGTTGGAGGGCAGCGTGAAGGGAAAGCTGCCAACAAGGTCCCAGCATATGTGGGAACTCCTTCAAGACTGTTGGGAAAGCATTCTTCATGAAGCTGGTTGAGAGAATGTCAAGCATGTGCAAAGCTATCATCAAGGCAAATGGTGGCTATTTGAAGATTCTCAAATATAACATATATTTTGATTTGTTTAACACTTTTTTGGGTTACTACATGATTCTATGTGTGTTATTTTAAAGTTTTGATGTGTTCACTATTATTCTACAATGTAGAAAATAGTGAAAAATAAAGAAAATCCCTTGAATGAGTAGGTGTATCCAAACTATTGACTGGTACTATACATACATACATACACTGATAAATAAAAAAAGAAAAAAAGAAACAGAAAGCATTTGAACCCAGTCGGGCACAAAGAGAAGATTCATATGGTAGACACGCCTATACACAATCTATATAACGTTGAGGTCAGAAGTTTACATACACCTTAGCCAAATATATTTAAATTAAGTTTTTCACAATTCCTGACATTTACTCCTAGTAAAAAGTCCCTGTCTTAGGTCAGTTAGGATCACCACTTTATTTTAAGAATGTGAAATGTCAGAATAATAGTAGAGAGAATGATTTACTTAAGCTTTTATTTCTTTCATCACATTCCCAATGGGTCAGAAGTTTACATACACTCAATTAGTATTTGGTGGCATTGCCTTTAAATTGTTTAACTTAGGTCATACGTTGTGTGTAGCCTTCCAAAAGCCTCCCACAATAAGTTGGGTGAATTTTGTCCCATTCCTCCTGATAGAGCTGGTGTAACTGAGTCAGGTTTGTAGGCCTCCTTGCTCGCACACACTTTTTCAGTTCTGCCCACACATTTTCTATGGGACTGAGGTCAGGGCTTTGTGATGGCCGCCCCAATACTTCGACTTTGTTGTCCTTAAGCCATTTTGCCACAACTTTGGAAGTATGCTTGGGGTCATTGTCCATTTGGAAGACCCATTTGCGACCAAGCTTTAACTTCCTGACTGATGTCTTGAGTTGTTGCTTCAATATATCAACATCATTTTTTCCACCCTCATAATGTCATCTATTTTGTGAAGTGCACCAGTCCCTCCTGCAGCAATGCACCCCCACAACATGATGCTGCCACCTCCGTGCTTCACGGTTGGGATGGTCCCCTTTTCCTCCAAACATAAAGATGGTCATTATGGCCAAACAGTTCTATTTTGTTTCATCAGACCAGAGGATATTTCTCCAAAAGTGCGATCTTTGTCCCCATATGCAGTTGCCAACCGTAGTCTGGCTTTTTTAAAGACGGTTTTGGAGCAGAGGCTTCTTCCTTGCTGAGCGACCTTTCAGGTTATGTCGATATAGGACTTGTTTTACTGTGGATATAGATTATTTTGCCCATTTCTTCCAGCATCTTCACAAGGTGCTTTGCTGTTGTTCTGGGATCGATTTGCACTTTTCGCACAAAATTACGTTAATCTCCAGGAGACAGAACACATCTCCTTCTTGGGCGGTATTGACGGCTGCCTGATCCCATGGTATTTAAACCTGCGTACTATTGTTTGTACAGATGAACGTGGTACCTTCAGGTGTTTGGAAATTGCTCCCAAGGATGAACCCGATTTGTGGAGGTCTACACATCTTTTCTGAGGTCTTGGCTGATTTCTTTTGATTTTCTCATGATGTCAAGCAACAAGGCACTGAGTTTGAAGGTTGGCCTTGAAATATATTTATTCATTTATTTTTATTTCACCTTTATTTATCCAGGTAGGCTAGTTGAGAACAAGTTCTCATTTGCAACTGCGACCTGGCCAAGATAAAGCGTAGCAATTTGACACATACAACAACACAGAGTTACACATGGAATAAACAAAACACAGTCAATAATACAGTAGAACAAAAGAAAACAAAATGAGGTAAGTTAAGGAAATCAATATAGCAATTAAACACTGGGATGGTAGATCGGCAGAAGATGAATGTGCAGGTAGAGATACTGGGGTGCAAAGGAGAAAAATAAATAAATAAATAAATACCAGTATGGGGATGAGGTAGGTAGATAGATGGGCTGTTTACAGATAGGCTAAGTACAGGTGCAGTGATCTGTAATCTGCTCTGACAGCTGGTGCTTAAAGCTAGTGAGGGAGATGTGGGTCTCCAGCTTCAGAGATTTTTGCAATTCGTTCTAGTCATGGGCAGCAGAGAACTGGAAGGAAAGACGACCAAAGGAGGAATTGGCTTTGGGGTGACCAGTGAGATATACCTGCTGGAGCGCGTGTTACGAGTGGGTGCTGCTATGGTGACCAGTGAGCTGAGATAAGGCGGTGCTTTACCTTGTAGACTTGTAGATAACCTGTAGCCAGTGGGTTTGGCGACGAGTATGAAGCGAGGCCCAGCCAATGAGAGCGTACAGGTCGCAATGGTAGGTAGTGTATGGGGCTCTGGTGATAAAACGGATGGCACTGTGATAGACTGCATCCAGTTTGTTGAGTTGAGTGTTGGAAGCTATTTTATAGATAACATCACCGAAGTCGGGGATCGGTAGGATGGTCAGTTTTACGAGGGTATGTTTGGCAGCATGAATGAATGATGCTTTGTTGCGATATAGGAAGCCGATTCTAGATTTAATTTTGGATTGGAAATGCTTAATGTGAGTCTGGGAAGAGAGTTTTCAGCCTAACCAGACACCCAGGTATTTGTAGTTGTCCACATATTCTAAGTCAGAGCCGTCCAGAGTAGTGAATGTGGACGGGCGAGCAGGTGCGGGCAGCAATCGATTGAAAAGCATGCATTTAGTTTTACTTGCGTTTAAGAGCAGTTGGAGGCCACGGAAGGAGAGTTGTATGGCATTGAAGCTCGTCTGGAGGTTAGTTAACACAGTGTCCAAGGAGGGGCCAGGATTATACAGAATGGTGTCGTCTGCGTAGAGGTGGATCCCACCCCCCAGGTTGAAAAACAAGTTTTAATGACTCCAACCTAAGTGTATGTAAACTTCAAATGTACACACATACCATTTACCACATATAAGATTAATATTTTTACAATTTAACTGGTTGTCTAGGTCTTAATTGAAAGGGAAAAACAAAAACCTGCAGACATTCTGCCCACGGTGGAATGAGTTTGACACCCATGCTGTAGGCCTATCACATTCCATGTACACTGTGCAGATTTAGGGTGTGTTCATAAATTCAATCTGGAGTGCCAGAGTGCGCTCTGGGCGTTCGTAAATTCCGAGTGTTGTCAGGTTGTCCGTTCGTAAATTCATCAGTTATTCTGCGTGTCTGGCACACTCAGACGAGAGTCCTCTGAAACTGTAGAAGATAGCCAAAGGGAATTTACAAACTTAATGTTGCGTAAATTAGTGACCATGGAGGAGGGTAAACAAACGCAGAAAGGGGTTGTTGGACGAATGGCTGCGACAAATGAAAGCGCAAGAATCTGTCGATGGGCCATATTACCTCGAAAAGGTGTCGATACCAGATTACTCAAAAGACGATTATCAATATGAGGAAGTTCTGGCCTATGAAGAAAGGAGCATGGCAGAGGGGGATGAGGATGTGGAGGCTGCGATAAGAGCATTGCGCGATGCCTCAGAGGAAACGGGGTCCGTGTTACAGAGCAGAGGCTCAGCTAAGCAACCCATCTCCCACATTCCAGAAGTGGTGGATAATTTTATCCGCAACTTCCTTGTCAAAATGGGCATGAGCAGAGCTTTGGATTGCTTCCAAGCAGAGTGGTACGAAATGGAGCAAAGGGGGTTGTTGAATACCGTGGCGTTTGTGCCTGACGCATATACGCACAACAAATTTATAGACAATGTGCCGAAGAATATGCAAAGTGAGCGGGACAGCTTATGTCTGGCAGCTTTCAAAGCTGGTGAAACACTGGTCAAGCTTCAGAAAGAGAGGGATTTCCATCACCTGCAGAATTAGTGTCTTGCCCAAGAGAAGAACAGGCTTGTTTAATGCATCAAACAACTGAAGAAGCACTGTGGTTCATATGAGCATGCACTGAAGCAGTTGAGTGATAGGTACCAAGTGGGGCTGAAACAGAAAATGCTCATCAGTTTAGAGGGACAAAACATGTGGCCAACAGCCTGGAAGCCACCCTGCGTAATACACACTGGTCTTCCCCCAGAACAGGAGAAATACCAGAGTCTGGGGATAGAGTCCGACTACAGAATGATGGATTTGACCTCTATGACCATGACAAAGACCCAACCAAAAACACAGCTCAGTTTCCTGTCAGCAACTGTGTGAACCCCTACTTAAGGCCAAATAAAAGCTCTGCCATCACAGGGCACGAAAGCATCTGAATTCCGCCTCACCAACTCACTGAAGGTCCATACCCTGCCAATAAGCTGCCTTGCCCTGCACCCCCGCAAGTTTATTGTAGCCTCCTCCAGTGACGACCAGCTCTGGAGGTTGTGGGGTACGTCTGTCGGGGAGATGAACATGACTGGAGAGGGTCATAGTGATTGGCTCTTTGGCTGCAGCTTTCACCCAAATGGTGGAATCCTGGGCCACCACCAGTGGAGACACAACATTAAGGATCTGGGATTTCTTCCAAGGCCACTGCATCCTGACTCTGGATGGCCACTCCCATGCCACGTGGTGCTGCTCCTTCCACTCATGTGGTGACTTTGTTGCCTACTGCTCAAAGGACAACACCACAAAGGTGTGGGACCTGCAAAGCTGCTGATAAAACCCTGTCTTTGTGGGAAGCCAGGATTGGACTGTGTGCACAGACCTTTTATCGCCACCAGCATTCCTGCAACCATGCCACCTTGAATGCACTGGGCGACACTGTTGCCTCCTATGAATCATACGGTGTGGTCAAACTATGGGATATGAGGAAAGTAGCAGTCATGATAACCATGGAAACTGGGCCACATCCTAGCAACCAAGTGGCCTTCCACCCATCAGGCCGGACACTGGCTATCACAAGGAAGGATTGTTCAGTTAAGCTGGTGGAGCTGGCATCAACTCAGGTGTCCAGTTTATTGTCCATAGTGTAATCTTTGATCACAAGGGGGAGTACTAATTATCAGCAGGGTCAGATTCTCACCTGGTCATGAAATTAATAAATGCTTAAAATTCTTTCTTGCTGATTATGAATGTCAAAAAGCCTTCTTATTGCTGACATGTGTTTTTTACATGTGCTATATTGTTTGATTATCTTATTTGTGAAGAACATTTACCACTTTTCCATAATAAAATACAGTTAAAAAAATAGATTACTCATTTATTTCTGAATTGAGGCATGCATAAATAAATAAGCTTTTAACAACATATTTTATATTAATAAACCTTATTTGTCTACATGATGCACATTAGCAAAACATGTACACTGCTCAAAAAAATAAAGGGAACACTAAAATAACACATCCTAGATCTGAATGAATGAAATATTCTTATTAAATACTTTTTCTTTACATAGTTGAATGTGCTGACAACAAATTCACACAACAATTATCAATGGAAATCAAATTTATCAACCCATGGAAGTCTGGATTTGGAGTCACACTCAAAATCAAAGTGGAAAACCACACTACAGGCTGATCCAACTTTGATGTAATGTCCTTAAAACAAGTCAAAATTAGGCTCAGTAGTGTGCGTGGCCTCCACATGCCTGTATGACCTCCCTACAATGCCTGGGCATGCTCCTGATGAGGTGGCGGATGGTCTCCTGAGGGATCTCCTCCCAGACCTGGACTAAAGCATCCGCCAACTCCTGGACAGTCTGTGGTGGATGGAGCGAGACATGATGTCCCAGATGTGCTCAATTGGATTCAGGTCTGGGGAACGGGTGGGCCAGTCCATAGCATCAATGCCTTCCTCTTGCAGGAACTGCTGACACACTCAAGCCACATGAGGTCTAGCATTGTCTTGCATTAGGAGGAACCCAGGGCCAACTGCACCAGCATATGGTCTCACAAGGGGTCTGAGGATCTCATCTCAGTACCTAATGGCAGTCAGGCTACCTCTGGCGAGCAAATGGAGGGCTGTGCGGCCCCCCAAAGAAATGCCACCCCACACCATGACTGACCCACCGCCAAACCGGTCATACTGGAGGATGTTGCAGCAATGTTCCATGGCATCTCCAGACTGTCACGTCTGTCACATGTGATCAGTGTGAACCTGCTTTCATCTGTGAAGAGCACAGGGCGCCAGTGGCAAATTTGCCAATCTTGGTGTTCTCTGGCAAATGCCAGAGAACACAACCCCCACCTATGGACGTCAGGCCCTCATACCACCCTCATGGAGTCTGTTTCTGACCGTTTGAGCAGACACATGCACATTTGTGGCCTGCTGGAGGTCATTTAGCAGGGCTCTGGCAGTGCTCCACCTTGCACAAAGGCGGAGGTAGCGGTCCTGCTGCTGGGTTGTTGCCCTCCTACGGCCTCCTCCACGTCTCCTGATGTACTGGACTGTCTCCTGGTAGCGCCTCCATGCTCTGGACACTACGCTGACAGACACAGCAAACCTTCTTGCCACATCTCGCATTGATGTGCCATCCTGGATGAGCTGCACTACCTGAGCCACTTGTGTGGGTTGTAGACTCCGTCTCATGCTACCACTAGAGTGAAACCACCGCCAACATTCAAAAGTGACCAAAACATCAGCCAGGAAGCATAGGAACTGAGAAGTGGTCTGTGGTCCCCACCTGCAGAACCACTCCTTTATTGGGGGTGTCTTGCTAAATGCCTATAATTTCCACCTGTTGTCTATTCCATTTGCACAACAGCATGTTGTGGGGGTGGCAGAGTAGCCTAGTGGTTAGAGCGTTGGACTAGTAACCGGAAGGTTGCGAGTTCAAACCCCTGAGCTGACAAGGTACAAATCTGTCGTTCTGCACAGGCAGTTAACCCACTGTTCCCAGGCAGTGGGTTAAGTTAGTTATTGAAAATAAGAATGTGTTCTTAACTGACTTGCCTGGTTAAATAAAGGTAAAATAAATAAAAATGTGAAATGTATTGTCAATCAGTGTTGCTTCCTAATTGGACAGTTTGATTTCAGAGAAGTGTGATTGACTTGGAGTTACATTGTGTTGTTTAAGTGTTCCCTTTATTTTTTGAATAGTGTATATCACTAATGGACTTCAAACAACTAGCCTAGCAGTGGGCCAAAAAAGAAAACGAGTAATTTATCTAGAATGGCCGGGAGAGGCGCTATGATTTTAGAGGCCACTTTGAGTTGAGGGCGGGAGTCGAGAGCGGAAGTGGGAAGAAGCACACGACAACATCAACAAAACAAAACAAAAGGTGCACACGAGATACAATTAGATTTTTTTTTAAGGTTCACCGTGGTTAAAACTTGGTATCAACCCAGATTAACGTTGTTTACATATGATTGCGTGCATTATTTTTTAAATGGTCATGTTCTGCATCGCACATTAGCTAATTGCTAGCTAGCTAGCCAGTATTGCTAACGTTATTTAACGTTTATTTGGACTGTTAACTTGGCAACACTGCGTAAACAACAATGGAAAGTCTGTACAAGCGTAAAGTGTTCGCAACGTTGCGAAAAAATAAAGCTGAAGCCTCGAAGAAAAGGGCTCAAATCGGTTTGCCGTCGTCTATCCTTGATGACAGTGACGAGGAGTCCTGCGCGAGCACGACCAGTATCAGCGCTTCAGAGAGTGACTATCAGAATTCGGACAGTGGGAGCGAAAGTACACCTGCCAGTGGGGAACAGAGCCCTGCCAGCGATGGTAGCAGCTCCAGCGAAGGTAGGTCCCGTCCTCGTCGGAAGCGCGTCCTCGCAGACAGCTCCAGCGACTCTGACAGCGACGTAGGAACCAAGCCTAAAAGAAAAGTCGTTCCCAAAAAACGCGTAAAACAACAAAGCCACGATTCCGATTCGGAGGACGAGAGTGCTGCAGAAAAGGACAAAAAAGTTGCCGAAGCTAAACAGACCGCAGCTAAACGAAAGCAACGCCAGTCTAAACTCCTGGCATTATCCAAGAAGATGAAGTCCCACGTTCCTAAACGCAGGGGCACGTTGGAGGTATCTTACCACCATATCATGTAAACGAGCATGACATAAGTGTTGATCCTTTGGGCAGAATCATTGTTGCATATACCCACAATAATCTGTCCATATATGGACTGAGGAAACATTCTTTGTTGTTGAACATTGTTTTACAACCCATGTATTGCTGTGGTTCTCTTGTAAATATCCAGGATTCAAGTGATGAAGACAAGGGTAAAGTAGCTGAAGATGTTAGTGGCGATAATGATGAAGAAGAGGATACCCCCGAACTATTGCTGGGCAGCAGTGAAGAAGAGGCAGCGGATCACAGCGACAGTCTGAAGGACTTCATAGTTGAGGATAAGACAGGGGACAAGAATGAGGAGGTGTCAGATGAAATAGCTGTTTCTCTTCCACGCCAGTGTGAGTCAGCTGACACATTTTATCATGGGTCAATATTCGCAGGTAAAAGCACACTGTGTTGTATGATTCCTTTGCTTCTTTCCTCCTTTTGCTAGTCATCACTGGGTCTCAGCTCAATCACTTTCAAGTGGTCCTCAAAGCCCTTATGATCAACGTCCTGGATGAAACCTTTCTCAAGTCTCTTTATGGTAAGTGTTTTTAAACAATAGCGGTCTCAAAAACCATCACCAATCAACTACATGATCCAAGTGTAGGGAATCTATTTGGTTGATAACTGTGAGCAGGCGGTGATCGGACAAAGCGATATGCTCAGGAGATGAAGGCGTCGCTGTTCCACTTTGATGAGCGAACAATCCTCCCTCGCCTGGAGAACCTGAAACAGCGGAGCCGCTGGACCGACCGGTACAAGGTGAAGAACCATTTCACAGAGAACTTAGACAGAAGTTTGTGTGTAGTCATGCAACGTTGGCTGCATATTCACTGATCTCATCTGTATACAGCTATTCTTGTACTTTGGCTAAGTCGTCCATTCTTATATTATGTTCAAAAACAGTATATGCAAACTGGTATGTGTTTTTGTGTGTTCACGTGCAGGAGCGTGTGGAGTGTTACCCCAAGGTCCGGCTTTTGAAGTTAGGATTGCATCGGAGTGTTTGTGAGGCATGCAAGCTCCAGAGACCATGCAGTTTCAGTGTGCGTCTCTCAGGGCAACTGTACAACCTCAACAGCCTCGAAGAGGACCAATTCATGCCCGATGACACACAGGTACTACATCTGAGAAGAAATCAACACTGTCTTTGTTTTATCCATCTCGGTCCCTAGAAGAAAGCATACAGTACATGTGACATTGGCTTCCCATAAAATCCCACTAACAAAAAGTACATCATCAAATCAAATAATTCTGTATGGGACCTTGCACCAATTTATCCTTTTGTGAAACGTCAGGTTTGCTGTTTGTCTAAGTGTTTTAAATGACAGGTCACCTTGCATGTGACGGCAGGGTAGCCGAGTGGTTAGGCGGCAGGGTAGCCTAGTGGTTAGAGTGTTGGACTAGTAACCGAAAGGCTACAAGTCCAAGTCCCCAAGCTGACAAGGTACAAATCTGTCGTTCTGCCCCTGAACAGACAGTTCCTAGGCCGTCATTGAAAATAAGAATTTGTTCTTAACTGACTTGCCTAGTTAAATAAAGGTAAAATAAATAAAATGTGTCTTTCCTAAATGGCAGGCTTTCAGTGTGGGCTCCGTTTGTGCCAGCCGAACAGAGGTGTATCATGCTCTGAAACACTTCAAGTACCACTTGTTTCAACACTGCCGGACAGTTATGGAGGAGGAGGAGAAGAATGGAGAGGAGCCAGTGAAGGAAACAGTGAAAAGGGTTTTCACCAAACTGGAGGAGAGGGGCTGGATCTCAGAAGTATGTACCCCACTTGCCCTCCATAAAATAACAGTACCCCTCATTGAATTACCATCCACATCTGTTTTTCAGAAAACCTTCTGATTTGTTCCCCCACGCTGTCATTTTGTGGAATAGAAATCAATACACTCTGATTTTCCTCACTGACACTCCCTCACCACTTCACTCCCACATCTCTCTTTCAGCAATATGAGAAGTTCCAGGACCATCTCAATGATGCAGACTACTTCCAGGAGGAGAAGCTAGACTGAAGGATTACGACAGACAGGATAAAGGATCCATATCTACATCCTATTATAGGCATCCATTTAACAGTTTTATGGTTTATTCTGCACATTGTTAGGGAAGAAGTATGTTATATATATATATATATATATATATATATATACTGTTTATTTGACTTCAATTCAATGTTAACGTTTAAGATGAGTGAGAAGCTTTTAAAAACCATTTCCTCCTTTTGTTACCATTTAAGAAGACATCTATTACTTCTGTATTATATCAACCATTTTATATCATGCTCATAACTCTTACAGTATATAACATACGTCTGCACTAAATGTATCTGCAAAGTTTGAGAGATGATGCAGAATACTCTGGTACTGCTGTAAATCAAAGAAATGTTACTCCTGAGTTCTTTAAACTATCCTGGTTACGTTCCCTACTTAGTTGAAGCAGTGTTGTCCATCCAATAGTTAAGATAATGCCAAATGGAGTTTGCAACGACAGATGACCTCAAATGACATGAGTAATGTTCTATATTGTGGATTACACTATCTAGTGTAGAAAGATGGTACGACTCTTCTGAGTTTTGCTTCATTTCTATTAAAAAGCTTGTGTGATGCTTCAGAAAAGAAATAATAAAAACTCCATTAAACAATATCTTGTCCATCAGCATATAATTGCAGTATGAAATATGATTGTCTTTAAAGACATGCAAGAAGCCAACCAAAAGTATTAAAACAATACAAATGAAACCACATACATGACAAATGTAACATAGTTAGGAGACATCCTTTTTCAATTATACCGCATCTGCTGTCTTGACCTCTGAATGCTCGGCTATGAAAAGCCAACTGACATTGATTCCTGAGGTACTGACCGTGCCCCCTCCACAACCACTGATTATTATTTGACCCAGTTGGTCATTTATGAAGAACAATCTGGCTTTAATGGCCATGTACTCATAATCTCCACACGGCACAGCCAGAAGAGGACTGGCCACCCCTCAGAGCCTGGTTCCTCTAGGTTTCTTCCTAGGTTCCTGCCTTTCTAAGGAGTTTTTCCTAGCCACTGTGCTTCTGCATTGCTTGCTGTTTGGGGTTTTAGGCTGGCCTACACACGGGCCTACACACAATACCCCATAATGTCAAAGTGCAATTATGTACAATTTGTACAAATTAATTAAAAGTGAAAAGCTGAAATGTCTTGAGTCAATAAGTATTAAAATCCTTTGTTATGTCAAGCCTAAATAAGTTCAGGAGTAAAAATGGGCTTAACAAGTCACATAATAATTTGCATGGACTCACTATGTGTGCAATAATAATGTTTAACATTTTTGAATGACTACCTCATCTCTGTACCCCACACACACAATTATCTGTAAGGTCCCTCAGTCGAGCAGTGCATTTCAAACACAGATTCAACCACAAAGACCCTGGTTTTCCAATGCCTCGCAAAGAAGGGCACTTATTGGTAGGATGGGTACAATTTTCATAAGCAGACATTGAAAACAGTGGTGGTCAGTGCCATTTAAGATGAGGGAGAACAATTTATTTTTTCATGAGCATGGCCTTGGTTCTATTACAGCATATTGGATGACTGTCATTCATATTTAATTCACCCAGTTTAATGTAACAGCGATAGGTTTAGGCTACTACATGATACTCTAATTTTCCCTATACCCATCATGAGGTTGCTAAAACCTAGCCTAGGAATGACGGTTTACAATGTAGGTGCTCACAGGTCGAGATAATTTTTTTTGAGGTGACAATACCACCCTGCACACTCTTGCCTGCATCTAGCTGATATAGTGTGTAATTATTAGTCCAACAGTTGCAAACGAGAGTTTCTATTGGACTCATTCAGGTATGTTTTATCCTCGTTGTGTTCCATTTGCTTGCGTTTAAGATTTTTTTTCTCAACATAATCGGCGGAATGAATACACCCCTGATCACGCGCAAACGCAGTTCACTTTCATAGCAGCCCGTTGTATTCCTTCTCTCATCTATGTGCTCTCCTCCTCTCACGTTGTCCCTTCGTATGTGGACTTCAATGCACAACACATCAGCTGTATGTGACCATCAGCTGTATTTGACCAAAAACCTTTCCAAGCTAAACTGCTACACACAGCCTACATCATTGTCACCCTATATAAGTAACGTCATAGTCAGCATAGCTAATAGAACTAAGGTGTTAGTAAACCCGCTACAATCATGCAGTAACGTTAGTGTACAGTCAGTAAGCAGTTACACCGGTGGCAAAACATTTGTAAAACCAAAAGCTTACCTTGACTTGGAAGAGTTCCGGTGTTGATGAAAAGTCATAGCCAGCAAGCTGACGTAACATCCCTCTGTTTGAGCAGCGTGTTTCAGTAGGCTAAACTAGCTAAGTAAGTGAAACTAAAAGTTTAAAAAATAATTAAATCTCTCTCTATTTCTCTCTTGCTTCTCCTTCATTTTGAAACTGTTCAACTACTGTGTTTCTCTCTCTTTGAGTCAACTACTCACCACATTTCATGTACTGCAGTGCTAGCTGTAGCTTATGCTCTCAGTACTAAATACATTTTCTGATTGTTTGATTGGGTGGACAACATGACAGTACATTCTGCAAGAGCTCTGGTAGGTTGGAGGGCGTCCTCCGGAAGTTGTCATAATTACTGTGTAAGTCTATGGAAGGGGGTGAGAACCATGAGCCTCTTAGGTTTTGATTTGAAGTCAATGTACCCAGAGGAAAGCTAGCATTACTCCAGCTACACCATGGTGCTACCCTACAGAGTGCTGTTGAGGCTACTGTAGACCTTCTTTGCAAAATAGAGTGTTCAATCAATTAGTTGGTGACGTGATTATATTTAGTATAGGTTAATCTAAAAAGGATAACTTTAATGTTTTACCATTTTTATTTTATGAAATTCCCTGAGGATGGTCCTCCCCTTCCTCCTCTGAGGAGCTTCCACTGATTGAGTATCCTTTTGAGCAAATTACACTTTGGATGGGTATCAATACATCCAGTCACTACAAAGATACAAGCGTCCTTCCTATCTCAGTTGCCAGAGAGGAAGGAAACCGCTCAGGGATTTCACCATGAAGCCAATGTTGACTTTAAAACGGTTACAGAGTTTAATGGCTGTGACAGGAGAAAACTGAGAATGGATCAACAACATTGTAGTTACTCCACAATACTAACCTAATTGACAGATATAACACATTACGTAGTACCACTGCATATTTTCATACATAGTGGTTGCTGCATCATGTTATGGATATACTTGCAATAATTAAGGATGGGGGAGTTTTCCGGATAAAAATTAAACGGAATGGAGCTAAGCACGGGCAAACCCCTAGACAAAAACCTGGTTCACTCTGCTTTTCACCAGACACCTCGAGATGAATTAACCTTTCAGCAAGACAATAATCTAAAACACAAGGCCAAATCTACACTGGATTTTGTTACCAAGAAGACAGTGAATGTTCCTGAGTGGCAGAGTTACAGTTTTAATTTTTTTTTAAAACTCTGTTTATTAAGTTTTACACACACACACACACACATAGACAAGACAAAGCAATATAAATAATATACTCAACTAGAAAAATAAAATAAAATAAAAAAATAAAAATAGCTTTAAAGATACCATACTTTAGACAAGTTAAACATACCAGGCAGAAGGCTACAGAGGTTAAAGGGCAATCTATAGTACAGGGACAGAGCAAACACCTCACCATTGTTCCTGTAAACAGCCAAGGGATAAGGGTGGAGAAATGCAACCACTCACAGTGAGTCATGGCCACAGACCGACAATCCACTGGACAGGTTTTTTCTTTACAATGCTTTATAATAAAAAAATAAAATGATTATTCATGTAGGCGTGAACAAAGTGTAAAAATAACTGGGAAAAACTAGCTCACACTTCAGTCTCTGCCCGAGCAAGATGAACAAGGCATCTGCGGATCACAATCAATAAGCACATGGACCTTAATGCCCCCCCCCCAGCAAAAACACAGAGAGAGGCTCCTCCAACCCTTAAGTCACCGACTTATTTTAGTATTATTTGGAATGCCATCAGAGGATGGACTGTTTAAAGTAAGACCGGAATGGAGCCCAAGCCTCATTAAACAGTTTGGTGTTCCCACGTGAATTGAATTGGATTTTTTCTAGTTTCAGAGTTACAGTTTTGACTTAAATCTGCATAAAAATCTATGGCAAGACCTGAAAATGGTTGTAAAGCAATTTGACAGAGCTTGAAGAATTTTGAAAAGAATAATGGCAAATGTTGCACAATCCAGGTGTGGGAAGCTCTTAGAGATTTACCCAGAAAGACTATAATCCCTTCCAAAGGTGATTCTAACATGTATTAAGTCAAGGGGTTAAATACATATCGAATCAAATAAAAATCAAATCAAACTTTATTTGTCACATGCACCGAGTACAAGTGTAGAATTTACCATGAAATGCTTACTTTACAAGCCCTTAACCAACAGTGCAGTTCAAGAAGAAGAAAATATTTACCAAGTAGACTAAAATAAAAAGTAATAATAAAAAGTAACACAACAATACATAACAATAACGAAGCTACAGTGAGGCAAAAAAGTATTTAGTCAGCCACCAATTGTGCAAGTTCTCCAACTTAAAAAGATGGGAGAGGCCTGTATTTTCATCATAGGTACACTTCAACTACGACAGACAAAATGAAGAAGAAAAAAAATCCAGAAAATCACATTAATGAATTTATTTGCAAATTATGGTGGAAAATAAGTATTTGGTCACCTACAAACCAGCAAGATTTCTGGCTCTCACAGACCTGTAACGTCTTCTTTAAGAGGCTCCTCTGTCCTCCACTCGTTACCTGTATTAATGGCACCTGTTTGAACTTGTTATCAGTATAAAAGACACCTGTCCACAACCTCAAACAGTCACACTCCAAACTCCACTATGGCCAAGACCAAAGAGCTGTCAAAGGACACCAGAAACAAAATTGTAGACCTGCACCAGGCTGGGAAGACTGAATCTGAAATAGGTAAGCAGCTTGGTTTGAAGAAATCAACTGTGGGAGCAATTATTAGGAAATGGAAGACATACAAGACCACTGATAATCTCCCTCGAACTGGGGCTCCACGCAAGATCTCACCCCGTGGGGTCAAAATGATCACAAGAACGGTGAGCAAAAATCCCAGAACCACACGGGGGGGACCTAGTGAATGACCTGGAGCGAGCTGGGACCAAAGTAACAAAGCCTACCATTAGTAACACACTACGCCACCAGGGACTCAATTCCTGCAGTTCCAGACGTGTCCCCCTGCTTAAGCCAGTACATGTCCAGGCCCGTCTGAAGTTTGCTAGAGAGCAATTGGATGATCCAGAAGAAGATTGGGGGAATGTCATATGGTCAGATGAAACCAAAATATAACTTTTTGGTAAAAACTCAACTCGTCGTGTTTGGAGGACAAAGAATGCAGAGTTGCATCCAAAGAACACCATACCTACTGTGAAGCATGGGGGTGGAAACATCATGCTTTGGGGCTGTTTTTCTGCAAAGGGACCAGGACGACTGATCCGTGTAAAGGAAAGAATGAATGGGGCCATGTATCGTGAGATTTTGAGTGAAAACCTCCTTCCATCAGCAAGGGCATTGAAGATGAAACGTGTCTGGGTCTTTTAGCATGACAATGATCCCAAACACACCGCCCGGGCAACGAAGGAGTGGCTTCATAGGAAGCGTTTCAAGGTCCTGGAGTGGCCTAGCCAGAGTTGAAAGTCCGTGTTGCCCAGCAACAGCCCGAAAACATCACTGCTCTAGAGGAGATCTGCCTGACCTTGTGAAGACTTACAGAAAACGTTTGACCTCTGTCATTGCCAACAAAGGGTATATAACAAAGTATTGAGATAAACTTTTGTTATAGACCAAAGACTTATTTTCCACCATAATTTGCAAATAAATTCATTACAAATCTTACAATGTGATTTTCTGGATTGTTTTTCCTAATTTTGTCTGTCATAGTTGAAGTGTACCTATGATGAAAATTACAGGCCTCTCTCATCTTTTTAAGTTGGAGAACTTGCACAATTGGTGGCTTGGGGGTAGAAGCTGTTGAGGGGCCTTTTGGTCCTAGACTTGGCGCTCTGGTTCCACTTCCCGTGCGTTAGCAAAGAAAACAGTCTATAACTTGGGTGACTGGAGTCTCTGACAATTTTATGGGCTTTCCTCTAACACCTATTATATAGGTCCTTGATGGCAGGAAGCTTGGCCCCAGTGATGTACTGGGCCGTTCGCCCATCACCTAGCGGTGATGCAACAGGTCAGGATGCTCTCAATGGTGCAGCTGTAGAACCTTTTGAGAATCTGGGGACCCATGCCAATGACCCACATCTAATCTAGATATATAAGCCCACTTTGTAACAACTAAATGTGAAAAAATGCAAGGGGTGTGAATACTTTCTGACGGTACTGTATGTGTGTTTGTGAGTAGGTAGGGCCAGTGTGGGTAGGGCACCGGCCCATTTTAAACCAGCAAGTCTAATTTTTTTCTCTAAGAGTTCCAGTGGATAACTGGGGAGCTGCTCATTCCCCACGCTGGAAAACCTGTGGGTACAGTAACACGAGACATATCGTATTTATCACTGGGTGTCGGTAAATGGGCTTTGGCCAATACTTTTTTAATTGGAATCTTTAAAAAGGTGTCCCCTGAATATGTGTTTGGCTGACACTCACCTGCTTCGGAGCGTGTCCTGGACACCATAAGGTCCCTCTTGGGGACATAGACCTGTGACTGGAACAATGTCCTTTAGTTGTGCATATAGTCCACGACTATTCTGCAATACAGAGAAGACACTAGGCTGTAGAAAATGTACTTCAATGTAGTTGCCTCTTAGTGCTGATTAGGTTACCTTGCTAGTTAATTAGTTATGGTATAGAAAAATAACCCAAGATCTGTGTTGTGTTTAGAGGCAACCTGCACCTCTCTACTGTACAGGCTCCATTCCTTTCATATGTAGAGAAGGAGCTCAATGAATTTCTCAATTTCTCAATCTTTGGGGAGCAGATAAGGAAAGTCCCGTTACAATCAAATACACTGACAACTAAACTCAGCAAAAAAAGAAATGCCCTCTCACAGTCAACTGCATTTATTTTCAGCAAACGTAACATGTGTAAATATTTGTATGACATAAGATTCAACAACTGAGACATAAACTGAACAAATTCCACAGACATGTGACTAACAGAAATGGAATAAAATGTCCCTGAACAAAGGGGGGGTCAAAATCAAAAGTAACAGTCAGTATCTGTTATGTACTGCAGTGCATCTTCTCCTCATGGACTGCACCAGATTTGTCCATTCTTGCTGTGAGATGTTACCCAACTCTTCCACCAAGACACCTGCAAGTTCCATGACATTTATGGGGGGAATGGCCCTAGTTTTCATAACTGTGACCTTAATTGCCTACCGTCTGTAAGCTGTTAGTGTCTTAATAACGACCGTTCCATATGTGCATGTTCATGGTTCATTGAACAAGCATGGAAAACAGTGTTTAAACCTTTTACAATGAAGATCTATGAAGTTATTTGGATTTTTACGAATTATCTTTGAAATACAGGGTCCTGAAAAAGGGACGTTTATGTATGTATGAACCTATCCCATTTAAATAGATGGTAACATATAGCTAGCTGGCTGTAAGACCCCTTGTGTTCTCGAGAGATAGTATGGACCAAACAAAGCTCGCTTGTGTTAGTCGCTAACGTTAGTTGTGGAACATTTAATTAACATGTATTTAACTAGCCTAGTCATTTAACAACACATTCTTATTTACAATGACGGCCAACGCTAGGCCAATTGTGCGACGCCATGGGACTCCCAATCACGGACGGATGTTATTGACAGTTAACTTACCTCGCTAGATAGCTAACTGCAACATTGTCGTTGACCTCTCAAAATGGGGTCAATATGTTACGTTTTTTGTATAGTAATATGCTATATGGCACTGGGTTCGAATAATTGTAAATAACAACGCTAGCAAACTACTTGAAATACGCACCATGATTACCACTAATTATCACAGTTGCAAAATTGGCCATATTGTAAAAAGGCTGCTTGTCTATTTATTCAATAGCGCTGGCTGGCTAACGTTACAGTACTTCCGGTCATGGTGCCAAGGCTCTGAGTCGCAAGCTTCAACCAAAATGTCTACTATCTGTGCTACTACTAGCTTCCTGCTAGATAGCTACTTGGTTTGTCTCTTAACTGTAGCTATTGACTACAGCTAAAACCAAAGTACGTTGTCTAGGTAATCTAATCACAAGCAGTCGAAAGTGAAGTCAATATTAATATTACAATCAAAAGATTGTCATTGCTGAACTGTGACGCAGGTAGCTATATATTTTAAAATATTCCCTTAACGGACAGAAGGGGGTATAGCTCAGTGGTAGAGCATTTGACTGCAGATCAAGAGGTCCCCGGTTCAAATCCGGGTGCCCCCTCTTTTTTGTTTTATGGCACGTGTGAATTTGAGCCCTAGTTAAAGACATTTCTGGTCGTCCATCAATGTTTCAATACAATTGTATTTTTTTCACAACAGTACGTCGAAGAAAATAGGTCATTTAATTGCACAATCATAGTGGCTTCAGAAGAGTCCAAAAAGAAACCAATCTATATGGCAATATCACTCAGGTCAGTGAAAACAGATGCTTCCGCATAATGGTCTCGTCAATAAAACAGTCCCAGTAAAGTGAGCAGGCCCAGTAAAGTGAGCTGTGACAAGGTCTGTTTGGCTCAAACCACATTTAATATTTGATCATCTATATGAGTGTTGGTACATCCACTAAGCAGTCCTGGTCACACAGTACTTCTTCATTGCATAGAATCTCCATCAACAAGCAAGCAGAAGTCCAAGGCACTTTCTGTATTGAAATAGCTAGTGTCTCTTCCCTTTCTTTTCAGTGTTGATCAGGGTTCATCCTTCTCCAGGCTGGGATCATCTCTTTGAGGCTCTTGCTGACAGCTGCAAAGGGCACTCTGGTCGGATGGCTGGGGAACCCGCTTCATGTCTGGATGCAGTGTGGGCTTGTTGGTCTGACGCTCAGAGTACATCTGTTATGGAAAGAGACAACTTTCCTAGCTGGGTTTCTTTTTCTCACACACAGTACAGTATCAGAGTTGACACTGCAGTAAACGTATCAAGGATAATGACAGTACCTTAATTTATCTGAAATGATTTAGCATTGGCATGCATAGCAAATAAAGACAATTACCTGTAGCACACTGTAATAGTAACAGTAGAATCTGTTAGGTTGTACGAGCTGTCGTACAATCGTCTGGCCTGCTTTGCTATCGCTTGTGCTTCATCATCATTCCCCTGTAGGGAAAATAAAGAAATCTATATCTTAATCAAATATCCACAAAAACCTGGCTAGATCATATTCATTACAACATGCATTTGCATTTCAAGTATCCCAAAATGTACATGGTAGCAAATACATATTGACACAAACACCATTGCCCACTCAAATACCATTGCCCACTCAATCTTTTGGATGAGGTCAGAGACTCCTCTTCACAGGGATGTAGTGGGTGCCTGGCTTCTTCAGGTGGGTGTAGAAGTGATTTGGTGAATTCTTCTTCAGCACCAGGCTGTTCCCCAGCATCAGCTAAGGGAACCTGTAAGGAGCCACTGTGCCCTTAACGTTCACCTGATACTTATACTGTAAATGGGAAAGGGCCGTATATTACGCCAAGGTGTGAAAGTTTAGAATTCCCCTTTATTTTATATTATTGTGGCTACCAATTTTTTATTTTGGGAACCTGCTGGCTTTGGGTAGAATGTTCAGAATGTTCCCCCACCTTGAATAAGTCAAAGAATCCAACAAGATTTGTTTTGCCCAGATCCCTCCCCCTTTTCTTGGACAGAGTGACCAGGTGTAGGCACTCTTCACGACTGTCCCGGCCACAGAATAAGGCCTGTTCTGTTTTGTTGGACCAAGAGGCCAAGGAGTAATGTGCATATGAGAAATGAGGTGTAAGTAAGCAGAATTAACCTGTGTTGCCCTGGACTGACAGCAGGTCACTGGAAATGTCACTGGGTCTCCAGGGTGGAGTGAGTGTTGTCATAGGTGGGGAGGATGGTGTCTGTGGAACCGCACCAGGAGATGATTGGAACAGCCCCAGGAATGTCATCTGCTTCCTTGTTTCCATTGGCCTGTCTCCCACATTGATGTAAAATTCCACATCAGGAAGCCTCACCTCATATTGAAAATATATTATTATGTGAATTTCTGGTGAGGAGGAGACCAGCACACACAAACTCACCTATAAATAATAGTGAACACATACAATGACACAAAAAAGACAAAGCAACGTTTTACCTTCAGTGAGAGGAACATTTCATCAGAGAACTAAGGCGCTGCAAATTAAGGTGACATTTGAAAAAAAATTGACTATATCTTGAAGTCAATGCATTTTTACATTTACATTACATTTACATTTAAGCGACCTGGTTGTCGATTACAAATTGTGCAATCACCTGCAATAGTGATCTAAATCTGAGAAGGATTACTTTATCCTATCCTAGGTATTCCAGGTGTCTCCGGAAGGTGGTGATTGACTCCGCTGTCCTGGCGTCGTGAGGGAGTTTGTTCCACCATTGGGAGCCAGAGCAGCGAACAGTTTTGTGCGGGAACTGTACTTCCTCAGTGGTAGGGAGGCGACAGGCCAGAGGTGGATGAACGCAGTGCCCTTGTTTGGGTGTAGGGCCTGATCAGAGCCTGGAGGTACATCAAGCACCACTAATCTGAGACGGGCTGCGGCGTTCTGGATGAGTTGTAGGGGTTTTGGCACAGGCAGGGAGCCCAGCCAACAAAAATCCAAAGATGACAAGAATCCTTGAGGCAGGGTCACTCTGCGGACACGGGCCACCGGGAACCAGGATCACGCCAAGGTTCTTCCTGACGGGCAGTTCTTCCCCGGGAGGAAGAGCAGCTCCGTCTTGAGAGGTGGTGATCCGTCATCCACACTGATATGTCTGCCAGACATGCAGAGATGCGATTCACCACCTGGTCATCAGAAGGAGGAAAGGAGAAGAGGCTGCATAGCAATGATGACCAGGTCAATGGAGGGGAAGGCACTGAAGTCTGAACAAATATTTATATTGACTATGTCCGTCCAAGGCTGGCTCATTAATGTCAATCGAAATTACGGTTGATTGCCTCTTATCTACTCCCCCCACCTTATGCCATAGTTTGTACATCTCAATTGTCAGTAAAAACCACATTTGTTTAAGCAAATCAGCCATATCAGCTATGTTTTTTTTAAAGGCAGTAAATGAGGCTGAATTAGGGTTGCCAACTTTCTCACTACCAAATAAGGGACAAAAGGTGGCGTGCCAGTGCACGGTCACACGGCAGTGTGGGTATGGTGTTATGGGAATGAATAAACAGTGTATATTCATAGTCTTATTCAATTGGGATGGCAAAAGGCATTATGAGTTATGCGAGTTGGGCAATTAGCTTTCAGAATGCGATTGTTGTCACTGCTCAATAACTGGTAAACGGAGTGGTGTATTCCACAGTTGACATTGGCATTATCTGCTGCATAGGCTGTGAAGTGTCTAATATCAAGTTCATGATTTTCCAGACAGTTCATCAGAGCTTGATGTATGCCATTTGCAGTTTCATCACTGTCTTCATAAAAGTCAAGTAACTTGAACTGCACTCCATCAGACACAGAAATATCTCACGCACGCTGGAAACATTTTTTTATTTCCCTTGTTTGAGGCATCACTGGCAACTGAGAAATACACAGGCTCACCTTCCGTAGGAGGCAGAACATAATTTTCCGCAGTAGACTATATTGCTAGCACCTTTAGCTAGCGTGTCCTTCTTGTGCATTTCTGTGGATGCATGCTGAGTTTGGTCACTCTCCCCTCCATGGCCAATTGAGAATTCCTGACAACATAAAGTACAGAAAGCTTTCGTCGGAGTCACCACTGACAGCCTTAACCCACTTCTTGTTTGCTTCCCATTGTTTGTTGTAGCTGCAGTCTTTTCTTTTTTTGCATGTTTATCCATATTTCCATGTTATGCCAAAACGACCGAACTACAACAGAAATGACTTTGCAGGAATTGGCGCGTTTACGCTATACTGTGATTGGATGAATATACGGGACAAGGGAGATCACGTATGGGACAAACCAATTCAGCCCAATTTAAGGGACATCCCGGCTAATACAGGACAGTTGGCAACCCTAGGCTGAATTAACTGTTTTGCTGCCAGACAAGGCTCCGCTGATTGCCAGGTGTAGCAGTGGTAAGACGTTAGGACTGCTGTTGGGACAGCTTTATATAGGCCCTGTATGTCACTGTTATAGTGCAATTAATGTATTGTTTAGTGTTGTGTAGTGGCTTTGCTGGCATACATATTAAAAAAATGCGGGGGCACCGAGATTTACATGCTAAAATCGCGACTGTGCCCTGAGCAGTCACAGTACCCATGATAGGCTGGGCCTGAGGACATAAAACCAACAGGATGCAGCATCACGTGGAATCAGTGAGAATAAATAACAGATCAACATACTGCCATCTATATTATTCAAACAGGCAGACTTAGATGATGAGTTAACTGATATTTTCTCTCAAGCGATCACACAGATCTGCCAATGCAGAACAGTACCTCATCAGAAAGGAACCATCGCCTCTGTCCAGGGGAAGGTGGGTGTGGATGCGGACATGCTGCTTCTGAACGAGTCTACCTGCATGTAAAAGAGGAGATCAAAAGTAGTTAAATCACCTCGATTATAGGAACAAGAACATAACCGTAGGGACAATTGGAGTAATGTTCAGCCCGCAAATATTAGTCTCTATAGGGGAATAAAGGGCTGCCCAATCATGGACATTGTTTAAGACGTTAAGAGTTCGATTTTGTGCATCAATAAAGCATAGGCTACAGTAACAAAAACAAGTCGTTTATCTGATGACAAACTCCCTATTGTATGAGATCTCAATTGATCTTGGGGTGAAATTGCCTTCGAAGGGATGGGTTACTAAACAGTTTCCCCAAAGATAACTTTAGTAAGGGACTGACCAGCGGATGAAGAAATTAAATTCATGAAATAATTGATGTAGACAAAGAGCCTCATCCTCTCTGCGTTAGACAAATATTAATATTATCACAGACACTTACCTGTAGAGAAGTTTTCCCCAGCTGAGTTGACAGCCTGGATCAAACGGGCAAAACGACTTTAGGGTCTAGCCCTGGACCCCAAACAAAGACATTTTTCAGGTCTGACTTCACTAGCTTGACAAAACTGAAAGTTACAAGTAAATAATATTAAAACTATACAAACTAACGGAAATACGCTCAGTATAGGGTTGAGTAGATTATATTTAAGAGTCATAGTTAGCTCCTTTCTAAAAGTAGAGAGACGAGGTAGCTACCTAACTAATATTTATTTTTAGGGTACCAATTTAGCATGCAGCATCTCATCTTCAGAAGGGGGTGAATTTGTGATTTGGCCCAATGCGATTGCACAATGTATGGACTTGTGTGTATTGAGGAAGTTTGATGAAATACACACAGGAAAAACTATCTGTTTACAGAGACCAAATATTGATGGTATAATACAGAATAATGCCGGATATTACTCCCTTTTAATTTTACCAGACGTCACTTCTTTTCCTTCTTTCAGGGTCCGTGTTAATCGGAATCCTATAGGGATGTCCCCACCCCCATTGAAGTTGAAAGTTAACATTTGTATAAGGGTTACGCAAATACAAACCAAGTTAGACCGCTACATGTCGTTTCCAATGGGAACAAATGAGTCATAGTGGGCAGAGCCAAGCACGAGCTAGCGAGATCCTATTGGAAACGTTCTAGCATTAGCTTGGTAAAGTTACCAAGCTAACACCAATACAACCAGCCTGAAAACAAAGACCAGTAGAAACTAGTCATTTTCATCATTCTTAGCAATTATTTAGGAATCCTTGTGAGTAAGTATTAGCTAGCTAATGTAATGAAAGGGGCTAGGGTAACATGAGCTTTAAACCAGCCTCTTCCTAAGGAACCTCGTATTATCTAATATTAGCTTATTTAAATTGAACTTCAGTTAGCTAACCAACTACTTAACCCTCTAGCCCAAAGCTAACGTTATAAGCAGTCAGCTAGCTTCATCTGGCTAGTGAGGCTCGACCTGACCGGTTAATGTGTTGTGAAGCTCGCCACAATAAGGATTAGGCACAATCGTGGAATTTGCTGTTAGCCTTCAAAATAAGAGTACCTATTTGAAAGTGATGCAGAAGGTTACAGTTGGTGGAATCATGCCATATTTAGACTAGATAATGTTAAACAAGGTTGGAATGTGAAATGGGGTATCAGTCTACTCGGTGACACCCACAGAACACAACTGTGAAGAGTTTACACAAACATTAGGGTTGTAGCTCTTATCGCGGCACTGTGACTGTGTGAAATCACCTCCCCAGTCAGCCTATTGTGTGTATTGAAATTCATATTGCACTGTACAGCTTTACCTAAGGATTGGGGATCAATGAAATGGGGTATCAGTCTACTCAATACCCAATATATTTTTTCCCAACGCCCTCCTCAGAGTTATCAGACTCCAAAACATCCACTCAGTATTGTTTTCCCTCTGGAATAATGTTCAATACACATAGTAGGTTGACAACAAATGTGGTTCAATTCAATTGTTTCAGAGTCTCGTGATAAGAGCGACGATGCTACTATTCTCTGGGTGTTACTGAGTAGACTGATACCCCATGTCATTGATCCACAATCCATAGGTAAGGCTGTGCAGTGAAATAAGTATGCCCTCTAATACATCCAGTGTGATTTCAACATGTTTTTGTCAAATTAACAAAATATTGTATTTTGTTGATTTTATATAACAACATTCCAACCTAATTTATTATTATCTATTCAATTATGGCATAATTATATTATTTGTGGTCATTTGCATCACTGTCAATGGCATACTTTTCTAATACATCCAGTGTGATTTCAACATATTTTTGTCAAATTAACTAATTGTTGTATTTTGTTGATTTTATATAACAACATTCCAACCTCGTTTATTATGTTCTATTCAATTATGACATAATTCTATTATTTGTGGTCATTTGCATCACTGTCAATGACATACTTGTATTAACCGCAAAGTCCACTATTGTGACTAATCCTTATTGTGGCTAGCTTCACATAGATGGGTCCGACCACCATTAATCAAATAAGAACTGTTTTATAAATTAAGGTTATTTTAGATGACACCTAACTATTAGCTACTGAAAGAGATTATGTAGTTTTGCACAGTTTTTGGGGAAGAACATTGTTTGCATCCATGAGCTAGCTAGCTTTTTTTAATGAACAGCACTGTAGATGCGCGAGACAACTTCACCAGCATCATAGCATACGTATCGATGAATCGTTGTGACATATAAAATACTAGTGATAGTGTAATCCATGTGTAATAACTATGTAAAAAAAATAATGAACGCGTTAAATTACTATGTGAGGTGCAGCCATATTCAGCTCCTGATTGGTCAACAAGCTTATTTGACGCGTCAAATAGTGTTATTTGACATGTATCTTTTTTTGACACGCAAAGACCCAAACGGCGTTCCATATTCGTCTGCATATTTTCGTTAGGGAACGCCTACTCTGTGAAATGCGAGTGTGCAATAACTCAATTCGCATTTGCACTAAACAACGCGATTTTTTAAATCAACTTTGGCAAAGGGTAAAGTCTAACAAAACTTAGTCCACTCTGTTCATAAAATACATTTTTTATCGATTATAAAATTTGCAGAATGTCGGCCAAAATCCATCTCCTTCCATCTTCTCCCACTGCCAACCACTGAGCTTCCTCTCACTACCATATATCACCATATCATCAACATGGATTCAATAAATGTACAGATTAATTATTTGTTTTATTAATGTTTTTCAACTATTAATACATAGGCCAATAAGAAATGATTTTTCACAAAAACGTTAAATATCTATCTGCACAATGTTACTCAAAACGGTCGCCCTTTGCTAGAGTATTGACTCTTTCTCCCAATCATCACTGCTCAAGTAGTATTCTCCATCTGTAGTTGTATCTGAGTCATACTCCTCAAAGTCTGACAAACTGGAGCTAGTGATGGGTTCCATGGGGCCTTGAATGACTTGCAACTTCTGATCAATGATAAGTGAATTTAAAATCTCTGTGTGCCAAGTCGATGACTCATTGAACCTTAGAGGCATAGGCAATGTCAGGCTCTTAGGGCTTAAGAGGCTGTCTGTTTTTATTAGACTGATATAGGTTTTCTGAGTGCTAGAGAAAGCTCTGGAAAGGGTCCTGGGTGGGCGATCAAGGTCCCCTGGCCCTCTGATATCCTCCAGACTCCTTAGGTACCTTGTGGGGGCCATATCAGTTCCTGTGGAGATGCGCCTGTTTCTTGATGTTCGGTTTGAGTAAATGTTGGTGACAGAGATGGAGCGGCCATGTTTCAGGCCAAAATCAGTAGTGATTGGAGAGTTGTTGGAGTATGAGAGCTGTGCGGGTTTAAAACAGGCAGTTCTACTCCTATCTGATCTACTGTCCTTACCCATTGGGCTAGAGAAGACATCTTCATTCTTTGTGTTGAGGCTAAAATGACTGGTTCTAGAACTTCCAGAGTCCTTATGGGATTGACTACTAAAATAGGGTGAATGTGGATGATTTGTTCTACTTAATTCTTCTTTTGACAGCGATGGGTTTCCATTTTTCTCAGTTGATATTGTGTTCCTCTCTTTGTCATGAATATCTAACTGTGCATTCTTGGATGCTAATTTAACTGTGGAAATTGTCAGCCCATTGCAGCCTCTGTTTTGTTGTCTCAGATGACCTGCCACATTACGTTGAAGGTCAATGGGTTTCAGCACTTCTTTGACCTCTGGAGACCTCTTCCCTGTCCGTCTATTCTCACTGATGACACTAGCTCCCTCAAGTGTTGATGGCACCGTTTTCCCCTTTCTACCAAACAACACACTCCTTTCCTCAATACGTTTGCTACTGAATATCATTCTGAGGCGATTCAGTACCTGATCTACTTTCCGGTTGCTTCTGTAACCAGTGGGCTCTTTTTCAGTCCTATCAGAGACAAGAGTTGCTTCCTGAGCAGGCAGACCCAAGCTATTCTTTCTAATCTGAGATGCAAACAGATCCTTATTTGAAGTCTGACATTTAAATTCACTGATATTATGTGTTTCACTATCAATAACCTCTGAACCAGTGACTTTTATTTTTTCCCCTATCATCAACTGTTTTGTGTCTGCTGGGGCACTGTGTGTACCACCATAGGCTCTGGTGAGATCAGTCATATGATCTGGTGAAACTGGGGGGCTGTGAAGATGTGACTGAAGGCCGTGAGAGGCCCTGGAGCTGAGGCTGGAGAGAGAATGAGTCTTAACTGCCAGACTGGGACCTGTGTCATATACACCTGAATAATATGCATGGTGCTTGAACATTCTTTGGTTATTAGAATTAACGGAGGCATTCGTCTGCAGAATCCTCTGTTGGCTGATGGCTTTTGATAAACCAACCTGGGCTGCTAAGTTATGCTGCTTCGCCAACATGTTGATTCTCTCAGAAGATGACATCCATCTTGTGTTGCTGGGTGGTGAGTAGGGGGAGTGATTGTCACCAGCAGTATCCATAGACACAGCCTTGGTTAAATGTCTATCAAGTGACTTGGACCTGTTAAGGTATTTTGGACTCTCAGTTGCTGTATCTAAAGTGTTATTAGACACGGGGAGAGAGTTAAATATCAAAGATGAGCTTAATCTGGTCCTATATCCAAGAGGGTAATGAGACAGTGTAGTATGAGGCAGGATTCTGTTGAGGCTCTGGGGTGGGAAACATTGTAGGTCAGAGGCAGGGAACAAGGTGAGATGACTTCTTGAAATGTGCTCTCTCAAGGTGACTGAACTCTCTTGGTGGTCAGAGGAGGAGGGGAGGCCAGAGGGGAGGTTGGAGGGGAGGTCGGAGGAGATGCCGGAGGCTTCAGCCTGGGTCTCTACATAGTGGGAGGTGGGCAGTGTGGTGGAGCTGCTTGGTCTTAGCAAGGAGAACGTTCCTGGTGACTCCACACTCCATGGCCTGATCAAGGACAAATGGCGAGCTGGTGTTACGGCCCGACCAGAGGCCTTCTGAAGCTGGCTCCTCTTCAAGTTAGAAGACTGAAGTTTTGGTGGTTGATGTGGGCTGTGAAAGGGAATGTTCGTAACCTCAGGGGAAAGACTCTCCACAGTGGCAGTCCTGGGCAGGGACTGCTCTTGAGGTGCAAGGAAGGGGGAGGAAATGTCAGAGTGGTGGGGGCGGATGGGGCAGCTACATATGTTCCGTTTTGGGCTAAAGGGAATAGACGTTTTCAATTCAGTTGATGGTTGGATGTGTTCTCCTTTCCGAGGTTTAGATGTAGGATCCTCATGCTTCACTGGTGGGTGGCTGATTGACTGTGGTGCTAACGCTGGTCCAGTCACTCCAGAACTTTCTTGGTCCTCTCTCTGATTCTGACCTATGGCTGGCCAATGAAGAGAACAAGATTGGTACATTGACCTTTGACACAGTTGTTCATATTTTTATTAACCATTTATTTGCTAGGAAACCAGCCTCTTTGAGACACAATCTAATTTCTTTACTAAGTATTTGTAAACATTGAGTGTACAAAATATCAAGAACACCCCCCTCAATTTGTCAGGCATGGACTCTACAAGGTGTCGAAAGCGTTCCACAGGGATGCTGGCCCATGTTGACTCCAATGCTTCCCACAGTTGTGTCAAGTTGTCTGGATGTCCTTTGGGTGTTGGACCATTATTGATACACACAGGAAACTGTTGAGCATGAAAAACCCAGCAGCATTGCAGTTCTTGACACAAACTGGTGCGCCTGGCATTTAATACCATACCCCGTTCAAAGGCACTAAAATGTTTTTTTTACCCTCTGAATGGCACACATACACAATCCATGTCTCAATTGTCTCAAGGCTTACAAATCTTTTAACCTGTCGCCTCCCCTTCATCTACACTGATTGAAGTGGATTTAACAAGTGACATCAATAAGGGATCATAGCTTTCACCTGGTTTCACCTGGTCAGTCAATGTCATGGAAAGAGCAGGTGTTCTTAATGTTTTGTACACTTAGTGCATATCAAATCAAGGATAACAGAAGTAACCACATCTAAACATATATGGCTCCATTTGTGTTTACATGGGTTACAGAATGCTCAAGTGAACTGTTTAAGTGTCTGTTTCACTCCCCGTCCAAACTAGGAGCCATCATAGCTGCAATCATAACACACAGTTTACTATCTGTCATTTAGTAAATAACCAGAGGAGGACTGGAGCCATTACACACCTGTGGAGCTCTCCTGCTTTCCCCCTGTTTCCAGTAGATCTGTTCTCCTCTTCCCTGTTTCACCCACAGGGAAGGCAGCAGGTCCAATCACCTGTAAATGAGAGAGAGAGAGAGAGAGAGAGAGAAAGAGTTTAAGAATGCAAATCATGTCTAATTTTAGACATCACATGCTGTGCTTGGCACCAACATACAATAGAGGGATTTGAATCAATATTTGCATTTAACCTTTGATCCATGAGTTCATCAAAAGCTATGGGCCAATCTCATAATAACTCAACAATACGTGCAACTCCCAATTAATCAAAATGTTGCTTAATCAAATAAATGTGGTTGTGAACGCAAACATGCTATCAAGCTAACTTACATGACAGAGAGATATAGGAGAATAGGTTAGAATATGTTCTCAAGAACTGCCACAAGCCGCTGAGTTTACCCAAGCATGTGTCATAGGCATGCAAACCTGCTGAGGGTACACCCAAGCTGTTGAAAAGGCTCCCTGAAGGGGGTGTGTGAAATACGACAACTATGATGCAGTGCGGAAAGCAATACTTTACAAGGAGATTATAGGCCCAAAGGTGAGGGGAACACACAGGCACTGGTTACTACACACCTACTGAGGGCCATTATGCACTAGTCTGTACCTTATTAGACTCCACTGAGTGATCCTCAGTGGGCTCCTCCTCTGCAGGACTCTCTGTGAGCTCCTTCTCTCTGTGTGCCGCCTCTGTGTGTGCCTCCTCTGTGTGCACCTCTTTAGTAAGCTCCTCCTCTGTGTGCACCTCCTTGGTGAGCTCCTCCTCTGTGTGCACCTCCTCGGTGAGCTCCTCCTCTGTGTGCACCTCCTTGTTAGGCTCCTCTGCAAGCTCACCTATTTGCTCCTCCACATGCTTTGCCTCAGTACTCTTGCCTTCGCAGCTTTGTCCTCCAGAAGAGGAGACGTTGCTAACCCTAAGGGATGGGGATAAGCCTGCATTAGAATATCCCTTTACCCTAATTTCATCCTCTGAAGGCTATTGTCACAGTAATCTGCATGTTTCCACCATGTTTGTAAGTGTACCAGCTACTTATTTGTTACAAAGGCTCACCCATTGTTATGGCTGTTGTTTTTCCCTCCCGGGTCTCTGCTGCCCTTCAGAGGGACCCTGAGGCTGAACATGGAGCTGAGACGGGCTCGCAGAGTTGTATGTCTTCCGCTACCGTCATCCTTCCCTTTTATTGGTTTACTTCTCACAGTTTGCTGCTCTGTAGAATGACAACGTGTTGAAATATCACTCAGGACAAGCAGCAGTGAGTTACTAACTATTATAGCCAAAGATAAAGAGTAGAGCTGACTGACTAACCTGACCCGGCAAACCTCATGAGTAGCAGCAATATCTACAGTTAGGTCACCAGTAGTGACCTAGTCATGCTCTCATTGGAGGAGTAGCAGATCAGATTCCATCTCTTACATCTTATTAGTCATCACTTGTCCTAAGGGCAATTTCAGGCCATTTCTGGGTCAATGGCTCACCTTATATTTGGCATTTTAGTCCTTTAGGAGATGCTCTTATCCAGAGCGACTTACAGTTGGCGCATTCATCTAAAGATAGCTAGGTGAGACAACCACATATCACAGTCGTAGTTTGTTCATTTTAACTCATTAAAGTAGTTATTAGCAAAGTCAGCGCTAGTAATACAAGTGCAGATGAGTTTTTTATTTTTTTGTGGGATTTATTTAAGATATATTTATTTGAAGAGTTCCAGTTCATGCTAACACACTACCGGTCAAACGTTTTAGAACACCTACTCATTCAAGGGTTTTTCTTTATTTGTACAATTTTCTACATTGTAGAATAATAGTGAAGACATCAAAACTATGAAATAACACATATGGAATCATGTAGTAACCAAAAAAGTGTAAAAAAAAAAAAATCAAAATACATTTTATACTTGAGATTCTTCAAATGGCCACCCTTTGCCTTGATGAAAGCTTTACACACTCTTGGCATTCTCTCAGCCAGCTTCACCTGGAATGCTTTTCCAACAGTCTTGAAGGTGTTCCCACATATGCTGAGCACTTGTTGGCTGATTTTCTGTGATCCGATTCATCCCAAACCAGGTCAGGGGTTTGCGGAGGCCAGGTCATCTGAAGCAGCACTCCCTTACTTTCCTTCTTGGTAAAATAGCCCTTACACAGTCTGGAGGTGTGTTGGGTCATTGTCCTGTTGAAAAACAAATGATAGTCCCACTAAGCCCAAAACCAGATGGAATGGTGTATCGCTGCAGAATGCTGTGGTAGTCATGCTGGTTAAGTGTGTCTTGAATTCTAAATAAATCACAGATAGTGTCACCAGCAAAGCACCCCCACACCATAGCACCTCCTCCTCCATGTTTCAAGTGGGAGATACACATGAGGAGATTATCCTTTCACCCACACCACGTCTCACAAAGACACAACGATTAGAACCAAAAATCTAACATTTGGACTCCAGACCAAAGGACAAATTTCCACTGGTATAATGTCAATTGCTTGTGTTTCTTGGCCCAAGCAAGTCTTTTCTTATTATTGGTGTCCTTTAGTAGTGGTTTCTTTGCAGCAATTTGACCATGAACACAGTCTCCTCTGAACAGTTGATGTATGGTCGTTTACCAAATAGGGTTATCTTCTGAATACCACCCGTACCTTGTCACAACACAACTGATTGGCTCAAACCCATCAAGAAGGAAAGAAATTCCACAAATTAAGTTTTAAGAACCTGTTAATTGAAATGTATTCCAGGTGACTACCTCATGAAGCTGGTTGAGAGAATGCCAAGAGTGTGCAAAGCTATCATCAAGGCAAAGGGTGGCTATTTGAAGAATCTCAAATATAAAATATATTTTGATATGTTTAATACATTTTTGGTTACTACATGATTCTATGGGTGTTATTTCATAGTTTTGATATCTTCACTTTTATTCTACAATGTAGAAAATAGTAAAAATAAAGAAAAACCCTTGAATGAGTAGGTGTTCTAAAACGTTTGACCGGTAGTGTACATAATAATGATTATTCTCCCTGACACACGTCTAGCCAGTCATAGACAGAGCAAGTTAACAATTAACCATAAGTACATATTTACAGATAATTACAGTATATGGAAAGTCATGTTATGAGACATCTGTTAAGTTATGAGGACACTTTTAACCCTGTAGAACCAGAGCACTTCCTGGCATAAGGGCCAGGAGCTTCATAGTTAGTAATGCAACATATGAAACACAGTGAGCACATTTACATGCACACAAATGATTTGATATGAAACTGATTATGGCAGTAGGCCAGTTAAAGCATTAGTCATGTAAACAATGTTTATTTTGATTGCAATTCTCTGCATTTATCAAAGTCCCATCAGGTAATTTCAGAATGTGGGGGGGATATACCCATATATCAAATAATCAAACACATGGTTTCCATTGAATTTGCACCGTTCCAGTATTGTTATGAACCGTTTTCCCTTCAGCAGCCTCCACTGGTGTAGACAGTGTATCTGGTGGTCTGCCCTCACCTATGCTAGTGCTGTGTGGTGCCTGGGATGGGTGGACACTGCTCTTGTTAGTCTGCTGGTTTCTCAGGTTCTCCGGCCATCCTAACACAGACTTTCTGTCCCCCCGCTGCTCAAGCAGACGTCTGGTGACCACACAAGTATAAATGATTAGTCAGACATAAAGTATGTAGCTACACACACACACACACAGAGAAAAGCAGACAGAAACCCACGATTCAATCCAACTTTAAAAAATCAAATGCTGTCCTTTTACACTAAAGTATACGATCTCTCACTTACCCAATCCTCTCCTTTTCAATCTCCTTTAGACGCTTGTCTCTCTCTAGAACTTCAACAACAGCATGTGCCTCTTCATTGCTTAGGAAACCAAGATCCAAGTTCAAATTATACACTGTCATAGTTCCTAACTTGGCAGCAATCACTAACTGATTCCACTACAGGTGAGGTGATAAAGGAAATGGAAAGTAAGTTGAAAGGAAACTGAAAATCAGACATTTAGATAACCAAACCACGGATGTTCTACAGTCTGCGTCTTCCCCATTGCAGAGTACTCAGTGTTTTAGTCTGTCCCTCCCTTCATGCTCGAAGAACAAACATAACTCTATGCAGGTGGATCCACGTCGCTGGTCAGCTGAGAAGAGAGCAGGTTACACCCTCTCACTGCCAGCACTCTATTTGTCTCCTGGGCAGTTTGCTGATGTTATCTACAATCTGCTAGATCCTTGGGCGTGTCGTCTAGCCGTGGTGAGAAGCATAGGACACATAATCCCTGTATTTTGCACCTGGCGTGCAACGCACTCCTCTATCAGAACAGTCACAACATACACTGAGAATACAAAACATTCAGAACGGCTCTTCCCACGACATAGACTGAACAGGTGAATTCAGCTGAAAGCTATGATCCCTTATTGATGTCTCTTGTTAAATCCACTTCAGTCGGTGTAGATGAAAGGGATGAGACAGGTTAAAGAATGATTTTTAAGCCTTGAAACATGAATTGTGTATGTGTGCCATTTAGAGGGTGAATGGGAAAGACAAAAGATTTAAGTGGCTATGAACGGGGTATGGTAGAAGGTGCCAGGCAGATTTGTGTCAAGAACTGCAATGCTGCTGGGTGTTTCATGCTCAACAGTTTCCCGTGTGTATCAAGAACGGTCCACCTCACAAAGGACATCCAGCCAACTAGACACAACCGTGGGAAGCATTGGAGTCAACATGGGCCAGCATCCCTGTGGAATGCTTTCGACACCATGTAGAGTCCAAGCCCCAACGAACTGAGGCTGTTCTGAGGGCAAAAGTGTGGGTGCAACTCAATATTAGGTGTTCATAATGTTTGATACACTCAGTGTATACAGTACATGAGCATTCTAACTATTCAGCCCCAACTTTTACCATTCAATGACTTGAAAAGGAATAGGAAACATGTAAACATTTATTGACAGTAAGAAGGTTTGTCTCTAGTGTTAAGATCAAATGCATACAACATCACTGTAATTCACAAGGCATTGTGGTGTGAAAAAAAACACATCATCTCCAAAGCATAATACGCAAGATACTGCCATCTTGTGTCATTATTTCACAACATTTCATTTCTTCTTCAGGACCAGCCATGGGAAGTCTCATTTGTGTTGTAGGTACAACAACTGATTTTTATAAGTATAAGATAGCATAGAAATGCAAACAATTATTTGTACATATTTTGAATATCCCTGTAAATCTGTGTTACACCATTGTACTTATTCAAACACATTGATTGATTTAGTAACCAAGACTGCATATGATCCTAATTCAGGACTGAATATTCTGTTTCCCTGGAGCCTGTAATCCCAGTGTCCCCCGTGTCAGGAGAGCCGTCTGGTCTGGACGACCCAGTCAGTGAACTGGGAGACCAGGGCGTACACACCAGGGCGCTGCGGGCGGCCACACCCCACACCAAAAGAAATCACGCCAACCTGCACCCAGTGGCCATCCTCCTCACACATGAGAGGACCTCCAGAGTCCCCCTAAAACAACAGGAAGAGACTGGACATAATTCTCGCACACTGTACATGGATACTACTAACTGTGGATGGCATTGTGTACAGCTGGCATTGTACTGTACAATACACAAATACCCTAACTTTACTATCAAGTGCTGCCTTGGGGGCAGTATACCATATTTTGCTCCACTGGGATAGTATACTATCTAAAAGTTTTCCTGGTGCAGTTCTTTCACAGACATGTAGCATGTTCTGCCCACAGAGGGTTATGACCATTGAAATCCATGTACCTGGCAGGAGTCCACTCCCCCCTCAGAGTAGCCGGCACACACCATCCTTGCTGTAATGTTGTACTCAGGTAGCAGCTTCTGACACTCAGAGCGGCTCACCAGGGGCAGCACTGCCTGCTGCAGCACATTAGCTGATGTGCCTGGAGGGAATATCAACATTTACAGGCACATACATCAATTATAATGATCAATTTCAATTGTATAGCGCTTTTCATCAACCATATCCTCAGATTAACCTGTTAATGACATTGTGAACTAACTTAGGAGGCTGAAGAAATTTGGCTTGACACCTAAAACCCTCACAAACTTTTACAATTGAGAGCATCCTGTCGGGCTGTATCACTGCCTGGTACGGCAACTGCACCACCCACAACCGCAGGGCTCTCCAGAGGGTGGTTCGGTCTGCCCAACGCAACATCAGGGGCAAACTACCTGCCCTCCAGGACACCTACAGCACCCGATGTCACAGGAAGGCCAAAAAGATCATCAAGGACAACAACCAACCGAGCCACTGCCTGTTCATCCTGCTATCATCCAGTTGGCAAGGTCAGTACAGGTGCATCAAAGCTGGGACCAAGAGGCTGAAAAACAGCTTCTATCTCAAGGCCATCATACTGTTAAATAGCCATCACTAGCATATTAGAGGCTGCTATCCTATACATTGACTTGAAATCACTGGCCACTTTAATAATTGGAACACTAGTCACTTTAATAATAATGTTCACATATTTTCCATGACATCTCATATTTATATACTGTGTTCTGTCCTATTCTACTGTATCTTACTCTATGCCGCTCTGACATTCCTCGTACAAATATTTATATATTCTTAATTCCATTCCTTTACTTTAGATTGAGTGTATTTTTACATATTACTTGTTAGATATTACTGCACTGTTGGAGCTAGAAACACAAGCATTTCGCTACACCCGCAATAACATCTGCTAAACACGTGTATGTGACAAATAAAATTTGATTTGATTGAGTGACACCAAAGTCCTAACCTTGCTCTACTTCTGCTCCCCAGCCTGTAATGAAACACTTCATCCCAGCCTCAAACTGCTGGTCACTTCCTGGCAGACAGATGGGTTGAATGTTATCTGTAAAAGAAGGACCTGTGTCAATATGATATCCTGTGTGTGTGGATCTGTGTGAAGATTAAATCATGTGTGTGTGGATCTATGTGAATATTAAATCATGTGTGTGTGGATCTGTGTGTATATTAAATCATGTGTGTGTGGATCTGTGTGAATATGTGAGGTACATCTACTTAATAATCTACTTAATAATCCACTTTATATGAACACAACATGACATGGCCCCTTGTGCTCCGTGCCAATCTGACATAAGGCCAAACTCTCAGGCTATGTAGAGCAGAGGGGTGTTTGATTGCACACCTGTGAAGTTGACGTTTGTTTGAAGGTGCATCATTGCGATGTCAGCATCCTTGGTCCTTCTGTTGTAGTGTTTGTTCATGATGATGTGGTCGACCTTTCGGGTCTGTGATGGGAGGACATCTACACTGTCCTGGGAGTGAAGGCCCAAAACTGCCTCCCAGTTGGAAAGGTGAATATTTTTCCTGCAGGATAAAAAGACAGCCGTCAACATAGACATGGGCTGTGAAACTCCAAATGTATGGACCAGAAAAACAATGGTAGAGCTACTCTGTACTCAAATAGGTCAAACTCAGTTGAGGGTAAATGCACAGAAACATGTGACATGTTGTGTGCAGAGAAAGGTGAGGCTCAGGTGTATACACAGTGTATATTTACAGTGTACACAAAGTAAAGGTGAATACGGGAGTATAAACAAACAGTATAAATGCAGAGGAGTATTCCTCACCCATAAACGCAGTGTGCAGCGGTGACCAACCACTCGTTGTCAATCAGAGTAGCTCCACACACATGGCGGCCCCTAAAGTACAGCGACACCATCCATGGCCACGCCCCCTTACGAGAGTCTGTCCCTCCCACCACTCTGACAGTTCCACCCTCCTCCGACTCCTCCTCTCCTTTCTCCTCCCTCCTTCGTTCAGTGGACCCACTTCGATCCATCTTCTGGGAGACCATACGGACGCCACACGCTAAAATGCACAGTATAGTGTTTTTGAGTGTATTTTGTTCAGTTGTCAATACGTGTCAATGTCTGTATGTGAATGAGGACTATCATGCTACTATGTTGATGCTTTATGCTTTTCATACTCACGTTGGTTGTCACATTCCAAAGATATAACCTTTTCACCCGTACATTTTTCACTATGGGAAATAGAAGCAAACAAGTTGGATGCTGGTATGACTGTTGAATCAAAGTTGAATTATTAGAGGCAGGTAGCCTAGAGGTTAAGAGGGTTGGGTCAGTAACCGAAAGGTTGGATTTCCTCAATTCCCGAGCCGACTACGTGAAAAATTGGCCGATGTGCCCTTGAGCAAGGCACTTAATTGCTCCTGTAAGTAGCTCTGGATAAGAGCGCCTGCTAAATTACTTATTTAAAAAAAAACATAAATTAAAGCCGTTTGTTGAATGTAGTGTACCTGGGGGTCAGGTCCAGGGTACCGTTGGCTGCCACACTCACGGTGGTGAAGGGAGAGTCTTTCTCTGTGGATGGTATGAGGAGGGCACTTCCTGATCTAGAGTACATGTTAACACAGTGACTGACTCCCTGTCCTTCACTCTGTCAAACATACAAAGAATGACTGTTTCTCACACTCACACACACACACACACACACACACACACACACACACACACACACACACACACACACACACACACACACACACACACACACACACACACACACACACACACACACACACACACACACACACACATACAGAGGTCTCACCTGTAGCCCAGGTAACGACACATGAAGTGGGAGAGCTGAGAGTTCCAGTGTTGACCACAGGTTGTGTACCGGGTGGTCTGGACCTGGAGCTGCAGATGTCTGACACTCGTCCTGTCCACTGATACCTGATGCACTAAAACGCATAGAATCATGGAGAACCACTTTACCAGTCTTTTGGCCCACGTGACTTTTACTGGCATGAATTGCTGTATGAGTGTGAACAGGGTCACAGCTTCATTTGTTTTACTCACCACAGTCAGCTTCGTCTGAGGAGTCAGCGCAGTCTGGTTGGCCGTTACACACACTGGCATTGGAGATACATTCTCCAGACTGACACCGATATTGCCCAGTGACACAAGGCTCTGGAATTTGAAATGACAAAGGCAGTTAGGTTACTTGGCTATTGAAGAACAAAGAGTACATCAGGTAAGGTTAATTCAGAACTACTAATTTTGGACTTTAGAATGTTGAATTGGTTACTTAATATAAAATCTTACTTGGCATGCCCAGTGCTAATCCAGATGTGAAGTTGGCACGGAACCCTCTGCCGTACCCTGTACTGTCCGTAAAGAATAACACTGTGATCTGATTGGCTGTGGAGATCACATCTGGAAAGGTAGCATCAGTACCAGTGAAGACACCTGACAAAAAAACACTCATCAATTCACCACAGTAAACCTCATCTGCATATTCAATAACAACTAACAGTGTCATGGTAACATGACAGAGGCTCGTGTAGGAAGGACGTCACAGTAAGAGGAGGGTCAGAGACTCACCCAGCAGTTCAGACTGTGGCCCCGCCCCATCCCGCACCTCCACCATGTCATAGGTCGACTCAACGTCAAAATCCAGGAAGTGAAGCAGGATGTTCCATCCTTCCCTGGCATGAAGAGTCCACAAACCTTTCCCAGGATAAACAGATGTATGAACACCACATTTCAACCAATTATTTAAAAAAATTAAACAAAAAACTAAGTTCGTACAAGAAGCCTTGTTTCCATAGGAGTGTGGGTAGTTGGGGGAGCTGAATGTAGAGTTGGGTTCCCAGAGGTCAAAAGGTCCTCCACAGTCAGCTGAGAAAGAGGAAGGAATACACGCTTTAGATGCTACCATGGAAAACAAGGACACATGACATTAACGGACACAGAACAGTGATTGTCAGGTGAGAGAGGGCGAGTTGGTGACTCAGTGGTAGTGGATGAGTGTGCTGGTTAACGATGATGGGGTGTTTCTGTTCGGAATGGACGGCCTGTGTCAAAGTGTTCCATGTGAAGACCATGTGGTTAACAGTAACATACAAGGTATTGGAGGTGGTGTTGTAGGGGTGGGAACCACTGTTGGGTCTGGTGGGTCGGCCCCACAGGGACCATTTGTCAGACTAATGTCATCCAGGGCGATGTCATTCTTCATACCCCCCTTCTTCTGAGCCTCAAAAACCACCTGGAGAAGAACATCGCAGCGAAGAGACAGATCCTTATAGAAAGACGTAACACGCACAGCCAAGTATAACAACGTGGCAATTACACAGTGTGGGATTCAGAGTGCTCTGACCGTCGCATCAGCTGGGCTGTTCAGGGTGACCTGGCCAAAGTTCCAGTTATCTCCATAGTTCCCCTCCTTCTGGAAGACCACAATGACTAAAGCTTCTCTGACCAAAGAAGTTGACCGTCTCTCTACCAACACCCTCAGCCGATGCACATTCTCTCCATACATGTGGTACCTGGAGCAACAAGTAGCATAAATACACATCTGGTGAGAGGCTATGTGTTTAGAGATGGATATCCACAGACAGTACATGAATAGAGGGGGAGAGGGTCACTTACCAGAACTTCAGACACATTGGTTCTTTTGAATGAGCTAATCGGAGGCTGCGGATCTTGAAGTTCTTCTCCCACTGGCCAGGGCTTCCCGGTGTGACAATGTAGTAGCCTGCTTCGTCAGAACACAATAACAGTCACAGAACAGAAACAGACTGCAGCATTGCGACTTCGACATGAAATCATATGGTCTCAGCTAAGTAAAGTAATGTCTTGTCACATAATGACACACCTGATTGGTTACCAAATGTATGATCAAAGTTTGGGCCTGTGAAAGGGGGGAATGTTGGGGTATTGGTGCGTATCCAGTCCCCTTCATCCTCAGGCTCCTGCCTCCAGAAACACAGGCCCTCCTCAAAGGAGCAGCTCAGCCTCTCTTCATCTGAGAGGACAGAGAGGAACACTGTCACGGCCATTTCACAGAGACCCAAAACCAAATCATATTGCAAGCTTCCTTCTAGTTTGTTCTGATAACTTCAAAGGAAATCTTTTAGGCAGGGTTTCCCAAACTCGGTCCTCGGGACCCCAAGGGACTACACAGCTGATTCAAATAATAAACTAATCATCAAGCTTTGATAATTTGAATCAGCTGTGTAGTGTTAGTGCAAGAACAAAAACGTGCACCCCTTAGGATCCCGAGGACCGAGTTTGGGATACGCTGCTTTAAGTTTACTAGAGAGGTTGCTGATGTCTTCTGCTGAGTAGGTGGCGTTAAATCCGTGGAAATTGTTGTAATCGTCAGAAGAGAACTCAACAGTGGCCTTGTCAGACAGCAGCCACACAGTGCCTGGGGAACGGCCTGACAGCAGGTCTGAAACACAGCCATAGGGGGTGGTATGTGGGCTATTACTGTAGTTTATATAGATATTTTGCTGAATAGAAATTAGTACATATTTGCTCAGGAGTGTTATATACTTACATGTCAGATTTTTCCCCTGTCCTGTGCCCTCATACAGACTGAGAGTATCAATCTCTTCTTCTGTGTCGAATGAGTGGAAATTCATCTTTATAGCCAGTCCTTTCTGAACTCTAAAAATAACAAATATACAGTACCAGTCAAACGTTTGGACACACTTACTCATTCAAGGGATTTTTCTTTATTTTTACTATTTTCTACATTGTAGAATAATAGTGAAGACATCAAAACTATGAAATAACATGTAGTAACCCCACAACATCACACCTCCTCCTCCTCCATGCTTCACGGTGAGAACCACACATGCAGAGATCATCCGTTCACCTACTCTGCGTCTCACAAAAACACGGTGGTTGGAACCAAAAATCTCAAATTTGGACTCATCAAACCAAAGGACAGATTTCCACCGGTCTATTGTCCATTGCTTGTGTTTCTTGGCCCAAGCAAGTCTCTTCTTCTCATTGGTGTCCTTTAGTAGTCGTTTATTTGCATCAATTTGACCATAAAGGCCTAATTCACACAGTCTCCTCTGAACAGTTGATGTTGAGATGTGTCTGTTACTTAAACTCGGTGAAGCATTTATTTGGGCTGCAATTTCTGAGGCTGGAAACTTTAATGAACTTTTCCTATGTAGCAGACTCTGGGTCTTCCTTTCCTGTGGTGGTCCTCATGAGAGCCAGTTTCATCATAGCGCTTGATGGTTTTTGCGACCGCACTTCAAGAAACCTTCAAAGTAATTTAACTTTTCCGGGTTGACTGACCTTCATGTCTTGAAGTATTGATGGACTGTCGTATCCCTTTACTTATTTGAGCTGTTCTTGCCATAATATGGACTTGGTCTTTTACCAAATAGGGCTATCTTCTATATATCACCCCTACCTTGTCACAACACAACTGATTGGCTCAAACGCATTAAGAATCTGTTAATTGAAATGCATTCCAGGTAACTACCTCATGAGAGAATGCCAAGAGCGTGCAAAGCTGTCATTTAAAAAAAAAACATGTTTTAACCTTTATTTAACTAGGCAAGTCAGTTAAGAACAAATTCTTATTTTCAATGACGTCCTAGGAACAGTGCCTGTTCAGGGGAAGAACAACAGATTTGTACCTTATCAGCTTGGGGATTTGAACTTGCAACCTTCCGGTTACTAGTCCAACACTCTTACCACTAGTCTACCCTGCCACCTGTGAAAAAATCAAGAAGGCAAAAGGGTGGCTACTTTGAAGAACCTCAAATATAAAATATATATGTAACACTTTTTGGGTTACAACATGATTCCATATGTGTTATTTCATAGTTTTGATGTCTTCACTATTATTCTACAATGTAGAAAATAGTAAAAATAAAGAAAAACCATAGAATGAGTAGGGGTGTCCAAACTTTTGACTGACACTGCTCAAAAAAATAAAGGGAACACTTAAACAACACAATGTAACTCCAAGTCAATCACACTTCTGTGAAATCAAACTGTCCACTTAGGAAGCAACACTGATAGACAACCATTTTCACATGCTGTTGTGCAAAAGGAATAGACAACAGGTGGAAATTATAGCTAATTGCCTACCGCAATAAAGCCACCCGCAATAAAGGACTGGTTCTGCAGGTGGGGACCAGACCACTTCTCAGTTCCTATGCTTCCTGGCTGATGTTTTGGTCACTTTTGAATGTTGGCGGTGCTTTCACTCTAGTGGTAGCATGAGACGGAGTCTACAACCCACACAAGTGGCTCAGGTAGTGCAGCTCATCCAGGATGGCACATCAATGCGAGCTGTGGCAAGAAGGTTTGCTGCGTCTGTCAGCGTAGTGTCCAGAGCATGGAGGCGCTACCAGGAGACAGGCCAGTACATCAGGAGACGTGGAGGAGACCGTAGGAGGGCAACAACCCAGCAGCAGGACCGCTACCTCCGCCTTTGTGCAAGGAGGAGCAGCAGGAGCACTGCCAGAGCCCTGCAGAATGACCTCCAGCAGGCCACAAATGTGCATGTGTCTGCTCAAACGGTCAGAAACAGACTCCATGAGGGTGGTATGAGGGCCCGACGTCCACAGATGGGGGTTGTGCTTACAGCCCAACACCTTGCAGGACGTTTTTAATTTGCCAGAGAACACCAAGATTGGCAAATTCGCCACTGGCACCCTGTGCTCTTCACAGATGAAAGCAGGTTCACACTGAGCACATGTGACAGACGTGACAGTCTGGAGACGCCGTGGAGAACGTTCTGCTGCCTGCAACATCCTCCAGCATGACCGGTTTGACGGTGGGTCAGTCATGGTGTGGCATTTCTTTGGGGGGCCGCACAGCCCTCCATGTGCTCGCCAGAGGTAGCCTGACTGCCATTAGGTACCGAGATGAGATCCTCAGACCCCTTGTGAGACCATATGCTGGTGCGGTTGGCCCTGGGTTCCTCCTAATGCAAGACAATGCTAGACCTCATGTGGCTGGAGTGTGTCAGCAGTTCCTGCAAGAGGAAGGCATTGATGCTATGGACTGGCCCGCCCGTTCCCCAGACCTGAATCCAATTGAGCACATCTGGGACATCATGTCTCGCTCCATCCACCAACGCCACGTTGCACCACAGACTGTCCAGGACCACCTCATCAGGAGCATGCCCAGGAGTTGTAGGGAGGTCATACAGGAACGTGGACGCCACACACACTACTGAGCCTCATTTTGACTTGTTTTAAAGACATTACATCAAAGTTGGATCAGCCTGTAGTGTGGTTTTCCACTTGAATTTTGAGTGTGACTCCAAATCCAGACCTCCATGGGTTGATAAATTTGATTTCCATTGATCATTTCTGTGTGATTTTGTTGTCAGCACATTCAACTAGGTAAAGAAAAAAGTATTTAATAAGAATATTTCATTCATTCAGATCTAGGATGTGTTATTTTAGTGTTACATTTCTTTTTTTGAACAGTGTATGTATATTTTAAATTAAGGTAGCACAAAAAGTCGAGAGGTAGGACTGGTATGTCAGGTAAAAGTATATGAAAGTGAGTAGTGTGTAGTTAGTGTGAGAAGCAGGACTACCGTATGACCCAGCGGCAAATCATGCCATTGTTGTAGGGGAGAGGGAAGTTTTCAGAATGGAAGGAGCCCGTAGGACCAAGAAGAAGGAATTGGCCATCGCACTTTGTTGCTATGGAAATATGAGAGATATCCACACAGTTCAAGTCTGTTATACTACCAATGCACTCATCACCACATTACCAGACCCCACATTATGAGTTGACATGGCATTCTTGTTACTCTGTACCATCTATACAGTCAAGAACAATGTTTCTCCACTTCGTTATTAATCGTCCACCAGACGGATCTCACCTAGAGGGTTCTAAATGGAACCCCAAAAAGGGTTCTACCTGGAACCAAAAAGGGTTATCCTATGGGGACAGCCGAAGAACCCTTTTGGAATTATTTTTCTCTAAGAGTGTAGGGACGAGGTTACGAGGCCTCCATAATCAGCAAAGACTGAGTCTCAAACACTCACCACAGAGAGTATGGTTTTCATCTGAGCCATCAGGACAATTGTCTACTCCATCACAAAACTGCATGGTGGCCACACATGTAGTGCCGTCCCCACAGGCCATATGATAAGGTGGGCATTTCCCTATGGACATTAATCATCATTCGCCATCATCAATAAAAATATAAAAAATGGTACTGGTACAGTACTACAGTACGACTAATCTACTGTAAGTGTTTCCTATCGATTCCGTTCTCACCTGAAGAAGATGTAGTGGAAAGATGAGGTGTAGTGGTCCATTTGGTTGAAGAGGTCGGCTGGTATGTAGTTAGGTCCTCTTTCACTAAACAGAAACATCATATCGGTTCAAATTCTCATTTCATACTGGATGAGTAATGTGGTAATAGATCTACATTTGCAATAAACTATAAAAAATAAAGAGTTGCACTTCATAAACTTCCAGTAATTTATTACATTTGCAAAACAATCTAAAAACCTATTTTGGCTTTGTCATTATGGGGTATTGTGTGTAGATTGTTGAGGGGGAAAACACCATTTAATCCATTTTAGAATAAGGCTGTAACGTAACAAAATGAGGAAAAAAAATAAAGGGGTATAAATACTTTCCATATTTACTGTATACCTCTGACCTGGATGCTATTTTGGTTAACCACCAGGCCCCCAGTGCTCTGAAGCCCAGCCACCAGCTGCTGCTCCGCCTCCTTCACCTCCACACTCTGACGAAACTGCAGGTCAAAGTTCACCACCACACTGCCATTGCTGTCACATGGGGTGATTCATGGTCAGAAAAGGTATAACGACATTGTCACTTTCAGTATATGTAACTATGCTATGAGGTTGTCATTTGGAAACATCATTATACACCTGAATTCTCACCTGAATTCTAAAACTTCACAGGCCTTGAAGTCATTATTGAGGGAGCCACGGCCGTAAGCGTCAGATATCTGTGAGAAAATACAGTATTTATAATACAAGGCTAAAGTGTGTAGGAGAGTGGACAGGAGAATGATACATGTGTGTATGGTATCCCGGCATACCAGATGCTCTGTGTCGAAGGCCAGGGACTTGAACTGCAGACTGCTCCTGTTTCTCAGCTTCTCAGTAAACACAGCCCCCCTCGTAATGACCAGCCTCCCACTGAACACAGACTCAGTCCCACCAAGACCACACTGGTCCACTGGAACAAACACACATACTGTCAGTGACTGACACTTGTCACTCCATACAAGACCAACAGATCAAAAACAAAACTATGGCAAATGAATATGTTTTACCCATAAGTTATGCACAGCATAGAGTATTACATTTGATTTCTATACAAACATACTGACTGTTTTAGTGACAGAAATGGGAGGAAAGAAAACAAAAGTCTGGAGTGTTTTTTCTTACGGTCAGTCTGCATGGCGAGCCAGGTGATGATGATGAGACTGACACACACCGCCAGCAGGGTCAGACACAGGACACTCAGCAGCACCTCCGTGGACGACCAACGTCGCTTCCCACGCCACATGGCTCCCTGACGTCCTCACACACTCACACGGTCTTCTTGTCCTTCAGCTGACACCTCACACAGAATTCCCTGGGATTCAATCACTTTCTCCGTCATGAACTATCATAGGATTCTGCACTGCGGAGTGAGTCTCCAACTACGCCCTACGTTTTCTGTTGTATCTACAGCCTGCTTCTTTGACTCTCCGCCGAGGAGAATTTCTCTGAAGGGCGACTTATTCATAAGAGCTTGGCCCTTTATCTCTGTGAGGGGCAGCAGTAAAACCTTTTATTGTGCAGTCACTGGAACAACAAAGTGTTAGCCAATCTATGCTGCATCACTGGTGATATCACTAATGAGTGTCCTTAATAACAAGAGCACTGAGAATGACAAAATAAGTAAGTTGGTCTAAAGGATGGAGGTTGGCACAGTCCCTTCACTCTGAACCCATCTCAATCTGACCATTCGGTCAGCATGTGATACAATGAAATAACAGAATACAACTTCCAAACGGACGATACTCCACACACATGTAGGGTGCACTATGTATACCAAACATTATGAACCCTTTCCTAATATTGAGTTGCACCCACCCCCTTTTGCCCTCGGAACAGCCTCAATTCTTCGGGGCATGGATTCTACATGGTGTCGAAAGCGTTCCACAGGGATGCTGGCCAATGTTGACTCCAATGGTTCCCACAGTTGTGTCAAGTTGGCCGGATGTCCTTTGGGTGGTGGACCTTTCTTGATATATACAGGACACTGTTGAGCGTGAAACACCCAGCAGCATTGCAGTTCTTGACACAAACCGGTGCGCCTGGCACCTACTACAGTACCATACCCCTGTTCAAAGGCACATAAATATTTTGTCTTGCCTGATCACCCTCTGAATGGCACACATACACAATCCATGTCTCAATTGTCTCAAGGCTTAAAATTCCTTCTTTAACCTGTCTCCTCCCCGTCATCTACACTGACTGAAGTGGATTTAACAAGTGACATCAATAAGGGATCATAACTGTAGATGGATTCACCTGGTCAGTCTGTCGTGGACAGAGCAGGTTTTCTTAATATTTTGTACACTCAACGTCCACGCACAAACTATCAAACACATACACGCTACAAGAAAGGTATAGTTTATATTCTACATAATATCCATCGCTGAAACATAAATCCACTCCTGTCTTTTAAGTAGACTTTGAACACTGATACGTGAGTGAGCTATTAATGCCACCTTATCACTGAAGGTACCCTCTGATAGTAACCTCACTCTGTCGCCCTCTCTGACATGGAATTCCTTCTGGAACATCAGACAACGTGCATCCTCATAGTAAATGACTAAGGCTCAGATATTGCCTAAGTCAGAGTTCGCTACTTATTTAATCTATGTGCTAAATTCAGCTTTCACTAAAGCTGTCAGAGTTCATACAGCATTGTTTATTACCAAAGCAATAAAATGAAGGAGAACTATACCAGAAGTCCCCCGTCATAAACATTACATCGGACCTAAGGTAATTATATCTAAGTAGACCAAAGGTGATTCTAGCTAAATAGAATATTTAGATAGAATTAAAGTATAAACGTGTGCAAGTATCAACACCAGATTTGTTTAAGCCCTATTCTAAATGAGCTACATGATGCAAGGTCAGCAAAAGGAATAGTTTCTGCTACTCGAAGTGACCATCATCCTTGAATCTACCTACACATCCAACTAAAAACAAAGCAACAGTAAACATCGTCCCCCACGAATGCAGCCCCCCCTTGGCCCAGTTGAGATCGCATGTGACTATCACATTTCAGTTCATTACTATAGCTCCTGCCTTGGGCCAATCAGTGTAATTTTGTAAACGCCAGATCTCTATGGCAAGACACATCATTCACCCAAGTTTAGTCACAATCGGGCAAGTGCTGTCGTCTGAGATATTGCGTGTAACCAACGTACTAACGGACGGAGACAGATCCACAGTCCCCTCCCCGATTTCATGGTGGGGACAATGAGAATGATGACAGTTATGCCTAATTCTGTCACACAGTTAGAAGTGCTGCTCGCATAAATCAAAATTGCCAAACATTTAAGTTCCTTTAGGAAATGTGCAATTTATTTGGTGTAAACACACCAGACGATGAAACAGAAAAACAGTCAGGGGCATATGAAACAAAACTGCGTAAACAGATATATACATATATTTGTACAGGAATATTCAAAGGAATACTGTGGGCTATATTTAAGAGCAGCCGGTCTTTAATGGTTGTATAGTGTTTGTGCATTTGTAAAGCTGAGAAAATGACCATCCTCACAACCACACAGCTTGTGGGCATCTTAGTATATTAGCGTATGCTACACGTTTAAACTTGATGACCAATGCTAATTGTTTATTTGAGTGTATGTGTTCACTTTTTGCATCTGTTCCTGTGCCTCTGCAGTCTGCTCTCCCTGCTTCGTCTGTGTTTGCGTAGCTTCGCAGTCTCCACTTCTCCTTGCTGAGCTGTCTGCCTCTTAGGCCCTTCACTTTGGTGAGCTGTCTGCTTGCTGGGCTGGGTAGAGCTGGGAGGCAGGGGGAGCAGGAGGGCCTGACCCTGGCTGGGACAGGGAGGTCGTGCAAGGGCCCATTGGGGATATCCTGGCATTGGCCAGGGCAGTAGGGGGGCAATAGGGGGACACAAGGGTGACGGGGGGACATAGTAGTGAGGCTGGGGAGGGGTGATACTCAGAGGGTACTGCTCAGAAGGGTAGCCACGCACCTACAACACACAACAAAAAAACTGCTAGTCAAGCACCTTATTTGTTTTACAAGGAAAGGAAAGGGGGATATCTAGTCAGTTGCACAACTGAATGCATTCAAAGTACTGAATGTTGAAAATATTGCCCTCTAATTCCCAGGGAGTCCTCACCATGTTGCTCCAGTGTAACTTGTCCTGGTAGGAGACGCTGCCATCAGCACGCCCTGTGAAGTGGAACACAGATGACTCTGGGAGGCCTACGTTCATACTAAGAAGAATAAACAGACGGTCAAGCATTAGATACAATCTGTTCATAACATTAGCCAAAACGAAGATGCTCGGATATAAAATGGTCTGGCCCGATTCACCTGGGTGTGTCATGTGAAGGGTCATCACGGTCATCCTCTGTGCCTTGAGGTCCAGATCCCCCATCCTGGTGGGAGCTACCTACAGGGGGGCAAGGGGGAGGGCCTAAAAACCTCCACCCTACCTATATACAAGGCACTAATATCCCTAAGTAGCTGAAACAACAGTTACTTTAAGAACACAACCTGCTTCATGTACAGAGCAAATTATGAATGAATAGGTTTTGGAAATGTCCTGATGCTAAATTGCTGCTCTGCAAACGTCATAAGTCCAAATGTGTGAGTTGAAAGCTGCAATTCTTAATGATGACACAAAACACTGGCCTACCGGTGCCGTACTGCAGCCTGATTTGACGGCCAAAGAGCCAAGTGCCATTCAGCAAGGCAATGGCATAGGGTACAGCTTCAGCATGCTTGTAATACACAAACCCATATGACCTTTGGCGACCCTCGCGGTCTCGGGCGATGGTGACCTTCTTCAGTGGCCCAGCCTGGTGTTATGAAACAAGGCACGGTGTAAAAGTGAAACACCAGACACAGATAATGAATGATTTTTTACAGATAAGACATTATATTGCTGTGCAACTTCCTTTTTGTTGCATTTCACCTGTGGCCACCAACATTACTGGATGTGGCCTTATCCTGATTCTCAATCTTATCATCTCTGCATATTTTTCACATTTAATGTAAAAAGTGCTTTGGCTTGATAGAAATCAAACCAATGACACTACCGCATGAAACATAAGAGAAACGAATTTGGCCAACATGTATTTTAAATTGAAAACACAACTTAACTTCCACCGACAGAGAGAGCCAACTGCAAGACCTGCTTAGTTGGGTTGCAACCACTGTCACCAGGGGGTGTATTCATTATGCCAAATCTGTTGCAATCGTTTCTTAAACGGAAGAAAACAGAACGAAACGGTGAAAGACATACCTCAATTTGTCGAATAGAAACTCTCGTTTTAGTTGCAACTGCTTGGACTAATGATTACACCCAGACAGACAGACAGCTCAGCTGGAGTAAACGCTAGTGGTTTTATTTCACCCACACATCCATTGCCATTTATTTCGTCAAGTTTTTGAGCCTGTGGAAAATAGGAGCCTACCTGCAAAAATAGCTCGAAAATAATTTCCTCATTAGCTGAACTGCCTAAATTAGCCACAAAGACAGTTTTGTCTGCCTCTTTTTGGATCTGCATAATGGTCCTCGGAACCTGTTGAATTAAATTTCACCAGCTCTGAAGACCCCTAACCTGCTGCTAGATCAAAATTACATTGATCGGCGTTTGCCGTAAAAAGGATGCCAATAACAGTACATTGCGACATCTGAGGTACACCTTTTGTAACACTAGGGGACGCTGTTGCTTATCCGAAGGTCCAGGTGACAATCTGCCCATTAGTAGCGCAAAAGGTTTATCCTGTGCTAAACATTTAATGATCAAAAGTTCAAGTTGATTGCAAACCAAAATTATAACAGAAAAAACACAGAATTACTCCAGAATAACTCTGTGTTCCTTATGCTCAATGTTCAACTTTTGACAAGAGTTTCAGGATGTGGAAAATAGAACTCAACAACAGCAGTAGAAAGGTAAGTCAAAATGTCAAGAACAGTTCTGATTGTTCTACTACCTGCTTGGAGAATAACTGGCTATCAGCCCAGCCAGAGTAGGAATTTGTCATTTATATTCAAGATGTCCTGGGGCAGGGGGGCGTGGTCAGGCCTGTGGGAGTAGAGAGAGGCAGGGAACAGTGGGAGTTTACTCTGATTTCTCACCTTGTCCACTTCCTGGAATGAGCACCGGCACACAGCTATGCAAACATGAAGTGTCTGGACCTCTTGACACACTGAGTCCGGGGAACTAGCGCTCTCAAGGTAACAAGGTAAGACTTCCACAATGTCAGTTCTTCTCTGCTTGTCTCTCTCCCACTCCCTATATTTCTCCCTTTATAGCTTCTTCTGAAGTATTCTTGTGTAATAGAGAGGATTGTTGGCAGGCTACAGCCTGTACAGTATGGAGAATTGCATTTTCTCAGTGTTTTTATTCCTTTGTAAACACTTGCAGTCTAATAATAGAAATAAAGATGTGTCTGTGAGCAACATGTGACAGGGATTCGTCTTCTGCTTGTGTGAATTATTAACTTTTTGTTTTGGTGAGAACTCAGATATAGCTCAGTGCCAGTGGAGGCTGCTGTGGAGGCGGACGGCTCATAACAATGGCTAGAATGGGAGTCAATGGAATGATATCGAACGTGGTTTCCATGTTTGCCGCATATGAAAAATACATTTGATTTGATACCATTCCATTGAATCCATTCTAGCCATTACCATGAGCCGTCCTCCCCTCAGCAGCCTCCATGCACATTTCCATGCGAGTTTTGAACACACCCACACGGATTCACACTGATAACCATGCAATCATTGTCACAGGGTCAATGGTGTCATTGTCGGAAACCTGTTTTTCCTCTCTCTCTCTCTCTCTCTCTCTCTCTCTCTCTCTCTCTCTCTCTCTCTCTCTCTCTCTCTCTCTGTGTACAAAAACATAGATTCTATGGCATTCTCATGCACACACAAAGTGAAACTGTAAAGGGAGGGCGAGGCAACTTGGAAGAAACTGAGTTCCAAAGAATGCAATGTTAATGCGCATGCATCCATGCTGCTAATTGGGAAGGTGTCTGTGCTGATGTGTATGCCAATTAGTGGTGGGCACCAATATCAATAATTGGATATGATATCGATATCGTTTGAGCATGGCATATCATGATATCGGTTTATCCTTGCTGTTCTCACTCTAGATGTAACGTCACTTCATGCACAGCACACCCGTAAGCACCTTCCGACATCCATAGTTATAGATCAGTGGTACAATTTCTAGCCTTCCTAGCGATCAAGCCATATCCCTGTATATATTGTACCTTTATCAGTGGGGCAGCTTAGCAAATCAATCATGTACTTTGTGATAAAAGCCCCGAATTTGGCACAAATGTAGATTTATATTCCCTGAAAATATTTAGATATGGAGCCACCCCAGATTTGGCCCCTGGGGGGCGTGGCAACTATCTTTCAAAATAGCTGCCGCAATACCATTATGAGATGATGGCACCACATTTGGAACAGAGGTAGATTTATGGATTCTTAGAAGATGTAGGTATCGAGAAACACAGATTTGGCCCCTGTGGGTCAGTGGTGGCCATTTTTCAAAATTACAACTCTGTAATGCAATGTTACATTTCTTAAGGCCTTTTTTAGATACATCTACCTCTGTGCCATCTTTGGTGTATTTATGTAGCTTGAAATTTCTGCAATTGGAACAAATTTAAAGGCACAATTTAGTATGTCTGGACTTTTGGTGGTGACTGATCTGAGGCAGCATCGAGTAAAGGTGTACTATACACCCTTTCAAAAGAGATGAGTACAACATCAAAAGCCCTGGAATTAACCAGCTAATTTACTAGGGGCTATAAAGCAAAGGTAACTCATGGCTTTGGATCGCATCTGATATCCTGTATTCATGTACATAAACCAATGCTGTACATCAAACAATGGCAGGCGTGTTATAAAGTTGTTAGGATATGTACACAAGGGTCTCTAAACTATAACATACATTATAACATCTAGCCTAATTGGGTGTCAATGGCATTTTGTAAGATGGCTGCCATGGTCTCCAGGGGCCAAAGCTATGGTGGCTCCATGTCTAAAAAGTGTCAGGGTACATACTGTACATACACTGAGTGTACAAAACATTAAGGACACCTGCTCTTTCCATGACAGACTGACCAGCTGAATCCAGATGAAAGCTATGATCCCTTATTGATGTCGCTTGTTAAATCCACTTCAATCAATGTAGATGAAGGGGAGGAAACAGAATAAAGAGGGATTGGTACTAGGTGCCAGCGTAGGGCTGTTGCGGTGACCATATTACCGCCACACTGCTGGTTATGAGTCATGAAGGCAATTCGTGGTGACCATTAAGTCTCTGTAATTGCGCTTTTCCAAGCTCTGATGCTGCTGATGGTCATTCGTAACATACCGAACTTGCTAACTGAACTGCCTTTTACTCAGCACTCTATTGTCCCTCTAATCACTCTGACATAAATGTAATCGATGAGCTCATGTTGCACAGCATTTCTATAGGCTATGGAATTGTGTGAGAAAACAAAGTGATGGCCTCTACTAAAAATAGGAGGATCCCATCAGCTTTCTATAGAATAGGCTTACTATATTTATTTCTCAACTTTGCTAATATTAAACACATTGTTTGTCTTTATAACAGGAGTATAGCCTACCTGTATGGCATGAAACTTAACCACAGGAAAATCATATTTTTCTAATCATAGTCGCACACCTCATGTAGCCTAGCCCAAAGTGGCCAATTAACTTCTTAAAACGAAGCACATTAACCGCTTACAAGGGGTTTGGAGCCTAACTGGCATACAAAAGCAGCATGTGAGTTTCAGGATTGGGAAATATAATTTTCACCCTAAAAATTCACCTTTATAATAAAAGCATTACATACATAATCACATTTGCAGTCACTTTTGATGATTGTGTTTTGGGATAATGGAATATTGGCGCTTATAGCCTACTGCCATGTGTGCATTGTTGCGCTTATAATTTCTAGAAATAGCTTAATGGTTTATCAACATTTGAAGCTAAATGTTTGTTTCTGTTGCGTCGGCCACCTTGCGTAAAAATGTTTTTTTTTTTATGCTAGTGGTTGTATTAATTTGGGATTTATTGCACCCCACAACTGTCTCAGACTATGTTTGGAATATTTATTTCTGGCACAGAATAGAATAGCTCAACTTTTGTACTATGGGGGATAGTAGATTGACCTAGACTGGTGCTTTTGCTGTTCGTTAGGCATACTCATCTTGTTGGCTGAGGAAATCGTCAATATGCACCTCTGATTTGGATAAGGACGTGCGCAGTTGCGTCCCCAATGTGTCTGTCTTCACTTGTAGCCTGTGAGAAAGACCCGATCATGTGACAGAACCATGTGCACGAGAGGTGCTTCGAATTGTGCAGCGCTGAGGGAGAAAAGTACAATGCAGCACTCAAGCAACTTTAGAGTCTCACCATGCAGCCTTACAATGTATTAAAAATCAAAACATATAGCCCAACCTTTGTAGAACAACTAAATAATTCTAAATTATATCACTCCCTGACCTGAGAGAGCCTTTGTATGTCTCTATTTTGGTTTGGTCAGGGTGTGATTTGGGTGGGCATTATATGTTCTATTTTCTATGTTTTTGTTTTTCTTTGTTTTGGCCGGGTATGGTTCTCAATCAAGGACAGCTGTCTGTCGTTGTCTCTGATTGGGAATCATACTTAGGCTGCCTTTTTTTCCCTGTTGTAGTTGTGGGTAGTTATCTTTGTTAGGGGCACTATAGCCCCTGTAAGCTTCAGGGTCATTTCCTTGTTTTGTTGGTGATATTTTACATAAATTAAAAGAATATGTACGCTCACCATGCTGCACTTTGGTCCACTTCTTACGACGCCCGTGACAAATTAAGTATATAGGAGTATCTATTTATTTGTTAACCGCTCAACACAGAATAGCCACATGTGCACACTCCCTCAAATCGTTTGGAAAATATGAATATTTTATTCAGCTTCTTTCAATTGTGTTCTTCATACTATAATATAAAATAATGCCACAGAATTATCTGCTAAACTAACAAGTGTACCCCACAGCCATAAGGCATAGCCACATAAGGACCTAACATAAGGACAACTCAGAGTATGCTATTCTTTTCTTCTGAAATAGATGACATTTTCTTCATATCATGCTTCTTTAGACCTGTCTAAAATAAATAATGGATTTATTGTGAAGGTGTAGGCTATATTACATGGATTTATTAGACTTTTTAACATGCAGATGTTGCAAAGGTCGTCATCAATGGCTTGTAGGCCCTGTGTGGAAGCCAGGCGATGCTAAATGTGTTTATGTTAATTAACGGTCAATTACCGTGAGACCGACAGTTGTTTTCTTGACAATCCCCGGCTGACGAAATTTTGTGACCGCCACACCCCTAGCCTGGCGTACCAATTTGTGTCAAGAACTGCAACGCTGCTGGGTTTTCACGCTCAACAGTTTCCTGTGTGTATCAAAAATTGTCTACCATCCAAAGGACATCCAGCCAACTTAACACAAGTGTAGGAAGCATTTGAGTCAACATGAGCCAGCATCCCTGTGGAACACTTTTGACGCCTTGTAGAGTACATGCCCTGGCGAATTGAGGCTATTCTGAGGGAAAAGGGGGGGGGGGGCATTTTTAATGTTTTGTACACTCAGTGTATCTGTCTGTGCTAAATTTGGTGTGTTTATCTGAAAATAGGCCTTCTGAACTGAACTGTGGCCATTCTGTAAGATGGCTGCCACGGCCCCCCAGGCCAAATCTGTGGTTGGTCTATATCTAAATCTTTTCGGGGTACATCAATCTACCTCTGTGCCACATTTAGTGTGTTTATCTCAAACAAGGCCTTCAGAATTGTAACATTGTATTACCAACAGTGGCCATTGTGTAAGGTGCCACAGCCCCCAGGGGCAAAATATGTGGTGGAGACAAATTTAGAGCCTTTATCTTAAAATAATTATAAAATAATGGTACTATTGGCAGCCATTTTCATAGATAGCTGCCACGGCCCCCAGGGGCCATAAATGTGGTACCTACATATTTAAATATTTACATACAATATACATACATACAATATAGTACATACCTCTGTGCCAAACTTGGTTTATATAAAAAAAGGTCTTCAAAACTGTACCATTATATTACTGACAGTAGCCATTTTGTAAGATGGCTGCCACGGCCTCCGGGGTCCAAATCCGTGGTGGCTCCATATCTAAATATATTTTATTTATTCAGTGGAGCCCAATTGAAACCATGGTCTCATTCACAATGGTGCCCTGTGAACAAACAACTCACAACATGATAAATCAATAAAGCAGCCAAAAAGTAACTATAAGATACAGCAGATACAGACACACCACATCTCAACAACACTAATAAACCACCACAATCAACCAAAACATTTGCAGGTCTCAGTGAATTCATCCCTCATCAGCATTCTAAACTGCTCTATTTGCACCAGGGATTCAAGATTTGATGAGGTTTCTAAATTATTCCAAACATGGGGGCGTTAAAACTAAAGGGTAACTAGGTTGGTAGAGACCTCAAGAGTTAAAAGGAATTTAACCTAGGCAAGTCATTTAAGAACAAATTATTATTTACAAGAATGGCCTGCCGGGGAACACTGTCTTGTTCAGGGGCAGATGCATTGGACTAGGAACCGGAAGGTTGCAAGTTCAAACCCCTGAGCTGACAAGGTACAAATCTGTCGTTCTGCCCCTGAACAGGCAGTTAACCCACTGTTCCTAGGCCGTCATTGAAAATAAGAATTTGTTCTTAACTGACTTGCCTGGAATGAGAGATTTTTACCATGTCAGCTCAGGGATTTGATCTAGCAACCTTTCGGTTACTGGCCCAACACTCTAACCAATAGGCTACCTGCCTCCCCTGTGAATGGGTTTGGTGCCCCGTATTTTTATACTTTAACAGGGAAGTGAGATATGTTGGAAGCTTGTGCAAAGGGGCTTTGTAAACAAAAAGGAAGAAATTGGGTGCTCTATGGGAATTAAGAGAGGTCTGTGACAAATTTGGTGCCTTCTTCTCAAAACAGTCCTCCTGAATTGTAAAATAATATTATTGCCTGCGGTCTTTTTGAAAAATGTCTGCCATACCCCCAAGGGCCAAATCTCGGTTGGCTTCATATCTAAATCTTTTCAGGGAGCATACATCTGTGCCAAATTTAGTATTTGTTTATCACAAAATGCATGATTGTTTCAGATTTTTCCGCTTAGCCCCCCCCCATGATAGGCCACTGTTATCCTTCAAGTGTCTTGCCATCATTGCGTTCTGACCAACTCCAGAGGCAAACACCCAAACCACAGCCACATAGAAGTTGATTGACACTCAAAGCTGTCAATCAAGCCATTAACCCATAAGTGCCTACTAAACCCATGTTACATCCTACACTGCGCTGTGCTGTGCTCTGTCCTATGCCGTGTGAATCCTTGTCTTAATTAAACCCAACTCAACGGTAATCCACCTGTCTTTCATCTGTGCCCTGATCAGCAAACCCATTAAGCAATCCCAAACCTAAGAATATACAGTCCACCAAGTCAATTTACATTTACATTTGAGTAATTTAGCAGAAACTCTTATCCAGAACAACTTACAGTGCATTCATCTTAAAACAGCTAGGTGCTAACAACCACAAATCTCAGTCATAGTAAGTACATTTTTCAGTCCTCCATTACAGTTAACCTACACTTTTATGTAAAAGAGCATACATGACTGTTCCAGCAGGCACAAATCCTCTCGAAGGCTCTTAATTTAGTATTTTTAACTGCCTGCTGATGGGCCATCAACAGGTTTCCCATTGTATCCAAACTGATTAGGAAGGTTAGGCCTCCAGAACATTTGATACCTGGCCCAAAGGGCAATTAGTAACGAGTTGTCTAAACTTCACAAGCTGTGGATGTGAAGTCTATACAGTTGTAATGTTATTCATTCAAACCGATGTGATCAAGAAAATTCAACGGATATATAGATTTACCTTATCATTGCCCATCACTAACACCTATCACTATTTATAAAAAGGGTTAAATGTGGGATGAGTCTGAAAGAATGCCTTTCTTCTCTTCAGTCATTTTGTTGTAGCAACGAGAAAAGCCACACACTGATGGTGATCACACGCTACAGAAGACAACCAAGTAAATGACCTAGTGCTAATCTGTAGTCAATTTACATGACCAGAGTACTGATTTGCTAATGTCCATGACCTTTTCTGATGACAGGGTGACTTTCCAAATAGAGGATACTTCTCATTTCTCCAGTTCCAATGAAAAACAGCTCACTTGCATTAGAGAACTCCCCCATCTTGAAATCTGATATCCTTTGCATACACTGTTAGGGGAAAAAAAATGCTATCTAGAACCTAAAAAGGTTATTCCGCTGTCCCCAGAGGAGAACCCTTTGAATAACCCTTCTCCCTGGAACCAAAAATAATTAACTTATGGGGACAGCTGAAAAAAAACATTTTGGAACCATATTTTCTAAGAGCTTACTCTATGAGTTCAGACATGCCCTTATGCACCTAGTACTGCATTGACGCCGTGAAAGGAATGCACCATATCGTGTCAGGTAGTACACAAACACACCGTAGTCACCCAATGGGAACACAGAGAGGGACAGAGATATTCAGCTTAGTCAACTGGTCGCCGAGCATAACCCTCATGTCAATGTACAAAAGTAGTGTTGCTTTAAAATAGTTGGAGAAAGAGATTCACCCTGTTTTTGTAACATTTTGTAACCACTAACCATTGTAACAATAGTCTTATAACTGGCTCATTGCAGGTCTGAAGGATGTCCTTTTGGTGGTGCCTGGCACTGCTGCTGGGATCTGTTGCAATATACAGCGGTATGGTGAACTTACACACACACACTTTAACTGCGTAAAACCTAGGGTGGGGACATCAAATAATACTCCCCCAGCTGTTAGAAGATCTTTTGGAAACTTTAAGACATAATTAAAATAGGTTGTTTAGCCAGAGTGGTTTTTGGTGGTGGTCATACGCACAGTGAAACCAGTCACTGACAGGAAATACTACTTCTGGAACTTCCCATTCAACAATGACCGTGATTTTCCTTTCTGACTCTTTTTCTCTCTCTCTCTCTCTTTCCCTTTGACTTACTCCGTCTTCAGCCCATGAATGTGATGTGTTCACTGATCTGGGCCTCCATCACTCTATCATCGGGACCAGCCTGTATGTGAAGCTGTTGCTGTACACCAGAGCTAATCTTATCTGTGGTCAGGAGCTGTCCCACCACAACCTGTCAGCCCAGCCCCTGTTCAACGTCACCAAACCCACCACCTTTATCATTCATGGCTACCGTCCTACGGGCGCTCCGCCCGTCTGGATCCATGACGTCACACAGCAGCTGCTGTCCCGCGGAGACATGAACGTCCTGTTGGTGGACTGGAACCGCGGAGCTACCAATGTCAACTACCTGAAAGTTGTGACCTACACACACGATACAGCAGACAACCTCACTGCCTTCATCAGAAATATGCAGGTAAGAGTGGGTGCTTAGTCTGAATAATATATCTCACGTACTTATTTAGGGCCATACTTAGGGCCACGTGTATTATGTATGTAATAACAGCTTAATATTTATTTAGCCTATTTTTGTCTGTTTCAGGAGAATGGGGCCTCTCTTAGTTCCATCCATATGATTGGAATCAGTCTTGGAGCTCACATCTCAGGCTTTGTTGGAGCCAAATTCAATGGAAAAATTGGGAGGATCACAGGTTAGAATCAGTGGAATAGATGTTCTGCTCATTCCTCCCCGCTTTTATTATAAATAGTGCAAGCTAACACATTTATCCTACAAATGTTCTGATCTGATGTGGACCTGATCAGCTCTAGATCCAGCGGGGCCTATGTTCACTGGGAACCCCCCAGAGGACCGCCTGGACCCCACAGATGCACAGTTTGTGGACGTGGTGCACACAGACATGGACGGTATGTATGGGTCTCTGCTTGCATGTTTGGCGTTCACTAAATACCAATGGAATCGGCTATTATTGTGTTTTCTGTTGTGTATCTTCATGTGTTCATTTTGTATTACCAGCATTTGGGTTCAGGAAGCCTTTGGGCCACATTGATTTCTATCCTAACGGTGGAGCCGACCAGCCTGGCTGTCCAAAGACCATCTTCTCAGGTAAGTATCTTGGTAAGACAGGCATAACAATCAAACTGGTTAGCCAGAGAGATCATTCAAAAATCCCATTTGCAGAAGATGTCGTCCTTCAAATGAGACGTAGGACATGTGTATCACATAGTTCATTCCTGTGACGGTAAACATAGTAATTATGTCCTCTCCCCTTCCTACTCTCCAAGGGTCCAGCTATTTTAAGTGTGACCACCAGAGATCAGTGTTCCTCTATCTGGGCTCCATTAACCGGACCTGTAACATCAGGGCCTTCCCATGCTCTTCCTACACCGAATTCCTGGACGGACGCTGCATGGACTGTGATCAATTCAAACCTGCCGGATGCCCAGTCTTTGGTTGTTACTCTCTAACTCCCATTAGATTCATGAGTTTCTCCATTAGACTCATGAGTTTCTCCATTAGATTCACGAGTTTCTCCATTAGATTCATGAGTTTCTCCATTAGATTCAAGCTTTTCTAATCGCACGTAATCACAAAAAGTTTGCCAACTCGCCAACATCAGTGCCTTGATTAAGCTAACGTACATTCCTGAATCACACACAGTTCTTTCAGGTGAAGGCCAATCCATCTTTGGAAGACGGTGTCCCTTCACATTGACATAACATGGCTGTTTTATCTGTTGTTCCAGGGTATGATAGCATTGAGTGGAAGGATACTCTTGTGCCACTGAATCAAACCAGGGCTTTCTTCACCACCAATAAACAGACTCCATTCTGCAGTAAGTGGACAATCATTGGCTTACATACACATTTGACCTCTATAAAGAGAGACTTTCTGGGAATATTGCTTTGGTCCGTCTTTTTTAATCTTCTAACCACTTATTTTCAATGATCAGGCGAAATGTACAAGATTAACTAGATTGGAAACGTAATGAGATCTCTAGTAGGCCATTGGTGGGAAGAAATTACGCTTCTCTCTCTCTCTAAGGGACAAACTACAGGGTGGATGTTGTAACATGGAACCACGATACTCGCTGGGGCTACATCACCATCAAACTACACAATGGTGCTGAGGTGACAGAGGCAACAATAAACCAGTAAGTTACAATTTTCTCACTGTATCATTCTCAAAACTACACATATACACACTCTTGGGGGGAAGCGATTAACATTTAATTCTCTCTCCACCTTCAGTAAAGTATCCAAGTTTGAGAAGTACTCAGAGAACAGATTATTGGCCCAGTTTGATAAGGACATACAGAAGGTCTACAAGATCTCAATCAAATTCTCTACAGGGAATGCATTACAGCCTAAGCTCAAACTACGAGTGCTCCGCATCCGTCTCACACACCTGGAGCGTAAAGACAGGTCAGTGTTAGTTTGTACCCTCTTTCATCTCGGGCTTCTCTCACGTGTCACTTATTTACTGTAAGTACTATACCTTCAAAGTACTTATACCCCTTGACTTATTCCACATTTTGTGTTACAGCCTGAATTCAAACTGGATTAAAAAGAAAAAAAATCTCTCTCTCTCAGTGAAAACATGTTTTTAGAAATGTTTGCAAATGTAATGAAAATGAAGGAATGTCATTTATGTACATAACGATTTAACACCTCTGAGTCAATACTTTGTAGAAGCATCCATTCTGTTGCTTTTTTATCCTGAAAAACTCCTGCGTTCTTAATGCTTACAAGCATGCTCATTGGGCTCCCGAGTGGTGCAGCGGTCTAAGGCACTGCATTTCAGTGCAAGAGGCGCCACTACAGTCCCTGGTTTGAATCCAGGCTGTATCACATCCGGCCAAGATTGGGAGTCCCATAGGGTGGCACACAATTGGCCCAGTGTCATCCGGTTTTGGCCAAGGTAGGTCGTCATTGTAAATAAGAATTTGTTCTTAAATGACTTGCCTAGTTAAATAAAGGATATATACACTGCTCAAAAAATAAAGGGAACACTTAAATAACTCATCCTAGATGTGAATGACTGAAATATTCTTCATTTCATATAATTCATTTCACATAATTGAATGTGCTGACAACAAAATCACACAAATGATCAATGGAAATCAAATTTATCAACCCATGGAGATCTGGATTTGGAGTCACACTCAAAATTAAAGTGGAAAACCACACTACAGGCTGATCCAAATTTGATGTAATGTCCTTAAAACAAGTCAAAATGAGGCTCAGTAGTGTGTGTGGCCTCCACGTGCCTGTATGACCTCCCTACACCGCCTGGGCATGCTCCTGATGAGGTGGCGGATGGTCTCCTGAAGGATCTCCTCCCAGACCTGGACTAAAGCATCCGCCAACTCCTGGACAGTCTGTGGTGCAACGTGGCGTTGGTGGATGGAGCGAGACATGATGTCCCAGATGTGCTCAATTGGATTCAGGTCTGGGGAACGGGCGGGCCAGTCCATAGCATCAATGCCTTCCTCTTGCAGGAACTGCTGACTCACTCCAGCCACATGAGGTCTAGCCTTGTATTGCATTAGGAGGAACCCAGGCCAACCACACCAGCATATGGTCTCACAAGGGGTCTGAGGATCTCATCTCGGTACCTCTGGCGAGCACGTGGAGGGCTGTGCGGCCCCCCCCAAAGAAATGCCACCCCACACCCTGACTGACCCACCACCAAACCGGTCATGCTGGAGGATGTTGCAGGCAGCAGAACGTTCTCCACGGCGTCTCCAGACTCTGTCAAGTCTGTCACGTGCTCAGTGTGAACCTGCTTTCATCTGTGAAGAGCACAGGGCGCCAGTGGCAAATTTGCCAATCTTGGTGTTCTCTGGCAAATGCCAAACGTCCTGCACGGTGTTGGGCTGTAAGCACAACCCCCACTTGTGCATGTCGGGCCCTCATACCACCCTCATGGAGTCTGTTTCTGATTGTTTGAGCAGACACATGCACATTTGTGGCCTGCTGGAGGTCATTTTGCAGGGCTCTGGCAGTGCTCCTCCTGCTCCTCCTTGCACAAAGGCGGAGGTAGCGGTCCTGCTGCTGGGTTGTTGCCCTCCTACAGCCTCCTCCGTGTCTCCTGATGTACTGGCCTGTCTTCTGGTAGCGCCTCCATGCTCTGGACACTACGCTGACAGATACAGCAAACCTTCTTGCCACAGCTCGCATTGATGTGCCATCCTGGATGAGCTGCACTACCTGAGCCACTTGTGTGGGTTGTAGGCTGTCTCATGCTACCACTAGAGTGAAAGCACCGCAAGCATTCAAAAGTGACCAAAATATCAGCCAGGAAGCATAGGAACTGAGAAGTGGTCTGTGGTCACCACCTGCAGAACCACTCCTTTATTGGGGGTATCTTGCTCATTGCCTATAATTTCCACCTGTTGTCTATTCCATTTGCACAACAGCATGTGAAATTTATTGTCAATCAGTGTTGCTTCCTAAGTGGACAATTTGATTTCACAGACGTGTGATTGACTTGGAGTTAAACACAATGTAAGTGTTCCCTTTATTTTTTTGAGCAGTGTGTGTGTATATATATATATATATATATATAATGCAGCCAGCACTATACTTGACAATATGGAGAGTGGTACGCAGTAATATGTTATTGGATTTGCCCCAAACATAACACCTTGTATTCCAAAACAAGTTAATTGCTTTGCCACATTTTTTTGCAGCATTACTTTAGTGCCTTGTTGCAAACAGGATGTATGTTTTGGGATATTTTTATTCTGTACAGGCTTCCTTCTTCACTCTGTCAATTAGGTTAGTGTTGTGGAGTAACTACAATGTTGATACATTAAACTTAAGTCACCATTGGCCCTGAGCGATTTCTTTCCTCTCTGGCTGTCTGTGTAGTGACACATTTTGGATGGTGTTAATTAACTTAATTCTCAAATGGATATTCAATATCCGCTTTATTTTTACCCATCTAGCAATAGGTTCCCATTCTTTGGAAGGCATTGGAAAACCTCCCTAGTCGTGGTTGAATCTGTTTTTAAATGCACTGCTCGACTGAGGGACCTTGGATGTGTGGGGTACAGAGATGATTTTTTTGAAGGACTACTTCATGTTAAACACCATTATTGCACACAGTCCAAGCTTTTCCCTAAACATTGGGGTTGAATACTTGACATTTCAGCATTAAATTTTATAAAAGGGTTCAAACTTATACTTTGACATTATGGGTGTGTAGGCCAGTTACAACAAATCTAAATGTAATCCATTTTAAATTCAGGCTGTAACACGTGGGAAGTCAAGGAGTGTATACTTTGAAGGCACTGTACATATGCCATCTCCAGACTTTTGCCCATTGTGACTTTTAGTGTGTCAAGTCATTGTTTCCTTGTGTAATTTTGCATGAATGTCACCTATTAATTCTTACACTTTTACTGTCACACACACACAGGCCTCTCTGCCGCTATGACGTCATCCTGGAGGAGAACAAAGAGTTGACCTTCAGACCCATCCCCTGTGAGGAATCCAACTTCTGAGACAATAGCAGAGCTACGATGTACAGAATCAGCAGCGGCCATATGATGGCTCTCTGGATAAATCGTGTGAGGCGGTTGACCCAGATAGCTACTCACTGTCAACTCCTTGTATTCAGTGGCTTAAGTCTAGTAAGAGTCCAGATCATTTTAAATAAGTGTGAGGATTTGTATTTATTACAAGAATATTGAAAAGTACTATGATTGTGTCTGTATCACTGTGTGGAATGATATGTAGAGGAAGCATACTATAAACCACAATATTTTAATGTCAATTAAAAAAAAAAGGGGAAGAGCCACAATAGAAATTAAAATGTACTTTAAACCACTAGACTTAGAACATGATTGGTTTTAATTTTATTTAAAAAAGTTAAATAAGCAAATATAAAAGGTCTCTGTACAAGATGCTCATGAGTTAACTTCAACATTCACTATATAGTTTGAGTTTCATAAATCATTGATAATTCATTTTGTGTGCATTGGAGGGTGGTGAGGCTTCTTTCCAATCACCTATCCAACAGATCACAACAAACTGGTCAAACAATTGAGTCTTTAAACCAAAACAGAGGCTGAGACAGATTACCGCCTGTTCAAACTTTGTTGGGGATGTCATGCTGTTTGAGCCCGACAGCTCATTTGGACTTGTGCTTCTTCATCTGTGCCACCTCCATCTGAAACAAGACACACGAGACCTTGAGGGAACAGCAAGCAAGCACAGCACAATGATAAGAAATCATTACAACCATTTACATCAATCTGGACAGTAATAAACAGAGCTTGTCTTCAGTCAGGAAAGGTTGGTCATCAAATGTATATAGAATACAATGCCTACACATTGTATTAGGTGCCATCTAGAACCTAAAATGGTTCTTTGGCTGTCCCCATAGGAGACCCCTTTGAAAAACTACTTTTGGTTCCAGGTAGAACCCTTGGGTTCTATATAGAACTATTTCCAGAGATTTCTACATGGAACCCAGAAAGAGTTATGGCAACGGACGAAGAACCCTATTTTGCCCTAATAGTGTCAGTAAACATCTAATCTCTGTTAGGTACATCTCCAATAGAGTGATATTCAGTACTTGGATCATATGTAGATGTCTGACAGACACACAGTACCTGTACTGACAAACGAATCCTTTTCTCCTCATCCAACTCATTCATCAGCAGTTGAATCTCTTTGCTATCAGAGAAGAGAAATCCTAAATCAGAGGCACACTTGGAAATCACAATACAAGACATACTGTAGTTACACGCAAAGATAAACAAATACTTACTTGTGCTGGCTCTTCATCAGTTGTACCTCGTCCCTCAGGTCCCGGAGCTCTGTCTGCAGCTGTTCTAGGGTCAGTGGGCCCTGGGCACTTGCCTCCCTCCTGGGCTTGGTGTTAGAGGTGAGGTGAGGGGGCAGGGTCACACGCAGGATAGCAGAGAGAGCCCCAGGGAGGAGGGTGGAGAAGGGGTGGGGAACACTGGCAACAGTGGATGATGAAGAGGAGAGCCTTGTCTGCCTTGGAGGGCGGTGAGGCTTCTTTTCAATCACCTGTCCACCAACGCATCATAACAGCACAAACAATTGATAGTCTTTAAACCAATGCAACAGAGGCTGAATAAGCAACCCTATATTCCACATCGTCATTGGGCAGCAAGCATAGTAAGGTGAAAATGGACTTACAGGTAAAACAGGGGTGTTTATAGGTGCCGTCTGGGTGCTGATGTGGGATATGACAGAGGAGAGGTCCAGCTCCTCTTTCACCTCTCCCTCCTGTGTAGGGGCCACCTGTACGTCTTCCTGTAAGTCAGGGTTAGACTGAGCAGCCTGAGACCAACAGCAAACAGAGAAAGAAACATGAGTATTGAAAGGAGATGAGGACTTCTTACTTTTTTAAATGACATATCCTGTTATGCGTACAGGTGGTTATTGTAATTGTGTCCCTGCAGAATATTGAACACTTCAGTCCCTTTATGAATACTTACTAGCACATGTCAAATGTACATGTGTGCATGCATGCTTGCTTGGGTTGCCTGCCAGCTTAAAATGTTCAATTTAATTCAAGGACAAAACGGGACACAAACAGATCTGTGAGTAGTTGACAAGCTACTCAGAGACTCAACAACCCTATCACATGCTGCACTACTCTACAATAATAACCATATCAGATATCGGTGTTCAGAAATATACTGACCAATGACAGAATCTGTGACTGAAACCTTTCGTCTTCCACGTGTGCTGCCAATTGATTCAGCGTCTCAGTGACCGAAACAACAGCATCAAAATCTTCAATGTCTTAGGGAGAAAAAAACAAAAAACAAGACGGCATTAGACACAGTTTATTTGATTTAAAGGCTCAATTGGAGGTGGGAGTCATTTAAGTAAAATAACAGAATATCATAAAAACACGATGTCAGGCATTCTTCCATTCTTGAGCCACTAAATTAAAACGAGTTTTAAAAAAAGGAACGTAAGAGAAGATTGGAGAATGGTTGATTGGCTTACCCGCGGTGAGGGCAGAGCTATAGTTGCCCATGGTGACACAGAAGAACGCCAAGGTGATATGTAGAGTAACAGAATGAAAGAGAGAAAAGAGCTCCAGAAGCTAAGAATTTCTATCTAAAAATGACAGAGTGGAGTGAATAAAGTCAGTGTCTGGTATTTCTCCAAGCACACGTGTAAATCAGAACATGCACGCGTTCAAGCCTGTTTTGGAAAGCATCACAATGTACACTTGTAAGATATCAAGAGGATAAGTAAATGCATGAATCATTCTTGCTCAAGAAAATAAACGAGGCTGCCAACGGTAAGGGACAACTTGTTTCAAATGTAACATAATCGTAGATACTGTGCACACTGAAAAATCTAAATGAAGAATCAGTGCAAAACATTAGCAGTAACCGTTTGCTACAGAAAAGAGACATGTGATCTTGTCAATGGATTGGTGTCTTAGGTGTTCAAGATAGGATTTATATTGTACATGCTCACCTTGTTCGGCCAGTGTTCCTATCGCAATCCAGCTCCATTGGTGGTAACTCTACACCATTCACCGGTTCCATTGTAACCCAAAAGCACGTTAGTGTGATGAGAGGAGTTATTGCCAGGGCTAAGTTTAGCACAGAATAGTGGAGCACCCAGACATGCTCACTACCAGTAACATTGAGTCCGTCCCTGAGGATGACAGAACTACTGATTGCCGAACTAAAGATTTGGGAGCATTTAAAGGGACAGACGACAGGGCATTTGACACTCACGCAATTATCCAGTATCTTCAGAGTCAGTTACACAATTCGAGTTTGAATGGGAAAAGTCAAGAGGAATCGTCATTTGTGGGAAATTATATTATTCAGAGATTAGAAGATATAAATGGAATTCCTGTCTGCCAAAATGTGTGAAACGTTGATTCAAATAATCAAAGCTTGATAAGTTTGAATCAGAGGTGTAGTGTAAAACTTGAACAAAGTCTCTTTAAATGAGAAGTTGTATTAGTATAAAATACATATACAATATAGCTCAGTATCTGTCTTATTTATTTTATAGTCTTTTTTTGCTCCTTTATCAAGAATGGCAATAATTATGGACCTGACTGTATAAGCTCATTGTGTACTTTTGTCTCCTTTATATATGGTTCTTTCTCACTGTCTTAATCTTACTTTTCTATAGTTCTACACCGGTTATTCCCCCAGGGCTTCCTTTAGCTGTCAAACCTTTGTGACAGTTCTGGAATGCAGCTAGACCCCTGCAATCCCCTCCTTTTAAGGTGACAGCTGTAACCAATCACAGGAAAGGACATGGCTAGCCTACACTGAAGTGGCAACAGCTCGTCTGACTGCTGATCTCCAAGGAATGCAAATGGCACACCCAACAGAACAGTTCTCTCCACCTCTCAAACAAGAGCAAACTTTCCTTCTGACTCCCCCCCCTTCTTCTTCTTTCATTGTAGATTTTTTTTGTCTTTCACATCAATGTTTTAAATGGTGCTTTTATCTTCTTCAGATTGTTCCCCTAACTATTTTCTATTCAACAGTGTTACAGGAGTGGGGTGAAGCTAATTTGGCAGAGATTAAATTATCTACTCAGCCATAACACAAGCTAAAGTATCATCTCATACAAAACTAAGTCATACAAGCCCCATATAATTTTCAGCAAGACTCAATTTACATACAAACCAGCTACACTATTACATCCATAAATGAGAATCAGTCTAGAATTTCCCAGCTATAGTCTGTCCACCGCTTATTCATTTTTTTGTTGTTTTAAACTCCTTTTGCAGTAAAGGGACAGTGTGGATCAAGCCTCTGTAGTTCACATGAACCTCAATACTATGCATTGGGTCACTTCAGTTCAAAAGGAATTTTAGTCAATGTGAAATGCTAACTAGATCTCCCCAGTCCCATGGAAGGTACATCCCAAAAAAGGTCCTACGGGGGCCTCCTTCAGCACAAGAGAAACCTCCACACAAGGCATGTCCAGCCAATTATTTGAAATACCTTAAAACAAAATGTTCAAATGAGCATGATATGCAAATTAACAGGTTGAGAATTATAAAAACACACTTTTGACACGGAGCATCATATTCAACAGCCCCTGTGGAATAGTCTTTAAGGCCACTTTACAGCAAAAACACAAACAAATCTAAGCATCGGGGAAAAAAGTGATGCTGGAAAATATAAAAAGAAAAGTCTCCATTACCTCATTTACATGTTATGAGAGCTGTAACACAGTTGTGAAATCACAAAACCATGTCCATAATAACTAGTCAGGAAGAATAGAAACAGATGGCCTATTCTCTATATTTAAAACACATCTTATGTTATAAAAATACACATTTTATGTCTGGTTTTTCTGATGGGCACAGGGACAGTTCCATCTGGGAGCCATCTCCAAGACAACGAGGCAGCCCGAAGCACAAGGCCAGGGCGTGTAACCCCAATCTGTGCAGTCAGTCCCTCTAGTTTGATCACCAGCGGCGGTAATTCGACCCTCCTTTGGGAGGTACACGTTGACGGATCGTCGGCATGTTGCGGTATTTTGACAGGATGCTCTGGCTCTTCCTGAACACTGGCCTCTGAGAGAAGGGACGTGGCACAAAGCCTCCCTATAAAAAAGGACGAAGAAATTATTTCAGACAGACTAGTCAGAATTGCAGTCTTTCAGTGACATACAGCTTAATCCACCAGACACCACCACCTATATTTTCAAAAAGGTCAGGGAGGCCAACAACAAGGTCAGTGGGCTAAGAGAAGTCACTGACCAAAAGTTATAAGAGCTGTTAAAAAAAAAAAAAAGCTTCATACCATGAGTGGCTTCCTAAAGGGACCTGGCAGTTCAGGGCCTGGCTTTCTCTGGGGAGGAGGACCTGGTTTATGATTTGGGTTGCTGGGACGGAAGCTGGGTCTCTGTGGGACATAAGAGTAAAGCATGAGCATATATGGTGGAATGGAGTTGATCGAGAAATGGAATTGCTCGCTGAGGTTTCCAAAACTATGGGAGGCAACATTCAAGGTATTGGCATCCCTTGACAGCTTACACTCATTACAATAAGCATGTTAGCACTCCCAACACTAAAGAGATGAACATTCAGTTTTCCAAGAGCCCAGTCAAAACCAGGAAGTGCTCCTCACCTGCGGTGATCTTTGATTCCTGAAGGGTCTTTCAGATGTGTGGTTCTCCTGTGGCATGTCCGTTTGCCTCAAATGTGAAACAAGACAAAGTGAATTATCTGGCTAAATAATCCTGACTGAAACTACAGTTATTGCTGTGTGAAGCCACATCCATTGTTCTGCATCATACCATGTAACCCATAACCACAAAATGGTTCCAGCTATATTCCATTCATAACAATATATTCACTTTACATCAACTCTTTTTTACAATAATCTTCATCCAGTTTCTTATCTTTCAATTGGCGGATTACCTTTCTGCATATCTCCAGTCTCTTGGAGAAGGGGAAGGACTGGAGTCATGAATTTTAGAGAAGCGTTCATCCAGCGTAAGTTGTTCATCTGAATTGTAATAGGGCTCTGAAAAGTCAGGTGATAGTGAGTCAGAGAAGTCGCATTCTCACAATGATTCATGAATCATCTTAATTCGCCAAGAGACGTCACATTCCTGTCGAGGGGCATCAAACAAACTGTTAGCCAACATGACTAAACAAAATGTCACAGTTCCCTTACCGGTTTTGTTCTTTGGTGGTCGACTTCTATCCCTTGGGGGGCTGTCCTTTGAGCTGGAGTTTGTCCCCGGCGCTTGCCACTGGGACACGACGACTAGGTCACGAGCCAACCGTCGGTCTATAGAGGAAGAGCTGGAGAGAGACCAGCCGAGGTAGAGGATGACAAGAGATGAGCATCCTATTCAGTGAAGCCTGAGAGGCAAAGGTTGGGTAGGCAGTCAAGCAGAACATTATTACGAGAAGCCTGCACCGTAAGGGAAGATTCCATTAGTCTAAGTAATGCCCTGAAAAGTTGAAATGGTGTCATTCTGTAGAACAAAAAAATGTAATACGCTAAAACAGACTAGAACAGATATTGGGGGACATGGAATGACAGGAAGTTGCATGGGGGATGAAGGGAGTTAACGGGCAGGCGGCTAAAGATTCATATATATAAAATCACTGACTGTAATAATGGTCATAATAAAAGCTGATCGTCACTCGGGTACTTACAAAGAGCATGTAATGTCCATGGTTTCCTAACGCTGTTTTTCCAATGAACCCTTCACTGTGTGAAAACTGACGTGTATGAAATGGACAAGTGATGCTGATGGTTTTGATGACCCGGTCTCTTGGGGGTCCACATTTTTTAACTTGAAGTGAAGCTCAAAGGCTGTCAATCCTCTCCAGTTCAAACGAGCCATTCGTCTATGATCGGTGATCTTCAGTTGATCCTTACTTCTCTTCGTTAAGTTCAGTCTCACTTCCCAAATCGCAACTCTCCTGCAATCAGTGGACATTCAATTTCAAAAGGGTATGTTATTGTGATCTTGCGCTCCTGTCTGGTACAAGCAGTGTGATCAATTCAAATCGAGATCGTCAGTCTTCGGTCAAAATTCACCAGTACGCTTCAATAAACAAGCAATCTACAGAGCACGGTGTGAAGGAGCTTGCACTTTGTAGGAATGGATTCCGTCGTTTACACTTAGACATCCAATTGTACTTGTAATCCCACCATTGCTGTGATGAGATTCAGTGTACTGTACAAAACACTGCACATGTTATGCATAGATGCAGATTTGATGTATTCTTTCATGCAGAGAAAGTCCACTGTTCACCTGCTTAGCCAGATAAGGTTCCGTGTGATGTTAATGTACCAAGGTGTGGTCCATTATCGCTTCATTTGTTTCTTGTAGGTCAATCGGACATTTAATGAGTAATGATTCTAAAATCACTTTTTAAGTAGTGAGTCAACTGCATGGCTGCATTCTGTCCCTAAGAAATACAAGTAGTATTGTATGCATCCATGTATTACCAGAGCATAAAAGGGGCCAACAGTTCAGGAACAGCAGCACACGTTGACCTCATCTTTGGACCATTGAGTAAATATTGATATGAAGATTCCTCAGCGGCAGTGTCCTCTCCTCTTGATGCTGTACAGCCTCAGAGCTTCTGCCGCATGTTGTCAGTGGCAGTGTACTATCCCCAAAAGTCCTCTGGATGGCATCTTCAAGGAAGCTGCTGCATATTCCAATGCCATTTGAATGTTATTGCTCAAACTGACTTCCTGCGAGCCAAATATCTCTTTGTCAACTGGCAGATCGTGTTACACGAATTAGTATGACAGCTGTCCGTTTCAGAGTCTCCTCCTACATAGGTCACTGCTCATCCAGGATAAGAAAAGCATCTCCTTTCCTACGAGTCATGTTGGTGTGCAACTACTGTGGCATTTTTAGCGGATTTAAGGGTATGGTTTTGTCCGCAGTCCTCTTCACAGATGGACTCTTCTGAACTTCTGTTCTGTCTGGGGGGAGGGGGTGCTTGCTGCGTGCGTAAGTTTCTTCAACTCTTCCACTTGGTCAGAGAGGGACAGCACCCCTAGCTTCAGACCCCAATAGCATCAGAGGAACAGGCCTCCCATCAACACGTATGGATATGGCTTTTCTAGCATCTTTCAATCTGACATTAATGAACAGGCTGATATTAATTCAACTTTGAATGTCTGGCACCCAGAAGAAAAAAAAAAAGGGGGAAAAAAACACTTGTGAATTATTCTGTTCACTGCCAGAGGACTTTGGACATTTGATTTCAAAGCGTAACGGATTCAGGACATCGCCGTAACTTCCATTTCCAAACATCATCATGCCCCAGCTCCCAGAGTGAGAAGGAAGATACCGTACCTGTGTGTGCTCAAGGCGCGCTGAGAGTCCACATGTTCCTTGTGTGACTCAGAGTTCCTGGAAGACTTGGCAGGTGACTGATGAGTTATGGGCCTCTTCCTCAGCGGCCCAGCCTTTGCTTGGAAACGCTCCTGCCGAAGAGCGAACTTTGATCGTGCATTTGCTCTGGATCCATGCGGACCTTCCTCTTCCTGGTTCTCGATATCTGCTCCTCTGGGTCGAAGTGGAGGTGCTTTAAGCCGCATCACCGACTCCGCTCTAATTTGACGCCCCTTCATCAAGCGACTCTTGTCCACGAGAGACAAGGGACGGCCGCCAAATCCCCTAGAGAAGGTTTGTGGGATCTCTCTCCGAGGGCACTTTGGATGACCATGATCCAGACCAAGGCCTGGTCCGCACTCCTTGAAATTGCGCTTGTGAGGTTGTCCACTTGGTCTTCTCTGCGGGCTGTTCTGGTAGAAAGAAGATGAAACGCCTTTCCATGCAGGGGATCTGTGGGGAGGGTGGTGAGAGCTGCCTTCCTGTGCCCACTCAGCGCTGCGGCGTCCGCTGCCCTCCCTCTCCCTTCCCACCACTCCATGCTGTTGCCTGGGATCTCGCTCAGCAGACCACCTGCACATCCATCACAAACAATACAACAAATGATTACATTGGAAGATCCATTATCGGGGGACGCAGGAAAAGGAGGTTTAGCGTTTCTTTATGGTGCCCCGGTTTACAGTTGATTAGCATTGTAACACTGAATGATAATTTTGACCTCTGTGGTGTAGAGGACTATGTGAGTTTACACTTTCTTTCCATTTATTTTACCCAGCCCATACGGCCTCTTCACTCCTGTACCTCTCTGGATATGGGCCTCTGCCATGAAACTCCCGTGGCTTTTTCTGGGTGGTGCCAGAAGGTCCACGTTCACTATTGTGTGGGTGGGGAAAGGGCCCTGGCCCATTCCAGCGCTTCCCCCCGCGACCTGGGCACTCAAACAACCTCTTCCCGGGGCTATGGTGTGGCTGGGCACCCCAGCTCCTATCCTCTTCATAGGAAGGACCTGGGTGCTTGTGGGCGCCCATGAAGGAACTGTGGGGGGATGGTGAGGGTGGCAGCCTCCTGTCAGGGCGTTGGCTATGGTAATGGTCTGGTGAGGGGGATCTGTGACCTGGGTGTTGTCCATGGATAGGTGCTCCCCTCTGGCCCTGGTGCCATTGTGCAGGACTGTGTGGGGAGGACCTATGCTGGGCTTGGGGAGGACAGTTTGGCCTGGATGGGGGTGCCCTCCTGTGGCCATGATGGGGGTCCGATTGAGAGGGGCATGTGTTGAAGGAATCCTGGTTTTGAGACCTCCACTGATTGAATTGTCGCTCCCGCCTTTCTCCCATCAGTGTGGGACTTTTGGCAAAGTGAGCGTGTCCTCTGCCTCTGGAATTTCTCCAGCTTGGAGGGGCCTTTCCTGGGTGGCCCTGGAATCCTCTCTGACTCCCGAGATGAGGGCTGTAATGCTCTTCGTGTGGCGTGTTGTTGTAGCCACCCGAGTAGGACCTGTTGAATAACAAAACAGTCTTAAGAATCCATCCACACAATTCATGTTCTTTTATCATTAGCCATGTCTACACTTAAAATAGTGCTACTTAACCTTATCATACATGACTTCCAAATATCTCTAACGGTCGCCCCAGCGTGAGTTGTTTCATGCACGTGATGTCAGAATGCACTCACTGTTCCAAAATGTGATTATTACGCAACAGGACAGTTAACACGCGCTGCCTGCAAATTATCTATAGGCTATTTTCAAACAAGTTGTATTTTTTAAGTTTGAATTGAGGCGTGTTCCCGCCTCATTGATTCACATAGAAGTAGCCTATTTCAGCGTTGCGGACAATTTACGTTTGAGGATTGATCGCGCCGGACAAACTTCTCTCTTCGAGGAGAGCCCAAGCACTTCAATATTCAAGCAGGCAATGAGCCCCGTCGGGTCCTTTTAAAAATAGCGGGTAGGGAAGCGAAATGCGACATGCGTGATAGTGAGACAGAGATTTTGTGTGGGAAAATTGCTTTTTTCCCCCCACTCGATCTGTCCAACTTATCACCTCTAAAATGTAAATAAAACACTATAAAAAGTTGATATAATGTGACATTACATACCTATTTGAAGGTTTGTGTCGAATTTGAGTCGGGCTTTGGACTTTGGACATCAGCAAGTTCCTTATTTTCTGTATATTGTGTTGTCGTTTCTACTGTAAGTGCATACATTGTGCACCAAACATGCATAGTGTATTTACAGTTTTATTCACGTTTTCAAGTACTGGTGAAAACCTGAGAAAAATCCATCCAGGAAGTGGCATTTTTTAAATTTTTGTAGTTTTCTATTGAATGCCATTACAGTATCCATTGACTTAGGACTCAAATTGCACTTCCTATGGCTTCCACTAGATGTCAAGTCTTGAGAATTTGTGTCAGGCTTGTATTCTGAAAAATGAGGGAGCATGACCGCTCTGAATGAGTGGACACTATAGTGTCCCAGAGCCTTTTCATGCGCCCGACCGAGAGTGTGCCTTTCTTGTTTACCTTTTATATTGACGACGATATTGTCCGGTTGAAATTTTGATTATTATGACTAAAAACAACCTAAGGATTGATTATAAACATCGTTTGACATGTTTCTACGAACTTTACGGGTACTATTTGGATTCTTCGTCTGCCTGTTGTGACTGCATTTGAGCCTGTGGATTACTGAACAAAACAGAGGTTTTTGGGTATAAACATGGACTTTATCGAACAAAAATAACATTTATTGAGTAAATGGGAGTCTTGTGAGTGCAAACATATGAAGATCATCATTTTAGCACTATTTCTGACTTGTGTAACTCCTCTACTTGGCTGGTTACTGTTTGAAATGATTTGTCTGCTGGGCGCTGTTCTCAAATAATTGCATGGTATGCTTTCGCTGTAAAGCTGACACCGTGGTTGGATTAACAAGAAGTTAATCTTTAAACCCATGTATAACACTTCAGTTACAGTGGATGTTGGCCAGGTGGGACTCTAGCATCCCACGTAGTAAGATTAACTGACTTGCCTCGTTAAATACAGGTACAATAAAAAATTGTTTTTTAAGTTTGTCAGCCGATAGTTATACAAATTTGACTGCTTGTGTTATGTCAATCTTTCCTCAGTTAGCACTAGGACAAATGCAGCCTACATTTTCTGATTTGGATGATTGTGTTATGCTGCAGCTACTTCTGTGAATGTCTGAACATTGCATCCAAAAATAAACTGGTCACATTCTGGACATAACTTTGTAGGGACTGTGTTTGTGAAAAATGTCTATGAAAAAACAGTGTGGGCAGCTCAAATGCCGATTGATGCGTCAATCGAAACTGGACGTTCGGTTTGAGCGTAAACTGCAGGGACCAATGTAGAATGATCACACCCGTTTGTTGTTGTTACGTAACCTTGTTTGTTGCAATAACTAATATTCTGCAAATACCTGGGCTTGAACCGAGGAGGTCCTGAGTGATGTCTGACCATCTTTGGCATATACGGAATAATCTGTAGAAAATAAACATACTTGCATTGACAGAAGTGACAGCACGTTTTAAACAATAAAGCCTAGCAAGCGGACTTGGTGAAACTACAGGTAGCTAACGTTAACCAATGTACAGATTTAGGGTTTGATTTTGACGGCCTGCACATGCGCAGTTCGGCGTGACACGACCTTTAGACCGAATTGCGTTTCCTTGCGCTTAGCCAGCCAACGTCGCCACGACACCTACAAGCGTGATCGGAGACTTATTGGAGAAGCAGTTTCTGCCTATCTTCATACTCTACTGTCTTTGCTACGAACTACACCATCGAAGAAATAAGTAGCTCGCTAAATTAACAAGCTAAAGCACATCGACATATGCAGCCATTTTAAAAAGGCAAACAATGTTAGGAAGTAGTTGCTTGTTAGGTACATGGGTTTGTCAGAACAATGCGACTAACTTAGTTGTAACAGTTACTATAAAAAGTAACTAGTTGCTAGCAGTGCAGCCTAACTGTGGGGAAATGTGGGATAACGTTGACTAAACGCAGCGTGCCAAACAACCTCGACTAGCTAGCTAAAAAGTTGTTCGCTTGTTAGCATTGGCAAGATATCACTAACGGGTTACCTATAAATAGTTTAAACGATATAACTAGACAAGTCTCGCCAACCGCAAGTCGATCGCGCTTGTTAGCAAACATTAGTTAGCATATAGCTAAATAACCAACATGGTGCAGTTGAAATGATTTGGTTATTTGTACACTAAACTGGCTAGTCTAACGTAACGGTGTAACTATTGTTGGCTAGCTAACGCGTTAAGCTCCCCAAATCTGTGCTGATGTTAGCTATGCCGCTTAGAAAGGTGAACTATTCTTGGATACATCCACATACGACGAGTTGTTTTTAAATGGGATATTACAAAATTAATAATAGCAATAACTTACCTTTCAGTTTGTGTTGAAATAGCGTTACTTTCAATCGCCTTCGTTCTGCAGTCCGGTACAGGGAGGGCTAAGATTTTCTAAACCAAAGATAGACCAACTAAAGTAAATATAGACCACAGCCTTTCGTTTCAAAGGGAACAAATGACCCAAAGTGGGCAGAACAAGCATATAGCGTCATTGGTATATTTCCGTTAAGGAACGCCTACTTTGTGAAGTGCGCGTGTGCAATACCTCCAAACAACGCGATTTTTAAACAACTTTTGCAAAGGGTAAAATCTACAAACCGTAGTCCACTCTGTTCATAATATACTAGTTTTGGGAACAGAAAACTGTATTGAGATCAAATGTTTCAGCAATGAGAGCATTTACAGAATCTATTTCCATCTCCTCGTACTGCCCGCCTGTGGGACTTCCTCTCACTACCATATTTGGTAGTGAGCGGAAACGCCTAGCGGATGCTTCACATTTTAACATCCAGTGAAATATCTGTCTCATTGTTCTATCTATGGGGAGGGTGTGCTGCTGCAAACACTTGAACTGTCGCTTGGAGCCTTCTTCTTCTATGGTATTATGGCGGTCCCGTGCCACCACCTTCTTTTTGGGATTTAGTTGGGGGATCGCGTCCAACTTTTAGGTGCATACACCACCACCTATTGTACTGGTGTGTGAGGCCATTCACATTATATTATTAGATACAACAATACAAAATTGGAGTTAAGGAAAATTACCCTACCACCTATTAGCCCTCTCTAAAAACTCACCACCCATTCCACTACCACTCAACACCCCCTGCAGCTGTTCTACTTCTCTGGCGCTGCCACTACAACCTCTATTTTCTGTGACTTTCGATTAATTTCTGCAATACAATTAACAACCATGGCTATACACACTAAAAAGCACACCTTACTGAAGCACATATTCTTCCCATCACTCTCTTGCTGGTTACAAGGATCCCTCACCTTGTACTCATCTTCCTCTACCACTCTCATTATAGGAAACTGGGCTAAACCGACATCATACAACAGAGAAAAATACACACACACACACACACACAAAAATAGCATCCCATTCCTTCAGTCACATTCCAATTCCTACAAGGCTCAGGAGCCTGTGTGTGCTTGTATTTCCTTTGACAGGAATTTTTGCAATTCCTCAGCTGTAGCTCAAGATGTACTCTTAAAGAACCTGCCAATACTCATTAAGGTCCAAGGATCCAATATACAGTGCATTCGGAAAGTATTCAGACCCCTTGACATTTGACACTTTCTTACGTTACAGCCTTATCCTAAAATTGATACAATTATTTATTTAAATTGTAATTATTATATATTTTTTTACAGACTAGTTTAAACAAATGTGTGAAAATTTACAAATTATCCAATAGATTATGAGAATTTTCTGGTAAGATGTAAGAAGTGGATGTGGCTTCCCAAGTGGTGCAGCAGTCTAAGGTACCGCATTGCCGTGCTTGAGGCATCACTACAGACCTGGGTTCGATCCCAGGCTGTGTCACAGTTGACTCATAAGTTGGCGCACAATTGGTTCAGCGTCTGGGTTAGGGGAGGGTTTGACCAGCCAAGATTTTCTTGTCCTATCTCACTTTAGCGACTCCTTGTGGTGGGCCGGGTGCCTGCAAGCTGACGTCGGTTGCCAGCTGGACGGTGTTTCCTTTGAGACGTTTGTGTGGCTGGCTTCTGGATTAAGTGAGCAGTGTGTCAATAAGCAGGGCAGCTTGGTTGGGTCGTGTTTCAGAGGATGCATGGCTCTCGACTTTCGTCTCTCCTGAGTCTGTTGCATCGATGGGACAAGATTGGAACTACCAATTGGGGAGAAAAAGGGGCTAAAAAAGAATGAATTTGGGTTTGGCTCATCATCATGAAGAGGAATAACTGTTTATTAGTCAGAAATAGCTGCAATGTCATGCTGGAGAGTGGTAACATTCAAATAAATCCCAACCCTAAAACGAAACATAGGCTGAAAATAATTTGTATGTCATATCATAGGAAAAGACACCACATTCACATGGATTTGCATGAAGTGGCCAGTTCAGATTTGTCACTTAAAGCCTAAATACATCATACTTTGACTAAAACAATGACTTATTGACTTAAATCGTTATGCAACATTATGGGTAAACTCTGACCATAGTCTTTCAGCTCGAAAGAGTGTATTTTTACTGGTGTGGACATTTAAGATCCAGGACTGTGTCTTTAAGACATTGGCATTTAGTATTATTTTGGACATTTCATCTTCAGATTTCTATCAGATGTTTTTAAACCTCGCTGGACGCACCAGTGCGTCAATCTAAGTTACATAACAACACATCTGCATCAAAAAACTCAAATTTTCCGATTTTTTGCATTGGATGCTTCTCAATCCACCACACTTCCGCATCTGCGACATCCCAAAAATCTGTCCTCCCACAAAAATATCTGAACAGTTTGACCTAGAAACTATTACCAATTACCAGTGTTACCAACTCCTCAGTAAGGAAAGTAGCTATTGGCTGTCCTAAAAGTCGCTTGAAGTCGCTAAATGACGTCATCACCTAATTTGCATAATTGGCAATGTGCATGTGATTGATGGACGCTGGAGGAGAGAGGAATAACGTTGTGGGAGAACAGTGGCTTCGTCTTTGCTGAGCGTCTTCACAAGGTCCTTTACTGTGGTTCTGGGATTGATTTGCACTTTTCGCACCAAAGTACGTTCATCTCTAGGAGACAGAATGAGTCTCCTTCCTGAGCGGTATGACGGCTGCGTGTTCCGATGGTGTTTATGCTTGTGTACAGATGAACATGGTACCTTCACGCGTTTGGAAATTGCTCCCAAGGATGAACCAGACTTGTCGAGTCTTGGCTTATTTCTTTTCACATGATATCAACCAAAGAGGCAATGAGTATGACGGTAGGCCTTGAAATACATCCACAGGTACAAATCCAATGGACTCAAATGATGTCAATTAGCCTATCAGAAGCATCTAAAGCCATGACATTTTCTGGAATTTTCCAAGCTGTTGAAAGGCACAGTCAACTTAGTGTATGTATATACATTTCTGACCCACTGGAATTGTGATACAGTGAATTATAAGTGAAATAATCTGTCTAAACAATTGTTGGAAAAATGACTTATGTCATGCACAAAGTCGATGTCCTAACTGACTTGCCAAAACTATAGTTTGTTAACAAGAAATTAGTGGAGTGGTTGAAAAATGTGTTTTAATGACTTCAACCTAAGTGTATGTAAACTTCCAAATTCAACTAATATATATATATATATATGTATATATATGTGTGTGTACAGTACCAGTCAAAAGATTGGACACATCTTCTCTTTTAAGGGTTTTTCTGTATTTTTACTATTTTCTACATTGTAGAATAATATTGAAGACATCAAAACTATGAAATAACACATTGAATCATGTAGTAACCCAAAAAAGTGTTAAACAAATCAAAATAGATTTCAGATTCTTCAAAGTAGCCACCCTTTGCCATGATGACAGCTTTGCACACTCTTGGCATTCTCTCAACCAGCTTTACCTGGAATGCTTTTCCAACAGTCTTGAAGGACTTCCCACATATGCTGAGCACTTGGTGCCTGCTTTTCCTTCACTCTGCGGTCCAACTCATCCCAAACCATGTGAATTGGGTTGAGATCGGGTGATTGTGGAGGCCAGCTCATCTGATGTAGCCCTCCATCACTCTCCATCTTGGTCAAATAGCCCTTACACAGCCTGGAAGTGTGTTGGGTCATTGTCCTGTTGAAAAACAAATGATAGTCCCACTAAGCGCAAACCAGATGGTTTGCAGAATGTTGTGGTAGACATGCTGATCAAGTGTGCCTTGAATTCTAAATTAATTACAGACAGTGTCGCCAGAAAGGCAACCCCACACCATCACACATCCTGCTTCATGGTGGGAACCACATGCAGAGATCCATTCACCTACTCTGCGTCTCACAGACATGGCAGCTGGAACCAAAAATCAAATATTGGTACTCATCGGAACCAAAAATCAAATATTGGTACTCATCAGACCAAAGGACACATTTCCCCGTGTCTAATGTCCATTGGCCGTATTTCTTGGCCCAAGCAATTTTCATCTTCTTATTGGTGTCCTTTAGTAGTGGTTTCTTTGCAGCAATTTGACCCTGAAGGCCTGATTCACAGTCTCCTCTGAACAGTTGATGTTGAGATGTGTCTGTTACTTGAACTCTGTGAAGCATTTTTTTTGGGCTGCAATCTAAGGTTGGTAACTCTAATGAACTTATCCTCTGCAGCAAAGGTAACTCTGGGTCTTCCTTTCCTGTGGCAGTCCTCATGAGAGCCAGTTTCATCATAGCTCTTGATGTTTTTTGTTACAGCACTTGGAGAAACTTTAAAAGTTATTGACATTTTCCAGATTCACTGACCTTCATGTCTTAACGTAACAATGGACTGTCGTTTCTCTTTGCTAATTTGACCTTTTCTTGCCATAATGTGGACTTGGTCTTTTACCAAACATCTGTATACCACCCCCTACCTTGTCACAACACAACTGATGGGCTCAAACTCATTAAGAAATTCAACAACTTAACAAGGCACACCTGTTAATTGAAATTAATTCCAGGTGACTACCTCACGAAGCTGGTTGAGAGAATGCCAAGTGTGTACAAAGCTGTCATCAAGGAAAAGGGTGGCTTACTTTGAAGAAGCTCAAATATAAAACACATTTAGATTTCTTTAACACGTGTTTGGTTACTACATGATTCTATGTGTGTTATTGCACAGTGCTGACGTCTTCACTATTGTTCTACAATGTAGAAAATAGTAAAAATAAAGAAACCCTTGAATGAGTTGGTGTCCAAACTTTTGACAGGTACTAGGACCCCCTACAGGGGTCCTAAAATTCAAAATCAAATAGCTAAATGATCCATAGTATGACCATCTTAAAACAATTCCATATGTCAGTTTTGCACCCCCCCCCATGTTGGCCTTCAGATATCACACCATACATTATTGTTTGAAGGTTTATTAAATGGTACATCTTATGCTAATGACCCATGCAATGTTTACAATAGTTCAATTTTTTTAATTAACTGCTATGCTGCTTTAGTTAGAAATAAGACGCACTACAGTAGGTTTGAACTGTTCAAATGTGTTCTCTTTTAACCTGAATTTCTAAATCCCTGGTTGCTTAGTCTTCCAAGTAAAAATCTTGCCGCCTTTTGGTGCATTATTTATCAAAACACAATACAGTCCAAGTGGAACCAATGACTGACCACTCACATCTGTGCATATACACACCGAAATAAACTTAATTTGGACAACACAGCATCCTGCAAGTCACGATAGGTTTTGTCCTTGACTTGTAGCAATCAAAGTCACCAATCTAAGACACAAATGATACCAGCTCAGAGGTTTCAGACTTTTGAGGGATCATGCATAGCTCATTACTTTGTAGATAAAGGAAGAAAAGATACCACAAAACTTGCAATGCATGGGTTGATGGCAATCTGGATTATAATGAGGAACGTTATTGTACAGATTCTTTATGTTGACTTTTGAGTTGCAGTACTATTTGACCTGGGTTCAAGTATTATGGCACACATGCCACAAACCCAATCACACAGCATGTTGGAAACATACACTATAACAACAAGCTCGAGACTCTTGGGAGTTAATCATGTCCAGGGAGATACGAGCTAGCCTGAGGCATCCACAGCCAGAATTGAAAACTGTAGACTTTTCAGTGGAACAATCTAATTGAATGATCAGTGCATTCTAAACTACATTAGGTGGATTCAGAGCAATATGAAACTTTCAATCCTAAGAGGAAGAATACTGCAATAGCAAAGGCAACTTACTGATATGATATTCTACATCTGTATATGTGGGGTCTTTCACTATAAAACAAATGTTTAAGGAGAGGACATCACCAGTCTGTGCTTCTATCCAACTACAGAATAAAAGCTTTTGTTTTCAAATGAGATTTAACTAGCTTAGCTAACTGCTTCAGATCATAACAGGCAGTCAAGAGTCAATTACTTGATGGGCACTTCCTTTCACTGAGACACACACACACCCACGTTTCAGACACCACACTAACAACTGCTCTAAGCGATACATGGCATGACACAGATATCTATGACTATCATTACGATATTATTTGACAAGTATAATACATCTATTAATATTACTGTCACTTAAGTTCCATTGTCCAAGGCTATGAGGACAGATGTATTATAGGAGAAGGTTGAAGGTTAATGGACATTCAAGGTTGGAGACCAACAAAGGAGGGTCAAAACTACATTCAGAGTGCCTTCTCTCTCTCATCTCAAGAGGTGCAGAGACTTCCATCCTCAATAACATCAGATAATGCAGATCATTTCCCTCTGCTCCTTCCATCATGGCTTGCCAGTCCAGGGTTCTGAAATTTAAAAAGTCATCATAAGATTCTGTGTGTTTGAGAGAAGCTACCCACTGGGCACAAACTGGTTGAATAAACGTTGTTTGAACAAAATTTGTCAATGTATTGTGACTCGGACTCCACATAAAATACATTGGATTGGGAAAAAGTCCTCAACTGTTGTTTTGAGGGTGACATTTCAACCACAGGATATCATCATGGTAACCAACTTTCAATGTTGACAAACCATGTATAAAATATGATGAATTTGTACCGTTAAAACAATGTCAGATCTCCAACGTTATATCCACTATCAGAATATAAACTATAGGCTGGGCAGCACCTCCTACTGGAGAATTGATCTACCTACAGCTACCCTTTAGTCTAGCCACCCAGGGCCTATATAGCATTTGCAAAGTCATCAGAAGTTATGGTCTCAATTCAACCCAGAATTCAACAAAAAAAATCAACAATATAATAGGCCCAGGATTTCAAGCTCTGGTTGATTTCAAATGTCATGATTGGTTGACAACACAACCAAATATCAACTTTTAAGGAAAGTTATAGTATATTCTGCTTGAATAGTTCCATCTGCCACTGACTTAGTCTGGCTTCAGTTCAAATTTGTCTCCATCACAACCAAAAATAAAAGTTAAAGAATATGTTTTTTTCCCTATAATTTGTAGACAAATTGGAATTAAAGCAAGACTAAGTGAGTGGCAGATGGAAGTATCCAAGCAGAATAAAAATCTCCTTCAAATGTCAATATTTGGTTGCATTGACAACCAAACACAATAGAACTTTTGAAATACAATAAATAGCCTATTAGCTTGTCTACAAGTTAGCAAATGATATGTTGGATTCACACCTCTAAAGTTAGAGAATGGCATGAAGCCAGCAGCTCAGATGTACCTATGGCTAGTTCTATCTCCTTTAAAATGTTCATATATTTGGTTGCATTGTCAAGCAAACACAATTCACTATTACTTTTATAATACAGTAAGTAGTCTAGAGTAAATGCTCTTTTACAAACTAATGTAAAATTCAACCATTAAACAAGTAACAGATCCATGGCCACATTGAGTTTACTGTAACTATAGATGTCTTCGTATGTAATCATATAAAGTGTGCTAGTTCAATATAGCAAGTATAGGTCATAGCAGGTCTGTGGATATGTTCACAATTGCTGTAACAATCTGCGCAGAATCTCAAACGCCATTGATCACTTGCACGATGTACTTCTAATGCATTCTCAACTGCAATCCAGTTCATTTGGTTCTGCTATTAGATGCAGCAAAGTGATAACACAATCTGTTGCATAAATAAACAAAATATCTGACATTTTATTCCCAGTAGAACTTTGCTGTGCTTTTAAGATGGTTGAAAGCTTAGTGGTGACACATTGGAAATGCAACCATCTTTTGGCAGTCTTTTTGAGCGGGTGAAAATAGGTTGTAATCTCATTGAGCAACCAAAGCAACCAAATACGACCCAATTATCCACCTTGAAATGACGTGCAGTGCAAGCACTTGAGATGCCAGCGTGAGAGAGGTATTGTGGCAACCTGAGCGGTGTGTATTTTAACATGTGAGCGTAAGATATTATTCTCATTCTCACATGCATTTTTATGTACCTGGCAACTGGATGTTGTGCTTGTATGAGGGTGGAGGATGAGCTTGGAATCGGCGCCGGGACTGCAGAGCCCGTCGATCAGGTTCTTGTTGCAGTCTCCTAGGCTGTCCACATGGGAGAGTTTGGGGTAGGCCACATGACCCGTCAGGTCCAGCAAATCTTCCAGGGCTCGGGTATTACTCATGGCGTTTTCCTGGACCTCATTGACTGGGGAGAACTCTGGGATGGAGATAAGTTCCTCCTTGGAAACTGGGCTGAGAGGGGAAGAGGGAGCAACATTTGTGAATATCATAATGGTTATTCCACCCGATCAAATACTACTATGACCATATCTGTACATCTATGGGGCATGCGGTCCTTTGGTAATCAAGGGCGGATACGAGGGGAGTAATTTATTATGCAAATTGTTAAATGCGAAGCCATTTTTACTATCAATATTCCTCAGGGTATGAGAAAAGGCTGTGGTAAATCTAAGGGTCCAAATAGGACTCTGATGAGACAATATCACTAATACTCTAAGAATAACAAACATAGATGCGGTAAAGAGGTCATTGGAACTCGACAAAAGCAATGGAAATGCCATGGAAACACGTGGGGGAAAGATCCCGAACGTCCTCATCGCCCCCAGCTGTTGTTTATGTGTATTTCACACTAAGTTGAGGTAAAAATATGAGTATAATTATTGTATGGATGTCAACCCCAATACATGTTCATGTCACCATCACCAATCAACTCCATTACGCATTAAAAAAAAACAGTGATCTGGGTCAACAGCATCAATGCAACAGTATAACTTTACGTACGACCCCTCGCCCATACCCAGGCTCGAACCAGGGACCCTCTGCACACAGACAACAGTCACCCACGAAGCATCGTTACCCATCGCTCCACAAAAGCCACGGCCCTTTCAGAGCAAGGGGAACCACTACTTCAAGGTCTCAGAGCAAGTGACGTCACCGATTGAAATGCTATTAGCGCGCACCACCGCTAACTAGCTAGCCATTTCACATCCGTTACACTAGCACTCCTAGCAGCTGGTACGAACAGGTGTTTGCATTTATCAATCACTTCTTCTAAACCTGAAAAGGGACAACTTACAAATGTTATGCAGCAAAAACAAACGTGTATCCAAATCTGACTTTAGTAACCCCATCGTGGGCCTGTTACAATACATCAATCATGACGGATTTGTACAAATATCCACTTTGTTAGATCAGTTTTGTTGACTGTGTGCCAATCCGGCATCCTTCTATCACCCAAGGTATGCTTTCCATATACCTCTTTCTCGCATTTATAGCTAGGTTCCTGGCATGGTGGGCAATGTGTTTGTAACTGTTCATACTAACCAGTACCCCTAGAATGTATTGGTTCCACATCATGCATTCCTGTAGATAGAGATGGCCTTGCTCTGATGGCTTACCTGACCTCCATGGACTGCACCTCATCATACGCCCCACGGCTCTTCACATCTAGAAGCTCCAGGTTGATGAGTGGAGGTGGGGGTAGGCCCACTGGTAGGAGTGCCAGGGACAGTTTGTTGGTCTGCACCCCTTGTCCGTTGTGTGTCTGTGTGGTCAACGTCACGTTTACTTGAGTACTCTCCTCGGTTTTGAGCTGAGCAGTTGCTTGGCTGCTCACCTTGGTACCCTCCTGTTTCTTCACCTGTACATTCGCTTGTGCATTCTCCTGCTTGATCACGTGGGAAGGGACCTTTCCCTTCACTAAGACACTCTCTTGCTTTAGAGCCTGGGCTGCACCCTGTCCATTTACTTGTTGAGCGCTCTGTCCCTTTTCCAGAATATTCTTCAGTGGGGTCACCTGATCAGTGGCTTGCCCCTTCACCAGGGCACTGTCCTGCTTGTTGACGCAGGCAGCGGCCTGCCCATTAACCTGAGACTCAGCTTTTGGGTTTTCATGCACATTCACCTGAGCATTCGTTTCAACGTTCATCTTTGAGCTCATCTGCATATCCCCTGTAGAGAACAGAAATATCACATTGCACAGGACTATTCCCAGAGAAAGGGCACCACATGACCTGGCCAAGGATGGCTGAAATTAAAGAGATGCTAATTACACACAAATCCCATGCCTCCTCTAAAATCATGTCAGGCTATTTAAGCGACCTACTGTATCTTACTGCGACAAAAGCATTGTCACATTAGTTAAGTCCATGGCCCTAACCCTAACCTATATGCACCACTTTGGGAAACATTTCATGAGCTACCTTTGCGAGCCAGAGTGGCTTCCAATTTCAAGTAGACAGGCATATTTGCTAATGTCCTCTGTTCTACACGAGCAAACAAAATAAAGAAATGCATATGGGTCCTTCTCTTTAATTGCATTACATTTTCTAAATATATAAAGTTACTTGCTGAGGGCTGCATTGTGGCAGGGACAGAGGAGTTATAAAATAGCCAAAGACCTTGAATGGATGGCCTTGAATACAATCTAGGATGCAGAGTGAATCTGATCCTCTCCTGAGGACAGGTATTGGAAAACCACTGCTACATCACAGCCATGCAGGAGTCCCCTATATTGGTGGAAAAGTACTGGGATCGCTCACCCACCAGACTACCCACTGCTGCCACTGGGTGGGACTCCTACATTTATACATTCATAGTGTCTTTCCTGCTGGGGTGAGCAGGCAGGCACAGTATCAGTGGGTGAATGGGTCACCTACCTGGTGGTGAGACCGGTTGAGTCTCCACCTGCCCCTCCTCCTGCTTCAATATGGAACACAGATGGAGGCAACATCTATTATTCCACAGCAAATAAGAGGACAATTATGTATAGTATTGTGCGATTAAGACCTGCGGTAATCAGGACGCATAAACCAATGTATCAACAATGATACAATTTAATCATGATAATGATCACAACATAGATATGAAAACAAAAGCTCTTGGGGGAGGGGGGGGGGTACAAGCCGCAAAGTGTATCCTGTATTGGTATGCAATACCTGACAAGATCACACAACATCACGTGGGTAATATAGGAGTCAGCAGGTCTCTTTGCTTGAGGCGTGCAGAGCTATGAGAACGGCAGGCATCTCTACAGTACCTTCATCTCTTCCTGGTTCTCATCGCTCTTCCTGGTTCTCTTCATTATCTCCTCAATTCTCTGTGGAGACGTAGCAACATACAGACTTTGATATATACTGAGAGCTACAGGCTGGGTATCAGATATACTGATTAATTCAATAATAATTGAATTTGGAGTCATAAAAACCTTCTTCCTCAGCTGTCTCTCCTCCTCCTCTTGCAGCTTCAGCATCTCTCTCTCCTGACGCTGACTCTCTGCATCCTTCTGAGCCTGAAACTCGCCCTCTTCCTTCTGTATTGATAAAGACGCAGGATTTATGCTTGGAATAATGTAAGACATGTACTGTGCATATACACAACGTTACACACAAACATGCACATGCACCAGAGAAACATCACCATACATAAAGTGACCCCCCCCACTGTGACCCCTGACCTCTCTGTCCATCTGGACCTGTAGCTCCTTCTCCCGGACCTCCCTCTGCCGCTTCTCCTCTTCCGCTCTCCTCCTGCGGAGGTCCTCCTGTCTGCTCTTCTCCTCCTCCTGCCGTGCCCGCTCCTCTGCCTTTCTCCTCCTCAGCTGCTCCGCCTTCAGACTGAGTGACACAGACAGACATGATGACTTACAGTATACCCTCTCAGTCACAGACACGGACAAGCAGACACCATCGATGCATCATGTACGGGCACACAGAGAGACACGGTGACACACAGTTTCCTGACCGTTCCTTCTCCTCCCGCTCAACATGTTGTTTCTCCTCCAACTCCTTCTGCACCCTGGCCAGACGCCTACGCTCCGCTAGCAGTCTGGATGCTTCCTCTGCGTTTGTCGTCCCGGCAACTCCTTTCCCTGTTGTTGTCACTGGCGATGGCTCTGTCACAAGGACAACGGCAGACATCAGTGTGCATTGAAACAGGTGCCCAATGCACTGATAGGTGTAATTAATGATTGACATACACAAAACGATTGGTAAACAGTAGAGTTTCACCTGTGCTCTTATCTGCATTCAGTTCACTGCTGGTGGACTTTGGCATCTTCTTATCTGGGGTGTCTATTTTGGAGGCTTTCTTATCAGATGTGTCAGTCATAGAATCCTTTCTTTCAGAAATCTCACCTTTTAAGTTCATACCGGGGGTCTCGGTTTTGGGGAATCTCTTTTCTGGGGTCTCAGTTTTGGCCAGTTTTTTTTCAGGGTTGTCTGCTTGGGAAGACTTCTCAGGGCTCTGGATATCAGACATACTTTTCACAGGGGTTTCTGGCTTGGAGACATTTCTGTCATTGATGTTGTTGTGACTTTTGGCTTCTTCAACATGTCCATCCTCCTTGTTGCCGTCGGGAACCGGGGTGGTGGGTCTGTGCCTGATGGGAGAGGGGTGGTACTGGCGCACAGTGCAGGGAGACTGAGTACGGCTCTTAGGCAGCAACCTACAACCAGAAGGACATTATTATCCTCTGTCATAGTAACTAGGACATACCACACGGATACAGCAGCAGGACAGCGAGTCTTACTTGGGGGTGGCGGGGGAGGCTGAGCGTCTGGTGTACATGGCTGGGGATTCTGCTCTTCTCACGGAGGAGCCTGTCGCTGGGGAGCCAGTCCTTCTCTCTCTGCGTAACCTCTCTTTCTGAAAGCACACACAAGATAATGTGTGTGTTCCCGGATGTAATCATGCCAACATGGCCCTAAAAACTGCTAGCGGGGTTCTGCTCTGGTTTCTCTCTATTCTATAACCAAGTAAGACAAGTCTGACCTTGGGGGTTTGAGGGGTTGAGCGAGATCCTGCTGGTGACTCCTCTGGAGAGCCCTGGAGCCTCCGTCGATCAACCCGGCTTGGCGAGCCCCGATAGGGTGACCTGTGGGGGCTGCAAGGAGCTGCACAACGACAGGCATCAGAGGTCAGAGGTCAAAATAATAATAATCAAGTGAAGTAGTATTGTAGTCAAAGGAGATACAAAGTAGTAATTCTATGTTTTTAGATCAATACCCACAGTATAGGTATGGAGGACATTAACAATACTATCAATTGTTTAAATCAAATCATACAAACTATTTTTTCTTTCACATGTTTATTTGTGGCCAAGTTGGAGTGATGTGCGGCATGCGCACACATTTTAATTAACTAGGCAAGTCAGTGAAGAACAAATTCTTATTTTACAATGACGGCCTACCCGGCCAAACCCTCCCCTAACCCGGACCACGCTGGGCATTGTGCGCCGCCCTATGGGACTCCCGATCACAACCGGTTGTGATACAGCCCGGGATCAAACCAGGGTCTGTAGTGATGCCTCTAGCACTGAGACGCAGTGCCTTAGACCGCTGCGCCACTCGGGAGCCTAAAATAAAATCACAAATAGTAAATAAAATTGCATGTAGAAAAAAAAGAAGAAAAAAAAACATCCACACACGCTGTTGATGCCCAAAACGTTTATGCTGACGCAACATTTCCTCTGCCATATTATCAGAGGTGTAGTAGCGGGTACTCGCATGTAAACGTTGTTGCGTAACCTTTTTTATTTTACTCAGGCATTTACCCACTGGAAAAAGGGATTGAAAGTATAAGGAGCGTTACTTTACTTCTTGCGGACGGCAATCTGTGTTTATCCACCTATTTTTGTTTTACCACGACATATAAGGCATGCCCAACTAAGCAACACTTTTGCAAGTATCTTGGCATGTAGGCATTTCTTCTCCTTGGCACGCCAAAACATTATAGACAGCAGTCCCGCCAGGAAACACGCATATCTACACCCTCAGACACACGTCACAAAAGCCAGACATTGACATGAAGTGGATAGACAAGTGTCTATCTGCAGAACTACAAACACTGCCATGCATTCCCTACTCTCTGCATCACCAATGATAGAAGTTTCTAGGGGCTATTACCTGTCTGGAAATATTTACTGCCAATGTGCAAAAAAATAGTCAGTCCAGATGTATTCTCTAGGTGTTACCTGTGCATCGGTGGCAGGGCAGATGGAGGTCTGCTGAACTGTGGCACCTGGCCATAGAGGAGTGAGTGTGGGTAAGGAGGCGGTGGACCATCAGGTTCTCCACAGAGTTCAGGTGACAGTGCTGGGCTGATGGAGGGGTCAGGGGTCAATGGAGGTGTTGGGAAGAGGGGACGGAGATGAGGACGACAAAACAAAACAACGAATGACCATGAGGGACATGAGACAGATAAATGAAGGTGCAAGAATCACACGGGGAGGAGGAGCGGGCTAAGAATACTAGTTCAAGACTAGTGAGTACAACCGGAGAATGGAAAGGATGTAGGGTGGGTCTGCCTCAAAAAATATTTTGACACTGACGATGATAGCTATTAGCAGTGGTGGTGGTGAGTAGCAGATGCAGAAGTCGTAGTGTACAGGGTAGTAGTAGTAGTACTAGTGGTGATACTACCGAGGAGTAGTAGTAATATATAATAATAATAATAATAATAATAATAATATATGCCATTTAGCAGACGCTTTTATCCAAAGCGACTTACAGTCATGTGTGCATACATTCTACGTAGTAGTAGTAGTAGTAGTACTAGTAGTGATACGAACGAGGAGTAGAAGTACTAGTGGTGATACAACCGAGGAGTAGTAGTAGTAGTGCTAGTGGTGATACTACATGTAGTAGTAGTACTAGTGGTGATACTAACGAGGAGTAGTAGTACTAGTGGTGATACTATGAGGAGGAGTAGTAGTACTAGAGGTGATACTAACAGAGTAGTAGTAGTAGTACTAGTGGTGATACGAACGAGGAGGAGTAGTGCTAGTGGTGATACTACATGTAGTAGTAGTACTAGTGGTGATACTAACAAGGAGTAGTAGTAGTAGTAGAACTAGTGGTGATACTAATGGGGAGGAGTAGTAGTAGTACTCGTGGTGATACTAACGAGGGGGGGTAGTAGTAGTAGTAGTACTAGTGGTGATACTAATGGGGAGGAGTAGGAGTAGTACGAGTGGTGATACTAATGGGGAGGAGTAGGAGTAGTACGAGTGGTGATACTAATGGGGAGTAGTAGTAGTAGTACTAGTAGTGATACTAACAAGGAGGAGTAGTAGTAGTACTAGTGGTGATACTAATGGGGAGGAGTAGTAGTAGTACTAGTGGTGATACTAGCGAGGAGTAGTAGTATTAGTGGTGATACTAGCGAGGAGTAGTAGTAGTAGTACTAGTGGTGATACTAAAGGGGAGTAGTAGTAGTAGTAGTAGTAGTGGTGATACTAACGAGGAGTAGTAGTAGTACTAGTGGTGTTACTAACGAGGAGTAGTAGTACTAGTGGTGATACTAACGGGGAGTAGTAGTAGTAGTAGTAGTAGTAGTGGTGATACTAACAGGGAGTAATAGTAGTACTAGTGGTGATACTAACAAGTAGTAGTAGTACTAGTGGTGATGCTAACGGGGAGTAGTAGTACTAGTGGTGATACTATGAGGAGGAGTAGTAGTACTAGTGGTGATACTAACAGAGTAGTAGTAGTAGTACTAGTGGTGATACGAACGAGGAGGAGTAGTGCTAGTGGTGATACTACATGTAGTAGTAGTACTAGTGGTGATACTAACAAGGAGTAGTAGTAGTAGTAGAACTAGTGGTGATACTAATGGGGAGGAGTAGTAGTAGTACTCGTGGTGATACTAACGAGGGGGTAGTAGTAGTAGTAGTACTAGTGGTGATACTAATGGGGAGGAGTAGGAGTAGTACGAGTGGTGATACTAATGGGGAGGAGTAGGAGTAGTACTCGTGGTGATACTAACGAGGGGGGTAGTAGTAGTAGTAGTACTAGTGGTGATACTAATGGGGAGGAGTAGGAGTAGTACGAGTGGTGATACTAATGGGGAGGAGTAGGAGTAGTACAGTGGTGATACTAATGGGGAGTAGTAGTAGTAGTACTAGTAGTGATACTAACAAGGAGGAGTAGTAGTAGTACTAGTGGTGATACTAATGGGGAGGAGTAGTAGTAGTACTAGTGGTGTTACTAACGAGGAGTAGTAGTATTAGTGGTGATACTAGCGAGGAGTAGTAGTAGTAGTACTAGTGGTGATACTAAAGGGGAGTAGTAGTAGTAGTAGTAGTAGTGGTGATACTAACGAGGAGTAGTAGTAGTACTAGTGGTGTTACTAACGAGGAGTAGTAGTACTAGTGGTGATACTAACGGGGAGTAGTAGTAGTAGTAGTAGTAGTAGTGGTGATACTAACAGGGAGTAATAGTAGTACTAGTGGTGATACTAACAAGTAGTAGTAGTACTAGTGGTGATGCTAACGGGGAGTAGTAGTAGTACTCGTGGTGATACTAACGGGGAGTAGTAGTAGTAGTAGTAGTAGTACTAGTGGTGATACTAACGGGGTAGTAGTAGTAGTAGTAGTAGTAGTGGTGATAATGGGGAGTAGTAGTAGTAGTGGTGATACTAATGAGGAGGAGGAGTATTACTAGTGGTGATACTAACGGGGAGGAGTAGTAGTAGTACTAGTGGTAATACTAACGAGGAGTAGTAGTAGTTGTACTAGGGGTGATACTACAGAGGAGTAGTAGTACTAGTGGTGATACTAACGGGGAAGAGTAGTAGTAGTAGTAGTAGTAATAGTGGTGATACTAACGGGGAGTAGTAGTAGTAGTACTAGTGGTGATACTAACAAGGAGTAGTAGTAGTAGTACTAGTGGTGATACTAACGGGGAGGAGTAGTAGTACTAGTGGTGTTACTAGCGAGGAGTAGTAGTAGTAGTAGAAGTAGTACTAGTGGTGATACTAACGGGGAAGAGTAGTAGTACTAGTGGTGTTACTAACGAGGAGTAGTAGTACTAGTCGTGATACTAGCGAGTAGTAGTAGTAGTACTAGTGGTGATACTAACGGGAGGAGTAGTAGTAGTACTAGTGGTGATACTAATGGGGAGGAGTAGTAGTAGTACTAGTGGTGATACTAATGGGAAGGTGTAGTAGTAGTACTAGTGGTGATACTAATGGGGAGGAGTAGGAGTAGTACTAGTGGTGATACTAATGGGGAGTAGTAGTAGTAGTAGTACTAGTGGTGATACTAACGGGGAGGAGTAGTAGTACTAGTGGTGTTACTAACGAGGAGTAGTAGTACTAGTGGTGATACTAGCGAGGAGTAATAGTACTAGTGGTGATACTAACAAGGAGGAGTAGTAGTACTAGTGGTGATACTACAGTGGAGTAGTAGTAGTAGTACTAGTGGTGATACTACAGAGGAGTAGTAGTATTAGTGGTGATCCTACAGAGGAGTAGTAGTAGTAGTACAAGTGGTGATACTAACGAGGAGTAGTAGTACTAGTGGTGATACTAACGGGGAGTAGTAGTAGTAGTAGTAGTAGTAGTGGTGATACTAACAGGGAGTAATAGTAGTACTAGTGGTGATACTAACAAGTAGTAGTAGTACTAGTGGTGATGCTAACGGGGAGTAGTAGTACTAGTGGTGATACTATGAGGAGGAGTAGTAGTACTAGTGGTGATACTAACAGAGTAGTAGTAGTAGTACTAGTGGTGATACGAACGAGGAGGAGTAGTGCTAGTGGTGATACTACATGTAGTAGTAGTACTAGTGGTGATACTAACAAGGAGTAGTAGTAGTAGTAGAACTAGTGGTGATACTAATGGGGAGGAGTAGTAGTAGTACTCGTGGTGATACTAACGAGGGGGGGTAGTAGTAGTAGTAGTACTAGTGGTGATACTAATGGGGAGGAGTAGGAGTAGTACGAGTGGTGATACTAATGGGGAGGAGTAGGAGTAGTACTCGTGGTGATACTAACGAGGGGGTAGTAGTAGTAGTAGTACTAGTGGTGATACTAATGGGGAGGAGTAGGAGTAGTACGAGTGGTGATACTAATGGGGAGGAGTAGGAGTAGTACGAGTGGTGATACTAATGGGGAGTAGTAGTAGTAGTACTAGTAGTGATACTAACAAGGAGGAGTAGTAGTAGTACTAGTGGTGATACTAATGGGGAGGAGTAGTAGTAGTACTAGTGGTGTTACTAACGAGGAGTAGTAGTATTAGTGGTGATACTAGCGAGGAGTAGTAGTAGTAGTACTAGTGGTGATACTAAAGGGGAGTAGTAGTAGTAGTAGTAGTAGTGGTGATACTAACGAGGAGTAGTAGTAGTACTAGTGGTGTTACTAACGAGGAGTAGTAGTACTAGTGGTGATACTAACGGGAGTAGTAGTAGTAGTAGTAGTAGTAGTGGTGATACTAACAGGGAGTAATAGTAGTACTAGTGGTGATACTAACAAGTAGTAGTAGTACTAGTGTTTAGTACTAGTGGTGATGCTAACGGGAGTAGTAGTAGTACTCGTGGTGATACTAACGGGGAGTAGTAGTAGTAGTAGTAGTAGTACTAGTGGTGATACTAACGGGGAGTAGTAGTAGTAGTAGTAGTAGTAGTGGTGATAATGGGGAGTAGTAGTAGTAGTGGTGATACTAATGAGGAGGAGGAGTATTACTAGTGGTGATACTAACGGGGAGGAGTAGTAGTAGTACTAGTGGTAATACTAACGAGGAGTAGTAGTAGTTGTACTAGGGGTGATACTACAGAGGAGTAGTAGTACTAGTGGTGATACTAACGGGGAAGAGTAGTAGTAGTAGTAGTAGTAATAGTGGTGATACTAACGGGGAGTAGTAGTAGTAGTACTAGTGGTGATACTAACAAGGAGTAGTAGTAGTAGTACTAGTGGTGATACTAACGGGGAGGAGTAGTAGTACTAGTGGTGTTACTAGCGAGGAGTAGTAGTAGTAGTAGAAGTAGTACTAGTGGTGATACTAACGGGGAAGAGTAGTAGTACTAGTGGTGTTACTAACGAGGAGTAGTAGTACTAGTCGTGATACTAGCGAGTAGTAGTAGTAGTACTAGTGGTGATACTAACGGGGAGGAGTAGTAGTAGTACTAGTGGTGATACTAATGGGGAGGAGTAGTAGTAGTACTAGTGGTGATACTAATGGGAAGGTGTAGTAGTAGTACTAGTGGTGATACTAATGGGGAGGAGTAGGAGTAGTACTAGTGGTGATACTAATGGGGAGTAGTAGTAGTAGTAGTACTAGTGGTGATACTAACGGGGAGGAGTAGTAGTACTAGTGGTGTTACTAACGAGGAGTAGTAGTACTAGTGGTGATACTAGCGAGGAGTAATAGTACTAGTGGTGATACTAACAAGGAGGAGTAGTAGTACTAGTGGTGATACTACAGTGGAGTAGTAGTAGTAGTACTAGTGGTGATACTACAGAGGAGTAGTAGTATTAGTGGTGATCCTACAGAGGAGTAGTAGTAGTAGTACAAGTGGTGATACTAACGAGGAGTAGTAGTAGTAGTACTAGTGTTAATACTATGAGAAGGAGTAGTAGTACTAGTGGTGACACTAACGAGGAGGAGTAGTAGTAGTAGTACTAGTGGTGATACTACGAGGAGTAGTAGTAGTAGTACTAGTGGTAATACTATGAGGAGGAGTAGTAGTACTAGTGGTGACACTAACGAGGAGTAGTAGTAGTAGTAGAACTAGTGGTGATACTAACAAGGAGTAGTAGTAGTACTAGTGGTGATACTACAGAGGAGTAGTAGTAGTACTAGTGGTGATACTACGAGGAGTAGTAGTACTAGGGGTGATACTAATGAGGAGGAGTAGTAGTACAAGTGGTGATACTATGAGGAGTAGTAGTAGCAGTAGTATTTGTGGTCATACTACAAGGAGGAGTAGTAGTAGTACTAGTGGTGATACTACGAGTAGTAGTAGTACTAGGGGTGATACTAATGAGGGAGTAGTAGTACAAGTGGTGATACTATGAGGAGTAGTAGTAGCAGTAGTATTTGTGGTCATACTTCAAGGACGAGTAGTAGTAGTACTAGTGGTGATACTACGAGTAGTAGTAGTACTTGTGGTGATACTACGAGGAGTCGTAGTAGTACTTGTGGTGATACTACGAGGAGTCGTAGTAGTACTAGTGGTGATACTAGTAGAAGGAGTAGTAGTACTTTATCAAATTGGAGGGCTACCTGTTCCTGTGCATGTTGAATGCAAATACTGCTCATCACTTCATTATTATTGGGTTGTTTTCACTCATGGGGATGGGATGGGCTCTCTGAAACAAAAAAAATAACACTAAGTATTTGTATGGGTGAGATAGAGATTGGTAAGATGCATAAAAGGACTGAGAATGTCCAACCTCGACCAGAGTGTTTTGACTGAGTGACATATGCCTTCAACAAGGAGGGAGAGGAGGTTTCAAACAATGAAAAGGAGGAAGTGAAGTGGTGTACATGTCCCCTGTTCCTTGGCTCTTTGTGTACCGTAAATTCCCTAGTGTCTGTCATTTCCTAATGGATATCTTCTTCGCTCTGAATCCCAAAACCCTACACCTCTATTTTCATCCCAATGCTTGCTCTTTTTCGACCCGGGATCGACTTGGAAGTACCAAAATACAACTAAGAAATCAAGACACCCAAGCTGAGCATATGCAAACACGTCAAAAATGTATAAAAAGCAGCAATTACACAATGTCAATGTGCACTTTGTACAATAGTACTTGTACAAGGTACACATTGACTTTTCACACATATCCTCATGCTTTCTGATTCAGTTGTTGCACATGCATTCTGGGAAATATACATAAAATCTTTGAGTTGGCATGACATTTCCCCTCAAGCCAAACTGCCATGAGAGCAGTGGTCATTGTGGGGTGGAGAGAAGGAGGGGGCAGGGGATTGGTGGACCGAACGGGAGGGGTTCATAACATTACCGGATTCGCTGGCAGCAGGAAGGGGGGCGGCGAGTTCATGGGGAAAGGTGGAGGCAAGGAGAGGGGCATTCTCACAGTCACCTATAGGCAGCAGGCGGAGCAGAGCAGAGAGAGCATAGCGTTAAGATCAGAGCAGCCACTTGTGTCTTTACCTGATGACCCCCTGATACACCTCTGCACCCAGCAGGGCGCTCCTGTAGACAACTGGGGAGGTAAACCCATGCAGCAAGGCTGGAGGCAATGAGCAGGCCAGGGAGAAAGGCTCTCTCTCACATACACACCTTTTGTCCTCCATATATCCCTCTATGACCCAATCCAAATCACACATAAAATCAGCGTTCTCGGTTTTGAACATGTTTTTGTATCTCAGTCCTCCATCATAATCCTGAAAATGCAACAACCCTGAGGAGTGCCCCAGGATAGAAGCCATCAATAATGCCCTGAAGCAGTAACCAGTATGTTGTCCGTTTTAAAACTGTCTGTTTTGCTCCCCTCGGGGTTGACTGGACTGACGACTATTTCCATGGTTTACGACATGTCTGGGACAGGCTGACACAGAGACATCACTGTCTGACCTTGAGTCTCGATTCGAAGGGCAGAGGAGCCATCAGCTAGCAGCAGCTTCCCCCAAAAATACCTATCATGTGTTAGTATATCTGATGGATTACTTGTGTGATTTGTATCTGACAGAGAGCAACACCAAATGTGTATCCTATCACTTTAGAAGCCAGAAAGGACATGCCAAATTGAATTAGCCTAGAACATGCATTGCTGTCCCTTCCGAAAGTCCCTCCCTCCCTCCATGCCTCGCACCATTCCCCCTTCCAGTCACAGCTTCATCATTCACATCTCATTGCACCCTCATCTCCAGCTCCCCGTTGTGGACTCACCCTGTGCTCCTCCAGGTCCGCCCCATGTCCAGCGTTTGGGCCTCTGCTCCAGCTGCAGGCTGCGTTCCAGGGAGCGTTTCATCAGAGCCTCCAGCCGCTCCTGGTTGTGCCGTTCCAGGACCGGGAAGACAAGGGACTCTGTCACTGAGCTGCTCCCCTGGCCACACAAGGACCAGGCTAGTCGCTCCATAACCACAACCTCTCCTCTGACACAGCACGGTACAGTCTTAACAGAGCAGGCAGATACAGACCACAGCTGCTTGGGACTCCACCCCTCCGATCATACACCCAAGCAGACACAAAGAGACACTCTGACACATTCAGTTTCGCAGCAGCAACAGTATTGACAGGTTGGAGAATAGCTCCCCTTTCCTTTATCTGATACCCCCCTTTTATTTTTCTGGATGCCTGTTCTACTCAGACTTCCCCGAGTAAAATATCTTCCTTCCAAGCTAGTTAACCCTTCCCCACCCACAGTTTTGCCATGGTACACAGCCCAACAGAGCAGGGGACAAAGCCATCTGGTGGGTGATCAACCATTGCCAACATCTCTCCATTTAAATGTGCTCCATCTTTTCCTCCTATCTATATCCTGCTGCTCTTCCTTTTTATTTCTTCCTATCGAAACACATAAAAGATGTGGACATGTATCGGCAAATGGAACTACACACAGATGGAGCCACAATAACAAAATTATTATAATATTATTATTATTATATTATTATTATTATACAGAATGACCAAGCACGGGTGAAAAAGTTTTAACAAATAAATCTTAAATGAGTACCACAGAAACGAAAATATGACATTAGCCACACCCCTAGGCTCCTCCGGAATTTCTATTGGTCTAAAATGACATCACCTAGAGGATATAATCCATTTAATCGGAACACGCATAGATAATCAATCTGTGTGAGATGGATGGCCAAGGGAAATGCTGTGTCATCCAAAACATGTCACAAAAATCCTTGATCGTGCATATACACTTACGAGAGCAGACAAAAATGATAAATCAAGTTATTTCACGTAACCTTATTAAACCAAATTAAGTCTTTCTTGAAAGGTTAAAAGGTGAGATCAATGTAGGCTACAAATCCTAACAATAAATGGCCTTAGAAAGTGGCAGTTTGTGACATGGTTTCAAAAGACATATCTGTGGATAACTTTGTGCTCAGCAGATAGCTTGGGACCCATCGAGGAATTGAGGGCAATGACAAAACAGGATTAGGATCCGATTAAGCAAATGGAATGACATAGATATTCATTAGAGTCTGATGAGGTTCCTAAGATTTACATATAGACCAACACCAGCATTCCCAGAAGCCAGTGTTGAATGGTGTGCAGGGTGGGAAGGACTAATCTAGAAGGGGAGGGTGGGGTTGCAAATCCTATCTAATATCTGATTGGGAGACAACGTTAAGTACAGAGAATAGTGTAATTAATGAACCACAGGATTTTAGTAAATTAAAGAGCATATGTCCCTGCGTATCTTTTAGAATAGGCTGTTGCTGTACTTGCCCACACATACAATCAAAAACAGTACATCCAAACGGTACAATAAACATACAAACTTTTTACTGAAACTGAACTGGAGGTGAAAAAGCTGTCTGAGTGTGAGGACAGAGGGTGATTACATCATGCACTGGAGACGAAGGAATCTGAATATAGATGTCGTGCAGGGTTCCCCAACTGGCGGCCCGCGGGCCGAATTTGGCCCACAGGTGATCTTATTTGGCACCCCAATTTTATAGAGGGAAAAAATATAATAATAATAAATATATATATAGAAAAAAATTGTTCCGCGTCTGACTCTAGTTGATGATCCCTAATGTAGTGGCTAAGTGATGAGTCTGACCTTCTCCTCCTCCAGCCTCTGCCTCCTCTTTTCCTCCACAGCAGCTCTGCGGACCTCCTCTCTCTGTCTCTGCTCCTCCAGCTTCCTCCAGCGTTCCTCCACCGTACGCTCATACTGCAGCTGAGCCCGCCGCTCTTTCTCCCTGATTGCCTGCTCTCGCACAGCTGGAAACACCAACCAACACATTCAGATCACGACCCTCTAAAACACCATTATAACAACCCACAACAATTCCAGAGCTTTGCTTCCTTAAACTGCACATTTACTGGCTGCCGGTTCTATCGGGCAAAATTAGAGCATTTTTGCTAACCTGCTACAATACAAATACTGGTTTCAATAAGAAGTTATTTTCATCAGTCTCAATACTTGAAAGAAAATGTCAGGAACATCACTTACCTAGACCTTTATCTCTCTCCTCACGTCTCTCTTTGGCTAAACGCATCCGGTCATCTGTCCTCAGATACCCTTCCACGTCTGAGAGAATGGGATATAAAGATCAACACACAGAAACAGACAAGCTAGACAGAAACAGAGCAAGGAGAGACATTCCAAAGAGATACTGAGGGAGAGATGTGTTTATAGAGAGGACCCAGTGAGGGAGAGATGTCTTTATAGAGAGAACCCAGTGAGGGAGATGTGTGTGTGTGTATAGAGAAGACCCAATGAGGGAGAGATGTGTGTATAGAGAGTACCCAGTGAGGGAGAGATGTGTTTATAGAGAAAACCCAGTGAGGGAGAGATGTGTGTATAGAGAGGACCCAGTGAGGGAGAGATGTGTTTATAGAGAAGACCCAGTGAGGGAGAGATGTGTTTATAGAGAGGATCCAGTGAGGGAGAGATGTGTTTATAGAGAGCCCAGGACCCAGTGAGCCCAGGACCCAGAGAAGGGGAGATGTGTGTATAGAGAGGACCCAGTGAGGAAGAGATGTGTTTATAGAGAAGACCCAGTGAGGGAGAGATGTGTGTATAGAGAGGACCCAGTGAGGGAGAGATGTGTTTATAGAGAAGACCCAGTGAGGGAGAGATGTGTTTATAGAGAGGATCCAGTGAGGGAGAGATGTGTTTATAGAGAGGATCCAGTGAGGGAGAGATGTGTTTATAGAGAGCCCAGGACCCAGTGAGCCCAGGACCCAGAGAAGGGGAGATGTGTGTATAGAGAGGACCCAGTGAGGAAGAGATGTGTTTATAGAGAGGATCCAGTGAGGGAGAGATGTGTTTATAGAGAGCCCAGGACCCAGAGAAGGGGAGATATGTTTATAGAGAGGACCGAGTGAGGGAGAGATGTGCAGGGGAGCTAACAACCACAGTGAGGGTGGGACTTACACTGTTTACCTGCATGATTGTTAGTGTTGTTGCCTGGCAGAAGTAAAGTGGAGGGGAGCCCATTGAGCTGGGGCCTCTTCTCTGTGACCGAGGGTGGGCTCAGCACCTCATCTGATATAGGAGAGACAACAGTCCCCACATTTTATCAGCAGAGGAAGGCAGTGCTGTACATAGCACTGAACTGCAGTACTACTTTGAGACTGCAGAGGGAGACAGTGCCATGCTCTTTGTTCAGTGAGAGTAAAGTTCTGAGGGTAAAACGATTGCAGCCAGGGCAGTAGATAACGTAAAAGGTTGAATTTCCAAGCAATCCAGGGATGGACTGTGTATGTGCTATGTTTTAAGGTGTCCCAGCAAAAAAAACTATTTAAAATGTAATCAGTTGTTAATCAGTTGTATGATAATTACTAAAGCAAAAGGATCTTGCCTTTGCCAGAAATTGCACTCTAAAATATGATTTTAGACCAGTTCATATTATAAACATCTAATTGTGCTTTTATTGTGGTCACTGTAGGAATCTTGAAAAACATCTTCTTGGGGAAAAAAAGTGTTTTATAGTAATCCTTAAAATGATAAAATGACTCAACAATGACTCCCCTTGACACTCAAGTACCAAAGAATTCAAATCTACCCAATTCTGCCATGGTAAATTGTGATTGTTGTAATTATGGAAAGTCATTCTGTGAAGTACCTTTCCAATTCAGATAAGCGCCAAAGAAAATCATTTTAAAATGTTAAGAGTGTGGGTGAGCCATCGGCATCTTACTGTGTTTCGCAGCTAGGCTCCCTGGATAGAGTGCCACACGGGCTGGGGAGCCATGGCCGTTGCTTTGGGATCTCTTCTCTGCAACTGATGGTTGAGTCAATCCTTTGGTGGGAGAAAGATGAAAACACATGAAGAAGAAAAAATTCATTGGAATTCATTGGAATTTTTTTCTCTCATTTTGTCTGTCATAGTTGAAGTGTACCTATGATGAAAAGTACAGGCCTATGTCATCTTTTTAAGTGGGAGAACTTGCACAATTGGTGGCTGACTAAATACTTTTTTGCACCACTGTAAGTCTAGGATAGATGGCAGCCAGGCCATTGATTTATTCTGGACTAGATTAAACACAGCAGCCATAATCTGGCCCTGTTACTTCTGCATCACTCACCAAAATCTAATACAGCTCCCAGTCAAGGAGCGACCCATCAAATCACAACATTGGGTTGTACGAGGAAACTAGGTACTAACCTAGGAAGTGAGGGGTTCTTTCCCAGACCCAGAGTAAGCATATTTATTAAAAAGCACTTTTGATTGTCCTGTTTTTAGACCGGCCTTACAGGTAGGCTACTAACACCTGTCACATGTCTTTAACCATTGATGAAAGGCCTGTGACGTTGTGTGCTGGTGAGAATCCATGTTTAATGCCCCTCTTTAAATATGTGTCCACTCCATAACAATAAGGCCTCAACCCAGATGCAGCTATATGCTTTTGATCATCCCTAAATTCAAGGCTACATTCTGGGCTTTTTGAGTACAAATCACACTTTTTTGCTCACATTGGTACCAACCAAGTTTATTACAGTTGTGTTCTTATTTCTATTCGTTTTTTAATTTTTTAAATTTTAAATTCAGTTTAGTTTCAGACCTGATTTGCAAATGTTTTTTTAAATATAGTTTTATTTTTGGGGGGATGTCACTTCTTGCAACTGTGTAGCAGTAATAGTTAAGCGATTAATAAGGTGATGGGTCAGGTCATAGGTCAGGTTTAAGTGATAAAGTACATCTCAATGTGACTTGGATTTAAAGGGAATAGCGTCGAGACTGGTGCCCAAAAATTAGGGTGGAAACTCTCTCACCCATGTTAACATCGATCTACTGCTTTTTAACGTTAATAGTACATGTAAGAAGAATCAAATCAAATAAGATTCTACTTACATGTACTACTAAACGATTTACCTAGACGATTTACTGTGAAAAAAAATGTTTTTACTGTAATCGTAATGAATGCATAAACGAATGGATGAATAAAATTAATTGAGGGGAGATGGGATTTGTATTTCACAGTATATTACTGCAATGACATGGGATTGGTGCAAGCAGGTTGGCTACTATAGTTAATGTGTTTACATGTTACAGACTATCAATGAATATTGTGTTTTATATCACATACACTTCCAGAGGTCTTAACAAAGGCGTCCAAACGGGCAGCACCGGAAGGGCAAAATAATGGGGCACCACTTTATTTTATCTTCATTTAACTAGGCAAGTCAGATAAGAACAAATTCTTACTTACAATAACGGCCTACTAGGGCCAAACCCCAATGACGCTGGGCCAATTGTGCACCCGCCCTACCACATACCAGTTAAATTGGTATGGTTTAAAAAGTTTAAGGTTTTCGGTCACTTCAAGAATCAGGTATTCTACTGTATTCTGTGTGATAGAATAACGGTACCATTCAAAATACAGCAATTACTTCCCCGTTCACCATTACTTCCCAAAATGTACCATAATTTACAGTATGCTGCGATAAAACTTTTCACAGTATTTTACTGTTGATAATACTCCAAATTACAATATGAATTACAGTTGTTACAGTTTAGTGATAGTGACGCACAAGCCAGATCTGTTTGAAAACATCGCCATCTCCTGGCCGCATTTACCCACCAGATTCAGTAGCTTGAACCCCCCCATCCCCACAAATAAAATTAAAAATTAAAAAATTAAATAAAAACATTTTCATTATGGTTTTAATTTTAGTTAGTTTTGGAGTTAAAGATTTTTCAAACGGGCTTATTAAGTATTTTATTTCAGTTTACTAAATCGTTTTTTCATGATTGGTTTTCCTTTTCGTTTCCATTTTAGTTTACTATAATAACTTTGGTACCAGCGACAGAAAAACATCATTGGACACCGACATCTAGGTTATGCGGGTTAAAAATAGATCAAAACATATAAATACGCGTAATGTAGCCTGTGACAGAGCCAATCAATTTGTCAATTAAAAAGGTGCGTGTTGTCCTTCTGCATCTTGATGATTTAACAACTAGGCTATTCAGCTTTTATTTAGACAGCTGGCCATAAAAGCAGACAATACAAATGGCCTCGGCTAGGCTTGATTATAGCCTATGCTAGAGGATGAAGTGAAATGCACAATTTGAGGTAACAGAAATGTCATAGCAAAAAAAAAATATGAAGAGAAACATTGGATATTGTTAACAATAGACCGTTCGTCTTTTATCCAGTTTACCTGTCAAGGCACCACTGGATGCTGCATTGACTGCCGTCTCCGCCATCTTCGTAGTCACCGGCGGATGCCACCAAACGTATGTATGAAATGTCGTAAACACCCCGCAGCGAAAGGCTCCAAATCAAGTCTAGGGAAACAGCATCGCCAGCTTCTACCTTCAGGCGCAGGAGGAGAATATAGGCTACTATATCAGGGGTGTAGGCCTATCCGTTTCCCACTGCCTCAGCAATCAATATGTTTGCTCGGCCGGAATGCTAACGGTGCACAGGCGGTCAGGAGAGCAGGAGGGTATTCGGATGAATGCGGTTACTGAATGAGAACATAGGCTACTATTAAGTTTGCTATTTTGAAGGTAACGTGTGATCGTAGCTGGTATCCTTGGTTAACTGTTGGCACACGGAGAGAAAATGATGCGCTCCAGTTCAGGGCGTACTGGATGGAAATTATGAATATTCGACAGCGCAGCAGCGCTTCACCCTCCGGTGTGCAGAAAATCTCTTCCCTGCCAGAACCCCCCTTCTAATTTCATTAATTTTGTAGCAAACATCAGATTAAAGTACTTTCTATAGAACAAACTTCGTCAGGATATTAAACAGAGGGAATAAAATGTTGGCAAGCAATAAACATTTCAGAACAACTATGGCTGAATTATTATTACATTATTATTATTACACTTTCAAAAATACTAGTCGAATAAGACATGGGAGAGATGACGAATTTTGGCAAAGATATTTATTTATACTAATACAAATCAGTAGCGGATTTAGGTACGGGTGACATGGGCAGCATCTTGCGGGCGCTGGGGGAGGGAGGCAGGGCGCCATACAAGCTACAACTGCCACATCCACTTGACACAAATAGCCAAACCGAAAACTGCATCATTGATGGAAGAACCAACTGTAGCCTAATTAAATGCATGAAGTCAAAACGAAGTATTGAATTGCGTTCAATAGCTTTAAACGTTGCCATTAAATTACTATACTGAACAAAAATAAACATGTCAAGTGTTGGTCCCATGTTTCATGAGCTGAAATAAAATATCCCAGAAATGTTCCATATGCACAAAAAGCTTATTTCTCTAGAATGTTGTGTGCAAATTTGTTTACAACCCTGTTAATTAACATTTCTCCTTTGCCAAGATAATCCATCCACCTGACAGGTGTGGCATATCCAAGAAACTGATTAAACGTAATGATCATACTACAGGTGCACCTTGTGCTGGGGACAATAAAAGGCCACTCTAAAATGTGCAGTTGTCACACAACACAATGCCACAGATGTCTCAAGTTTTGAGGGAGCGTACAGTTGGCAAGCTGACTGCAGGAATGTCCACAAGAGCTGTTGCCAGAGAATTGAATGTTAATTTCTCTACCATAAACTGCCGCCAACGTTGTTTTAGAGAATTTGGCAGTACGTCCCAACAGGCCTCACAACCGCAGACCATGTACATGCATGGCACGTACATATGTGGGTGAGCAGTTTGCTGATGTCAACATTGTGAACAGAGTGCCCCATGGTAGCGGTGGGGTTATGGTATGGGCAGGCATAAGTTTCGGACAACGAACACTATTGCATTTTATCTATGGCAATTTGAATGCAGAGATACCATGACGAGACCTGAAGCCCATTGTTGTGCCATTTATCCACCACCATCACATGTTTCAGCATGATAATCCAAGGCCCAGTGTTGCAAGGATCTGTACACAATTCCTGAAAGCTGAAAATGTCCCAGTTTTTCCATGGCCTGCATGCTCACCAGACATGTCACCCGTTGAGCATGTTTGGTATGCTCTGGATCGAAGTGTACCATAGTGTGTTCCATTGGGACAATTTAACTGCACTGTCCAAATTACAGTAGCTATTACAGTGAAATAATACCATGCTATTGTTAGGAGTGCAGTTATGAACTTAAATGTATCAATTGGGTGGCAGGTAACCTAGTGGTTAGAGCGTTGGACTAGTAACCGAAAGGTTGCAAGTTCCAATCCCTGACAAGGTAAAAAAAATCTGTCGTTCTGCTCCTAAACAAGGCAGTTAACCCACTGTTCCTAGGTCGTCATTGAAAATAAGAATTTGTTCTTAACTGACTTGCCTAGTTAAAGGCAAAATAAAAAAATCAATTAGGTACATTTGGGCAGACTAGATACATTTTGAACAGAAACGCAATGGATGCTAAATGACTTAAATGTAAATGTATCAGTCTAAAACTTTGCACATACCCTGCTGCCATAATCGAAATCGCACCTAACCTGGAATAATACACATACCTTTCTCTTGCATTTCAAAGATGGGGGGGAAAAAAAGCTTTGTACTTTTACCAGATCTAATGCGTTATATTCTCCTACATTAATTTCAAATTTACAAAGTGTTTCCTTTCAAATTGTATCAATATGCATATCCTTGCTTCAGGTCCTGAGCTACAGGCAGTTAGATTTGAGTATGTCATTTTAGGCTAATATTGAAAAAAAGGGTCCAATCCTTAACACAATTAAGACTCAACTAGAAGGGAAGAACATAATACAGCATCAAACTTTATAGTAGACGCGCCGCGCCTTTCAACCTCTGCCCAGAAATGAAATGCGTGGAAAGCGTGGATAACGTGGTGACAGCATCCAAGCGACACTGGGTATTCTGCGGAGGTCGCTTTATGGTAGGTAGGCTTACCTACTGTCAGTCTGACTTCATAGCAAAGCCAGCCAAGTTCTGGGCTTCCGCAAAAAAAACTTAAGCTTAGAGAATGGCAGTGTTCAACAGGATCTAAATCGTAACGTATCATGGGTAAATTGACTGATCCACAAATAATCATGTAGTTATTTATGATGCAAGGTTCTTTGTAGATCTGGCAGTTGCCTGCACTGTCGGCTGAAATGTCAAAGCAGCCCAATATTTCTCCAGCGCTGCGCAAATCCTGACTAGGCTAAAAGGTTTACCAACATGTCAGGTACATGAGTTATACCTGCTTTCACCATTTTTACAAAGTGAGAGACTTCTGTTGCCAGACAGAAAAAAAAAGCATATAGAAATTATCACAAATAAGATACTTATTTTATTGATAATCAAAATCAAGAAAACAAACATTGGTAAAAATAAAATAAAAAAAGGGAGAGGGATCCTTTGTTTTTGACAAATCTCCAGACCAAACATAAAATGATTCAAGTTTTTATTGTAAACTCTGTTCTGTTGTTTGAGGGTATATTCCACATGATGGAATAAAAATACATTACAACTAACAAAAATATGAAGTGTGTGAACTAAAGTAGGTGTGCTGATGTTCTCAGTGACAGATTCCAGGCTTAAAGCAGTCTCAAGAGAAGGGAAATGAGCTGCCTCAACTGAGAGTTGAGAGCAGGGAGTTGTTGGCAAGGTTGCACTGCCTCTGCCAGTATAGAACTGTCCACTTTCCTCTGCATAAACGACTTGGCACACAATAGTTCTGATTCAGATCTGAGTGGAAGGGGAGAGACATATGTTACCAAGTTACCTGACCCAAAAGCAGACAAAGAATTCAAGCAAAATGGACAGAGCAAAACGCATTTCACTCAAATGTATATGATTTCAGTTGATTAACTGCATCACACAAATGATTACATATGGATGGCTTCCCTTGTAACTAGCAAGAGGAATCGTCTACTTACATCATCAATGTCCTCGTCGTCATCTCCAATGTCATCAAACTGAATATCCTCATCGTCACCAGGTCCAAATGTGTCAGTCTCATTGATTTTAGCTAGGGTGTTAGAAGATAGTCACAATTAATAAACTAGCCTACTTTAAAAAAAATAATAATTAAAGAGTGAACATGTGCCTATAATTGGAAGCAAGACAGATCTCCATTCCTGGCTTTATTTCATTTTAGTCTTAGGTTAGATGCTATTAACCTCCCTGATTCCCTCTTTTTTAGTGGCCCAAGATACTTACCATGTTCAGGAAGCTCCCCATAGGCCTTCAAACTCCTGGCCTCGTCTGCATTGTACTTCAGGATAACATCGGCTTTTTGGTCCTTCAGGCAAGAATGTAATGTAACCATTAGGACATATTCTCCGAACTTTGGGCCTCCTAGTGCCTTGGGTTGTATTATCATTAAAAAAAATACACTGCACATTTTTTATTAATATTACCTGGTAATCTCGAAGTCCCACAAGAATGATGTCTGAAGTATTGATCCAAACCTGCCCAGGAGCGAAGAACAAGATGTCAGCAAGGACAGCTTGGAGTATGGAAACTGTAATATTTCCAGCAGCATACAGTACACGTAAGATCTCAATTAGCTTCAGTCTACAGCTATTTTCCAAAACACGTGGTGGATATTGTGACTAATGGCACTACTATATAGGCTACTGTGTACACCATTACCTTTTTACGTAGCTTTCCTCGGATGTGGCATAGTCGCTTGACTCCATCAAAACACATAGCTTCCAGTCGTCCATTACCCAACATCTTAATCACCTGTGCATATTCTAGATTAGAACAGAAGTTCAGCCAGTTAGTCAATTCATATAGAGGGGGTCACGAGGTGGCTCAAATGTAAAAGCTGAACTGTTAACCGCCCTACTCCCTGGTTACAGTGACCGTATTACCGCCAGTCACCAGTCATGACTGAAGTCAAATTCCACATGACCGTTGAGTCACGGTAACTAGGCTTCTCCAAAACTGCACTCTGATGCCACTGATGGTCATTAGTAGCCTTTATTTATTTCACCTTATTAAACTAGGTAGGCCAGTTGAGAACAAGTTCTCTTTTACAACTGCGACCTGGCCAAGATAAAGTAAAGCAGTGTGATAAAAACAACAGAGTTACATATGGGATAAACAAACACAGTCAATAACACAATAGAACATCTGTATACAGTGTGTGCAAATTAAGTAAGGAGGTAAGGCAATAAATAGGCCATAGTGGTGAAGTAATTCAAATGTATAAATTAACACTGGAGTGATAGATGTGCAGATGAGGTTGTGCAAGTAGAAATACTGGTATGCAAAAGAGCAGAAAAACAAATATGGGGATGATGTAGGTAGTAGGTTGGATGGGCTATTTACAGATGGGCTGTGTACAGCTGCAGCGATCGTTAAGCTGCTCGGACAGCCGATGCTTGTTGGAGATATAAGTCTCCAGCTTCAGTGATTTTTGCAATTCGTTCCAGTCATTGTCAGCAGAGAACTGGAAGGAAAGGTGGCCAAAGGAGGTGTTGGCTTTGGGGATGACCAGTGAAATATATCTGCTGGAGCACGGGCTACGGGTGGGTGTTGCTATGGTGACCAGTGAGCTGAGATAAGGCAGAGCTTTACCGAGCAAAGACTTCTAGATGACCTGGAGTCAGTGGGTTTGGCGGTGAATATGTAGCAAGGACCAGCCAAAGAGAGCAGACAGGTCGCAATGGTGAGTAGACTGCGACTGCATCCAGTTTGCTGAGTAGAGTGTTGGAGGCCATTTTGTAAATGACATCGCTGAAGTCAAGGGTCGGTAGGATAGTCAGTTCTACGAGGGTATGTTTAGCAGCATGAGTGAAGGAGGATTTGTTGCGAAATAGGAAGCAGAGTCTAGATTAAATTTTGGATTGGAGATCCTTAATGAGTCTGGAAGGATAGTTCACAGTCTAGCCAGACATCTAGGTATTTATAGTTGTCCACATATTCTAAGTCAGAACCATCCAGAGTAGTGATGCTAGGCGGGCGGGTGCGGGCACCTATTGGTTGAAGAGCATGCATTTAGTATTACTAGCATTTAAGAGCAGGCCACGGAAGGAGTGTTGTATAGCATTGAAGCTTGTTTGAAGGTTTGTTAACACAGAAGGGGCAGATGTATACAGAATGGTGTCTGCGTAGAAACGGATCAAAGTATCACCCGCAGCAAGAGCGACATCATTGATATATACAGAGAAAAGAGTCGGCCCGAGAATTGAACCCTGTGGCACCCCCATAGAGGTGGCCAGAAGTCCGGACAACAGGCCCTCCGATTTGACACACTGAACTCCATCTGAGAAGTAGTTGATGAACCAGGCGAGGCAGTCATTACAGAAACCAAGGCTGTTGAGTCTGCCGTTAAGAATACGGTGATTGACAGAGTCGAAAGCCTTGGCCAGATCGATGAAGGCGGCTACACAGTACTGTTTTTAAAAAATCAATGGTGGTTATGATATCGTTTAGGACTTTGAGCATGGCTGAGGTGCACCCGTGACCATCTCGGAAACCGGATTGCATAGCAGAGAAGGTACGGTGGGATTCGAGATGGTCGGTGATCCGTTTGTTCACTTGGCTTTCGAAGACTTTAGAAAAGGCAGGGCAGGATGGATATAGGTCTGTAACAGTTTGGGTTAGAGTGTCCCCCATTGAAGAGGAGAATGACCAGCTGCTTTCCAATCTTTAGGAATCTCAGACGATACAAAAGAGGTTGAACAGACTAGTAATAGGGGTTGCGACAATGGCGGCAGATAATTTTAGGAAGAGAGGGTCCAGATTGTCTAGCCCTGCTGATTTATAGGGATCCAGATTCTGCAGGACATCAGCTGTCTGGATTTGGGTGAAGCAGGAGGAGGGGGGAGCTTGGGCCAGTTGCTGCAGGGGGTGCTGAGATGTTTTTTTTTTTTTTTAAACCTTTATTTTACTAGGCAAGTCATTTAAGAACAAATTCTTATTTTCAATGACGGCCTAGGAACAGTGGGTTAACTGCCTGTTCAAGGGCAGAACGACAGGTTTTGTACCTTGTCAGCTCAGGGATTTGAACTTGCAACCTTTTGGTTACTAGTCCAATGCTCTAACCACTAGGCTATCCTGCCGCCCCGTAGGCCGGGGTAGGCAGGTGGAAAGCAACAACCTGGCATCCTCTGACGGGATGAGGTCAATATCCTCCCAGGCTTCTACTATATGCAGGGGGAGCAAATAAGAGCTGTTTGAATCAGGGGCCTGGCTGAAAGCCATTAGCTAAGTCTCGCGCATGGCCGCGAGCTCCATTCCCTTTAATTTCTAGAGACAAAGGAATTGTCTGGTTGGAATATTATTGAAGATTTATGTTAAAAACCATCCTAAAGATTGATTCTATACATCATTTGACATGTTCCTACTAACGTTAATGGAACTTTGACTTTTCGTCTGGACTTAGTGCCCGCGCATTGTGCATTTGGATTACTGGACTAAACGCGAACAAAAAGGAGGTATTTGGACATAAATTATGGACTTTATCGAACAAAACAAACATTTGTGGAACTGGGATTCCTGGGAGTGCATTCCGATGTAGATCATCAAAGGTAAGTGAATATTTCTAACGCTATTTGTGACACCTCTCCTTGGTTGGAAAATGGCTGTAACTTTTTTGAAATCTGACACAAGAGGTTGCATTAAGGAGAAGTTTCTTTAATTGTATGTTTAACACTTGTAACTTTCATCAATGTTTATGAGATCTGACAGGCCACCATTTAAAAGAGGATCCCAGCTTTCACCTCAGCCATGCTCAAAGTCCTAAACGATATCATAACCACCATTGATATAAATATATCACTAGCCACTTTAAACAATGCTACCTTATATAATGTTACTTACCCTACATTATTCATCTCATATGCATACGTATATACTGTACTCTATATCATCTACTGCATCCTTATGTAATACATGTATCACTAGCCACTTTAACTATGCCACTTTGTTTACATGCTCATCACATATGTATATACTGTACTCGATACCATCTACTGTATCTTGCCTATGCTGCTCTGTACCATCACTCATTCATATATCCTTATGTACATATTCTTTATCCCCTTACACTGTGTATAAGACAGTAGTTTTGGAATTGTTAGTTAGATTACTTGTTGGTTATTACTGCATTGTCGGAACTAGAAGCACAAGCATTTCGCTAGTTTGGCAGCATAATTTCTGCCTGGCTTGACAACGACCTTAGTGGTTTCATTTCTGATATCCATCGTGGCAGTGGCAGATTAGCTAGTTAGAGCTAACTCTGTATTGGTGGGGCAGAGTTGAGGGAAGAAGCTTTTACTGTAAACTTGACCCTGTCCTTATGAATTAAAATATTACAGGTGGAGGCGTATCTTTTTATTCACATAGCCTACCACAGATGAGCAGCATTTCCTCCCACTTTTTTCTCTGTCCATGGTGCTGATACAGATTTCGTGACAACCTGTCATTCACTCATTTTAATTTTGGTATTTTTTATATAGGGACATAAAACTAAAACTGGGGGGCACACGTTTCAATTGAGTGGGTTTAAGCCCCCTTTGCCCCCCCTCACGGAGCAGGCCAGATTGACAGCAATGTCAAAACCGGCTTGCTAAATGTACAGGTTAAATAAGGTTGAAGGGGGTCCATGCACTCACCTTGGCCATCCTCTTTAAATACCAGTTCTCTCTTTTCTGATTCATTCTCGTTCTTACCACGTCGCCGATTCTTTCCTCCCTTACCTGTAATGAGAAGATGGTAGATTGTAAATATGTGGCACTGGTAACTGTAATTCCAATTCCACCTTTCATTGGCATCATAAGACAAATAAACACAGATAAATAAACCAACCACATGCCTGTTATCTAGCTACAAAGATTAACTAACCCATTTTACATGTGGTAGTTAACTAAATGTGACCGCGATTAAGGCAGAGGCTCAAGATGATGGAAACCGCTGGGCAGGGATATTGTTGGCCTACCACTAGTTGATGGTAGTCATTCTGTGGCGCAACAGAATGTGACAAAAGCAAGCAAGGCACTTCACTTAGCTGGATAATCGCCATTTGAATTCCTTATTTTAATAGTCTAATTACGTTTAAATAAACAACGAGGATGGTTGTAACTAAGGTTAACGTTTCCACGCTTTCAATACTTGTTCAATGCCATACCGTACCTTCCTCCGGTTACGTTGCTAAGCATGGGCCGGGAAGCGAGCTAGCTAGCTAGCATAAACTCCCCCTGAAATGGAATAACAACCAAAGACAACATATTTGATGCGTACCTTTATTCTTCGGCATATTCCCAAACGAACAGACTTCTTTAAACGAGTCCTGTTTTTTCCGTAACAAATTAACTAGCTAGTTTTATTCAAATTGAATGGAAACCAATCGTTGACGATGTCACACACTCTTTACAAAGTTAGCTAGCTAAACCAGAGATATTAGAGAAAGGAGATGGGAATCTCCTTGATCAATGAATAGAGGACCGTATAACGCCCCAACCAGCAGACTGTCGACCAATCGTGTTCACGTTGTACTGCGACGTCACGAGGTTGCTAAAGTCATCCTCACTTAATCCCTTCTAAAAATTGTTAAATCAAGAAATCTGCCTTTTTTTCCTCGAAAGTACGTAATGTCACGATTCCAAATCTATATGATATGACAGAAAACAAGTTAGCTATCTCGGGAAAATATTTAATGTTGTACTTCTTTTTCACGAAATTCATGCTAATGTTTTTTTGGAGCTAGCGCCCAATTGACTCCCATTCTCTCCTTGAAGGAGATCTCTTCCTATAGCCCAGAATGCATTGGTCGTCCTATTGACGACGTATGAGCAAACTACACACTGGGCGTTAATACCAATCCAATTGAGTTTCCCATCTCCTTAACTAAGTTTGGCCAGATATACTTTTTTCTTGCGAAACCTCTTCCTCTTGTGACACCATACTGCCCTTGCGTGAAGCAGCATTCTTTTCTAAAAAGTGGTTCTGGTCTCCTACATTGTGGCTTTCAGTGGAGGAAATAATAAAATACTGATACAGTTGATTGTATATTTATTTATTCGTGATAATTTGAAAAAAAAAATAAAGTTACAAAATAAGCTGCAGACACTTGCCTGGACTACACCTGAGAATTTTTTTTTTCATCTGTTAAACATGGATAGACAGATGCCAAAGCAGAGGCGAAATACAGTGTCTATTCTCACCTCCATCTAGCATGTTACATTTCACAGCAGCTTCTTGGAAAGCCCTTTCCTTTAAAACAAAGCTGTCCTGTGGCCTCAAACATGCACACCAAGTAGAAAATGTTTCATTCATCCACATACAAAATTACATTCTTAATAGGCTCTTAAAATTAGACTGTAAAAGTAATCCTAATTGCTATAAGTATATCCCTTGTTCACGTGTTTCCCTTTATAAATCATGAGAAGGACAAAAAAAATGTAAAGACTGAGTAAAGCAAAAAAAACGTTTGACCCCTGCCCCAACACAAAGGTCTGAGAGAAAGTGCAGCAGCAGAGGTGAGCACATTTTCTCCCCCCAGGTTTGAAAGGGTCTTGGTAAACTGATCGTTGTAGAATTGAGGAGTTTGCCAGATAGATGGGTATAAGCAATAGCCCATATTGAGTACCTATCGTATCTTCTCAGATTTACACAAGTGCATAGGTAGTGGTGGTGTGGGGGGGTGATACTGGCTTTTGCCATCTTGTGCCCCATGCAATTGGAGGAAACATCCTTGTAATCCTCTTTAAACCCCTTCATCCCACAGTGCTTAACTCAATCTCTGTTTAAACAGACCTATAGGAATCCATACAGTTAATTCTATTTTTTTTTCTGGTAAATATATCTAATTTTCATAAAATAATATATACAGTCTTGTAACTCTTGATCTGTGGGCAGTGAAGATTGTACACGCAAATACATTGTCAAGTTCCTTTTTGGTCTTACACACTGTTCTTCTAACACAGCTGGAGTCAAAACTCACGAATGCACTGGTGCAGTAGCATTAAACAGGTGAGATTGATAGTAGTGGCAGATGGATTCACAGGGCTGTGGAAGTCAACTTCTTCACTCCTCTTCGTTGAGCTAATGAGGAGTGTCCTACAGGGTCCAGCACAGGGGGAACATGCATGTTCAGAGCAGAGTAAGTGGCTGCCATCGCACCCTGTAGGAGGAAAAAGAGAAAAGTCTTGGAGTCTTAAATGTATCAATACCCAGGAGAGACTATAGTGCATTGAATAAAGTTTTATTGTTACCTTGACCAAATGAGGGGTATCATGTCTATTGAGCTGGTACTTGGGCAACCGGTCCTTGTGTACTATCCAGGAGTGTCGCAGCACTTGAGAAGCAGTTAGCCTCTGGTGGGGGTCCACATGCAGCATCTTTGACACTAGGTCCTAAAGAAAGCAATTCCAAAGTTCAGTTTGTGCATTAAACTGCCATTACTACAACATCAAGTGCATTGTGCTAGGAACAAAGTATTTACTTTGGAAACTATTATCATAGAGTAATTGGATACTATGGAATGCAGTTTCAGTCGTCCAACCGATGTTCCAGACATACCTTGGCCTCTGCTGAGACAGAGTTCCAGTAGCCGCCTGTCAGAGAGAACTTTCCACTGCCAATCCGAGCTAAGACCTCTTCAGGAGTATCTTCTGGTCCATTGGCAAAAGGAGTGAACCTGAAACATCAAGAAAAACACATACTTCAAAAGGACCTCTAACATATGAAAGTACTTAATTGGTCCTCTTAAATTGTATTGCACATCATTGACTATTGCCTGCATTACAGTTGATAGAGCACACATACCCAGTAAGCATTGTGTAGAGCAGTACTCCCAGACTCCAGATATCACACGCTGCATCATAGCCCTGTTTCTTCAGCACCTAACAACAACATTAAGTATTGCACACTGCATTAGAATACAGAAAGCAAAGAACATTGTGTTACATACTAGACAAACATATTGAAAATTGAAAACACAGACTAGTTATACAGCAGACAAACATTAGCTGAGGATGCAGGTACTAGTCACAGAAACATGTAGAGGAGACACCTCAGGGGCGACAAAGTTGGCCGTGTAACACGGAGTCATCAGGAGCCCGTTTTCAGCTCTCAGCTGTTTGGCGAAGCCAAAGTCACAGATCCGGATGGACTCTGGGTTTCCAGACTCATCCACATACAGGATGTTACTGGGCTTCAGGTCTCTGTGGACAACCTGAGCAGAGGGACATATATTACATCAGTGACATCCTAAGTCAGTGAGTCAAATTTCATAGATTGCCAACTCATATTTCTTATATAGTGTGAGGTTGACCATGCGGTAGGATTTTAATAGCGATGAAATGAATGGATTTTTCTTGCCCAGAGTGAGGCTTTTTACTTGCAAGTGAAGATAATAATAGCCAGCAAAATGTAAAGTATTTAGAAAAATAATAAACTGGATCAAATAGAGCTCCTCAAACAAAAACAAGCAGCATGCCAAACTGTTCCCTGTCCTGTCCCTCAATGAGGACAGGCTTCTTATAGCAATACCAATGGAAACCCTTACACATACTATATCTGGTCAATTAACATTCAAAGCACATGATATACCATACAGAAATGTTCAGCTAAATATATGTACCTATACCAGCACACATCTCAATAAAGGTGCTAGCATTCTTTAATCGTCAATAACCTGGGATATATACATGTACGTCCCCCGGAATAAGCTACTACCACATTACTCGTACCCTAAATAACCATGCGCTCAAACACGCCCCCATTTCCCATTAATTCTCTGAACAGAACTCTTCAACAACGAGAAAAACAGGTACTTTTTGCAAACAATTCTTTACCTTCAATCTAGCCATTACATTACCATAGCATGTGCCCTCAAATGTTCATTTAGCTCAGAAAAAGCATGCCCAGCACTACAAACAAATGGTTGGCACGCCCATAACCAAAATGACTGTCGGCGTAAATTCTAAGATGCATTTCTCTCGTTACAGGCGAACGGTCGGCCGCACCGAAGGACATAGGTAAACACATTCAATTCAATAAATATATGTGGATTCTTATGAACCCATAAAGCGTTATTGATATAAGGTATGTCTTTAAAATTATGTGACAAGATCATATGTGGATCGTCACATACAGGAAAAGGTGCATATGTTGCTTTGAAAGTACCGAAGTGCTCTAGGTAAAAACAATATAATACATACATGGAAGGCATAGTATATTAGTGTAATGTCTCATAGTGATGGTGATTGCTTACCCCCTGTACATGCAGGTACTCCACAGTTTTGGTGATGGTGTGGAGAACAGCACTGGCCTCCCTCTCAGAGAAGAACTTCTGTCGGAGGATCTTATCCAGCAGCTCCCCTCCTTTCATCAGCTCTGTCACCAGGTACACGGAGCACCCATCGTCATACACCTACAGTTAACAGAGCACAACCTCACACTGTTACCTAGAGATATACTCACAAATAACATGAGTCGTTAGAAGAGTATTCAGCGCAATCACAAAAAAACCCACAAAAGAAACATAGACAGGTGGCGTAATTAGTCAGAGAAAATAAGCCCATAACTCACTCAGAACATAGACATACTAGCCAAACAATGAAACTACAAAACACGTGAATCTAGAATAATAGCACCATCTTGCTGTAACTTTCAACTGTGGCTCAAAAGCAAAACAGTGTCGCTTGCTTCATGAGCATACTGCGGATGTAATGACTCACATCTTTGAGAGTGATGATGTTGGGGTGCTGTCCATAACGCAGAATAATCTCCACCTCTTCTGTGGGGTCCCTCTTGGCCTTACTGATGATCTAAGATAATAACATCAGTAATGACCGTTAATCATACCATTCTAAACATGGGCAGCCCCAGAAGGAGAAACTGACAGTGTTTAAGGACAGTGTTACAACTCACCTTTACAGCATACTCCATACTGTTGCTCTTCTGAACGCAGCGTTTGCATATGGAGTAAGAGCCTACGCCGATGTCCTCCTTCACATCGTATACATCACTGAACGGTGCTGCGTTTCTGTGGAGTTGCTGAAAAGACAAAGATTCAGATACAGAGACCAGTTCTGTTATTTTCACACACAACCATATAATAACAGCAGATCATACCCCATAATGTATGTGTATGTGTTGGTACCTGTATTGAGGTCATGTTCATGCTGGTGGTCTGTGGTGGTTGACTCTCCTCCTTCGAGATGGCCACGAAGCTGAAGCCTCTGAAAAGCTGGTGGGCGTTGGCACTCGGGGGACAGCCAGGAGAGTCTGTAGGGACAATCCTCACGTCAATCCACTCGCTACTTTTCATTGACACAATTAATAATTATAATGATAGTGGGTATTTATTCTTCTGGCTATTGTTAAGTTCCAATTCGCCACTTGATGCAAGAGTGATATACCGTTGGGCGATGTTCCCATTTAATTCATAAAATAACACGATGACAGATTAAACTTGATGGCGATGGTTTGTGGTCGAGTAATCCGGGTTGACTAGCGGTAAAAACCATGTGAATCTCCCAATTCACCCATGCAGCCCTACTATCTGTTTGCCTGTGACCCTATACGCCTGACCCACCACCTGACCCATAACCCAAGTGAGACTGCTCTCTAGTGGTGAGAAGACCAAACAGCCACAACACACATCAAAATGGTTCTTACACTTTTATTTGTCCTATTTCACGTGTGAATTGGAAATGAGTTTTTTGCATATCCCAATTCCTGGGAGAGTGGGATCACAGGCAGGGTCAGCCACCATCAACGGCAACTCTGTGAGCAATGGGCACAGACATATTTTTCATCTTGTCGGCTCTGGGATTCAAACTAGCATCCTTTCGGTTACTGGCCCAACACGCTAACCGCTAGGCTACCTGCCGCCAATAACACTGTTCAGATTATGAAACTGTGTATTGTAAAAGCGCCAAACAAGAACCTTTTATTTACCTCGTGGAGTTTTTGCAGTGAATTCAGAGTCAAAGTAGACCGTGTCATCAGGTCTGCCACTCACAGGTTTAAAGGGGGGATGGATTTCTCTCCTGAATAATTTCTACAGGCATACCAAGAAAAAGGGATGCTAAATGGAATAAACCTAAACATGCATGTTAAAAACACAAAAATACATGTATAATACATAAGGACAGCGTAGTAGGCAGATGGTACACATCTGAATAGCCAAAAACTTACATTCCAGTCAATAGTGGAAAAGAAGAAATGTCTCTTGATCTCTTCCACTCCGTCTGGACCAGCACCTGTGAACAACAAAAAACATACACATCACATCAGGACAGCTGGGGTAATAGGATTGCAGTTGTTCAAACATTCGGTGCTGTTTCAGTAAAGTCGGACTAGCGTTTTTTCGTTTGAGTGTGTTTTATTTGAGCCACCCATTAGTTACAAGACACAGCAGAAAATAAAATTTTAGTGATGAGATTGATTACCCAGTCTGTTGCCTGGGTTGCGTTTGAACAGGTTACGTAGGAGAGACTGGGCCTCTTGACTCAAGGACTGTGGCATTCCCAGCTTGGCCCTGCAGTGCAAACAAAAAAAGTACTATGGTAGATGAAGAACAAATTATGGCTAACAATTTTAACAGCATGGTAAAACTGGTACGAGAGAATGGGAGATGTTGAGGGAGGACGCACTTCAGTATCATGGTCATGGTTTCCTTCCGATCCTTCCCTTGGAAAGGCAGTGTTCCCGTCAACATCTCAAACTGGGGAAGACAAAAACAGTGGTCCTGTCAGCCATTGGACACATTGGCCCATACAGGCAGATATGAAGGCACACTTGATACCAGTCAGATATTTGAACACATCCCAGAGTAATAAAAGGTAAAAGAGCAACAAGCATTCACCATGAGCACGCCGTAGGACCACCAGTCGGCGCTAAGGGTGTGTCCTCGGCGGTTCACGACCTCTGGTGCCATGTACTCCACTGTTCCGCAGAATGAGTAGGCCTTGTTTTCATGATCAATGGACTCTTTACTCAGGCCGAAGTCTGGAACAAACAAAGGGCAGCAAAATGAGCCTGTGCTTAAATTCTATTCATAATCAAGCAGAAAACTGTACATAGGCAAACTGAGGGCTCCTAAAATGACATGCAAAGGTATTAATATGACTAGCAGTGCTTTCCTATTGTGCTTGGTGAATGAGTCAGGCTAAGTGTGAATATGAAGCATGAATATTTAATAGAAGCAGAGCATTACTCACCAGTGAGTTTGATATGTCCTTGCTCATCTAACAAGATGCTGAAAGGACAGAGTGATCTCAGTCAGAGAGGAAAACAACATCCACCAGCAGAAACTCACAGTAAATAGACAGTATATAACATTGTCCCTTCTACGCTCCAAGTTGATTTGACTCAAAATAACGTTTGGCTTAAATATGAATAATACACATGTATTTTCCAGGTTGCTAATTGGAAGAGAAACAAGTACCTAATGTGCATAAGCAATGTTTATAGCATTAGTGTGATAGGTACTTCTCAGGTTTAAGGTCTCTGTAGATGATTCCCAGGCCATGCAGATGGTCCAGTGCCAGAGCCAGCTCTGCCAGGTAGAACTTCACATCCTCCTCTGTGAACATCACCTGGGAGTATGGAGACAGGCCGATTTAAAATAACATACCTACTGATACACAAAATACACATAAATTATTCAAAATGTGTCCCTTTTCTAAATATACTGAACAAAAATAACCATTTAAAAGATTTTACTGAGCTACAGTTCATATAAGAAAATCAGGCAATTTCAATAAATTCATTAGTAATAATATAATAATAATAATATAATATATGCCATTTAGCAGACGCTTTTATCCAAACGACTTACAGTCATGTGTGCATACATTCTACGTATGGGTGGTCCCGGGAATCGAACCCACTACCCTGGCGTTACAAGCGCCATGCTCTACCAACTGAGCTACAGAAGGACCACCTTCTAGGCCCTAATCTATGAATTTCACATGACTGAGCAAGGGCACAGTCATGAGTGGGCCCTGGAGGGCATAGGCCCACTCTCTGGGGAGCCAGGCCCACTCAATCAGAATAAGAGTTACCACAAAAGGGCCTTATTACAGACAGAAATACTCCTCAGCACCCCCCCTCAAACATCCAGCAGGTGCAGAAGCCGGATGTGGAGGTCCTGGGTTGGCATGGTTACACGTGGTCTGCGGTTGTGAGGCCGGTTGGACGTACTGCCAAATTCTCTAAAATGACGTTGGAGGCGGCTTATGGTAGAGAAATTAACATTAAATTCTCTGGCAACAACTCTGGTGGACATTCCTGCAGTCGGCATGCCAGTTGCACGCTCCCTCAAAACTTGAGACATCTCTGGCATTGTGTTTTGTGACATTTCTTGGGAGAAATAAGCTATTTGTGCTTATGAATATCATCTGGGGTCTTATATTTCAGCTCATGAAACATAGGACCAACACTTTACATGTTGCGTTTATATTTGTGTTTAGTGTAAAACAATTATAAATCGTAGAAAACCCCCCTCAGGATTAGAATTTGGTTTACCTCTTTGGACAGCCGTGTGAATAAATCTCCACCCCTGAGGAAGTCCAGAATCAGGTACAGCTTCCCTTCTGTCTGGAATGCTGTGAAGAATCATGGGTACATGTTCAACTCAAAACACATCTGTAAGTTTTGATAATCTCTCTTTACATCAGACGTAAAAAAAAATATATATATATATATATATATATGGCAGGTCAGATGTCTGATAACTCACCGTAATGTAATCGGACGATAAAAGGATGGTTCACCTCCACCAAAATATCTCGCTCCATCTTAGTCCGGACCCTATCTCGCACTGGTTATACGTGATAAGAATAATAAGTGAAATCCGGCTATATAGAATTCAACAAGAAAGATTGATAGTTGTAAAGTAGTTCTAAACCCAAAAAGATAGACACTGTAGTTGTAAAGTAGTATTCAATATAAACAAATTCACAACAAACAAAAAAATCTGTGCACTAGTGTACCTTTCAATGTGGCCTTTTTCAGCACCTTCATAGCATAGAGCTGTCCAGCATCAGGCCCTGTTATTTTCTTCACAAGGAACACCTGAACATCAATAGACAGAGACACAAATCAGTTCAGTTGTTAATCACAACATCTTCCATCAATTTGTCAGTCTCATTTACACAAATGTTTAGAGATATGATCATACTTCCAACCATAATTCATACAGTTGAAGTCAGAAGTTTACATACACCTCACAATTCCTGACATTTAATCCTAGTAAAAAGTCCCTGTCATAGGTCAGTTAGGATCACCACTTTATTTTAAGAATGTGAAATGTAAGAATGATAGAGAATGATTTATTTCAGCTTTTATTTCTTTCATCACATTCCCAGTGGGTCAGAAGTTTACATACTCAATTAGTATTTGGTAGTATTGCCTTTAAATTGTTGAACTTGGGTCAAGCGTTTCGGGTAGCCTTCCACAAGCTTCCCACAATAAGTTGTGTGAATTTTGGCACATTTCCTCCTGACAGAGCTGGTGTAACTCAAGGTTTGTAAGGCCTCCTTGCTCGCACACACTTTTTCAGTTCTGCCCACAAATGTTCTATAGGATTGAGGTCACTGCTTTGTGATGGACACTCCAATACCTAGACTTTGTCCTTAAGCCATTTTGCCACAATTTTGGAAGTATGCTTGGGGTCATTGTCCATTTGGAAGACCCATTTGCGACCAAGCTTCAACTTCCAGACTGATGTCTTGAGATGTTGCTTCAATATATCCACATAATTTCCCTACCTCATGATGCCATCTATTTTGTGAAATGCACCAGTCCCTCCTGCAGCAAAGCACCCCCACAACATGATGCTGCTCCCCTGTACTTCACGGTTGGGATGGTGTTCGTCGGCTTGCAAGCCTCCCCTTTTTCCTCCAAACATAACAATGATCAATGTGGCCAAACAGCTCTATTTTTGTTTTATCAGACCAGAGGACATTTCTCCAAAAAGTATGATCTTTGTCCCCATGTGCAGTTACAAACCGTAGTCTGGCTTTTTTTATGCCGGTTTGGAGCAGTGGCTTCTTCCTTGCTGAGTGGCCTTTCGGGTTATCTAGATATAGGACTCGTTTTACTGTGGATATAGATACTTTTGTACCTGTTTCCTCCAGCATCTTCACAAGGTCCTTTGCTGTTGATCTGGGATTGATTTGCATTTTTCGCACCAAAGTACGTTCGTCTCTAGGGGACCTTCCTGAGCGGTATGACGGCTACGTGGTCCCATGGTGTTTATTGTTGCGTACTATTGTTTGTACAGATGAACGTGGTACCTTCAGGAGTTTTCTGGGGTCTTGGCTGATTTTTATTTTCCCATGATGTCACGCAACGAGGCACTGAGTTTGAAGGTAGGCCTTGCAATACATCCACAGGCACACCTCCAATTGACTCAAATGATGTCAACTAGCCTATCAGAAGCTTCTAAAGCCATGATATAATTTTCTGGAATTTTCCAAGCTGTTTAAAGGCACAGTCAACTTAGTGTATGTAAACCTCTGACCCACTGGAATTGTGATACAGTGAATTATAATTGAAATAATCTATCTGTAAACAATTGTTGGAAAAGTTACTTGTGTCATGCACAAAGTAGATGTCTTAACCAACTGACCAAACTATAGTTTGTTAATGTGGAGTGGTTGAAAAACAAGTTAATCATTCCAACCTAAGTGTATGTAAACCTCCGACTTCAACTGTATATGAATAATATTATCATTAAGAAAAATAAACATTACAACCAGGTCTATAAATGTCAACCTCACACAATAATTTACCTTCCCAAAGGATCCCTGTCCCAGGACTTTGCGCAGCTCAAACTGCCGCGGATCAGCCTTTTCAGAGCCCTCTTTAACATGGTTTGTGATACTGATCTCATTCACAAAGCCCTCATCCTGTGAAAGAAAAGAGACACAGTCAAACCAAAGCCAGGCGCGACCCAAATACACAGCACAGCAGTATGGAAAAAGACAACAATACACAGCAATTCTATAAACAAAAGCAGATGTGAGTACGAAAACAAACACACGAGACATGCAAAGAATAAGCAAATATACAAAGCAATAGAATGAATCAAATCAAATATATTCACAACCTTTTGATTTAAAACCACACTAATAAAGAGACTGCATACTTAGCACCTTTTCTCTGCACTAAAGCAGAGAGCCCTACTGTGAGAGGATGGAGAAATAAACTCCCATGCTTTCCCACCAAAACACAACACCAAACCAGACCCACGTACAGCACACCAGCTTACAGTGAAGTCCTTCTTTGGCCCGTGTTCTGCCCAAGCAGAGGCCAAATCCCCCATGCCGGTGCTGGGCCAGCAGAGCCCCTCTCCCTGTGTCAGTGTTGCCGACAGGCTGCGGTGGGGGAGACTGCGCTGCACTCGGATCAGCCGGGACTGACAGCTTGCAACTGGTTGCCATGCCACCAACACCCCCTCCCATTGCATCAGAGGTGGTGTGGAGGAGGATGACTAAAGACACAGTATGCTCCCTCTCTCTTTCACAGTCACTCTCAGGCTCTTTCTTTACCCCCTCATCTTCGCTAACCATTTTCTTCTCCTTTTACTCAGACGACCCCACCACTACGCCACTTTAATACATAGTACTCAGCATTATTGTGGAGTGCCTGAATGTAGGTGTTTGAGCAAGTGAGTAAGAGAGAAGAAGAAAACACAACATAAACACACCAACTGTGGAAATTAGACAGTCAGGAAGAAGACAGAAGTTGAGATTATATTTATATTATTTTAACTTACACTGCATGCAGTATCATCATCATCCCCCATGGAGTCATCCATGACCTGTACAACACATAAAACATATCATCTCTCTCTATCCCTTAAGGTCCTTGTATAATTGTACCCCTTAGCCACGCCCCTAGCCCTACTGTCATTTGTATACTATTTATGTGTACTTGTGTCCCCCCATCTACCTTCGTATTGATTTATTATTGTTAATAATAAAAAATAATAAAAAACTCAAAATTGAGGTATTTTTGGACACTGTCTAAATATGCTTCAGGGCCAATTGTTTAGTTGATTATAAAACATATAAATACAACTATTTATTAATAAGCCTAGTTTACACATTAGAACTTGTCCAATTAACATTGCATGTTCCTTGTAGTGAGTGAATTACCCAAAGGTCAGCCAGCCCAGCAGCTAGTGAGTGAGTAGCTAGGTGAAACAAAACACTAGGAACAAGAACACCTTCCTGATTGTGCTGCACCCCCTTTCCCCTCAGAACAGCCTCAATTCATCGGGCATGGACCACATGGTGTCGAAAGCGGTCCACAGGGATGCTGGCCCATGTTGACTCCAATGCTTCCCACAGTTGTGTCAAGTTTAGCTGGATGTCCTTTAGGTGGTGGACCATTCTTGATAGACAAGGGAAGCTGTTGAGCGTGAAAAACCCAGCAGCGTTGCAGTTCTTGACACACTCAAACCGATGTGCCTGGCATCTACTACCAGAACCCCATTCAAAGGCACGTAAATATTTTGTCTTGCATTCACCCTCTGAATGGCACACATACACAATTCATGTATCAATTGTCTCAAGGCTTAAAAACTCCTTATTTAACCCGTCGCCTCCCGTTCACCTACACTGGTTGAAGCCGATTTAACATCAGTGACATCAATAAGGGGTCGTAGCATTCACCTTGTCAGTCTCATAGAAAGAGCAGGTGTTCCTAATGTTTTGTGCACTCAAGTGTATATTGCGTTAAGTTTAACCCCACCACAGCTTCCTTCCGGCCACAAATGTCTGTTGTTACAATGTAGCAACCTGCACTTGAGAAAATTAGATAACTTAAGATCACAATGCTGTCCTTTTGTTAATAGTTTAAGTTTTAAAATCCGTTTGTGCGAAACCAAAACGAGGTTGCTGTCCCACAAACTCTAGGGAGGACGTCAACTCACAAGAGACCGCTGCAATCATTGACGACAAAATGACAGCTACGGTGGCCATAGGTCATTCATTTCCATGCCTATTTACCTCTGTTTCAGAATTGCCCAATGCCATTTTCTGCCAAGGGTCTGCTCCAAACTGTGCCAATGGCATCTTCGACAAGAGTTCAGTCGCGAGCTTCCAGTGACTTGAAGCTTTCAAGGGTTGAGATAAATACAAATATTTCTTGAGGTGGGGGGGGTCTCTGTTCAACGAGAAAAACAAAATCGTAAGAGGGTTTCAATGTAAACGCGACTGTAAGTATACACTACTTTTATCACTACTCCTAATGTTTTCTTGAAACTACATAGCTTACACTTTTTTCCACAACAAAATCTCTCACTTCCGTTCTCAATATGGCGCCGTGGCTGGGTGTACCTGTCTGTCAGAACAGACTGAGGAATGCGTCACCCTTATGCCATTGGTTGGCAGGAACAGGATACCGTCCTCAAGACAGGTAATAAGCAATAAACTAAAACGTATCAAATATGCCTTGAGGTGGCAAATGTCACCTAGGACTTATATTACAGTGGGGTCCTATTAGTCAAATAGCCATGTCATTGTGTAACATTTATTTTTATTTGACTAGGAAAGTCAGCTAAGAACAAATTCATATTTACTATGATGGCCTACCAAAAGGCCTCCTGTAGGGAAGGGGACTGGGATTCAAAATACAGGACAAAACACACATCATGACAAGAGATAACATTACATAAAGAGAGACCTAAGACAACAATATAGCATGGTAGCAACACAACATGGCAGCAGCACAAAACAGTGTACAAACATTATTGGGCAACATTGAGCCTCCCATCCATGCTATATATATATATATATATATATATATATAGTTTGGACACACCTATTCACTCATTCAAGGGTTTTTCTCTTTTTTTATGTAGAATAGTAGTGAAGACATCAAAACTATGAAATAACACATATGGAATCATGTAGTAACCAAAAAAGTGTTAAACAAAAACTAATTATATTTTAGATTATTCAAAGTAGCCACCCATTGATGACAACTTTGCACACTCTTGGCATTCTCTCAACCAGCTTCACCTGGAATGCTTTTCCAACAGTCTTGCAGGAGTTCCCACATATGCTGAGCACTTGTTGGCTGCTTTTCCTTCACTCTGCGGTCCAACTCATACCAAACCATCTCAATTGGGTTGAGGTCAGGTGATTGTGGAGGCCAGGTCATCTGATGTAGCACTCCATCACTCTCCTTCTGGGTCAAATAGCCCTTACACAGCCTGGAGGTGGGTTGGGTCATTGTCCTGTTGAAAAACAAATGATAGTCCCACTAAGCGCAAACCAGATGGGATGGCGTATAGCTGCAGAATGCTGTGGTAGTCATGCTGGTTAAGTGTGCCTTGAATTCTAAATAAATCACTGACAGTCTCACCAGCAAATCAACCCCACACCATCACACCTCCTCCTCCATGCTTCACGGTGGAAACCACACATGCGGAGATCATCCGTTCACCTACTCTGCGTCTCACAAGGACACAGCAGTTGGACTCATCAGACCAAAGGACAGATTGCCACCGGTCTAATGTCCATTGCTCGTGTTTCTTGGCCTAAGAAAGTATTTTCTTCTTCTTGGTGTCCTTTAGTAGTGGTTTCTTTGCAACAATTTGACCATAAAGGCCTGACTCACACAGTCTCCCCTGAACAGTTGATGTTGAGATGTGTCTGTTACTTGAACTCCGTGAAGCATTCATTTGGGCTGCAATTTCTGAGGCACTCTAATGAACTTATCCTCTGCAGCAGAGGTAACTCTGGATCTTCCTTTGCTGTGGCGGTCCTCATGAGAGCCAGTTTCGTCATAGTGCTTGATGGTTTTGACTGACCTTCATGCCTTAAAGTATTGCTGGACTGTCATTTCTCTTTGCTTATTTTAGCTGTTCTTGCCAAAATAATTGCTTCCTGTAGCACTAATTCCAAAAGGTTTCGGGACACTGTAAAGTGATGGACAATAAGAGCACCTCCTCCCAGCTGCCCACTGAACAGAGGATAGGAAACACTGTCACCACCGATAAATCTACGATAATCGATAATTTCAATAAGCATTTTTCTACGACTGGCCATGCTTTCCACCTGGATACCCCTACCCCGGCCAACATCTCAGCACCCCCTGCAGCAACTTACCCAAGCCCGCTTCTCCGTCACCCAAATCCAGACAGCTGATGTTTTGAAAGAGCTGCAAAATCTGGATCCCTACAAATCAGCTGGGCTAGACAATCTGGACCCTCTCTTTCTAAAATTATCCGCTGCCATTGTTGCAACCCCTATTACTAGCTTATTCAACCTCTCTTTCGTGTCGTCTGAGATCCCCAAAGATTGTAAAGCTGCCGCGGTCATCCCCTTCTTCAATGGGGGAGACACTCTAGACCCAAACTGTTATAGACCTATATCCATCCTGCACTGCCTTTCTAAAATCTTCGAAAGCAAAGTTAACAGATCACCGACCATTTCGAATCCCACCGTACCTTCTCCGCCATGCAATCCGGTTTCCGAGCTGGTCATGGGTGCACCTCAGCCACGCTTAAGGTCCTAAACGATATCATAACTGCCATCAATAAAAGATAGTACTGTGCAGCTGTATTCATCGACCTGGCCAAGGCTTTCGACTCTGTCAATCACCACATTCAAATCAAATCAAATTTATTTATATAGCCCTTCGTACATCAGCTGATATCTCAAAGTGCTGTATAGAAACCCAGCCTAAACCCCCAAACAGCAAGCAATGCAGGTGTTGAAGCACGTTGGCTTGAAAAAACTACCTAGAAAGGCCGAAACCTAGAGAGGAACCAGGCTATGAGGGGTGGCCAGTCCTCTTCTGGCTGTGCCGGGTGGAGATTATAACAGAACATGGCCAAGATGTTCAAATGTTCATAAATGACCAGCATGGTCAAATAATAGGTCTGGGACAGGTAGCACGTCCGGCAAACAGGTCAGGATTACATAGCCGCTGTCAGGACAGTTGAAACTGGAGCAGCAGCACGGCCAGGTGGACTGGGGACAGCAAGGAGTCATCATGCCAGGTAGTCCTGAGGCATGGTCCTAGGGCTCAGGTCCTCTGAGAGAGAGAGAGAGAATTAGAGAGAGCATACTTAAATTCACACAGGACACCGGATAAGACAGGAGAAGTACTCCAGATATAACAAACTGACCCTAGCCCCCGACAAACTACTGCAGCATAAATACTGGAGGCTGAGACAGGAGGGGTCAGGAGACACTGTGGCCCCATCCGATGATACCCCCGGACAGGGCCAAACAGGAAGGATATAACCCCACCCACTTTGCCAAAGCACAGCCCCCACACCAGGGATATCTTCAACCACTAACTTACCATCCTGAGACAAGGCCGAGTATAGCCCACAAAGATCTCTGCCACGGCACAACCCAAGGGGGGGGCGCCAACCCAGACAGGAAGATCACATCAGTGACTCAACCCACTCAAGTGATGCACCCCTCCTAGGAACGGCATGGAAGAGCACCAGTAAGCCAGTGTCTCAGCCCCTGCAACAGGGTTAGAGGCAGAGAATCCCAATGGAAAGAGGGGAACCGGCCAGGCAGGCAGCAAGGGCGGTTCGTTGCTCCAGAGCCTTTCCGTTCACCTTCACACTCCTGGGCCAGACTACACTCAATCATATGACCCACTGAAGAGATGAGTCTTCAGTAAAGACTTAAAGGTTGAGACCGAGTTTGCATCTCTCACATGGGTAGGCAGACCATTCCATAAAATTGGAGCTCTATAGGAGAATGCCCTGCCTCCAGCTGCTTAGAAATTCCAGGGACAATTAGGAGGCCTGCGTCTTGTGACCGTAGCATATGTGTAGGTATGTACGACATTCTTATCGGCAGACTCAATAGCCTTGGCGTCTCTAATGACTGCCTCGCATGGTTCACCAACTACTTCTCAGATCGAGTTCAGTGTGTCAAATCTTAGGGCCTGTTGTCTGGACCTCTGGCAGTCTCTATGGGGGTGCCACAGGGTTCAATTTTTGGGCCGACTTTTTTCGCTGTATATATCAATGATGTCGCTCTTGCTGCTGGTGATTGTCTGATCCACCTCTACGCAGATGGCACCATTCTGAATACATCTGGCCCCGCTTTGGACACTGTGCTAACAAACCTCCAAATGAGCTTCAACGCCATACAACACTCCTTCCGTGGCCTCCAACTGCTTTTAAATGCTAGTAAAACTAAGTGCATGCTCTTCAACCGATTGCTGCCCGCACCCTCCCGCCCGACTAGCATCACTACTCTGGACGGTTCTGACCTAGAATATGTGGACAACTACAAATACCTAGGTGTCTGGTTAGACTGTAAACTCTTCTTCCAGACTCACATGAAGCATCTCCAATCCAAAATTAAATCTAGAATCAGCTTCCTATTTCGCAGCAAAGCCTCTTTCACTCATGCTGCCGAACATACCCTCGTAAAACTGACTATCCTATTGATCCTTGACGATGTCATTTACAAAATAGCCTCCAACACTCTACTCAGCAAACTGGATGTAGTGTATCACAGTGCTATCCGTTTTGTCACCAAAGCCCCATATTCTACCCACCACTGCGACCTCTATGCTCTCGTTGGCTGGCCCTCACTACATATTTGTCGCCAAACCCACTGGCTCCGGGTCATCTAGAAGTCTTTGCTAGGTAAAGCCCCACCTTATCTCAGCTCACTGGTCCCCATAGCAACACCCATCCATCGCATGCTTCAGCAGGTATATTTCACTGGTCATCCCCAAAGCCAACACTTCTGCCTTTCCTTCCAGTTCTCTGCTGCCAATGACTGGAACGGATTGCCAAAATCACTGAAGCTGGAGTCTTATTTCTTCCTAACTTTAAGCATCAGCTGTCAGAGCAGCTTACCGAACACTGTACACAGCCAATCTGTAAATAGCACACCCAACTACCTCATCCCCATATTATTACTTACCCTCTTGCACCCCAGTATCTCCTTTTGCACATCTATCACTCCAGTGTTAATGCTAAATTGTAATTATTTCACCTCTATGGCCTATTTATTGCCCACCTCCCTACTCTTCTACATTTGCACACACTGTACATAGATATTTCTATTGTGTTGACTGTACGTTTGTGTGTAAATGTGTTTTTGTCACACAGTGCTTCGCTTTATATTGTTCAGGTTGAAGTTGAAAATGAGAACTTGTTTTCATCTGGCCTACCTGGTTAAATCAAGGTGAAAGGAAATAAAAGATGTACTTGGTATTTTACCAAATAGGGCTCTTTTGTATACCACCCCTACTTTATCAAACCCATTAAGGAAAGATATTCCAACGTTTTTTAAAGGCACACCTGTTAATTGAAATGCATTCCAGTTGACTACCTTGTGAAGCTGACTGGGGCAGCAGGTAGTCTAGTGGTTAGAGCGTTGGACTAGTAACCAAAATGTTGCAAGATCGAATCGCCGAGCTGTCGTTCTGCCCCTGAACAAGGCAGTTAACCCACTGTTCCTAGGCCATCATTGAAAATAAGAATTTGTTCTTAACTACTTGACTTTAGTTAAATAAAGGTAAAAAAAAAAAAATTAAATGGAGAGAATACCAAGAGTGTATAATGCTGTCAAGGCAAAGGGTGGCTACTGAGAAATCTCAAATATATTTAGGATTTAACACTTTTGATTAGTACATGATTCCATGTGTGTTATTTCAGTTGACGTCGTCACTATTATTCCACAATGCAATTTAAAAAAAATAGAAACCCTTGTATAGGTAGGTGTCAACTTTTGACTGGTACTTATATATATACACATATACACACACACACACACCTTATTAAATTTAACTATATACACACATACAGAATGTATCCCTTGCTCTTAAAGAAAAAATGCATATGCCATTTAGCAGACTTATCAAAAGCAACATGTATGCATGCAATTTTGTATGGGTGGTCCCAGCAGAAATCAAACCAACAATCACGCCATTTTAAGTGCTGTGCTCTACCAACAGCCAGGGGACCACATATTCCCACAAAGCCCAAAGCAAGTAAATTAGTTTAAGTTTATTTGTGTTGATAGACTATACAAAGACAATGATTGCGCACATACACATCCTGGGGGGGACCAGGACAGATCCATGTGTAGTGCCCCACTGTTTTGTAGTCTGACCATGATTCACTGTAACAGTTGACCACCAAGTCTCCCAAAAGAGGCATTTCCTATTCTTGCTTGAAGCAGTTATAGTTTGAGTACTGGTACAAAACACAGTCGGCAATAAATATGAGGCTGATTAGAAGAAAGCAAATATTTTAGGGAACTAGAGAGCATTATGATTTAGAAGGAGAGTGTCTACAAAAATGGTGTATGACTGACACAGTGTAGGCATGAAGTCAGCAGTATTAAATCCTCTCTCTGAAGCATCACAGCACAATGTACAGACTCAGCCTCTGTTCATGTGGATCTGCGGTGTTTGTGCTCGGCTACGAGTGTGACACAGCCTAGAGACATCTTCCAAACAAGATCCCACAGGCACAGGTTTGATTTGGCAAGATAAATCAAAAAAGTTAACATCCCAACATAAAGCTCTTTATTTAATGTTATATATTTGGATAGTTAATACTTATGCCAGTAATGTTAAGGACAATTGGTCCATGTGACCAGTCTCAGAACAACATTTGGAGTAGGATAATGAAAGGCTCTTCTTACTTCTCTGCTGTGTTTGAAGTGGCCTTTCAACAGAAAAGACAAGAGCCAATCGTGTGGCATGAGCACTGCAAGTAGCAATGACTCAGAGTTAGTCAATGAGGTATGACACCAGTCAGGCACTCTTTTTGGGTGCGGTGTTTGGATTAGGGCTCTGGCAGAGGGTCAATGGAAAATAAATGGGTGGCATAAGTTGTTCTTGGCACGGGATGAGGATGTGTGTGTGGTGGTGGGAGGGGGTAGGCAAAGAAGATTAGAGTCCATGAAGGCCATTGGCTGAGATGAGGAATGTGATGTGTGAAAAGATAAGTGCATTGATGGAGCATAGGGGAAGGGCATAGGAGACGGGGGGGGGGGACACAAGAGCCTTTAGCTGGTGGGCACAAGAGCCTTTAGCTGGTCGACGTCAGCTTGGTCCATGGGGTGGTGCCACGCACTTCAAAGGGCTGATCATTGGCGAAGATGTGGCTACACAGGTCATCCAGAGGGGGCTCGGGGTCTGTGGTGGCAAACTGTGCAGCATCTTCAATCTCCTTCCTCACCGCAATATCAATCTCCTGCACACATACGGGACAAGTGAAGTTTGGTCATTACATCCTCCAAGTCATGCTTCTATCAGCTGTAACTATTTACAATGCGTTCCAATCAGGCATTTTTCAAACTTAGTAGTCAAAGATCTGAATCGAATGGCTAGTATATCAGTGAATATTTGAGAATCACCTTGAGCTCCTCTATGCTCGCCATGTTGTTGCTGAGCATACGGTCCTTCAGCATGGAGATGGGGTCGCTCTTACTACGGACCTCCTGGATCTCCTCACGTGTGCGGTAGCTGAGGAAAGAGCGGGGTAGGGGTATGCAGTGTCACTATGGCAGCTAAGATAATGCAGAGAGATATATATATATATATATATAAAATGCGGCCATGTTCCTAAAAAAGGCCATGGCTGCGAATCTGTATGTAACCTCCCAGTTCTACCTCCCTCACAGTAACATATCACTGAAATCACTGAGCCTCATCTCCCTCACCAACTTTAAGCATCAGCTGTCAGAGCAGCTTACCGATCATTGCACCTGTACACAGCCCATCTGTAAACAGTCCACCCAACTACCTCATCCCATGTTATTTATTTATTTTTGCTCCTTAGCACCCCAGTATCTCTACTTGCACATTCATCTTCTGCACATCACTCTAGTGTTTAATTGCTAAATTGTAATTATTTCGCCACTATGGCCTATTTTCTTTACCTCCCTAATCTTAATACAGTTGCACACACCGTATACAGATTTTTATATTGTGTTTTTGACTACGTTTGTGTGTAACTGTTGTTTTTGTCACACTGATTTGTTTTCTTGGCCAGGTCGCCGTTGTAAATTAGAACTTGTTCTCAATTGGCCTACCTGGTTACATAAAGGTTAAATAAAAAAAACATACTATGCCAGACACTCAAATGTCCAGATGATCAAATACTTGACCATGTTTGCTAGATAGCTGGTCAGTCTGACTTATCTAAATCTTATCATGGCCAGATTACGTGGCCAGTGGGCTTGATCCCCAGGGGGCCCCAATTGATTTTGTTGAGTCACTCCGGCATCATATGAACACACATAAGACATGGCAAAATGTGTAGAATTGCAGTAAGTTAGCTTTAAAATGGCAAATCTCTCTCCACCAACAAGAGGGGTCTGAACAGATCCCACCATGTCGAACAAACAAATTGTCGACATTTATACATTTTAACCGACATTTCCCGTTTCCATTAGCCCTGTCGTGGTTGTTTTTATGCACCAGGTAAATCATCCACATTAAATGGTTGGATGGAAACTTGTTGTTTACTGATGGGAGTTCAAATAACTTCTCCAGAGAAAATAACAGCTGGGTAGGTAATAATCTACAACAGTAATCTACTAATCCAACAAGAATAGAGTATACAAAACATTAAGAACACCTGCTGTTCCCATTACAGACTGACCAGGTGAAAGAAATGATCCCTTATTGATGTCACCTGACTAATCCACTTCAGTCAGTGGAAATACACTTCATGTCAAACCTGAAGGGGAGGAGACCGGTTAAAGAAGGATTTTTAAGCCTCAAGACAACTGGGACATGGACGGTGTATGTGTGCCATTCAGAGAGTGAACGGGCAAGTCTAAATATAAGTGCCTTTGAACGGGGTATGGTAGCAAGTGCCAGGCGCACCAGTTTGTGTTAAGAACTGCAATGCTGCTGGGTTTTTCACACTCAACAGTTTCCCGTGTGTATACAGAATGGTCCACCACCCAAAGGACATCCAGCCAACTTGGCACTGTGGGAAGCACTTGAGTCATTGGTATACTCAGTGTAGCTGTGAACTTTTACCTGACGCCAGGATCGCTCATGCTGTGTCCATGGTAACGGTAGGTCTGGAGCTCCATGAGGATAGGGCCCTGAACACAGATGGAGCAGAGAAACAGACTTAAACACACAAACCTGTACACAGTACACACAGACAAAATTAACAACCCTACATACTGTAAGTTTGATGCTCACCTTTCCAGATCGGCAGTGATCAGCTGCAAACTTGGTGGCCTCTCTAACACACAGGACATCCATCCCATCCACCTGGATACAGATACATTGCGTGAGTTTAAGAATGACATTTTTTTATGTTGTACAGAAGCGTGAATGTATTAGATAGCGGTCTACCCTGAGGCCAGGAATGTAGTCTCCTCTCTTGTAGTATTCGGTGCTGGCAGAAGAGCGCTCTACTGATGTGCCCATGCCATATTGGTTGTTCTCACAGATGAAGATGATGGGCAACTTCCAAAGAGACGACATGTTATAGGTCTCAAATATCTGACCCTGTGGATTAATACAAATTCAGTCAACAGTTGGGCTCAAATAGAAACTTGAAATGATTGTCCTTCATATGTTTCAAGAAGCATGTCAAACCTGGTTGGCTGCACCATCACCATAGAGACTGACACACAGCTGGTCATTGCCCAGGTACTTACAGGCCAGGGCTACACCGGCTCCCAGCGGTACCTGAGGGGAGATTAGGCAGGTGCTATATTTGAGAAGGAGAACCCACCATCTTTGAATGGGATATACAGCTTAGACAAATTAGGTTTAAAAAGGAAATCAAAAAGGGATTCTTTCAAATCTAAGATGAATGAATAACGCTAGGCCTTTGAATTACCTGAGCTCCCACAATGCCATTGCCTCCGTAGAAGTTTTTAGTGTACATGTGCATAGAGCCTCCTTTTCCCTTAGCAATGCCTCCTCTACGACCTTAGAGACAGCAAGGGAAGAAAATAGGAAATGAGGGAAGAAAACAATGAGTGAAAGAGGTGTTTGAATGGTTTAGAAGACAAAATCAGAGGTGCAAAGTACAATGATTAGCTCTTGGTGCTAAGCGATTATTTATTTAACTAGGCAAGTCAGTTAAGAACAAATTCTTATTTACAATGAAAGCCTACCAACGGCCAAACCCAGATGACGCTTGGTCAATTGTGCGCCGCACTATGGGACTCCCAAGCATGGGTGGATGTGATTCAGCCTGTAATCGAACCAGGGACTGTAGTGACATCTCTTGCACTGAGATGCAGTGCCTTAGACCGACGCACCACTCGGGAGCCCAAATGTTAGTTTTTTGGGGGGGGTTATTAAACAAATAATTGACCGACAGTTTCAATTACTTTAATTCCATTTAGTTATTGGGGGTGAGCCCAATGTTCTGTTTCTCTAGAGAGAAATCAAATCAGTCACGAGAGAAATTAAGTAAAGAACTAAATGGGACGCTGGGCTGAAGGGAGTAGTAGTTTTTATGAAGCAAATATTCAACCTAGTTCAGCACAGAACCGTGGTAATTAAAGACACTGACCATAATCCATTGAGCCTGTTCTTTTCCGACACAGATTGATACACTTTTACTATGTTAGATTAGATACACACAGATAGCATACACCACTGCATGAGAGTGTAATGTACACAACGAGAGAGGGATAGAACGTTTTAAAGTATGCCTTATCTACTTTGAAGAACTAGTAAAATTATTTAAATCAGAAAACATACTTAGGGAAGGCTAGCAGAGCTAAATAGGATGACCAAAGACAGCACAGTATGGGGAGAACAGTCTGGCTGGCTGCTACTGTCTGAGCAGATGAGATGACTAAGGAATGAAAAATTATATATAGTCATAAAACTAAGTAATATACACAACTGAAATATTTTATTATGTAATAGTAATTTCCTCCTCCCCCTATATGGACCTGACAAAGACAATGGAATGTTTTTGCAATTGAATGTTCATCATTTCTAGCTTTGGCATTTCCATTTTAAAAAATAAAATTTAAAAATAATTTGCTAATCACAGTTTAATAATGCATTTAATGTAAATGTTTGAAATATATATATATATATATAGTAATTGCTGGACTATTAAGCGCACCTGAATATAAACCGCACCCACTGAATTATTAAAAAAATATGTATTTTGTACATAAATAAGCCGCACGTGCCTACCGGTACATTGAAACAAATGAACTTTATACAGCCTTTAAACGAAACACGGCTTGTAACAAAAATAAATAGGCTTTAACGAAACACGGCTTGTAACAAAAATTAAAACAGCCTACCAAGAAAGTCATTGGTCACCATCTTCCTCCTCCTGTGCACTGAAACCACTTTAGTCATCTCCTTCGGTGTCGGAGTTGAATAGCCTCAGAATTGCTTCATCCGATGTTGGATCGTTTTCATTGTCGCTCTCGTCACTTTCATCCGGAGGCAAATACCCCGCTGAGCTCATGCTGCCCCTTCAACACGCAGCAGTCCAGCCTTTCGAAACCCGTTGATGATAGTGGATTTTTTGACAATGCTCCACGCTGTCAGGACCCACTGGCAGACTTGACCATAAGATGCTCTTCGTCTGCGGCCCGTTTTAGTGAAGGATTTATCCCCACTTGTCATCCAAGCCTCCCACTGAACAAGGAACGCCACCTTAAATGCACGATTTACACTTTGGGCCATCTGCTTTTCTTCCCTCTGAAAGCTTTTGTTGTCTTTTTGCACTGAGTCAGTTCCTCACGCTGCTGTTTCCAACGTCTTATCATCGACTCATTAAGGCCAAGCTCCCACATGCAGCAGCTCTATTTCCTTTTCCAACAGCCAGATTTATCGCCTTCAACTTGAAAGCTGCATCATATGTATTTCTCCTCGTCTTTGCCATGATGAGGGTGACAAAATTACTACCGTAATCAGAATGATGGGAAGTTTGAGCGCGCTCGATTTCCGTCACATTATGTGACGGTGCTCAGTTTTTTGGCGGCATGAATCTTGTGAAAGCGGGAAAAAATCCATAAATTAGCCACGTCGTTGTATAAACCGCGAGGTTCAAAGTGTGGGAATAAAGTAGCGGCTTATAGTCCGGAAATTACGGTATATAAAATGAAACCCGTTACTCCCTAATAAATCAAACAGACCTCAAAAAGCAGTACTTGTTCAGCACTATTAGTTATCTATTGGACTGAGTCAAGTCCACTCACCAGTGAGCTCAGCCATGATCTCCCTGACGGTCCCGCCCCTGGTGAGGGTGTAGCCATGGGCACGATATGCAGTAATCAGGTGATCTGACAGGGTGATACCCCCCTCAATGCCAACCGCACAGGCTTCCTATCATAGAATAACAAACAGAATCTGAGCGTTTATATTTGAATAAAGTGCGTCTGAGTGTTCATGCGAGACTGTACGTTTGCTTATACAATACATGAGTGATTGTGTGCACTCTAACCTGGCCATCATACAGGTGACAAAAGCCTCTGATGATCTTCTGCTTGTACAGCTGATCTGCCTTCAGCTCCATGCGTCGTATTGTCTGCATGGTGCGGTAGTACTTCAGCCCCTCCTCCCGGGTCAGAGTGGCCGTCAGGGGTGGGCCTTCCTCCAGACGATGAAGGTCAACTTTCTGTAGGAGGGAGCACACAATGAGATCAAGGCGAAAAGTGAGTACCAATCAGCTAAAAAAAAAAAGTTTTATTTGTCTTACCTTTATGTCAAAGGTGGCCTCAGGAGTGAAATCAGCATATGAACGTGACGACGCCACCATGCTGGCAGCCTAAAATAAGAGGACATTGAGAGGTTTCACTCCACGTGTACGGTACCTTCTACCAGACATCACAAATATACTTCGCAAGACCTGCAGTTGGGCAAGTCAGGAGGACAGACCCAAACAGTGAGAAAGGGTGGAGTGAACAACCTTAAGACAAAACATAGCTAACTTCCAGTGGTTGAGCCACACACCACAACTAGTGTGGATAAACACTCCATTGTCACCGAGATCGCCAGTGAAAAGTCAGTCTCAAACACTGAACCAATCAACTAACAAGAATGCCTCGTTGGCTGAAAACCGACATATCCAGAACACTGTATTCACCCTGGAAAAATCTCATGTGTGTTCAAATGTGAATGTTTAATGGAGAAAGAGGGGTGAGCAGGTTCGCACAGCCAGTCAATTCAAGCACTCTAGGGAAACAGTGATCACCACTCCATGTGCTTAGCCTTAGTGTGAGAAAACAGGTGGATCACTGCACCTGTGCATAAGGACATGCAGTGTACTGTAAAAGCATGAGTAGTGGTGAGGGGAGGAGTGTAAGAGACAGGGGGGCTGCCAGTACTCACAGCAAGCTGTGGCTCTGGTAAAGGAGCGTCTTCAGTCAAGCTGAGGGGGATCTCAGGGCGTGAAAGCAACATTATGTCTGTATTCTGTCTCCTCTCTGCCAGCTGAGGCTCAGATATGGAAGTGTTGCTGTTTGTATTGATGTCAGGTTCGGGTGGGTTTAATTCCTGAGTCGGTTGGTCTGTGTTTAGAGGTTGTTCTGGTGATGATAGTTCTAGCGTTAGTTGGTCAAAGTCCATTTCTGCTTGTGTTGAAGAGTGGGCTATGATAGGTGCATCAGAGGTTATTGGAGGCTCTGGTAAAGTCGATTCTGATACTTGAGAGGCCATCGCAGCTGACAGTTCAGATGAGTTTGATTCTGGAATAAATGGGTTTGTACTCACGAAGGGTTCGGATAAAGTTAATTCTGAAACAGTCGTGGCGGTATCTGCCTTGAAGGGTTCTGCTTCTGAAACAGTCAGGCCAGTTGCTAAGAGTTCTGGTGAGTTTAGATTTGGTTGCTCTGATACGGATAACTCTGAGACTGACGGGTCCGTATTGATCACATGGTGTGCTGCCAGCAGTCTGCTGGCAATTGTACGTTCTGTGGTCAGTACAGCACTGGGGTCTATTTCAGTAAATGTTTGATCAGTCTTTGGTCTTTTGAAATTGTCTGCTAGAAGACTGTGTGAGATGGAGTATAAATCTGTGTCTGGCTTGTAGGGTCGTAGTGCTGGATCAGGTGGAGAGGTTGTGTCAGCATACTGTCCCTGGACTGCCAGCAGCTGCAAAACAGCCCTGCGCATGGAGGACTGGGGAGAGAAGAGCCAGGCAGATAAGTCACTGCAGAGTCAACAACCACTGAGAGGTTTGAAAGCAGCAGCAGTTAACTCCTCCAGCTCAAACATCTAAAGGTATTTTGGTTGTTCTGAAGGTGTTGATCCAGTTCAATACTAAAAAAAAGCTATTCTCAACAAAGTGCATCAGAGTTCTTTGTTTCATCAGGAATACGATAGTGTTATTCCACATAACTACCGCACCAATTAAAGCCCTTTAAAAAGAAATAGGCTAGTTCTACACCACATTCTCTGCACTAAACTTACAAACCAAACTACTTTCCATCACAACATAAAACAGTACCTACCAATCAGACCACATTTGGCTTAGCCAAATAGCGCAAAGCATCTGCGCTAGCCTGTTGGCTCTGACACCACTAGCCAATGTGAAATAAGTAGGTCTAGCTAGAAGCTATATGAGATAGGTCGGTGTGCATGTGAAAATGAATAGCTCAATATTCAAAAATCAACAAGGTGAGGGATAAGAATATAGTAAAGCATGATTTCTTAAAGAGAAAATTAAATACTGTTTTTCTAGTGGCGGGTTGGGTAAATACAATGTTGAAGGATGCTGGAAAGGGACAAAAGTAATCATTGAGTTTAGGTATGGCACATACCATGTGAAAGGGAAATAAATAATTTGGATTAAAGCTGGAGTGCAAAACAGGCAGTCAGGCATCACAGGGATTGTATCACTCTTACTTGAGTTAAACCACATCTTACCTCTGACACAACCTGGGCTCCCTATAAGGCAGCCATTAGGAGAGAGAACCAAAGGGGAAAATTGAGATAATGGAAAAAGATCAATTAGAGCATCACGAGATTATCAGACATGAAGACTAAATTTCCAACAATTATGTGCCACATCAAATGTTTGACTTGTGTTATCCATGGTGGCCAAGCCAGCCAATCACACATGTTTAGTTCCCTGTGATTACCTTCACAACACTGATCCTCTCATCATACTGGCACTTCCGTCAGAAGCTTTTTCACATCATTAAGACCTTACCATTGGGTATCTTGATTAATAGCTGACATTGTGGCACAGAAACAAAAACAACCAATGATGTGATATGAGGAGGCGCTCTCGCATCTAACGTTATTAGACTGCCTTTGAGGATGCTGCTGGAGGGAAGGCTTGTTAAAGGTCAAATCTTTTGACACATTAACAGCTAGGTAAACGATTGGCTAGTTAGCAAACTATATAAAAGTACCGGTAACGTAGGCCTTTAATATGATTCGCTAGGATGGATCTTAGCTAGCAGGTTAATGTAACTACAGCTAGGCAACAGTCCTGTGTATCTAAAGCCAGGCAAGCTAACGTTACCCCGGTACGCGTACGAATTGGGGCCTTGCTGTCGAGCAAGGTCAGGACTGCAGCTGGTCTTGTTTAAGAAAAAGGCTTGCGGCCCTTTGTATCCTTATACTAAGGTACTACACAAAAACAATACTTACATGTCTGCTTGCCCTACCCCTCAGTACGTTGGAGATTATAGTCAGCATCTTTTGCATACTATCGTGCTGCCACCGACCTGCGGTCTCAGAACGTTTCTCCCCTCCTTTCTGCTGCCTGTCTTCTTCGATGAGGTTAAACGGCGATGGCATCCAATAAATGTTGCATTACCGCCACCTACTAGACTGGAGTATAACTCCCTTATACTTTGCTGGGGAAAAATCTTCTAACTTTGGTCATTTGAATATGCTGTGTAGTGTTAGGGCGAAACCCAAAACGTGCACCAGTTGGGGTCCCGAGGAAACGCTGGGTTACATGCTGACCAGACCAGACACGTCGCGTGCGCCGCAAAATAAATGTAGAAACCCATGTTATTCAATTATTGCACCCACACTGCTCGCGCACGCCAACGAGCATCTGCTACACCAAGGGATAAAATATAATTCATTTCTATTTCTGACGCAGATCGCGCTTCAAGTCCTGCCTCTCCCATCTCCTCATTGGTTTATAGAAGCAGGTACCGGTGTGCCATCTCCTCATTGATTATACCCACGTGGGTGATTTGAAAGACAAGCTGTTTTGCCGGTAGTCGTGGTAATACAATGAACGTTTAGATGCGATCACCATATAAATTAAACGATGAAAAAGGCTGGAAGGAGGAGAGGTGACTAGAAACGATTCGGTTGGCTGTTGTATGTGTGGATTAATTGTCGGAGTAGAGGTCCTTGTGCATTTCAGGTAAAATAACAACTCAATGTTTATATCCCAGGACAAATTAGCTAGCAACAGCAAGCTATCTAAATAGGACAAATTAACGTTAGCTAGTAAGTGCAAGCAAACTAGCTAAATTACCATACATGTTTAATGCTTTTCGACCTGTCCCCAAATTAATGTAATTGGTTCAGAGTTTGTTTTGATATTTTTACCTGCGTGTCGTGATCGCGTTTGGTGTGGTGGGGCAAAAGAAATGTATGCACGATAGCGCAGGTTAGGGTTTACTGCAGGGACGTCCCACGGTTTCAAGATAACGCCGACCCTTATAAATGCATGTTTAGAGATAGGACAAGCGCATAGGCCGGGGTAGCTAATAGCTAGGTAAAAATAAAGCAGATTTCCTCTTCAATCATTAGATTGCAAAAGGAATGACTGCATACGAAGCAAGTACTTATAAATAGTCATGAAAAAAGGACGATACATAAACTGGTTTAGACTGTTTAAACAAGGACCTTCAGATGATTAAATTGGATAAGTAAGTGTATTTCAAATACTGACAATACATCCTTCACATCCCTCTTAAGCATGAGTAACACAATATACATTTTATTGTAGGGACTCTTTACAATTATAATAATATATCCCATTTAACAGACACTTTTTCCCAAATGCAACATTTTACATGGTTTTTTTACGTATGGGTGGCCCCAGCGAGAATCGAACCCACATCCCTTGGCTTTGTAAGCGCCATGCTCTACCGACTGAGCCACAACAAAATAGGAGTTATTTTAATGCTGTCATCGCATTGTTTTTACGTAGTTTTCTATAGCCAAATCAATCCTTATCACACACTAGAGAAAGGGCAAGTACCCCTGGAAAGGGTTCAATCGAGGTCAAAACTACGTGTGCACATGAAATAAGAGCACCCCCTGCATGCATTTCTAGTTCTTGGAGAGAAAGATGGCGGAAACAGATGTTCTGTTTGAAACCAACGGCGCATCAGGTAAAGATGAGAGAGCACAGAGAGTCCTAATGAGTGTGTTACAGTGGCAAAAAAGAAAGAAAACAAGAGAAGTAAAGTTGTGGGGAAATCCAAGCCTACTCTAGACTAGTTTTATTTGTCAAAGTTAGGGTTTTTGATCAATGCTACCTGTGGTATCCATTTGACGTCTCAAGGAAAATCTGGGATGCGTTGTGGAGGATAATGTGTTGTGGATGAGAGTCACAAGTGGTCTTAAACTTTATGTGTATGTGTGTCTGCGGAGCAGAAAAAGCATGCTTTGCACCTCAAAAACACAATAGGGGTGGAATGTTTCATGTATGGAATTTTTAATCAGGGCGCCTATTCAGGGGGTTATCTCTGGGGTGGCGCATGAAGTGAATGCAGATTATATACCTGAGGAAGTAGGTGAAGTGATTGGTTCACGTCTATTGACCAGTACGGTAGATCGAGTAACGAAATTCACTTCATTCATGCCATTGTTCTTTGATGAAGAGTCTCTCCCTTCTCATGTAAAGTTAGGATTTATGAGATACTCTGTAAGAGTTTTTGTACACAAGCCCCCTTCAGTGTCATTAATGCAAAAAAAATGGCCATTTGTCAAGTGTATGCAGATGGGAAGAATGTCGTACGCCAGCTGAGGTTATATGCTGAAATTTTGGTGGCGAACATGTGCCCAGATCGCTCTGTTAGGGTGAATGAGACCGAGATGGCAAGAATAAGGGCGGTCCAGCATGGCTAGCTGGAGTCGCTGAGAAGAGCAGAAGGAGTGGGTGAATGTTCTCTTTCAATTATTCATTTTGACATTTCACTGGAATCTCCTAAGTAGCTCGAAGAAAAAATCATCACAGGAGCCTGCTGAGGGGAGAATGACTCGTAAGAAATGGACGGAGCGGCTCAAATGGAATCCCCATCCAACCTGACAGAGCTTGCTTGAAAGGATCTGCAGAGAAGAATGATGTAGCGTCATACCCAAGAAGACTCGAGGCTGTAATTGTTGCCAAAGGTGCTTCAACAAAGTACTGAGTAAAGGGTCTGAATACTTATGTAATATTTAATTTTTATGAATCAGCAAACATTTCTAAACTGTTTTTGCTTTGTCATAATGGGGTATTGTGTATAGATTGACGGGGGAAAAAACGATTTCATCAATTTTAGAATATGGCTGTAACGTAACAAAATGTGGAAAAAGTCACGGGGTCTGAATACTTTCTGAATGCACTGTACATGACTAACAGGGGTGGTGAGGGTTTTGCTTTATGCAGGTTTGTCTTGTAGGCCTATGCAACTTTAATTAAAAATGTAACTCAGTCTGTCATCATTATTGTGTTGTTTGATTACATTCAGGTAGGCTAATAATTTGTGATTGAAAAGGCCAAAGTAGCCTAGCCAGCCCAAGTTTAAATATAAACAAAATGTGGTAAAATTCACATTTTCAGAAAATATATTGTATGTATTTATAGCCCATTTAGATAAATAAATGGGCTATAAATACATGACATTATCACTTCGTTTACGCTGCCCTGGGTGACGGGGCGCATTGGCTGTAATGCACCTGCTGTTGAAATCCGTAGCCTACACTTGATCGCACTGAAAAATCATCTAGTTTTCATCCCAAACAGCATGGCAAATAGATATTGTTTAGGTGTGGGCTGTTGCAACATTTCTGTTAAGAATTTTAGCTTGTGTTTGTCGGGGTTGAGCTGTTATCAAGCTTGCTAAATATCTGAGAAACGTGGAGAGAGCGCTTTGCTAGATGTGTCTTATGCTGTCCCGCACGACCTGTGATTTCCATGACTGATTGGTCAAGACACGCAGTACTCCAATATGAAGGACAGAACTTGTGCACGAGTTGTCAAATCATTAAGCAAATACGTTAAACAAACGGTACTTTCCTCCAATTTGTAACGCTTTTCCATAATTATTTTCATTAAACTCCACCATAGTTCTGTAAAGTACTTAGGTAAAAGTACTTTGAAGTACTACTTATGTCGTTTTGGGGGGTATCTGTACTTTACTATTTATAATTGACAACTTTTCATTTTACTTCACGACATCCCTAAAGAAAATAAATGTACTTATACTCCATACATTTTCCCTGAGAGCCAAATGTACTCTTTACATTTTGAATGCTTAGCAGGACAGGAAAATGGTCCAATTCGTGTACTTATCAAGACAACATCACTGGTCAACCCTACTGCCTCTGATCTGGCAGACTTGTAGCACACATGCTTTGTTTGTTAATTATGTCTGAGTGTTGGAGTGTGCCCCTGGCTATCCATACATAAAAAAAAAACAAGAAAATGTCTTTTTTTTAATGATTCATACTTTTAATACTTTATATTTTTTACATTTACTATTGATACTTAAGTATATTTAAAATCAAATACTTTTAGACTTTTACTCAAGTAGCATTTTACTGGGTTACTTTCAACTTTTACTTGAGACATTTTCTATTAAGGTATCTTTACTCCTACTCAAGTATGACGATTGGGTACTTTTTCCACCACTGCTCAATCTAAGTGGTGGGGGCGCTGCAGGCAGTGGGGTTAACAAACATGCATAACGTAAAACTGCAAAATGTTATCTCAGTCTCATGGCAAAAATGTGTAAAATAGCATGAGATTAGCTATCCAACTGTACATTTTTCTCTGCTCCATGGCAATAGAGCCCCACAGTGGAGGTGTCTTTCATGTAGGTTTATCCTGGCGTAACATTTTGATAACCATGTAAATCTCTCTCGGACAAGGTTTTAGCAATATATTAGTCTCTATTTACTATCATATTCGAGAATGCTAATTAGCATCAAAGTAGACATGACAAATTACAAATCACTGCAAGCTCCTATACGTCATCCCCAGCTGACTGTCACCCTGATCAATTCCACCTGTCCTCGTTATTGTCTCCACCCCATACAGGTGTCGCTTTTTCCCGCCAGTGTATTTATCCCTGTGTTTCCTGTCTCTCTGTGCCTTGTTCATCTTGTATGCCCAAGCCTACCAGCGGTTTTCTTAGTCATCCTGGTTTTGACCCTTGCCTGTTCTGGACTCTGTACCTGCCTTTTATTTTTTTATCTGGTATTTTACCAGGTAAGTTGACTGAGAACACGTTCTCATTTGCAGCAACGACCTGGGGAATAGTTACAGGGGAGAGGAGGGGGATTAATGAGCCAATTGTAAACTGCCTGCCCTGACCTTGAGCCTGTCTACCACTCTGTACCCTGGTCTGGTTAATGACCTTTTGCCTGTCCATGACCATTCTCTTGCCTATTCCCTTTGGATTTATTAAACCTCTTAAACTCCAATCATCTGCCTCCAGTATCTGCATTTGGATCTTGCCTCGTGTCATGATAGCTGATACCTTTGCTAACAGGTATTGTGTCAATTAACTTGCACAAGAAAGAAATATAACCAATTTTATGAATTACTACATTTAGTTAACATTAGCTAGTTAATCCAGAGATGCTTACCTTTTGCCTTGATTCGGCAGTCTCGTCCAGCTCATGGCATTTGTAGTTATAAAGCAATAGTCACAATAGCAGCTAATTAGCATTTCATTTGTTGGGGGTAAATACAGGCAACTATATTGCTTAGTCAACTTGTCCTAGAGAGATTTACATCGTTATTAAAACGTAACGCCATGGCACAGCCCTTTAAGTGTTTCCATAATCCCCAATGGGGCATTTTCTGTTCAACGCTCTACAACAAGGCTTTCTTAGTGTCCAACAAGCTTTCTCTGCCCTTAACCTTGTTTTGAACACCTCCAAAACAAAGGTCATGTGGTTTGGTAAGAATGCCCCTCTCCCCACAGGTGTGATTACTACCTCTGAGGGTTTAGAGCTTGAGGTAGTCACCTCATACAAGTACTTGGGAGTATGACTAGACGGTGCACTGTCCTTTTCTCAGCACATCAAAGCTGCAGGCTAAAGTTAAATCTAAATCTAGACTTGGTTTCCTCTATTGTAATCGCTCCTCTTTCACCCCAGCTGCTAGTGACTGGAACGAGCTGCAACAAACAACCTGGACAGTTTTATCTCAATCTCTTCATTCAGACTCAATCATGGACACTCGTACTGACAGTTGTGGCTGTTTTGCATAATGTATTGTTGTCTCTACCTTCTTGCCCTTTGTGCTGTTGTCTGTGGCCAATGTTTTTAACCTGTGCTGCTGCCATCTTGTGTTGCTCCCATATCATGCTGTTGTCTTAGGCCCCTCTTTATGTAGTGTTCTCTCTTTTCGTGATGTGTGTGTTTTGTTCTATTTTTAATCCCCCGTCCCCGCAGGAGACCTTTTGGTAGGCAGTCATTGTAAATAAGAATATGTTCATAACTGACTTGCCTGGTTAAATATAAAGTGGATTGGAACCATTTCCCAGTTTGACTGCTAGGTTTTATGGGTATTATGACTCTGTGGTACTCTGTGTAGAATTTATTGGAGGCTCGATCTAATTCTCAAGTCTTAAAAATGCTGCATAACTACTTCTCGTCTTTGCCTGCCCTTGAACGGTCTAAGTATTTCGAAACGTTTGTTGGCTTGCCTGTATACTTTCAACTTGCCGGAGACCAGTTGTGAAGACAATCCTGCCAAAGTAGCCCATGGCGATATCTACACCTACTTTGTGTAATCTCCAGGTTTACACAGGCAATACATATAGCTAGTTAGATACAAACAAGTGTTAGCTAGCAATTTACTGTGAATGAAGTGCTTCGAACACACAGATGTATCGAGTAACAGATTTCCATTATCTTTGCATTATAGCCTGAAACCATGAATTTCGTCGAACCTGGACCTTGGGAAGTTGATGAAATGTAATTTAGCGGTCTTTTCTTTGACTATTATTCAAACAAAACGGTACACACCAGCTTTTCAGCATCTTAGCTATAAAAGAGTTAGATAACGTTAGCTAGCTGAAGAAAGTCCATTGGAACCGTTAATTTGGCTGATGGTGACATACATTCCATGTGGCAGTCTGTTCATGATAACATTTTTACTTTTAGAATCAGTGTTTTTAGATATGATGTAGTTTGATTAAGATGACATGGAAGTATGTTAAACAACCAACCAAGCATATTCAAAATGTTTTATAGAATGATAGAAGAAGAAAAAAATACAGCCATTGTCGGGTTATGAGTAGGCAAAATAAAGTTGGCAATTTAACATGTGAGTCCAGGGAATACCCTACTCGGGAGCATGGTCACATTTAGCCACACCTCACCATGTGTATCTATGTGTTTGATTCCATTCCAGCCATTACCTGGAGCCTGTCCTCCCCAATTAAGGTGCCACCAACCTTCTCTCAGCCTCATGGCAAAATGTGTAGAATAGCCTGAGATTAGCTATAAAACAGCCCCATGTTACAATTGTACACATTTTGCCAAGTTAGCTGTTTTGAGGAAGGGTTAAGTGCCTTGATCGACCTATTTTTCACCTAGTCAACTCGGGGATTCAAACCAGCAACATTTCAGTTACTGGACCAATGCTCTTAACCACTAGGATACGCGGCCGCCCTTCTACACGCTTACTGTATGGAAATAAAAAAACAGATTCTCTGGATCTGAGGTGTTATGCTTCTTGCAGGACCTTTTGGACAGAGGGAAGTTTTTCTCTGATGTTAAGGTCTATCTCTATGTTAAATAGGCTTCCACAAGAACAAGGTGGGAAATCACCTCCTGTTATGTTGTTTCATGAAGGGGGCATGTCCAATGATGTGTAGGAACCGAGGATGACTGACAGGGGTCGCTGTATTGAAGTCACCATGCAGCCATCTTGGTAGGTTTTGGAAGATATAGAAATGCATTTATTCATGTCTATATTAGCTTTTGACACTATTATATTATAGACACCTTAATGCACACTTTATATTAAACATACAAACAATAAATGAAAAAATATATTTAAAAAATTTCCTTAAAGTATTTTTTTAGTGCTAATGTTACTGTCCCCACCACAACAAAAAAATACTTAAATACATGGAATTAATTCCTATGGAGGACTGCTCCTACTGGGGAGTGCCAATATGGCCGACCAGTGGCTTCAAAGCCTCTCGATGGCCAATAGCGCAAGCAATCCAGGGTTTATATACATAATTCGGCACATCCCGTACGTCCAGTTCCCAAGCCCTTAGCCCCATCATGGGATTAGTCTATTGTGCTTGAGGCTATTTCACAGCAGCCTTTTGAGCCGCTGGAACTATGGAGATGAAATATCTCTCCTTTAAGACAACTTTACTGCAAAAGGAGTGAATGAGCTGCATGTACTGTCAGTCATCATTCGTGCCTGCAGTTTGACCATGGCTTTTCCAAGTTCACCTTGTTGCCCATGTAACAGGTTTGCTTCCTTCCCTCTCTTCGTTCCTACCTGGGCTCGAACCAGGGACCCTCTTCACACATTGAGAACAGTCACCCTCAAAGCAACGTAACCTATTGCTCCACAAAAGCCATGGCCATTGCAGAGCCACAACTACTTCAAGATCTCAGAGTGAGTGACATCACCAATTGAAACGCTATTAGCGCACACCCCGGTTACACTCACCCCCCTTTTACACAGCAACCAGTGATCTGGGTCAGCAGCATCAATGAACAGATTTGCTTCCGTCCCTCTCCCCTACCTGGGCTCAAACCAGGGACCCTCTGCACACATCAACAACAGTCACCCTCGAAGCATCGTTACCTATCGCTCCACAAAGGACGCGGCCCTTGCAGTGCAAGGGAAACAACTACTTCAAGGTCTCAAAGCGAGTGACATCACCGATTTCAAATGCTATTAGCGCGCACCCTGCTAACTAGCTATCCATTTCACACCGGTTACACCCAATTAGCCCATGAGTCGGTCATCGTCACATGATGAGGAAGCCATGCAAACTTCAAACCCAGTGTCTGCCCGCAGCCTAAGGGGTGAATATCATCTTGGTCTAACGGTCTAAGACGTTGGTTGCTCTGGGTTCATGCCCCGTGTCATACAGTGCTGCCCAATGTGGGGTGGTCTCTCATGAGTGAAAAGGTCAAAGGGGGGTGAATGTAGTGGTTATGGTCACGTGATGAGGTAGCCCTGCCCGTGAACTTCAAAACAAGTGTCTACCCAAGGGGGGAATTTCCTCTTGGTCTAAAGGTCTAAGACATTGGTTGCTCCTGTGGAAGCTCTGAGTCCTGTATGTTATGCCCAATCCCGCCATTATGCCCGAGGTTAGCGCAATTACAATTGTCTGGCCTTGGAGCTTGTGGCTTTCCACCCGCCACCTTTCTTTTCGATTGAAGAGGAGCAGCTACACCGTTTTGTCCAGTATGTGTGTTGCACATATACTTGGATAGGAAGAGGGTGACCAACTCTTTATGTCCTTGGTGCCTCCCTGCAAGGGGAGCCCCCTCTCTTGTTAACTGTTGTCTCATTGGATTGTGGAAGCAATTGTATTGGCCTATAATAACGAGGGGTTACAGCCTCCGGAGGTCCTAAGGGCTCACTCCACCAGAGGTATGGCTACCTCTTGGGCTCTGTTCAAGGGACTCTCCTTGCAGGTGATTTGCAGTGCAGCTTGTTGGGCATTCCTCATACTTTTATGAGGTTCTTCCGACTAAACGCCACTGCTCCGTTATTGGCACATAATGTCCTCAGTGTCAGGGCCTCTGTGGGTTGACATTGAGACTGCCTGGCTTCAGAGAGCATGTGGGATACGTGAGTTGGTAATATCCCGCTAGTGATATGTCGAAACAAATTATCTTTCAATTATTTAAGGTTACTTGTGTAACCCCTCTTCCCTGAGATTATGAGTGAGACATCTCACCACGTTCCCCTATTCACAAGAGTGTGAGGAAGTTTGGCACGCTCCAAAATTATCGGAGGGCAGGCGGGTGGCTCTTTATTATGAGGGGAGGGGCTCACTCATTCGCCACTCAACCTGTCTGTCTCTGAGAGACGTGTATGATTGTTTCTTCGAGCTACTTAGAAGATTCTGGTGAATTCCACTAGTATACTGAAATGTCTCACCCATAATATCAGAAAACCGGGGTTACGCAAGTCACCTGAAGTTTCCCGGCAACAGAGGTATCCTGATATATTGCATGTGAAAAGGTGTCATTTATTACAATGGTCATAAACTGCACAGCACAAACAGAGAAGAAATCAGAGAAAAGTGGCATCATTATGAGGGCAGGATGAAGACCTACCTGTGGTGGCAGGTGTGGGGGTAGAGATTTCCAACATTTTCCCAGATAAGTTTTTGGAAAAAGGGGATCCCTGCTTTTTGGCTGACCCATATACCCATTGTTTCAAGCTTAGTAAAGGACTGTTACATCTGTCAATGTTTTGAGAAGTGGAATTGTTTAGATTTTTTTGTGTATCTTCCACCCCAGAAGCAGCAGGCGCTGTGCATCAAGCTTCTCAGGGGTTGGCCTGTGTTGGTCTTTGCTCTCCAGAGCAGGGCGCCGCTAAAAGAAGTGATCAGTGATGAGAAGGACTATTCCTGGTGTTTGTGACTCCTGCCATTTGGTAAGATGCAAACCCGGTGGAAATGGTTAGACAGAGGATACCGTCTGTCTTGGAGTTTCTACCTGATAAGATCAGGCTAGGGTACATTAACTATTCGTTGAGGGCAATTGTTCCGAACCTGCTACAGTGCTTCAGGTGCCAAGGATTCAGACAGTAGCAATATGTAGAAGGTATATCCCCCAATGTGGAAAGTGTGCAGAAGGGCATAGTCAGAGGGAGTGTGAAGTGGGGGTTGAGAAACCACTGTGTATAGTTTGCCAAATTTGAGTCGGGAAGACGATTTGAGGGATTAGTGTTCCGACTGAGTTTGGTAAATTTGGATTTCTTGTCTTTATAGCCATCGTGATCAACTGCACTGCACTGATGGAGTGGTTATCACAGAAAATAGATGTGGTAGTTGCAGCAGTTGAGAAATATTTGGGTTTGAGAGATTTCAGTGCAGAAGATCTACAGGGAGTTTTGAGAAAAGGGATTCCTGCCAGGCCGACGGCCTGGTGTAGGATTGTTTAGGGCCAAAGTGGTGGGATGGGGTGCCAAGGGAAGCCAGGCTTCTCTCAAAAAATGACTAAGAAAAAAAGAGAAAAACATAAAGAATGTATATTTCGCTCTCACTTTCATAATTTAGGCCATCTATCTGATGCTGTCAGGTAAAAAAGAGTGACATTGTTGCTGCCCATAGCATTGACTGCAAGGGAAGGAAGCCAGCGAGCATTTGGCCTCCCTTGATATTTTTTTTTTTAAATAATAGCCAATCAGCATTGAGCTAAATTGAGTGAGCGCAACTGTGAATAGTCCCCACCATTTTTTTCAAGGGAAGTCTGTTTGGATTTGGCTTCTCTCCAATCACATCACATGGAGAGCAATGCGTCATTGACAAAAACAACTTGAACTGTTGCATCTAGTTGTTGTCCAGTGGCTAGCTAGCTAAAATGGACCCTTTCCTAAATTAGTCGTGGATGGAGACAGGGATTGGACTTGTGGTTTTACTTAATTCTCTATAATGGCCAATAATTATAACGGTGATTCTAATCCAAACATAAATTCATACATTGTGCCCCTGGCCTGAGAGGATGGAAGTTCAGTATGTAGCTAGATGTTGGCTAACGTTGGCCATAAAAAGGAAGTTAGGCAAGGCAGAACATTTTAGTCAGGTAGCCTAGGACAAAAAATAAAATTGTTTACTGCATGACAGAGTCATAGACCGTTTCGTCAGTATGAAAGAGAGGAGGGTGGCATTACTGTGTATAGTTGCAGGGTTAGAAGGTGGTGCAATTTAAAATGTCCACATGCCCCCCTTTTTTTGTGACAAAATGTGCACTCCGCATTTTGACCTGCGAAAGGCAGCAATATGCAACACAGCGTCTAGTCTGCCGAACATTCACACGAAGAAGGGGGTTTGTAGTTCTTCCTGTACAGTACTTTCTTAGCAGCTAGCTACGTGGTTTTAGCAAGACAGTGGAATGAACGTCATGCTTCATATGAAAATGTTAAAGGACATTTTAAGTGTGTTTTGCACAATTTGTCTTGTCACCAAGTTTACCACTGCAGCCCAAGACGGCTCTAATGGGAAAAAGGACCAAGAGTGTTACAACTACGCTGGAGGACACGTCTACCCCGGAGAGGCTTTCCGTGTACCCGTCTCTGATCATTCCTTGCACCTCAGCAAGGCAAAAAGTGGGTATTGTCCCCCTGCACGGTACTGTAGTTGTACTTGGCAATCATATTGACTTAAATTATTTTAATAACGGGAGGATGTCTTACCCAACAATACAATGGTAACTACAAAGCTAGCTAACTAGTTTGCCTGCAGCCAATTAGATAGCTGACTTAGTAGTGTTGATTAATGTTAGCTAGATACCGTTCCAGTTATACTGCACATTTTCACAACTGAAGTTTGAATCAAATCGGTATTCGCGTTATTGTAATCTGCCAGATTTGACTTGTCGACCCAAATTCATAAATTGTAGCTAGTAGTACATTTGGACACGTCATGCCAAAAAACTTGGCTCCAACTGTAGCCTGCAGTTTTCTTGACCATACGATTACGCTTGTTTACACTAAGCTGCACTGGGGTCAGAACGCCGTCATGATTAGATTAAAGGCCCTGCTACACTATAGCCATTGGTGTGGCATTGCCATCAGTCGCTGAAGAAATGCTTCCTTTGAAATCAATTAAAGTTGCTTCTGCCAATGTTGAGTTTGTGTTGTGTCATGTCCAATGGCAGCGCCCAAACTCAAGAATCAAGGTCCAATTCTCGATTGCTGACACAAGTTCATTCTATCTTGTGAATTTAAATTATGAGAAGTACATTTGATTTTGTTTGCATATGGCCTTGGCTACACACCACTGATTATTTTACTAAGATCAGGGTGTCTGCTAGGTCTTTAAAGTCTTACATTCATTTATCTGATTTCAAGGCCTTAAGTATTAAAATGTCTTTAAATTTCAAAGTCTTTAAAAAATGTGACGGAGATGACTGCAGTGTTTACGTTATATTGTGCCACTGCTTAATTTGTTTCCACCACGGAAAAAGATTGAACATCAAATAATGCTTCAGGTGCACTTTTAAGATGTTAGAGAGCTATCCACATGTGTGCCTACGTGTGTGCACGTCAAGTGAGAGTCGGCCGTTGCCAGAGGAGAGAGCAAGGAAGCCTATACAATTTGATAGACAACAATACTAACTAGAGCTGGGATGATACACCGAAAGTTACTGACATTGCCCTCCTCTGAGTGAATAATTTTGCTTATGTCGGTAAGTTCAGTGATTAGGCTACACAATGTTGCTGCTGGTTTCTTTTTGGTTCTAAACCCATTATTTGGTCAACACTAATATGCATTAACCTGCTTCCTGCAATGAAAACATCTGCCCTGTCCCTGTTTTGCTGGCTCTAATTACTCCTAGTCCCCCCTTTGCACACGGAGTGAAGCGCAAGCATACTGACAGTTGAGTAACATTTCAGAATTTAATTGCGCGTCTCAGCTTTATGAGTATAACAATTTATTTCTGAAGTTTCAATAATAGAGGAAATAAAATTGGTTATTGCCCTGCCAAAAGGTGAATTAATCTCCCAGTGGTGGAATGCAGACTGAACCAAGTTTTCCCCTAGGATTTAGGTGCTTAGGTTTTTTTATCCTGAAACTCCACAGTTCATGACAAGTACAAACATACCCATAACATGATGCAGCCACCACTATGCTTGAAAATATGAAGATTGGTACTCAGTAATGTGTTGTATTGGATTTTCCCCAAATATAAAACTTTGTATTCAGGTCAAAAAGTTAATTGCTTTGACACATTTTCTTGCAGTATTACTTTAGTGCCTTGTTGCAAACAGCATGCATGTTTTGGAATATTTTGTACAGACTTCCTTCTTTTCACTCTGTCAATTAAGTTAGTATTGTGGAGTAACTACAATGTTGTTGATCCATCCTTAGGAGAACTATCACAGCTATTAAACTCTGTAACTTGTCTAAAATCACCATTGTCCTCATGGTGAAATCCCTGAGCTGTTTCCTTCTTCTCCGGCAACTGATTTAGGAAGGATGCCTGTGTCTTTGTAGTGACTGGGTGTATTGATACACCATCCAAAGTGTAATGAATAACTTCACCATGCTCAAAGGAATATTCAATGTCTGCTTTATTTTATCTACCAATAGGTACATTTTGAGTTAATTACCTGTATATGTGGGATACAGAGATGAGAGTCATTCAAAAATAATTTTAAACACTATTGCACACAGTGTGTCCATGCAACTTATTATGTGACTGGTTAAGCATATTTTTACTCCTGAAGTTATTTAGGCTTTCCATTACTTCTTTCACGTCTTACTTGTAAGTCTAGAGCCCTACTCAACCGCTTAGCTACTTTGCTTCGAAGTATAGCCATTTGATACCTTTTTTTGGTTTTAGGCTAATGTTCAAATGGTACAGCATAATAGGTCAAGGAGAGCTGCAGGGGGGGTACACTTTTTTGTTTGTTGTTGAAGCCCCAATCTTAACACACCAGATTTGACAAATCAACTACTTAACAGGCAGGACCTTGTTAAGCTGAGTCCGGTGTGTTTGAGCAGTGCTGGATCAAAAGCCTGCACACCCATTGGCCTAGCAGTCCAGATGGCGAGTTGACCATGTGTTTCATACAATAACAGTGCTGTATATTTGACTTTAAGTACTTTTTTCACAGTGGTATCGCTATGGTGTTGATTATCATTATACTAAGCTGGTATTGATATCGAAGCCTAAATTCTGAAAACGTAGTTTGTGATCTGGCACTGCAGTGTCTTAATCTAACCGTGATTGTGTTCCGACCCCAGTGCAGCTCAGTATAAACAAGCGGGATGGCCCTCCTGTCTGCCTCAAGGACCCAGACAGGAGGGCCCTAGCAATAACAGCTGCTGCACCATACAATCCCAATGGATGCATCTAAGTCAGTGTTATGTTAAGTGGCTTCCTCTCATCAAGTCTGCGCTTTCTTTATCTGCATTAATTTAAAAAGGCAGGTGAAATTAAATTCTAGGCTGGTACCTTCCCTATCGCTTTCACATTTGTTGCGTTTTCCAATCAGCAGAGGAGAGAAGATAGAGGCCACTTCCAGGATGCACCCCAAGAGGTAGCCAGGTGTGCCCTATCCCAAGATGTACTGTTAAGGAGTGTAAGTGTAACAGTATTGCTTCCGTCCCTCTCTTTTGACGGAACCTATGTTCAAACCAGACCCTCTGAACACATCAACAACAGTCACCCACGAGGCATCGTTACCTACAAAAGCTGCACCCCTTGCAGAGCAAGGAAAACAACTACTTCAATGTTTCAGAGTATGACGTCACGAAATAAACACTACTACTAGCGCGTACCGCTAACTAGCTAGCCATTTCACATTGGTTACATGGGCAAGCCTACGCGATTAACATCCAAGGACCAAAAATGTTCTGAGGTAAACTGACTGGCAGCCAAAACCGCCAAATACGATACGGTTATAGAAGCATAAAAAGCCCTCTACTTTCAAAAAAGCCCTCTTTGGTGAACGAAAGCTATGTGTGCCCCAAGCCTGCCATAGGCCTACCTGCACACTGCTCACCAACTATGAACAAATACTATTCATTGTTGACCAAGGACACTAAATAATGGTGTGTTGGTATATGCAACATTTGGGATACACAGCAGGAAGTCTGTTCTGATTGGGTTTTCCCTAAAATGTGATCAGCAAATAACTTGCTTGCACGTGCTTTGAACTGTCATCAAATGTGTTTTTGTTATTTCTTCTTTTTGCAGTTTCAAAGCCTGCACCTTACTTTGAGGGATCAGCTGTCATCGATGGTAAGTTTAAGGAGCTCAAACTGTCGGACTACAAAGGGAAATACCTCGTCTTCTTCTTCTACCCCCTGGACTTGTGAGTACTATCTCTTTACTGACCTCCATCATATAGTGTTTTTTGCTACTGTCATAAAATGTTTTTTTTTAAACTTTGTTATACGTATTTTCAGACATCATTTATTATTATTTTGTTTTATATGACCCCCCTTTCAAACAGTCCCATTTTTACCACTTGTCGGTTTGCACATTTTACAGGCTACATCCCATTGCGCAGCCGGCTGATGTCTATTTGAATAAATCCATTGACTATATACCATCACAAAGAAATCCATTTATTATTATACGTTTCGGCAGATCTTAAGAAACATTAAGATACTAAGAAAATGTATTTCAATAGAATAGCATATTTTGAGTTTTGTTACTCGTCTGTGCAGCCTAGGCTATAGGCTATGGCTGCACCATGCAAATGAAATCAATAGTTCATTAAACAAACAAGACACAATTACATTCCCCTGCCCAGATCAGTCAACACAACATTTTATAGTAAGAATAAAATATAAATAATATTTTTTTCCCAAACAACTTGAGTGTTGCGGGAACATGTGGACCCGCTGTTAATCAATTTTAAAAAGTGATCTTCTGAAACCGAGCCATTGCCCACATCGCTTTTAAGTGCTTTAGAACCCCTAGAATTTGCTTTTTCCGATCGTGTATTAAAATCAAATGTCTGACCTAGATGAACGTGATTTAAAAATATATATTTTAGGGCCTCCCGGGTGGCGCAGTGGTTAAGGGCGCTGTACTGAAGCGCCAGCTGTGCCATCAGTCCCTGGGTTCGCGCCCAGGCTCTGTCGTGGTCCGTGGGGCGACGCACAATTGGTCTAGCGTCGCCCGGGTTGGGGGGGGCTTGGTCGGTAGGGGTGTCCTTGTCTCATCGCGCACCAGCGACTCCTGTGGCGGGCTGGGCGCAGTGTGCGCTAGCCAAGGTGGCCAGGTGCACAGTGTTTCCTTTGCTTAAAGATTGCAGATCCACATGTAATATTTTGTCCTACCCTCTCCATATTATGCACATTGATAGCTTGCTAGCAAATGTACTCTAACTGATTTAAAAAAAAATATTATTTAGGCAATTATCTAAATAATTGGAGCTAAACTTGCAAGGAGAAATAACTGGTGAAATTAATCAAGCAACAGAAATGTAAATTATTTATTAGAATCCACATTAGCTGTTGCTCACACAGCAGCTACTCTTCCCTGGGTCCACACACATGACAGACTGAACATTAATGTACAAGAACAGCTTAAGGACTGAACTACATGCATTTAAATGGAAAGAACACATGCAATTAAAGCATTGTCCCATTGCCTAGAAAAAATGTTACTGTTGGGTTTTCAGAGCTGTTGGCAAACTGGGTTTGTTATTGGTTTCCCCTTTCAGATATAAAGAAAAGGCAGTATAACGATGGTATGGTAAAGATTGCAGGATTTTGTCTGGGTATTAAAGTGATTTTAGTAATGTACCAGGATGAATAAATATAAAATAGCAATCCAAATCATCTGATTTTAATTGAGAGATTCAGGGAAAGAGAGAAATTATTAGTAGTGTATTGTAAAATCTAAACTGTAGTAACTGTTATACAGATGTTTGCTGTATTTTAGAACCAGTGACTTAATGAAAATCCAGTATGCTTTGGTAAAGTAATAATGTTGTTGGCTATGTGTTATTCTGATGACACTAACTCTGTGTACCTGCAGCACGTTTGTCTGCCCGACCGAGATTATTGCGTTCAGTGATCGTGTGCACGAGTTCCATGCCATCAATGCTGAGGTTGTTGCCTGCTCTGTCGACTCACAATTCACACATCTGGCATGGTAAGATTACATGCATCACACCCCTCTTCAGAGGTGCTTGGACTTTAATTTCAGAGGTTTTTTTTTTCTCCCTCCGGCTTTGTTGTTAACAGGATCAACACACCCAGGAAGCAGGGGGGACTCGGACCAATGAAAATCCCTCTGCTGTCTGACCTCACACACCAGATTTCCAAAGACTATGGAGTCTTCCTGGAGGACGCAGGACACACACTCAGGTACAGTATACACTTGCTCACGGGGGTAGAAGCCACTTCAAAAGAAGATTACTAGTACTACTACCATTTTTTTTTTTTTAAATGGTACAACAAAACACCTGTTAACTCTTATAAGTTCATGAGGTTTAAAGTAATGCGGTTTGAAACTGAACCGAACTTCTCATTGTTTTAATTGTCTCCCTCAGGGGCCTGTTCATCATCGACGACAAGGGCGTCCTGAGGCAGATCACCATGAATGACCTCCCTGTGGGGCGCTCTGTAGACGAGACCCTGCGGCTTGTCCAAGCCTTCCAGTATACTGACAAACACGGCGAAGGTACGGTTCACACCTCAGCCTCCAAATTCAGTCTCACCACATAACATTCTCAGATAATACAGCTAAACAAGTAATTATCTGTGGTTGCTATGGATGGTCTTTTTATATTATTTATTTTTTTACAGTTTGTGTGAATTAAAATATATATTTTTTTGCAGTGTGCCCAGCAGGATGGAAGCCAGGCAGTGACACAGTAAGTTTCATACTGTGTGTGGTTAAAGGGGCAATCAGCAGTTGCTACATCAATTTGTACCCATTTGATTCTTGAAGAATAACTTCTAAATGCCTCATGAGCTTAGTTCAACTGTCATACCCTATCAGAACCTGAAAATAGGAGCTTGTTTTATTCCAATGTTTGTAAACCAACACTATATAGCCTCAACATGGTTAAAACTATAACCATGGATGGTCAATCCTTGCATCCCCATAGCTCTGTCGATGAGTTTGAGTAGTTACATTTCTCCAGCCGCGTCCCTCCATCTTTTTACCGAAACAGGGTCGGGAATACGCTTTATTATTGTTTCAACTGCTGACTGCCGCTTTAAGTGAGTGCATGCATGAGATTATATTTATAATCTCCACCCAGCACAGCCAGAAGAGGACTGGCCACCCCTCAGAGCCTGGTTCCTCTCTAGGTTTCTTCCTAGGTTCCTGCCTTTCGGAGGAGTTTTTCCTAGCCACCGTGCTTCTGCATTGCTTGCTGTTTGGGGTTTTAGGCCGGGTTTCTGTATAAACACTTTATGACATCTGCTGATGTAAAAAGGGCTTTAAAAATACATTTGATTTGATAGGATTTTCTTAAGACAATTGCTTGTGCACTAATTCAATGTATTACTCTTCACAGATAATCCCAGACCCAGCGGGCAAACTCAAGTACTTTGACAAGCTGAACTGACCCTCCCCTCTAATAAACACTTTGGTTTAAGCTCAGAATAAAAACAGTTTTGATAATCTGGTGTCTGTTTTGTTTTTAACAATGTTTAGCCATATTTGGCAAATCTAATTCAATCTCATCTAGCGATCTGAGTAAACTAGTGACCTTTTGAGATGAGAAACAGGACAGGAACTACGACAACCGTATAATGTCTCTTAGAAATGTCTGACATTCTGACACACCAGAACAGAGAAGTCTATAAACTTGTTGCTTGAGAGTTCACGCACATAGGGGAAACATTAGGAACACATAACATAAAAGGTGCAGGCATGACAAAGTACAGTGCCTTCAGAAAGTGTTCACACCCCTTGATATTTTCTACATAGTTGTTATAGCCCAAATTTTTGTTTTTGTCACTTGCCTACACACACTACCCCATAACGTCAAAGTGGAATGTTTTTGTAAATTTGCCTAACAAGTCCCATAAATTGCGTAGACTTAAGTGTTTAACATGACTTAATGACTACCTCATCCCTGTACCCCACACATACAATTATCTGTAAGGTCGAGTAGTGAATTTCAAACGCAGATTCAACCACAAAGACCAGGGAGGTTTTCCAATGCCTCAACAAGGACACCTATTGGAAGATGGGGAACAATAAAAGCAGACATTGAATATCCCTTTGAGCATGGTGAAGTTATTAATTACACTTTGGATGGTGTATCAATACACCCAGTCACTACAAAGATACAGGCGTCCTAACTCTGTTGCTGGAGAGGAAGAACACCACTCAGGTATTCACCATGAGGCCAATGGTGACTTTAAAACTGTTACAGAGTTGAATGGCTGTGATAGAAAACTGAGGCTAGATCAACAACATTGGAGTTACAATAACAACCTAATTGACAGAGTGGAAAGAAGGAAGCCTGTACAGAACACAAAATATTCCAAAACAAGCATGCTGTTTTCAACAAGGTAATACTGCAAAAATGTGGCAAAGCAATTCACTTTTAGTCCTGAATGCAGTGATATGTTTAAGGCAAATCCAATACAACACATTGCTGAGTACCACTCCATATTGTCAAGCATATTGGTGTCTGCCTCATGTTATGGGTATGCTTGTAATTGTTAAGAACTGGGGAGTTTTCAGGATAGAAAAAAGAAACGAATGGAGCACAGTCAAAATCCTATAGGAAAATCTGGTTCAGTCTGCTTTCCACCAGACACTGGGGGATGAATTCACTTTTCAACAGGACAATAACCTAAAACACAAGGCCAACTCTACACTGAAGTTGCTTACCAAGAAGACAGTGAATGGCCAAATTACAGTTTTGACTTAAATCTACTTGAAAATCTATGGCAAGATCTGAAAATGATTCGAGCAATGATCAACAACCAATTTGACAGAGCTTGAAGCATTTTTTAAAAGAATAATGGGAAAATGTTGCACAATCCAGGTGTGGAAAGCTCTTAGAGACTTACCCAGAAAGACTGTGGTCGCTGCCAAAGGTGCTTCAACAAACTATTGACTCGGGTGTGAATACTTATGTACACTGAACAAAAATATCAACGCAACATGTAAAGTGCTAGTCCCATATTTCATGAGTTTAAATAAAATACTTCTCTCAAATGCATTTGTGCACAAATGTGTTTACATCCCTGTTAGTGAGCATTTTATCCTTTGTCAAGATAATCCATCCACCTGACAAGTGTGGAATATCAAGAAGCTGATTAAACAGCATGATCATTACACAGGTGCACTTTGTGCTGGGGACAAAAGGCCACTAAAATGTGCAGTTTTGTCACACAACACAATGCCACAGATGTCTCAAGTATTGAGGGAGTGTGCAATTGGCATGCTGACTGCAGGAATGTCCACCAGAGCTGTTGCTAAAGAATTGAATGTTCATTTCTCTATCAAAAGCCGCCTCCGTCATTTTAGATAATTTGGCAGTCCATGGTGGAGAGTTTGGAATCTGATTGATTGATTGCTTGTGTGGACAGGTGTCTTTTATACAGGTAACAAACTGAGATTAGGAGCACTTCCTTTAAGAGTGTGTTCCTAATCTCAGCTCATTACCTGTATAAAAGACACCTGGGAGCCAGAAATCTTTCTGATTGAGAGGGGGTCAAATACTTATTTCCCTCATTAAAATGCAAATCAATTTATAACATTTTTGACATGCGTTTTTCTGGATTTTTGTGTTATTCTGTCTCTCACTGTTCAAATAAACCTACCATTAAAATTATAGACGGATCATTTCTTTGTCAGTAGTCAAACGTACAAAATCAGCAGGGGATCAAATACTTTTTTCCCTCACTGTATCTTTGAAATTGTTGCATGTTGCGTTTGTTTTTGTTCAGAATAAATGAGATATTTCTTTATTTAATTTTCAATACATTTGCTAAAATGTTTTCACTTTGTCATGATGGGGAATTTCTTTCTAGATAGGTGAGAAAAAAATGTTACTTATCCATTTTTAATTCAGGCTGTAACAACAATATGTGGAATGAGTCAAGGGTATGAATACTTTCTGAAAGCTCTGTAAGGAATATGGGTTTAACACTAAACCGAGGAGACTGCCAACACATAACTAGAGCAAGGAGCCATAGCATTTGGCATTATCATTAGCAAACTGAGGTTATGGATATACAAAGTGATATAATGTAGGGCAACAAGGATATAATATTTAGAACATTCTCTATACAGCAAAATAACTGTTTGTACTTATTTCATAACACACCCACAGTGGTAGGGGGAAGGCTAGGGCCGCACGTGGAATCACCAAGCGTGAATTGAACTCGTAGGTAGGAAGGAGCATGCAGCTTACATGGGGAAACAGGTGGGAGAAAGTCAGCGGAGAGGTGATTAAGGGAGTGGGAACAGGTGTGGAGGGAAGGGGTGTGGCCTAGGTCCTAGGGTAATTTAAAATATTTGGAGTTCTTTGGGGGTGCCATGACCCTTCACAACATGCACACTTTAAATAAGTTGTGCATATTTTCCATGTAAATGTAACTACAGTGCATCTTGGCACACACAATACAACTTTCCCATTTACGAAACATGTAAGTCTGCATGGTCACATGTATTCTGTTGATGTTTCATTGTAGCACTAGCACTAACCGAAAGAGAAACCAAACAGGAAGAGAGTTCAGTGGCAGTTCGTGGGGTCACAGGTTCATGGATCATCCCTGTTTAAGTGGAGTTAGTGTCTGCCTCCCTGAAGATTGGATAGTACATCTGGGTGTAAGGGATTTCCTCCTCTTCTCCCGAAGAGGAGAGGCGAGAAGGATCGGAGGACCAATATGCGGCGTGGTAAGTGTCCATGGTTCTTTTAATAAGAAATACTACACATGAACTGATGACTGCCTTGCCTGGTTCACCAACTACTTTGCAGACAGAGTTCAGTGTGTCAAATCGGAGGGCATGCTGTCCGGTCTTCTGGCAGTCTCTATGGGGGTTCCACAGGGTTCAATTCTCGGGCCAACTCTTTTCTCTGTATATATCAAGGATGTTGCTCTTGCTGCGGGCGATTCCCTGATCCACCTCTACGCAGACGACACCATTCTGTATACTTCTGGCCCGTCCTTGGACACTGTGCTATCTAACCTCCAAACGAGCTTCAATGCCATACAACACTCCTTCTGTGGCCTCCAACTGCTCTTAAACGCTAGTAAAACCAAATGCATGCTTTTCAACCGTTCGCTGCCTGCACCCGCACACCCGACTAGCATCACCACCCTGGATGGTTCCGACCTAGAATATGTGGACATCTATAAGTACCTAGGTGTCTGGCTAGACTGTAAACTCTCCTTCCAGACTCATATCAAACATCTCCAATCGAAAATCAAATCTAGAGTCGGCTTTCTATTCCGCAAAAAAAAGCCTCCTTCACTCACGCCGCCAAACTTACCCTAGTAAAACTGACTATCCTACCGATCCTCGACTTCGGCGATGTCATCTACAAAATAGCTTCCAACACTCTACTCAGCAAACTGGATGCAGTTTATCACAGTGCCATCCGTTTTGTTACTAAAGCACCTTATACCACCTACCACTGCGACCTGTATGCTCTAGTCCGCTGACCCTCGCTACATATTTGTCGCCAGACCCACTGGCTCCAGGTCATCTACAAGTCCATGCTAGGTAAAGCTCCGCCTTATCTCAGTTCACTGGTCACGATGGCAACACCCACCCGTAGCACGCGCTCCAGCAGGTGTATCTCACTGATCATCCCTAAAGCCAACACCTCATTTGGCCGCCTTTCGTTCCAGTTCTCTGCTGCCTGTGACTGGAACGAATTGCAAAAATCGCTGAAGTAGGAGACTTTTAGCTCCCTCACCAACTTCAAACATCTGCTATCTGAGCAGGTAACCGATCGCTGCAGCTGTACATAGTCTATCGTTAAATAGCCCACCCAATTTTACCTACCTCATCCCCATACTGTTTTTATGTATTTACTTTTCTGCTCTTTTGCACTCCAATATCTCTACCTGTACATGACCATCTGATCATTTATCACTCCAGTGTTTATCTGCTAAATTGTAATTATTCGCCTACCTCCTCATGCCTTTTGCACACAATGTATATAGACTTTTTTTCTACTGTGTTATTGACTTGTTAATTGTTCACTCCATGTGTAACTCTGTGTTGTCTGTTCACACTGCTATGCTTTATCTTGGCCAGGTCGCAGTTGCAAATGAGAACTTGTTCTCAACTAGCCTACCTGGTTAAATAAAGGTGGAAATGTTATATTTTTTTTTAAAAATGTAAAAAACAGGACTGAAATACAAAAACAATAAATGTGGAACGAACGAAACCCAAAACAGTAGTGTGTGGTGAAAGACACAGACATGGAAACAAACACCCACAAACAAACAGTGAAACCCAGGCTACCTAAGTATGATTCTCAATCAGAGACAACTAATGACACCTGCCTCTGATTGAGAACCATACTAGGCCGAAACATAGAAATCCCCAAATCATAGAAAAACAAACATAGACTGCCCACCCCAACTCACGCCCTGACCATACTAATGACAAAACAAAGGAAATAAAGGTCAGAACGTGACACTGGGTCACTACTGTGAAGCTTTGCAGAGCAAACGGGCTGAGTCGTCAAAAGATAAATACTGTCTCTTTTATATCAAGTTTAAATCACACAAGGGCTTTTATAACTGACACTTCCAATAAATCCTGGGATTTAAAATAACTCATAGACCGGCAGTAGAATACTGCTGTCAAGGGCCAATGGGTTTGGACAAGACTGCAGGATTAATCGACAATAATAGGGGATGTTCTTAATGAATATGCATATTGGAGATGTTTTTGTTGACATGAAGGAAAAGAAAAGATGAAAGGGCCCACAACGCCAGTGATTTACATCTAAGTAGCCTAAAGCCTATGTATTTACAATGTAGTTACATAGGCAGCAGGTACTGTGTAATTATATTGTAGGTATAGTTATGGTACTTACAACTGTGATGTATTTGTGGTTTGTGAAATTCGGTGCAATTTACATTGCCATTTCATGCATACGATTTTGTAACAAACACAAATTATTGTGGCTAAACCTCTCACCCTGTTTTAGATCACCTGGTTGTATCGTTAGTTTATTTGCTTTACATTTAAATTGTGCTAGCCAAAAACAGGTGTAGGCTGGTAGTTATTGCGACGTAATGTGTACACTGTAATTACTCTGTACTCTCATATGTTATATACAGTGCATTCGGAAAGTATTCAGACCCTTTGACTTTTTCCACATTTTGTGACGTTACAGCTGTATTCTATGGATTAAATTGTTTTCCCCCTCATAAATCTACATACAATACCCCATAATGACAAAGCAAAATATTTAAATTTTTTAAAATTTTAGCAACAACAAAAAGGAAAACAGAAATATGACATTTAATATAAGTATTCAGACCGTTTACTCAGTACTTTGTTGAATCATCTTTGACAGTGATTACAGCATTGAGTCTTCTTCGATATAACGCTACAAGCTTGGCACACCTGTATTGGGGGAGTTTCGACCATTCTCTGCAGATCCTCTCAAGCTCTGTCAGGTTGGATGGGGAGCGTCGCTGCACAGCTATTTTCAGGTCTCTCCAGAGATGTTCAAGTCCGGGCTCTGGCTGGGCCTCTCAAGGACATTCAGAGGCTTGTCCCAAAGCCACTCTTGTGTTATCTTTGCTGTGTGCTTTGGGTCGTTGTCTTGTTGGAAGGTGAACCTTTGCCCCAGTCTGAGGTCTTGAGCACCCTGGAGCAGGTTTTCATCAAGGATCTCTCTGTACTTTCCTCCCTTCATCTTTCCCTCGATTCTGATTAGTCTTCCAGTGTCTGCCGCTGAAAAATATCCCCACAGCATGATGCTCCCACCACCATGCTTAACCGTAAGGATGGTGCCAGGTTTCCTCCACATGTGAAGCTTGGTACTCAGGCCAAAGACTTCAATCTTGGTTTCATCAGAAAAGAGAATATTGTTTCTCATGGTCTGAGAGTCTTTAGGTAGCTTTTGGCAAACTCCAGGCGGACTGTCATATGCCTTTTACTGAGGAGTGGCTTCCATCTGGCCACTCTACCATAAAGACCTGATTGGTAGAGTGCTGCAGAGATGGAGCTCTGTCAGAGTGACCATTGGGTTCTTGGTCACCTCCCTGACCACGACCCTTCTCCCTCGATTGCTCAGTTTGGCCAGACGGCCAGCTCTAGGAAGAGTCTTGGTTGTTCCAAACTTCTTCCATTTAAGAATGATGGAGGCTACTGTGTTCTTGGGGATCTTCAACGCTGCGGAAATGTTTTGGTACCCTTCCCCAGATCTGTGCCTCGACACAATCCTGTGTCGGAGCTCTACGGGTTATTCCTTCGACCTCATGTCTTGGTTTTTGCTCTGACATGCACTGTCAACTGTGGGACCTTATATAGACAGATGTGTGCCTTTCAAATTCATGTCCAATCAATTGAATTTACCACAGGTGGACTCCAAGTTGTAGAAACATTCCAAGGATGATCAATGGAAACAGGATGCACCTGAGCTCAATTTCGATTCTCATAGCAAAGGTTCTGAATACTTGTGTAAATAAGGTATCTGTTTTTTAAATTTTGAATACATTTACGCAAAAAAAATGTTACTCCTGCTTTTGCTTTGTCATTATCGGGTATTGTGTGTAGATTGATGAGGGAAAAAAATATTTGATCAATTTTAGAATAAGGCTGTAAGTAACAAAATGTTTTAGGTCATTTGATTGACCATCCCTTCTCAGCCTTCTCTTGTGACACATCCTAAACACGTCACATGTGTTTCTGATGGTACAGTGAAACAGATGTGTATGCATATAGGATAACAGCTTCAAGGCATTGTAAGACCTTGGGTGTATTCACTAGGAACCAAACACCTCACAGCTAACCCACTTGACATGCACTGAGAAAGGACCAATATAAGCACCCCCCATTTTTATTTTGTGCAATATAAACTTGTTTTATTGCTTAACGTTTTCTGTTTGGAGTAAACTGTTTCTGTTGCAAAACGAATACACCTCGTTTTACAATGGAGATGTCACGCAAATACTGTAGCCTACACCATGTGACAAGGACAGGTTACATAAATGCATGACATGGCCATCACATAGCGTACTTTGTGTGTGTGTGAGTGACAGAGAGGTCATTTTGTCATTGTGTAGTGATTTAATAACTTTTAAAAAAAAATGGAACCATCATATAAAGTCAAGTATGTTATCTAGGGCTTGGCAAACAGGACTTCATTAAAGTTACTCAACAGTTCAGTGTTTCCCAACCAGAGGTACTTGGCCTATCTACAGGTGGTACTTGAGGAGACTCATGAGACCATAGGCTTACTGGTCAAACTTGCATGAGGGGGTACTTCAGACAGAGCAAAATATACTTATATATACAAAGTATATATAGGTTGGGAACCACTGCCCTATTTAAACCCATTTTAGAGACTCTTTAGAATGCATGTAGGCCTAAATTCATTGTCATCAAGAGCAGCCTTGTCAAAGTCCGACATACAGGAAACGATGCTGCATTCAAAACAACGGGGAACTGGGAAATCTCTGACTTCCAACTTCAGTGTGTTCAAGACAACTGGGAACTCAGGAAAAAAAACGAACTTCTATTGGGTAAAATCGTTTTGAATCATCAAACTCGGAATTCTTAGTTGGAAACTGGCATATTTTTAGAGCTCTTACTTTTCCGATCTTTCAGCTTTCCCAGTTGTAAAGTACCATAAACCCTAACCTTAACCCCTACCCTAACCTTAACCATTGGAAATGTCAACGTCAATAGGGTAGGGAGGGATGTCCTAAGGATGCTGGATGTCCTAAGGATGCTGGACAGCATGTATCATTTATATATATATATATATATTTTTTTTGTGTGTTTTTTTTTATTTTTTGCTTTGTATTTTTTATTTTTCAAGTCAATACAGGAAGTACATGTGGGAACACAAGTATATATAAATTATATACAAAGAAGAAATGGGCTAGGGGGTACAACATCACATTACACAAGGACCTTAAGAGACATACACATACATACATACACTAACAGCGTTTTTGTTAGTAGAGTATTTAATTGTCTTAAAATATATTTCCATTTATTTTTGTAAGGTAAGAAAATGTGGTGTTTTGTTTGTAAATCTGTCCAAAAGAATAATGAAAGTAATTCTATAAAATTGTTTCAATTTATTTCTATCGTAGGTAAAGAATTCAGTAGATAAATAATCCAAGCAGTACATCTCTCCACAATAGTGTCAAATATTCTTAAATGTGTATCTACTGATGTCTTGCCACAGTTGCCTTACATGAATACAATGCCAAAAAAAGATGCATCGCCGTTTCTGGGTGGTCATTACAAAAGGTACAATTTAAGTTGATGTTTTCCTTAAAGTTCTCCATATAGTGGTTGGCAGGATAATATTTATGGATTATTTTAAAGGAAACTTCCTTAATTTGGTTAACAAGTAGGTATGTGGCAAAATCCAAACTTTTTCCCAACAGATATTATCAATAAAACCGTTTCAATAAGGCAGGACATAAGGTATAGTAGATACAACATCCTGCTGAAACAAGGTTCGTATCGCACTGTTGTTGAAAGGACCGAAAGAGAAACAAATCTTTCCTACTGATGAGTCAACAGGGATAATAGAAGGTAGCTTCTGAGGGTCAGGTCTTGACACGTTCCTGAATAATAAAGCAATACCTTAGGGAATGGCGTATAAAACAATAGCAAAATATTTTAGCGTTACAGGAATCTTGTAAAGTGATAAGAATTCCTTATAACTAAGTAAAAGCCCTCTGCATTTACAAGTTGGCTCATCAATAGGATATTATTTCGGAACCAATATTCTAAAATCAAATGAGTATTTTTATACAATATATCCCGATTGTTCTATATATAATATCTGTGTGGGGGAAAATTATGCTTATAAATGAAGGACCATGACAAGAAAAACTGCCGATGAAAAGCAGAGTTTCACTGGAACTTTGTCAATATTATAATTGCAAACCAACATGAATTTAAGGCCACCAAAAGTAGAGAAGACCGACATGATGAGGAATACAATTCCACATAGAAGTTGGTCTTCTTAGGAATTGTTGATCCAATTGATCTTAAAACTATTATTTAACGTATTAAAGTCCCGAAAATTCAGCCCACCATACTCATGTGTTCAGTACAAGTTTTCCTAATGTAATGGTTACGGTTTCTCCACAGAAAGTTGAAAAACATCAGGTCTTACTCCTTGCTTATTGAACTGTCAAAAAATAAAATGAGCGCCATATGTTAGCCTAGAGATACCCTCAGCCTTGGTTATTAGAACTCTTCTTTTAAAAGATAAGTCCCTCTGTAGCAATTGATTTAGCTTCTTTGTTTTTCTTTAATAAGAGGGTTAAAATTTAGTAACCCTCTAGACTTCTGATCCTTAGTAATGGTTATGCCTAAATAAGTAAGTTCTTCTTTCACCGGAACACCATAATATGAAGGTGTCGCACAATCTTTGACAGCCATGAGTTCACATTGATTAATGTTAAGATATAGACCCGATACTTTGGAAAAGGACTGTATATATGACATTGATCTATATGTGCATTTGGTTCGCCTCTTTCAGAAAGTGTAGTATCGTCAGCCAGCTGGCTTATAATTAGCACCGCTCATGAGTCATGGGAAGTAGAGACCCGATGACGTCAACAGTTATTTGGTAAGCTATTTTCCCGTTTAGTCTTCCGGGATGTGATTGTGACGAGTTTACAGAATGCGTTTAAAAGAGGGTGAAGCGCTCAGTAAAGTCATTAGTTGCCAGCGACCAAAGCGAATGTAATTCCGCTCGTACTGGAATCCTAAACGTATTGCAGGGGGGTCAACTCCTAAGAAGCGGATGAAGAAACAGGTTTTGCTTATTTTCACATTCAGAGGACTTGTAAGAAAAGGGAAAAAGAGTAAAAAAAGAAAATGTCAAATTTCATATTACGGAAAGCCGAGCCCAAGGACGTGTCAGACATATTGCGACTCATAAAGGTAAACGGATGCGTGTATTCAACTATGTATGTATGTATGTATGTATGTATGTATGTATGTATGTATGTATGTATGTATGTATGTATGTATGTATGTATGTATGTATAGTATGTATGTATGTATGTGTTTAAATATCCGTAGCTTAAGTTATAATCACAGACAGCCTAAGCATATTTTTCAATATTATGACATTTGACTAACAACAATACTTAAAAAAAAAACTATTATTTCAGGAACTTGCGAAATTTGAAAAAATGGAAGAGCAGGTCATCTTGACGGAGAAAGGTAACGTTAAGTATACTGTGTGTGATGGCTGATTATTGTAAACATATCAAATGTTTCCCCAACAAATCAGAAGTCCCTGACTTTACAATTTACTTTCAGAACTACTAGAGGACGGCTTTGGGGATCATCCCTTCTACCATTGCGTCGTTGCAGAAGTTTCTGAGGATAAGCAGAGCTCAGACGGTAAATCATGTTGTAATCCTGTTTCACAGAATGTCAGTTCGTAAGGAAATAGTGCAAAGGTTTGACAATCAAGATTCCAAACATTTATGGCTAGTAAAAAAAAAGAACGGAAGCGCTGCTAAGGTAAACAAGAGTAAGTGTTGGTAGACACAACACAATGTCTGGGTAGTGTTGGTGGGCATTAACTCAAAGTGAATCGTGATCTGGAGTTTGGAATTTAATGTTCTCAATTCTCGGAGAAACTCCTTTTAAATTCTCAGTGATATCATAACTAGGGCCCAAGTTTTTCCCTGACAATGAAAATCCCCTTCATCATAACACAAAAAATATCATACTCAAAAAGCCAAGTGGGATTTTGTCAGATCCTAGTAGTTTTACACAAACACTTACCTGTCGGTGTGGATGTTTTCACTGTTTTAGGATACACTGTCGTTGGGTTTGCCATGTACTACTTCACCTATGACCCCTGGATTGGGAAGCTTCTCTACTTAGAGGACTTCTATGTGATGAAGGAGTTCAGGGGTAAGTCTATGATTGTGTGTTACATTAAATAAATAGGGTTGATTATATTTGTCCTGTTTCACACATGTATAAGTGTGTGGTGTGTAATGGAACAGTGTTTTTTTGCATATCCCACACCCCCTGAGACGCACTTGGAAAGGGAACGTCACAGCCAGGGATCAGCCATTATTGACACCCTCGGAAAGGGAACGTCACAGCCAGGGATCAGCCATTATTGACACCCTCGGAAAGGGAACGTCACAGCCAGGGATCAGCCATTATTGACACCCTCGGAAAGGGAACGTCACAGCCAGGGATCAGCCATTATTGACACCCTCGGAAAGGGAACGTCACAGCCAAGGATCAGCCATTATTTACAGCGACCTTGGCGGAATTAGGGCAGGGTTTCCCAAACTCTGTCCTCGGGACCCCAAGGGGTGCACGTTTTGGTTTTTGCCCAAGCTGAATCAGCTGTGTAGTTAGGTCAAAATCAAAAACGTGCACCCCATGGGGTCCCAAGGACCGAGTTTGGGGAAACACTGGGCTAAGATTAAGTGCCTTGCTCAAGGGCAGATCGGTTGGTTTTTCACCGAGTCGGCTTGGGGATTCGAACTAGCAACCTTTCGGTTACTAGCCCAACGCTGGCAACTGAATCAGGGTCCTTGGATCCAGGGCTTAACTGCCAATCTTTGATTCTGTTTTCTCAGGTTATGGTATTGGGTCAGATATCCTGAAGGTTCTGAGTGAGGTAAGTCTATAGGACTTATTTGCAATCAATTTACTGATCGCATAGATCAGTCCAGCCTATGGAAAACTCCCATCCTATAGCCAAGGTTATATGATGACCCTGTCTAACTTTGTTTTAATGTCCTCCCTTCTTCAGACGGCAGTTAAGACTCGCTGCAGTAGCATGCACTTCATCGTAGCAGAGTGGAACAAGTCGTCCATAGAGTTCTACAAGCGGCGTGGAGCCTCAGACCTGTCCGATGAGGAGGGCTGGCGACTCTATGCGATTGATAAGGATGACCTGCTGAAGATTTCTGCAAAGAAACGATAAATTTAGCAAATGACCATTATCGGAAATGCCTTCCCTTTCGTTTGTTGATGTCAATGTTCTTTAAAAGAAACATGTATTTCAATAAATAAATAAAAAAACAGTTTGTTCAACTTCTTCCTGCAAGACCTGTTATACATCTGGGTGGTTTTGAAACTCGAAGTCAGTACGTTTCATTTACTCATGTCTTATAATGGTTGATTGACCTTCCATAAACAAAAAGGAGAACTATCCTAGTCATGTGACCTTGTACTGGAACATAGATTTCAACATGACTCAGCAGGTATAGATGGTTTATAACTGGCTCGACGATAACGTCTGGCTCAGAAGGAGAAGTGGGTGCTTGTTTATGGAAGGACAGACTTATTAACTGTCTTGTCAAACAATGTTTTTCTTCATGTAGTAGTTCTCACACACGCTTAGGGTGCTTATGTACAATACCTCTAGTTTTCGGTGGCCTTTTATTTTAAAATCAACGCCGTCAATATAGATCGTACAATATAGATTTTATTCCGGTCTACATAAATACATTCAAATCACAAAGCTGAACCTTCAATACATAAAGTTTAAAACTTCGTGATAGGTCCTGCCCCCTCCTGGGTAAATGCCAGAGAGAAAGGCTAGTGCAAAAGCTGGTCATTAGTCGCAAATGGGAGCGAGCCTAACCATGACTTATGGTAGCATACATTGGGAGGACCTGGGAAGACTGCTAATCTTGTTTTGTTGTCACGATCCTAGTATCACAACGTATCTGAAAAGAGAGAACTCATTGTTAGCCTTTTATCGACAAGACTTTGCTAGCATTAGCACCTGATATGAAAAGTACACTGGTTTGTTCTCTGCTTTCCCCCCAAAATATCTTAAAGTTGGCATAAATGTTACTATAAAAGGATTTGTAATGAATTGACAACATTTTGTGGCAAGTTATTGGGATGTTACATAAGCCTGCAGGTTGACCACTAGGTCAATGATTAAAGTGTTGGGTGCTGGCAGGCTGTTATTGTTTGAAAATGTTCAGGTTTGTTGTACCTGCTGCGATCATGGTTTGGCCTCTGCAGCTCTTCTCATCTGGTTTCTTCTGGTTTCTTTTCCTCTGGTTTCTCTTTTTTCACTGGCTGTGGAAGCATTCATGGTAGGATGTGAAAATTCAGACTGGTCAACCCATTCCAAATAATCTGCATTGATCTGCACAGTAACTCTGTACCATCTCCATCCTCAGGATCAAACTAGTTTTTGACCTTACAAGATGAGCTCACCTTCCCCTCCACTGACTTGAACACCTTCTCTACGTTAACGTAGCCCTGCAGGACAAAATCGTACAACGAGTCTCCTGTGTTCTGTGGGAAGGAGGGGAACCGATAAATTTGTTTAAGCAAAATAGTATACATTAAGAATGAAACATCACAGGATTAAGAATGACCCTACAACACCGTCTTATGTCTTGGTATGGAACAATATGCATTATCTCCCACACGAGTAGGTAAAAAAACAACATCTGACATACAGTATTGACACGCTAACTCACCTTGGCGATTGATGCGGCTTGCTGGGGGTAGTACATAGTGTAGCCCACAGCCATCAGTCCTGTAGGATAGATCAGCTTCTTCACCCTGGAGCCTAGAAGACATAGGAGAGAGGGTCACATAGACCATATTCAAGGAGATTAAAAACAAGGGGGGGGGGCAATAGGAAGCAGCAGTAGGTTTGAGATTTGTACCCCGGCCTTGTATGGTCTGGAGGCTACAGCTCTACCTCTAGATCAGCCTCTGGCACAGTGACTCACAGAGTGCTTGCTTAGCACAAGGACAAGTGGATAAAACCCCTAAAACAATTGGGCTAAAAAACAGGGTACTCTTCATCCAAACCCAAAACTTACACCCACTATTTACCTCTTGCAAGAAAGAGTCCAAGGATACCAGCAAAACCAATGACCCCAGCCCGGGGGTAGAATTCAGCAGGAGGGTTTTGCAGGAAAGTGAAAGTCTCTGAAATAACAGAAAGTGACTCTGTTACCAAACTGAAACGGACATCCTATCTGTACAAATGGGTGTACATTACAGTGTATGAGTAATGAGTCCACTTTATTTATGTGTATCATGGGGTGTGTGTTCTCTTACCATTTCCTAATTGGATGGCACTTTCAACCTTGGGCTTCACTTGTCCAATGGCACCCTGAATCCCACAAGAGAAGAGGACAGTACAGTGAACACGTAACGTACATCAGCCCATGTCACCCAATCTCTGCACCTTCAGAGCCATTCAATAATGGATCAATGCTTATTTTTCATTGTTACAGAACAAGTTGACATTTAATACCATGATAATATGGTATTTCACAGTAAATATGCTCTTGCTCAGTAATCTTCAATTCAAGTTTACTGTGTACTTGTGATAGCTTTATATTGTTTGTACTGTGATTGTTATAGTGGTAGTATAACTAGTGGTAGTGTAACAGGTGTAAAATATACTTTATGTATTTTACTGAAAATCTCTCATATTTATTTTCATTTATTATTTTATGGTTATTTTGATATGTATTACACTACTTTCAAGGATGAATTATTTTATTTATTTTCTAAATTGTGTTGATAAGGTCGTCATCAACTGGAGCCATGCTTTTACTCCTCAGTTTGCTCAAAGCGAGATGAGAGGCAAACATACTTGTTGTGCATGTTAGTCCAGACGGCAGCATTAAAGTTTGCCTTGCATTTGTATCCATTCCGTACAGCCATTAAAAGAGAGACAACCGGCAGAAGTGTGTCCAGAGCCTTCCCTTCCACCTACACCTCACCAGAACACAACACAGAAAGGTACTGGTACAGAACCGGTTACAGTAGGACTGCCACGCCCTTAGAACCCTCATACAGTTCTGTTTGCCTACGAAGAGGCCTGTCTTTATTTACCCTGCAATAGAGTCAGAATTACCTACAATACAAAGGTTTATTTGACTGTTTACAATCACGATTTGTAAATTGGGTTTTACAGCCTAAAGCACAGGTCAATTTGTCACCCAGTAGGGAGCTCTAGTTGAAACATCAACCAACAGCACTTTGTGTACCCTTGAAACGTTGAAAAGACATTCTATACTGTAAAAGAGCAACTACCAATACAGTTCCAACCACTGCACTTTACTGACAAACATGTGATGTATGTTAATGAGCTGCTTATCTCCTAACTGAGGGAGCCAATGGGGCATGAGGTCAGATGGGTGACTTAGAAGCAGTGATCACAGCCACAAACAGAAGCTTCTAGAGCAAAAATGGAACAGCCTGGCCGAGCAAAAATGGAGAGGCTGAATGGGTTTGAAAAAATAATGTACAGAGTACTTTACCAGTCTTTTAGACATAACAATCTATACTCGATTTGATATTTTTATGAAAATTTTTCAAATCAGAGGTAAAGTTTGTATTGCTACAGATTCCGCGACCCGGTCAGCCGTAAGTTTGTGTTCCGGATTCCTGTTAAGTAGCAGTTAGATGCGAGCCATCGTGATAACAGAGCAGGCTAACGGCTAACGCTAACAGAGCTAGCCCACCAGTGTTTTTAACCAACCCTGGGCACAAACCAAATCAAAGAGCAGCAGTAAAATAACAATAGCATGGCCATATACCTGGGGCACCGGTACAGAGTCAATGTGCGGAGGCACCGGTTAGTCGAGGTAATTGAGGTAATATGTACATGTAGGTAGAGTTATTAAAGTGACTATGCATATAAAATAACAGAGTAGCAACAACACAAAAGGGGGGCAATGCAAATAATTTGCAAATAAATTCATTACAAATCCTACAATGTGATTTTCTGGATTTTTTTCTCAAATTTTGTCTGTCATAGTTGAAGTGTACCTATGATGAAAATTACAGGCCTCTCTCATCTTTTTAAGTGGGAGAACTTGCACAATTGGTGGCTGACTAAATACTTGTTTGCCCCACTGTATCCTCTATTGTTGGTGTTGCTTAATCTGATCACCACTGTGGATTTTTCACTACCTTGTTGCCCATAGCACAGGGTAATACAGAACGCATTATTAAGAAACGCTATCTTACCTCTGATGTTGCTACAGATTTTAATGAGTGTATGAACAATACTCCACCACCTATTCTGTCTTCCTCTTGTGATAATTAAGTTGAAAACCTTAATAGCAAATTAAGGACAACCATTGATGGCATAGCTCCAGTAAAGTTGAAAAAGGTCACATCCAAACGGAGATTCCCTTGGATGAGTGAGGAAACGAATCAATTAAGAAGTAATTGCAAAGCGGATGTGGAGAAAGTCAAAGTTGCACGTCCATTATGATATTCTGAGAGAGCAACTTGGCATTTATAACAAGGCAATTAGAAATGCCAGACAGGCTAATTTTTATAACTTGATTACTATTAAATCAGAATAATTTGAGAGTGCTCTTCTTGACAATTAATGGCCTGATAAATCCTACCCCCGCAAACCTATGTGAACTTTCCTCATCTAAATGTGATGAGTTTGCAGCATATTTCAAAGATAAGATAATCAATATTTGGCTGGGTATCAGTCAAGCAAGACCTGATGAGAAGTTTGATACAAAACTGTGGACATATCTTTATTTAACCTTTATTTTACTAGGCAAGTCAGTTAAGAACAAATTCGTATTTACAAAGACTGCCTACCCCAGTCAAACCCGGATGACCCTGGGCCAATTGTGCGCCGCCCTATGGGACTCCCAATCATGGTCGGTTGCGATACAGCCTTGAATCAAACCAGGGTCTGTAGGGACGCCTTTAGCACTGAGATGCAGCGCCTTAGACCAAAGCGCCACTCAGGAGTCCAAAAGAGATATCAAAACATTTTTAGCGTTGCTTTTCCTTAGGGTCTTTTTTAATTGTTCAGTTTGTCATTAATTTTTTGTATTTTTTTAATGTTATACTTGTTGTGCAGTAAATATTTCAGCTTTTATTTTCATTGTATTTCATTTGTTTCCCCCCCCCCCTGCAAAGCACGTTATGTTGCATTCCATGTCTGAAATGCACTGTATAAATAAAGCTTGATTTGTTTTGATTTTAATCATGTGTGAGTGGCTATGGGGGAGTACCTGAACATGTTCCACTGCTGAATGGCTTGTTTGCTGAAAGGGGAGCAGATCATTGGCGTGATCACAGGGGCAGAAGCAGAGCAGCACAATCATGACTAACACTTCATTGGTGATAGACAAAATCATTTCAACACGTGCAATGATTATTGATTGCAGCATGGAATCAACAGTAAATGTTTACTGGCCATGACGAAACACTGTACAGATTTACCGGCCATTGTGAAACAGGATGTATAATAGCTCTAGACACAAAGGAATACCAGTAAATATTAACTGGTCTCTGGGAAAATAAGTACTGTTCATACTCAAAGAGAAAACAAAGACGAATTGATATTAGTGAGACCTACTGTGGTTAATATTTACCAGTCACAACTAATCACAGTACATCTTTGTAGGGATGCATTGTAAAATACGCAAAAGCAGCTGGGATGATAATGTAAAGCAGGGCTTTTGCCCACATTTCACCTTACAGTGGCCATGTGAAGGTATTTTGGAGTGAGGATGGGGTATCAGACATTATGAATCTTGCCTGGAGTTGCATATCTAAACAAACACCCAACAACTGTCCTTATTTTTCGGGGTAGAAAAGACTGTTCCTAACAGAGGAAAGAATTACTATCACCCAGTAGCTCACAGGTGAGTAGGGTTATCAATGTACCTGACACCAAGTAGTGTAGGGCTCTGCCAGTTTCCTTAGAGTGGTAACACCTTGCTCCAAGTGCCCTATCTCCGGCTCCACATAGCGGAACTTCTGCTGCGGTATAGTGTAGAGGGAGAGCTGTAACAAACAATATGGGTCAGTTACCTCATCCCAATGTGGGCTTGCCTCAGATTGGATGTATGCTGAAAGACTTCAGAATGTGTGATTGTGTGCACAATGCGGTACCTCATCTGTATTTAAGGTGACATTTGGATTGTCCTTGGTGGCAGCAAACACAGTCCCTGAAATCAGGCATAGGGTTCCAGGCACAGCAGCCACACCTGCTACCTGGGAAGACACATGATGACTGGGACATCAATGGGGCATTTCCATCTGAGACTTAACCCACACCAGTGTTGTGGCCAGCGTTTATGTTAACGTAAGCTCAAGTGTTATTTTTCGGGAACTGTGTTTGACACAAGACTTGGGGTGAGTGGAATCAACAACCTCTGCATCATCAAGACAGTTGCTTTGTGAGAAGGTGTTAACCGTGGAACGTGTAAACCCATGTTCACAGTTAGCCATTGTTATTTAAAATGCCAGCTGAAAAGTACCAAGCACAGTCAAAGCAGTTCCACTGAGCCTTTTTGGTAAAACACTGGGGTAAGTCTCAGGTGTACATTTGCAGTTCGGTCTACACCTTCTCACGCGAAGATGGTAGGTCTCGCGGTGAGTAACGTGAATCGAGTCAGCCAGGCTATTACCTAGTGAGGGCCATCACAATGTTGGACATTTCACCTGTCAAGCAGTACATTCACACCTGGAAACACCAAAAGAGTGGAAGCTAGAAGTTGTAATGGAATTGAGAATTGTGTCCCTTAAGTCTTACAGAAGATCAATATCGCCATCTAGTGTAAAAAAAAGAGTATATTGTTCATCCCATTAAGTAGGCATGTGACAATACCGGTATATCGAATGTCTGTCTAGTTCATGAACTTCTAGCCTAAAGCAGTGGTTCCCAAACGTTTTCGGTTACTGTACCACCAACTGAATTTTGTTCTGCCCAGAGTACCCCTTCATATGCTCTCATGTGTCTCCTCAAGTACCCCGTGGATAGACCAAGTAAGGACCTACAGAGTGTGGTAAACTCAGCCCGAACGCGTGTGAAAAACTAGCTGAGTTTTCTTACTTTCGACTTTAGTTGGCTATGCATGAGTGACAAGAGACATCTACCTCAGAGCGCCAGAAACTCTAAGTATCAGTATGAATGACTCCGACACAATGAAGAAAAATATACACTGTGTTATGCATTTAATGCAATGCCCTTGATAATCATGGTGTCTTGCTCGCTGTCCTTACGCCCTCTGTGCTTCACCGGGGGATCGATTCCCCTTAATTTTATTGAAACAGATCGCTATTCAACTAAAACAGTAAATTAATAAAACACATAACTCAGTGTGGACTGAATCGGAAATAAATTAATTTCCTAACATCAAGTTATTACGTAGTACATAAAGTTTCTATTCTCACCTTGTACATGATCCTTTTTTTAACGTGCCAAGCTTCGAGTACTTACGGTGTCCGAAAGGGAACATGCTGCGCCTCAGGTCGCATTCCAATCCGACTCTCGCTATCTTCCCTCAGCTCTTCATCTCATAGGCCGGTGTTCTCGTAATAAGGCCAATGACTAACCAGATAATTACTTGATAATAAACTATTTGTTAATAAACACGTTATTAACACATAAGAATGCAAAGGTCGACAATCAGTTTGTAATTTTTTTTGCAGGCTTTTTACAATGCTATCTGGGATCCTTGGGACATCCCTATCCTCATTGAAGTTAAATTGAAAATGATTAAGGTAAGGAAGGGTCCCTAACCGATTTAAAATGGTTAGGGTTAGGAAATGATTAAGGTTAAAGTTAGGCTAAGGGTATGAGTTAGGGTATGGGCGTCGCAACGATTCCGAATAGCACCAACACTCTGATTAGCTCAGGAAATGTGTCTTTACTGACGGTGAGGTTAGTATTCTAATCGTCCCTTAGCAACTCGTCTCTAACAAGATACAACACAGGCAGAGAAAACAGCATTGCTGGAGTGGAAAATGGAATATGGGTAAGGGTCCGGTCCGTAGATTAATTGTACAAGACGAGACCTCGCACATGATAAAGTCTGCTTATGTTGTTAAATGTCTGACATTGATATATTATGAGTCTCTGATTGTGAATTTACATCATTCAGATTCAATCAAGAGGAGCGTGTATTTTCCGCGAAGAAGATCCAGAAATACTGGAGGTCTCACCAAGACAAAAGACTTTTCCAGCTGATGTCGCTCACTGTTCGTGCTGCTGTGAGTGCTTGAGTTGAAGCCTGGCAGCCTTACTGATCAACACAACATTGCAATTCAGATTTAAATTGATCATAGGCTAAATAGCCTTAATATGAACTCAATTATAGGGTAGCTGTGTGAAAATCTGATATAATCATTATATCAGATGTTCACTTATATACAGTGGCTTGCGAAAGTATTCACCCCCTTGGAATTTTTCCTGTTTTGTTGCCTTACAACCTAGAAGTAAAATATATTTTTTGGGGGGGTTGTATAATTTTATTTACTCAACATGCCTACCACTTTGAAGATGCAAATATATATATATATATTGTGTGAAACAAACAAGATATAAAACTAAAAAACTGAAAACTTGAGTGTGTATAACTATTCACCCCCCAATGTTAATACGTTGTAGAGCCACCTTGCAGTAATTACAGCTGCAAGTCTCTTGGGGTATGTCTCTATAAACTTGGCACATCTAGCCATTGGGATTTTTGCCCATTCTTCATAGCAAAACTGCGCCAGCTCCTCAAGTTGGATGGTTCCACTGGTGTACAGCAATCTTTAAAGTTATACCACAGATTCTCAATTGGATTGAGGTCTGGGCTTTGACAAGGCCAATCAATGTCATTTAAATGTGACGAAGGTGAACCTCCGTCCCAGTCTCAAATCTCTGGAAGACTGAAACAGGTTTCCCACAAGAATTTCCCTGTATTTAGCTCCATCCATCATTCCTTAAATTCTGACCGGTTTCCCAGTCTCTGATGATTAAAAACATCCCCACAGCGTGATGCTGCCACCACCATGCTTCACTGTGGGGATGGTGTTCTCAGGGTGATGAGAGGTGTTGGGTTTGTGCCAGAGCGTTTTCCTTGATGGCCAAAAAGCTCTATTTTAGTCTCATCTGACCAGAGAACCTTCTCCCATATGTTTGGGGAGTCTCCCACATGCCTTTTAGCGAACACCAAATTTACACAAACATTTTTCTTTAAGCAATGGCTTTTTTTCTGGCCACTCTTCCTTAAAGCCCAGTTCTATGGAGTGTACGGCTTAAAGTGGTTGTATGGACAGATACTCCAATCTCCGCTGGGGAGCTTTGCAGCTCCTTCAGGGTTATCTTTGGTCTCATTTTTGCCTCTGATTAATGCCCTCCTTGCCTAGATTTGGTGGGCGGCCCTCTCTTGGCAGGTTTGTTGTGGTGCCATATTCTTTCAATTTTTAATAATGGATTTAACTGTGCTCCGTGGGATGTTCAAAGTTTCTGTTATTTTTTTATAACCCAACCCAGATCTGTACTTCTCCACAACTTCGTCCCTGACCTGTTTTGAGAGCTCCTTGGTCTTCATGGTGCCGCTTGCTTAGTGGTGTTGCAGACTTAGGGGCCTTTCACAACAGGTGTATATATACTGAGATCATGTGACAGATCATGTGACACTTAGATTGCACACAGGTGGACTTTATGTGACTTCTGAAGGTAATTGATTGCACCAGATCTTATTTAGGGGTTTTATAGCAAAGGGGGTGAATACATATACACGCACCGCTTTTCAGTTTTTCATTTTTTTTTAAACAAGTTATTTTTTCAATTTCACTTCACCAATTTGTGAAACGCCAAGGGGGATGAATACTTTTGCAAGGCACTATAAGTGGGCTAGAAAGTGAGTCATTTGTTTTTGTCATGCTACTGTTCAGGAGCACTGTCTTGCACCTGCTATTCTCCGCCAACTCAGCCCCAGAGAAGCTGATCTGGTCAGAGATCCAAGCATGCACTGCAAGGTCAGATTCAGGTACCCCATCTGTAGACCTAATACCCATTTTCCTGCTATGGTCTCAACAAGTGTAAAGATTGTCTGGTAAATCCAAATTAAAATGCTGACAGTAAAAAGCATGTGGATGTAGTTCTATTCAAAGAGACCAAATTGCATGCTAAACCTCACTAACACAGTAATGGGCCTGTTTTTGTTCTTTGGCTGATAGATTTTCAGGTTCCCAGTTTCCTCCAGTGATTGTCTTCAAGATCTTCCACCTTGGAGGAGGAAGACAATATATTTCTGGGAAAAGAGTGTTCCGACCATCTAATCAGGTAAGCCTGAGAGAGACATCTCACCTTTCATAATATACTGTATGGGTCATTCTACATAAGAGGTATAAATTGGGGGTTGAAAAAAAAACATTGTAACCTATTCCTCCCAAATGTACAGCACAAGTCTTCCAACATATGTCATATAATACACACACACATATTTTGTGTTGCATTTTGACATTTTACCTGAATTGCTTACCACCCCACTAAATGTGTGAAACTGAAACTGTGAAACTACTGAAACTGTGACAAAGTTGCAATAAAGAGAGAATAATGCACAGTAGTGATCATTTTGATGAACCTATTACAGATTCATTTAATAAATTGTATTTGCATACCAAATTAACAAAATAGTGAAAACATTACTTTAACCAGACTTTCTAAACCTTTAAATAAGCTATTGAGGGCTTCCACTATTTAAAAGTAGTCAACTGGATGGGGTTTCCTATGGGTTGGGAGTGATCAGCCAATGATCTTCTTCAAATTGGGTTGCCTATGATTTGGAGCCAAGACCAAGATTAATACCAGGACATTGGTCCCAAGATCCAGACCCAGTGAGTTGAGACCATGACAAGTTAAAAAACAAATTGATGTGATCTTGAGTGGTCTCAAGACCAAGACCACTAGATCAAGAGTCCATGGGTCCTTCAATTTGTAAGGGTAAAGTACAGTAGGATAAAATACAGTACACTAGAGCACAGTACAGAACAGTAAATTAGGGTACAGTAGAGCACAGTACATTAGAACACAATACAGTACAGTACAAATCAAATCAAATTTGATTTGTAACATGCACCGTATAGAACAGGTAGCAGCAGCAATTCAGAAGTCTGGGTAGTCATTTGATCAGCTGTTCAGGAGTCTTATGGCTTGGGGGTAGGAGCTTTTTAGAAGCCTTTTGGACCGAGACTTTGCGCTCCAGTACTGCTTGCCGTGCGGTAGCAGAGAGAACAGTCTATGACTAGGGTGGCTGGAGTCTTTGACAATTTTTAGGGCCTTCCTCTGACACTGCCTGGTATAGAGGTCCTGGATGGTAGGAAGCTTGGCCCCGGTGCTGTACTGGGCCGTACGCACTACCCTCTGTAGTGCGTACGGTGGCCGAACAGTTACCATACCAGGCAGTGATGCAACCCGTCAGGATGCTCTCGATGGTGCAGCTGTAAAACCTTTTGAGGATCTGAGGACCCATGCCAAATCTTTTCAGTCTCCTGAGGAGGAATAGGTTTTGTCGTGCCCTCTTCACGACTGTCTTGGTTTGCTTGGACCATGTTAGTTTGTTGGTGATGTGGACGCCAAGGAACTTGAAGCTCTCAACCTGCTCCACTACAGCCCCGTCGATGAGAATCGGGGCGTGCTCGGTCCTCCTTTTCCTGTCATCCACAATGTACAGCAAAGTACATTATTGACATCTATGGTGTTGTCAAACATATGTCAATGTTTGTGCTCTTGGGGGGGTTGAAGCCCCCCTGCTGTCTATGAATTTCAATACTTTACACTTTTTCCTGAAGTGTGCACTTGTCCACTACCCACATATGGGTCCTCTGTAGCTCAGTTGGTAGAGCATGGCGCATTACACTTTAGATTAAAGATAGCACGGGCAGCGCCATTGAGGCTGTCACAAACTATACACAGTTGAAGTCTGAACTTTACATACACTTAGGTTGTCATTAAAACTCATTTTTCAACCACTCCACAAATTTCTTGTTAACAAACTATAGTTTTGGCAAGTCGGTTAGGACATCTATTTTGCATGACACAAGTAATTTTTCCAACAATTGTTAACAGACAGATTATTTCACTTATAATTCAACAATTCAAGCGGGTCAGAAGTTTACATACACTAAGTTGACTGTGCCTTTTAAACAGCTTGGAAAATTCCAGAAAATTATGTCATGGCTTTAAAGGCTTCAGAAAGGCTAATTGACATCATTTGAGTCAATTGGAAGTGTACCTGTGGATGTATTTCAAGGTCTTACCGTCAAACCCAGTGCCTCTTTGCTTGACATCATGGGGAAATCTAAAGAAATCAGCCAAGACCTCAGAAAAAGAATTGTAGACGACCACAAGTCTGGTTCATCCTTGGGAGCAATTTCCAAATGCCTGACGGTACCACGTTTATCTGTACAAACTAGTATGCAAGTATAAACACCATGGGACCACATAGCCGTCATACCGCTCAGGAAGGACACGCGTTCTGTCTCCTAGAGATGAACATACTTTGGTGTGAAAAGTACAAATCAATCCCAGAACAACAGCAAAGGACCTTGTGAAGATGCTAGAGGAAACGGGTACAAAAGTATCTATATCCACAGCAAAACAAGTCCTATATCGACATAACCTGAAAGGCCACTCAGCAAGGAAGAAGTCACTGCTCCAAAACTGCAATAAAAAAGCCTCTTAAAGAAGAAAGTTACAGGTCTGGGAGAGACAGAAATCTTGCTTGTTTGTAGGTGACCAAATACTTATGTTCCACCATAATTTGCAAATAAATTCATTAAAAATCCTACAATGTGATTTTCTGGATTTTTTTCTCTCATTTTGTCTGTAATAGTTGAAGTGTACCTATGATGAAAATGACAGGCCTCTCTCGTCTTTTTAAGTGGGAGAACTTGCACAATTGGTGGCTGACTAAATACTTTTTTGCCCCACTGGAAGTATGCAGACCCTGCACTCAGTACTTTGTTGAAGCACCTTTGGCAGTGATTACAGCATTGAGTCTTCTTGGGTATGACGCAACAAGCTTGGCACACCTGTATTTGGGGAGTTTCTCCCATTCTTCTCTGCAGATCCTCTCAAACTCTGTCAGGTGGCGTCGCTGCACAGCTATTTTCAGGTCTCTCCAGAGATGTCTCATTGGGTTCAAGTCTGGGCTCTGGCTGGGCCACTCAAGGACATTCAGAGGCTTGTCTCGAAGCTGTGTGCTTAGGGTCGTTGTCCTGTTGGAAGGTGAACCTCTCTGGAGCAGGTTTTCATCAAGGATCTCTCTGTACTTTGTTATTTTCATCTTTCCCTCGATCCTGACAAGTCTCCCAGTCCATGCCGCTGAAAAATATCCCCACAGCATGATGCTGCCACCATCATGCTTCACCATAGGGATGGTGCCAGGTTTCCTCCAGACGTGACGGTGGGAATTCAGGCCAAATAGTTCAATCTTGGTTTCATCAGACCAGAAAATCTTGTTTCTCATGGTCTGAGTGTCCTTTAGGCACCTCCGAGCGGGCTGTCATGTGGCCATTCTACCAAAAAGGCCTGATTGGGGGAGTGCTGCAGAGATGGTTATCCTTCTGAAAGGTTTTACCCATCTCCACAGAGGAACTCTGGAGCTCTGTCACAGTGACCATCATTTTCTTGGTCATCTCCCTGACCAAGGCCCTTCTCCCCCAATTGCTCAGTTTGGCCGGGCAGTCAGCTCTAGGGAGAGTCTTGGTGGTTCCAAACCTCTTCCATTTAAGAATGATGGAGGCCACTATGTTCCTGGGGACCTTCAATGCTGCATAAATGTGTTGGTACTTTTCCCCAGATCTGTGCCTCGACACAATCCTGTCTAGGAGCTCTACAGACAATTCTTTCAACTTCATTGCTTGGTTTTTGCTCTGACTTGCAATGTCAACTGTGGGACCTTATATAGGCAGGTGTGTGCCTTTTCAAATAATGTCCAATTGTCACGATCGTCGAAATAACATTGGGATATGAGTTCCACATCTTTTTATTTGTGAAACGCACAAAACAATAAAAAGCAAATGATACGTGAAGCTATGGAGTGCTCATAGGGAACTACACATAAACAAGATCCCCCACAAAACACAGTGGGGAAATGGCTGCCTAAATATGATCCCCAATCAGAGACAACGATAAACAGCTGCCTCTGATTGGGAACCATACCAGGCCAACATAGAAAAAAACAACCTAGATTACCCACCCTAGTCACACCCAGACCTAACCAACATAGATAATAAAAAGGCTCTCTATGGTCAGGGCGTGACACCAATAAATGAAATTAACCACAGGTGGACTCCAATCAAGTTGTAGAAACATCAAGGATGATCAATGGAAATAGGATGCATCTGAGTTCAATTTCGAGTCTCATAGCAAAGGGTCTGAATACTTACAGTATGTAAATATGTTGTTATTTTTTAAATACATTTTTTATATATTAGACAAATTGTTTTTACTTTGTCATTATGGGGTATTGTGTGTAGATTGATGAGGATTTTCTTTTTATTTATTCCATTTTAGAATAAGGCTGTAACGTTACAAAATGTGGAAAAAGTCAAGGGGTCTGAATCCTTCCCGAATGCACTGTAATACAATACATAATACAATGCAAGATGCATAAAAATGCCTGTGTGAAGTCTAACAAAACAGCATCCACAATCTTATTATTATCAATTTATTTGAGTGCCCTTCCCTATAAGCATGCTGAAAGTTGTTAATTTGTAAGTTGTTAAGTTGTTAAATTGTATTTTTTCCAAAAGTTTGCTAAGCATCGTTAACAGGCTGATTGGTCTGCTGTTTGAACCATTAAAGGGTGCTTTGCTAATTTTGGGCAGTGGAATGACCTTTGCCTCCCTCCAGGCACGAGGGCACACTCCGCCTTCTAGGATTAGATTGAAGATGTGGCAAATAGGAGTCGTAATGTATTCCGCTACCAACCTCGGTAATTTACCATCCTGGTTGTCGGTTCCATATGGTTTGTCCTTATTTATTAGATAGCAATACTTTTTTCACCTCTTCCACACTAACTAACTTTGCGGAATTCAAAGCTACAGGGCTTGTCTTTCATTATTTGGTCCGTTATGCATGAATATGAAGGCTCAGCATTTGTTGTTTGCATGTCCTCCCTAAGCTTACTAATCTTGTCAACAACAAAAAAGTTATTCAAGTGGTTGGCAATATCAAAGGGTTATGTTATGAATGATCCATCAGCCTGGAGCTGAGTTAGCTTTTCTGCCTAGAATTTAATGTCCTCCAGAGCTTTTTAGAATTGGAATTTGCTCAATAGCTTTTTGCTATCATTCTTTATATCATTTATCTTTGTTCTACAGTATGCTGTAAAACTTCAATTAAACACTGAGTCTCAAATAGCCGCCTGTCCCTTTTGATAGCCGGCAATGGCACACAATTCAGCAAATAAACGCGTGTTTCAAATAAGTGCTGGGTCTAAATGAATTGTTTATGAGGTTACCATGAATTACCATGATTTTTTTGCAAGCTAAATGTTTGATTTGTTATATTAAATAATTCAGTAATAACAAACAAAAAATTATGGCAATCATAATTGCCGTTGGCTGCTAACAGCTGAGAACTACTAGCTAACTGTGAAGCACAAAAAGTCAACTTTAGGAGTAGACCCCCAGAAATCAGCCTAGTGGCGAAAGTAAGAACTGACAAAAATGCACAGTCAAAGCAAGAATCATTATTCTTATTTTTTTTTGTCCTAATAAGACAAAATAAATGTGACACATCGTGTAAATGATAACACGTTAGTGCAACAAATTAAAAAATGCATTAAATTGCTGGAAGTGAATGCTGGAATTAAACAATGAACTATGCAAATGAGCAAAAGCTATGTGCATTAATGAAATAGACACCTGGCTCAAATAGAAGCCAGCCTCTAATAAGCACCTGTTGTGTTCTGTGATTTAAGAGAATAAACGACTGGGCTATTAATTTAAGTTTTACGGTAGTTTCTTCTTCTTTTTGTTTAGTTTAGTTACGTGATTACTCAATTTATTGTATTTTTGCCAATCTGCTGTATTGCTAGACTTATTTGCCATTCTCTTAGCCACATCCCTCTCAGCCATACAGTTTTTCAATCATCATCTATCCATGGGGATTTGGCAGTTTTATCAGTCAGTTTCTTCATGGGTGCATGCCTGTCAGTAACCAGAAGAAGCAATTTCATAAATGTTTCAAGTGCAGCGTCAGGATGTTCCTCAATTACACACATCAGACCAACAAATATTTTTCATATCTTCAACATAGGAATCATTGCAAATCCTGATCACTTATGCACTATTTTAGGTCCAGTCTTTGGAACTGGTTTCCCTAGATATGATCACTACATCTGATGGGTATGGATACTGCTTTTGAGTAGATTTCTGCAGCATTAGCAAAGATGTGATCAATACAAGTGGATGATTTAGTTGGTTCGACATGTCTCATATCGTCTAAACCTATTTGTACTTCCATGTAGGCCACAACAGACACCTGCAGGATGATGGGAAATAGGATATTCATCAATCACATTATTGCTGATGAGATCCAGAGGCAAGGGAGAATGATTTCTGACACGTCTTATATCACCTGTATGAGGGACTTTATGCAGGTGAGATTGAGTACATTTTTGATAAGAGTAGTCTTCACATTCAGAGTATTTTAGAGCAATAGTTTTACATCATACATGAAACAATTGTACCATATGCAATGGACATGATTTCCAGACAAATCTGACAGCACTAGTATGTACCATAATTTTAGTACTCAAGTCACCTTGACGAGCTACCTGCATACCTTGGAGGGCGAGAGAACACTTGGAGGTCTCTCTCTCTTCAAGGACTGTCACGAAACATCCTACAGTGGGATAGCTTGGAGGTGGGCGGGAAGGGCACTGTGGCAGACAGGCTAAGGCAAGAGCTGCTGCTGTTAGCGCCTCAAATTCCTTGCCCTCTGATTGGAGGAGCAATCCCACCTCGGATGCTCAGGTAAGCATAAAGACAAGCTCAGGAGGGCACTATGAGTGAGATTCCCTACTGTATTAGGTCATTATTGTGGTTTCTTGCATTTACAATAGGAAGATATACTGTATACACTGAGTGTAAAAAACATTAAGAACACCTTAATATTGAGTTACATCGCCTTTTACCTTCAGAACAGTCTCCATTCGTCAGAGCATGGATTCTACAAGGTGTCAAAAGCGCTCCACATGGATGCTGGCCCATGTCGACTCCAATGCTTCCCCACAGTGTCAAGCTGGCTGGATGTCCTTTGGGTGGTGGACCATTCTTGATGCACACAGGAAATGGTTGACCATGAAAAACCTAGTTCTTGACACAAATCGGTGCGCCTGGCACCTACTATCATACCCCATTCAAAAACACATAAATCTTTTGACTTGCTGATTCACTATCTAAATGACACACATTCACAATCCATGTCTCAACTGGTCTCAAGGCTTAAAAATATTTGTTTAACCTGTCTCCTCCCCTTCATATACACTGATTGAAGTGGATTTAACACGTTTTTTTTTATTTAACTAGGCAAGTCAGTTAATAAGGACAAATTCTTATTTACAATAACGGCCTCAATATGGGATCATAGCTTTCACCTGGTCAGTCTGTCATGGAAAGAGCAGGTGTTCATAATGTTTTCTACACTCAGTGTATATACACATTACTTGAGTAACTGTGAGTTTACAACTCATGACAAATGGCATCATGATGGCAATTAGTCTTCACTTGATCCTAGGTCTCCTGCTGCTCCCCCCTCTTCTGTGGTTTCTACAGCACGCCATGCCTCACAAACTGCCACTAGCTCCACCCCCCTCCCCTCAACTCGCCGCTCTGCCCGTGCACGCACCACAGCTGCCCGCATGAGACATCTCTATATCCTTGGGGGTACACCAAAGGTGAGTTTATATGAAACATATACTGAACAAAAATATAAATGCAATATTAAACAATTTCAAAGATTTCACTGAGTTACAGTTCATATGAGAAAATCTGTCAATTGAAATAATTTCATTAGGCCCTAATTTATGGTTTTCACATGACTGGGAATACAGATATGCATCTGTTGGTCACAGATATCTTTAAAGAAAATGGGCCTCACAAGGGCTTCAGGATCAAGTCACAGTTTTCAAATTGCCAATCGATAAAATGCAATTGTGTTCGTTGTCCGTAGCTTATGCCTGCCCATACCATAACCTTACTGCCACCATGGGGCACTCAGTTCACAATGTTGACATCAGAAAACCACTCACACACGACTCTATACACGTGGTCTGCGGTTGTGGGGCCTATTGGATGTACTGCCAAATTCTCTAAAATGACATTGGAGGTGGTTTATGGTAGAGAACTGAACATCAAGTTCTCTGGCAACAGCTCTGTTGGACATTCCTTCAGTCAGCATGCCAATTGCACGCCACCCCTAAAAACTTGAGACATCTGTGGCACTGTGTTGTGTGACAAAGCTGCCCATTTTAGAGTGGCCTTTTATTGTCCCCAGCACAACGAGTACCTGTGTAATGATCATGCTGTTTAATCAGCTTCATGATATGTCACACCTGTCAGGTGGATGAATTTTCTTGGCAAAGGACAAGTGCTCACTAACAGCGATGTAAACAAATGTGTGCACAAAATGAGAGAAATTCGGGGGTTTTGTCCTCCTGTGGAACATTTCTGGGATATTTTATTGAAACTCTTGAAACATGGGACCAACACTTTACATGTTGCGTCGATTTTTTTGTTCAGTTTATATACACACCATAAATTGTACTTGCTCAGATGTTTTGTTTGGGTGTGGGGGGGGGGGGGGGGGGGTAGCCTCGATTCCTGATCAGTTTATTTCTACATCGTTCTACAGGATGAGAATAATGAAACAACAGAGAAAAACCACAACCCAGAAAGAGGAGAGCAACAGAAAGACATGGAAGGAAGTGTAAAGCCCGAAGCACCCCAGATAGGTTGGCCATTGGGATTGGAGGAAGACTCCAGTGAGGATTCCCTCTCGGATTCTGAGTGGGAAGAGGAAGCAGAGAAACTCTGCTTGTGGACAAGACAGCTTGCTCTGGATGATATGGACAATGTGCCATCCACCTGAACTAGAACTTCAACTTGCGCAAGACTAACCCTAACCCAAAAACCATTTTACACTCCTATGGCTGTTTATTTTCTCTTCTCTTGCTTTGCACACAAATCTAATAAAAATGCTTGTGTAAATTACAGTGTATGAGCCTACAGCTGTGACTGGGTATTCTACTGCCTCAACCTAAGGCCTGGGCTTTCGTGTTACAGGTGGTAGAGCAGTAGCCTCGGTAAGACTGGAAGACTGCGCCATAAAACTAAGATCAAGCCTGTCAGCTGTTCTCTCTCCCGCTACATTTGTGGCAGTGGTGGGATTATTATGGTGGCATCACAGGTGTTGGAGAAGTATGTGTCACCTGCTAGCAGTGGGGCTTTGTGCATGTGTAACCGGTTCTGTACCGGTACCTTTTTGCGTTGTGTTCTGGTGAGGTGTAGGTGGAAGGGAAGAGAAGGCTCTGGACATAATTCTGACGGTTGTCTCTCTTTTAATGACTGCATGGAATGGATACAAATAGAAGGCAAACGTTTATGCTGCCGTCTGGACTTCACCCAAGGCTGACAAATTCACCCAAGGCTGACAAAATGGCAAAATAACGTTGGCTAAACTGGAACACTAGCGCGAGCCCATAGCAAATAAATGGAATTGAAGTTCGCAGAGCCTCTGACTGGAGTGACGCTTAGAATTCCATTTCGCCTAAATGGCACCAAAATGTTTTGCCCTTTTTATTTTACCACTACAATCTGTTCTTAGGACGAAACTAAAAAATAACTAATGTAGAAAGGAAACATCCGCACCTCGATGGTGCCAAGTCAGGGATGCAGACTGGTGAGGGCCCAAAAAGGTGACACTTGCAAAAAAAATCCCTGCTAGGGGGAAATGCAGGTTTTAACTAATTATACAACAAAGAATATGATCTACATGATCAGTCTGTTGTGTAAATTAAAAAGTGGTTAATGTGAACCTAACTCGCAGCTAAAAAATGTAAAGAAAGCAACCCGGTGTTGTTTGTTTCCTAGACTTACCTGCAAATGACACTCAAGTCTTGAGAAAAAACAATACACTAATATTGCAGTTACCCATGACAGCCTTTATAATAGAATGCTTGTGACCATACACATCTAAATATTGTACTTGGGGAAAAAAACGAACATTATAAAGTAGAAACAAACAGGCTGTCACGCCCTGATCTTCGTTTTCTTTCGGTCAGGGTGTGACATGGGGGATATGTGTGTTTTTGTCTCATTCTCGGGTGTTTGTTACTGTCTAGGTTTTTTGTTGTTGTAGATTTATGTGGTTGTTTTCATCTCGGTGTTTATGTTGGTCTATGGTTGCCTAGATTGGTTCTCAATTAGAGGCAGGTGTTTATCGTCGTCTCTGATTGGGAACCATATTTAGGCAGCCATCCTCTTTGGGTATTTCGTGCGTTATTGTCTGTGTAGTTGCCTGTGTCAACACACAGTATCATAGCGTCACGTTCGTTTTGTTTAAGTGTTCTTCATTCAATAAAGAAGAATGTATTCTAACCACGCTGCGCTTTGGTTCCCTCCATACGATCGTGACACAGGCATTCTATTTTTGCTCTATTATAGTGGCCACTCTAGTAGACATCGAGTAAGTGCTCAAGGCCACATGTGTGTGACAATGTAAAAATGTAGTTTCCATCAACCTGGCGCGCAATGTAGATATCAAAGAACGCGCAGTTCGCGGGTAGAGTAGTGGGTGAAACCATTTATCTTATCTTTCCGTTAATGTATTTAAGACCTATTTCGGCAAGTTAACCAAGTTGATGCTGGCTTAGCTAGCCATGTTAATAACGAGCTAACTAGCGCCGTCGGTCACTGCACTGCAATGTGTGAGGTTCTGTGTTATACACTATAGCCCGTTACCATATATGTGATGGAATTGTATTTGCTGTTGGCTTGTTTGGGTGTATGTGTTATGCAAAATAGCTGACTTGAGACATTGTTAACAGTTTCAGGGCCATGGGCCTTTCTCGTGATGGAAAAATATAGAATAACATGAAGGCAGGAACTGTGCATTGAGTTGTGGGGGCACATTCAGAACGTAGTGTTGCGAGAACAAACGGTATTTTGTTAGATAACAGGAGCCAGGTGTGTGATAACTGTATCGAGCATGAGCGCATAGATATTCTACACAACTACAACGACTGACCGCTGAAGCGCCTAGGGGGCTGGGACCAGCTCGGGCGCCAACAATCAACGATAGGCTGAGTGAGTTTAAACCACGCCCAGTCTCTACTCTGACAGGCCGGCTCGGAAGCAGGAACTACTTCTGTCAGAGTATATTATAATAACTTTGTCAGGAACAAGTTAGTTCTCTGTTTGCCCTGCGAGGTGGGACAGAGAGACCGTATATACTAAAATTGCATTTACCACTTATTGCTTATCTAATAAAAAATACATAGTATACAATTGGGTGACTCAGTGTCATACTTATCCTGATACCAGATTCGATTGATACAACCCTTAACAAATGTCACGCTAGCTATTGCTAGCAGGTGATTTATTGAAATATTAAGTGAATGTTTATTTTCTTACTACCTTAAAAGGTTTATATAAAAAGGGTTGTACTTGTGCGCTGTATTTATGGATTAATATCACTTCACATTGAGGGCATGTATCATTACAGTTGCTCCTATCTAAAATATATCTTGTGTCCTACCTAACCAGTGAACATGCCTGTTATCACTGTTTGATATATTTTACTGCAGGTATACGTTTCTGTATTTTTGTTATTTTCTAAACACAACGCATGTATACTATATGATCACTTTGTGGATTGAGTCTGAGAGATATTCTGAAGGCAGTGAACGTGGCTGTGACCATCCTGTCAATGCCCGTCATCACTGTTTGACATCTTTTACTGCAGATAAAACCCGAGTCAACCTGAAGTGTGGGTGCCCGTGTACCTTTCCTCTGGGGGGTTATGTGAAGTTGGTTATATGTGCAAAAATAACATTCATGGAGTAAAACATTGAATAATCCCCCCTCACTCACACTCAAGTGTTACTGTCAAGTTCAACACAACAAAAGCAATATCTTTGGGCTACAGTGCACATTATTACATTGTTTATGCCTTTGTTGGCATAATTGATCTCTTTCAGGCATACCCCTTTTTATCCACTGCATTGGAAAAGTGAGAGAGGGAAAGAGTGTGGTGTTCCATAAGCTAGGCACAGCTACACTTGATCTCACACAGATTGCCAGGGTCTGGTAAGCAACTAACGCGTTATAACTTGAGGAACAACAAGGACTCGTATACCAGTTAATACTATTGCGAATTGGTTAGGTTACTAATGTTAACTCATCTAAGTTAGCTGTCTGACTTTATTAGCCAGCTAATTTTCACACCATAAACACAATTATTTGATCAGTTGAATTGGCTAATGTTGCTCAACATTTCTCTGGCAAGCTAACTGTTAGGTGGAGCGACACAGGGGAACCCAAGAGCAGACACAGACCAAGAAACAGGGATGAATGAACCAAGGTATTTATTTTAACACGGGGAGATATGGAGTGCAGATCCAGGGAAACTCAGATGAGTATTAGGAAATTAGATGTGGAAGCTGAGGTTGGAGTGAGCTGGGTTGGAACAGGGTAAACAGGTCTGGAGAGGAATCCAATGGAGTGGTGGTGTGGTGAATCCAGAACAGGGTAGCGAGATGTGGAACAGGAGCCAGAGTCAGAGCGGCAAAATGAGCAGAGATTAAGATCTGGCCGAGAGGAAGTGGCAGGACTGAATATTTGTAGAGTTCTTAATTATGGAACGGGTTGCAGCTGGTGGGGAACTGCTCTGACTCAAGCACACCTGTCTCCAACCACACACACACACAGAGAGAAAGGGAGAGGCAACGGTTGCAGGTCAATGAGACACCGGATGTCCACTAGGGGGTGTGGCAGGAGCAGATGTGACACAGAGAATTCGATCCAGCTTGCAAGATATTTAACAGTGCTAACAATACTTGTTCCACCACACTTTATACCTCAACTAAAACTTTTTGGTTACAGCTCACGAAGTAGGCTTCATCACCTCACCCAGGTCTCCGTGGTCAAGCTTCTCACCTACTGTCTTTACAGAGCGCACGCGCTGATGCTTTAACTAGCAAATTGGTTGTCTAGTCTCTCCTCAGTCACTTGCTTCATTCTGTTGTTATGTGAACGATTGGCTGAGTTTTAGATACAGCCAGTATTGATCCAAATGTGCATTACTCGTTCGCTTACAGCCAATAGTGATCCAAAGCCCCCCCCCCACCCAAACTTTTGTCATTCGATCTACACGAATCATGTAGGTCACCTGTTTTGGATTGAAAACATCGAATTTCACCGAAAGGTGACTAGTTTGCATCCCTGCAAGTGTGCTTATGTCTACATAATGAGGAATTTGGAAGAAATTGCAACATTTGACTATTTCTGGTCTAACAATCGATGACACCAGAGTCCGCTGCCCAACCTTATGTAATTGGAAAGAGAAGATTATTCTGATTAGAATGGTGTCCGACAACGGAGTATGCTGCCCAGCCTTACATAATTAGAAAGAGGAGATTCTCATTATTAAAATGGTGTCCAATTTGAAAAAAATCTAAATATACACATTGCGAGATATTTGGCAAAATAGACAGACATAGAGTTGAAGTCGGAAGTTTACATACACCCTAGCCAAATACATTTAAACTCAGTTTTTCACAATTCCTGACATTTAATCCTAGTAAGAATTCTGTTTTAGGTCAGTTAGGATCACCACTTTATTTTAAGAATGTGAAAAGTCAGAATAATAGTAGAGAGAATGATTTATTTCAGCTTTCATTTCTTTCATCACATTCCCAGTAGGTCAGAAGTTTACATACCCTCAATTAGCATTTGGTAGCATTGACTTTAAATTGTTTAACATGGGTCAAATGCGGGTAGCCTTTCACAAGCGTCCCACAATAAGCTGGGTGAATTTTGGCCCATTCCTCCTGACAGAGTTGGTGTAACTGAGTGAGGTTTGTAGGCCTCCTTGCTCGCACACGCATTTTGTTCTGTCCACAAATGCTCTATAGGATTGAGGTCAGGGCTTTGTGATGGCCACTCCAATACCTTGACTTTGTTGTCCTTAAGCCATTTTGCCACAACTTTGGAAGTATGCTTGGGGTCATTGTCCATTTGAAAGAACCATTTGCGACCAAGCTTTAAATCCCTGACTGATGTCTTGAGATGTTGCTTCAATATATCCACATCATTTTCCTCCCTCATGCATCTATTTTGTGAAGTGCACCAGTCCCTCCTGCAGCAAACCACCCCCGTGCTTCCTGATTGGGATGGTGTTCTTCGTCTTGCAAGCATCCCCTTTTTCCTCCAAACATAACGATGGCCAATGTGGCCAAACAGTTCTATTTTTGATTCATCAGACCAGAGGACATTTCTCCAAAAAGTATGATATTTGTCCCCATGTGCAGTTGCTAACTGTAGTCTGGCTTTTCTATGGTGGTTGTGGAGCAGTGGCTACTTCCTTGCTGAGCAGCCTTTCAGGTTATGTCGATATAGGACTCGTTTTACTGTGGCTGTAGATACTTTTGTACCCGTTTCCTCCAGCATCTTCACAAGGTCCTTTGCTGTTGTTCTAGGATTGATTTGCACTTTTCGCTAACCCAAAGTACCAAAGTTAATCTCCAGGAGACAGCACACGTCTCCTTCCTGAGCGGTATGACGGCTGCGTGGTCCCATGGTGTTTATACTTTGTGTACTATTGTTTGTACAGATGAACGTAGTACCTTCAGACATTTGGAAATTGCTCCCAGGAATGAACCGGACTTGCGGAAGTCTACAAGTTTTTTTCTGAGGTATTGGCAGATTTCTTTACATTTTCCCATGATGTCAAGCAAAGAGGCACTGAGTTTGAAGGTAGGTCTTGAAATACATCCACATTGGCACTTCCAATAGGCAAATTGACATAATTTGAGTCAATCAGTATATTTTAACCTACTAATAACCTATTTATTTATGGTTGCGTAACTTCGTTGTTGTGTAGTGCAAACTATTTTATTTTTGCTGATGTAAAGATCACGGGTCCTCCTCAACTCGGCACTTCATTACTTGAAGTTTACCAAAGTAACCCCATCTCTGGCTGGCCTGAGTTCCTTCTTCGTCTGCGTGTCTTGTCCAAGCTGCTCTTTTGCTCTTCACCTGGATGTCAGTGGCAGCTCAACAAACTCAACGATCTCTCTATCAACCTCAACACCCAATCTACTCACATGCGCAAACTCTCTCATTCAGACTCATACATACACGCTGTCTCTCTCTCCCTTACCTTCGTTGGCCTCTTTTTTTGTCAGAGAAAATGTTAGTTTTCGTGGTATTGCTTCGTGCACTGACTTTACTGAACTCTGGAGAAAACGAACATTGTCGCTGGGTGAGTACATTTGACTCCCGTCCATTGGACTTTTTTGTCTGCAGGAACTCGCTCTTTTTCACTTGGTCCACTCGTCCAAGTGCCGATGCATTTGTGGCATGATGTGAACAGTACGAATTTGTGTCACTACCGAAGTCTAATGGTTTTAAATGACTGTTTTGTATTGTCTGGAAACTCACTTGTATAATTCACTTGCAGTAGGTATCTTAAAAAAGAGAAGGCCTGCAAGGTTATTAAACAGAGGTGCCTAGTTATTCTTATTTTGTTGATATCAGGTAACGTGCAACCTAACCCTGGCCCTGATATGCAATGTCTCCAAATCCCCTGATTTTAAATCAAGATCTGGTTTTGGTATTTTCATTTAAATGTACGCAGCCTGTTGTCAAAAATGATGGGGTTAGGATTTGGCCTAAATCAACTGATGCTGCTGTAATTGTGTTTTCTGAAACCTGACTCAGCAAGTCTGTTTTTGATAAGGATATTTTAATAAGTGGTTACAATGTTTATCGCACTGATCGGGTTAAGAAAGGTGGGGGTGTGGATATGTACAATCTAAATTCCATGTAAGTGTGGCAAAGTCTGAAACTATTTGTAAACAGTTGGAATTTCTTGATTTCAATAGAGGTTTCAAAGGGTCTCTCTATTACTGTGATTGGCTATTATAGACCCCCTGCTATCGGTGATGCATTTTCTTCTTTGACGCACCTTATGTCTAAACTTCTTTACAGTGAAATGATCTTGATTGGTGATCTCAACTGGTGTTGGTTAAAGCCATTGTGCTGTTAGAAATACTAAGGTTCCAAAGACAAACCCACGTTTTATTCGTAAAATAAATTTGAAGTGTTTTAATGAGCAGGCTTTCTTTCATCAATCAATCAATCAATCAATCAAATGTATTTATATAGCCCTTCGTACATCAGCTGATATCTCAAAGTGCTGTACAGAAACCCAGCCTAAAACCCCAAACAGCAAGCAATGCAGGTGTAGAAGCACGATTTGATTTGTTTTATTTTGACTGGAGCAAGATTGAGCTTATGCCTGATGTGGAAACTGCCTGGAAATTCTTTCATTATGTTTTTTCCCAAATAGTAAACAAACATGCCCCATTCCGCAGGTTCAGGGTTAAAGGGCGGGATAATCCATGGTTTTCTTCTGAGCTGTCTTGTATTATTAACGACTGTAATCTAGTCTGGGCTAAAGCAAGGAAATCATGTTCTGATGCTGATTGGCTTATTTGTAGTTATTTTTAGCAGTTACGAAACAAGTGTTATTTTCTTCTCAGGAAGGCCAAGTCTGAATATTACCACTGATAACATGAATGACCCTAGAAAGTTTTGGAATGCTATTAAGTCTATGTCTGGTAACAGTAATGTTAATGAATTACCGTCATGTGTTTTGAAGGACTATATTCCTATATATGACAACTGAAATGCTGAATTGTTTCAATGAGCACTTTGTATCATCTGGTAGGCTGTCTGATTCAGTGTCCTCTGTCTCTGTACAACCCTGTGTGGATGAACCAGTGAGAGCCGGTCAAACTTTTAGCTTTTTGCCATTCTCAGTGCAGGTGGTACATAAAGCCCTGAAATCTTTAGATCAGAGAAAGCCTTCAGGTCCTGATCTTTTGGATCCCTGCTGATTTCATAGCTGAACCACTTACATCTCTGTTCAATCTAACCCTGGAATGTAATGAAATTCCAAAGATCTGGAAATCAGCATTTGTCCTACCACTTTTAAAAGGGGGAGATCCAACTCTTTTAAATAATTATAGGCCAATCTCAAAGCTGTCACCACAGGTGAAAATACTTGAAACCCTTGTAAGTGAACAGCTAAAATAGTTTTTATTTACTAACTCTATTTTATCAATGTACCAATCGGGCTTCAGGAAGAAGCATAGCACAATTACAGCAGCCATGAAGGTTTTAAATGATATCACTGAAGCCATTGACAAAAAACAGGCTTTTGATACAGTTGATCATGCAATACTAAGGCAGAGATTGTCGAGTGTAGGTCTTTCGGCGCATGCTGTTGCATGGTTTGTTAACTATCTGTCTGATAGAACTCAGTGCACTCAATTTGATGGGCTTATGTCTGTTAAATTGTCTGTCTTGAATGGTGTGCCCCAAGGCTCTGTACTTGGTCCTCTCTTATTCACTATTTATATAAATGATTTAGACAAATGTCAAATGCACAACTTCATTTTTATGCTGATTATACTGTTATTTACTGTTGTGCCTCGTCTCTTACAAAAGCTTTCCAGAACATGCTAACTGCTTTTTATACTTTTCAACATACCTTGTGTCAATTGAAGCTTATCCTCAATACTGACCAAACTAAACTAATGGTGTTTTCTAATGCAAGAAATAGACCTCTGAACCTTTCACCTATTACTACCAGTCAGGGCAAGGAGATGGAGGTTGTAACCTCATATAAATATCTTGGAATTTTAATTGATGACGGCCTCTCTTTTAAATTGCATATTCAACAACTTACAAAAAAGTGAAGCTGAAATTGGGATTTTATTTTATGAATAAGGCCTGTTTTTCTTTTGAAGCCAGAAGGAGGCAAGTATCAGCTACATTTATGCCTTTACTAGACTATGGTGGTATTTTATATATGAATGCTTCCGCTCACTGTTTGAGATCAATTGACACTCTTTACCATGGCACGTTGAGATGTATTTTAAACTGCAAAACCCTTTCGCACCACTGCACTTTGTATACCAGGGTTGGCTGGCCTTCTCTAGTCACTCGTAGGCTCAGTCACTGGTATACTTTTATTTACAAAGCCATTTTGGGTTTACTACCTTTTTTATTTGTGCATTTTTATTGTTCAGAAATGTGGTGGGTACTCTCTTCGTTCGCTGGACTTTAACCTGCTAACTGTTCCAAATGTCCGAACTGAATTTGGTAAAAGGGCTTTTATGTACTCTCCGCCATCGTCTTGGAACACCTTACAAAATAGTTTTAAACTGGAAGAACTTGTCCCGATTGGTGTTTTTAAAATCACTGATGAAGGATTTTGAGGCTGATTCCCTGACCTGTCAATGTTTTTAATTTGCTGTTTTATACTCTTGTGAATTCAATGGTTTTTACTAGATTACTTGTAGTTTTTCATGTTGTCTGTCTGTAATTATTTTGTAATGACTTGGTGCTGCCTATCTTGGCCAGGGCGCTCTTGAAAAATAGATTTTAATCTCAATGAGCCCTTCCTGGTTAAATAAAGGTAAAAAAATAATAAAAAAAATAAATAAAAGCTTCTAAAGCCATGACATTTTCTGGAATTTTCCAAGCTGTTTAAAGGCACAGTCAACTTAGTGTATGTAAACTTCTGTCCCACTGGAATTGTGATATAGTGAATTATAAGTGAAATAATCTGTCTGTAAATAATTGTTGGAAAAATTACTTGTGTCATGCACAAAGTAGATGTCCTAACCGAACTATAGTTTAACAAGAAATTTGTGGAGTGGTTGAAAAACAACTTTTAATGACTCCAACCTAAGTGTATGTAAACTTCCGACTTCAACTGTACCTATATTTCCCTATAGGAAACAATAGGACAACCTCAGAGTCCCATGAGTAATTTTTTGTTGTTGTTTTCTACCAGCAACGTGGGCAGTTCTCATTGCCAACAATAGCAAACGCATGCATTGTGACGTAGAACAATAGGCTGAGAGTAGAACGTTCAGAAGGCAAGTTGGTGCTCAATAGAAGAACTAATAGAACTTTAAGCAAATTTGAATCTACAAAAAATGTATTGTACATGTTAATATTTTCAAAAGACTCACATTTCATTTTATAAATGTTGTACACCAATACACTACTCATTTGCTAATAAGTGCAAAATATTCTAGATTTAATTTAGGGTTGGAGATGCTTAATGTGAGTCTGGAAGGAGAGTTTACAGTCTAGCCAGACACCTAGGTAGTTGTCCACATATTCTAAGTCAGAACCATCCAGAGTAGTGATGCTGGGCGTGCAGGTGCGGGCAGTGATCGGTTGAAGAGCATGCATTTAGTTGTACTTGCATTTAAGAGCAGTTGGAGGCCACGGAAGGAGAGTTGTATGGCATTGAAGCTCGTCTGGAGGTTAGTTAACACAGTGTCCAAAGAAGGGCCAGAAGTATACAGAATGGTGTCGTCTGCGTAGAGGTGGATCAGAGAATCACCAGCAGCGAGAGCGACATCATTGATGTATACAGAGAAGAGTCAGCCCAAGAATTGAACCCTGTGGCACCCCCATAGAGACTGCAAGAGGTCCGGACAACAGGCCCTCCGATTTGACACACTGAACTCTATCAGAGAAGTAGTTGGTAAACCAGGCGAGGCAATCATTTGAGAAACCAAGGCTGTCGAGTCTGCCAATAAGAATGTGGTGATTGACAGAGTCGAAAGTCTTGGCCAGGTCGATGAATACGGCTGCACAGTAATGTCTCTTATCGATGGCGGTTATGATATCGTTTAGGACCTTGAACGTGGCTGAGGTGCACCCATGACCAGCTCTGAAACCAGATTGCATAGCGGAGAAGGTACGGTGGGATTCAAAATGGTCGGTAATATGTTTGTTGACTTTGCTTTCGAAGACCTTAGAAAGGCAGGGTAGGATAGATATAGGTCTGTAGCAATATGGGTCCAGAGTGTCTCCCCCTTTGAAGAGGGGGATGACCGCGGCAGCTTTCCAATCTTTGGGAATCTCAGACGATACGAAAGAGAGGTTGAAAAAGGCTAGTAATAGGAGTTGCAACAATTTTGGCAGATCATTTTAAAAAGAGAGGGTCCAGATTGTCTCGTCCGGCTGATTTGTAGGGGTCCAGGTTTTTCAGTTCTTTAAGAACATCAGCTATCTGGATTTGGGTGAAGGGGAAATGGGGGAGATTTTGGCGAGTTGCTGTGGAGAGTGCAGGGCGGTTGACCGGGGTAGGGGTAGCCAGGTGGAAAGCATGGCCAGCCGTAGGAAAATGCTTATTGAAATTCTCAATTATAGTGGATTTATCGGTGGTGACACTGTTTCCTAGCCTCAGTGCAGTGCATCACACCGGGAATCTTCCCCTTCAGTTCGTCAGCTTTTACATTTACCGCTACCCCAGTAATCACTTTGCGCTTTTCTTGAGAGCAAAACAATTCACCTGTCTTGCCCCCGTTCATTTAACACGGAGCACCTGCTCCCTCCCGACCAGCAGAAACACAAACAATTATCACTAGACCACTACTGGTTACCCTCACAGATTTCACAGCACCCAACTCTGTTTTCACCCACTCTGTAACCACAAATGGATCAGACAAAAGGCAAGGGTCCACTTTTTCCAAAAAGCTTCAGTCCTACTGTCACAGACTCATCTTTACCCTGACAGCTGGTCTCTCTCCTGCTACATTAAAACGATGTGCTGATATGGATCATATTTGAAGGTATAATCAAATTGCAGGCATGAGAAGATCATCAAGGGATATCAACTTTAAGAATAAAGAAAATGCCATGTGTCAAATTATTTTGATCAAGAAGTAGAAGTGGTCAATCACTGGCAAATCTGTAGCAGTCAAATGAACCTGTAAAGCGGGTAGTAACATGATTAGATAATTGCGTCTGGCTAATGGTAGTAGGAGTAAATGTCTTACATCATCGCAGTTTGTTCATGATTTTTAGCGACACACATAAATAAAGTAAAGCACACTATACCAGGCTTTCAAATGGTATGCAAAGAAAACAGCCGCGATGTAAAATATCCATAATGGAGCACAATTGCTGTGCCCCTGATCGTGGCCTGTCTATAACTACCCAGCAGTTGGGTGTCCAGACTTCTTCCGCATTTTCCTACGACTTTCGGGCTGTGACGTGAGTGCTGACGGCGGCCTTGGTGCTGGCGGAGCTGGGGGCTGTAGCGATTATCAGTGGAGCTTCGAAAGTCTCGGCCCCTCCCTCCCTGCGCCTCAGCGGCCCGCCCAGCTAGCACAAACTCCCGATTGAATCCTGCCCGAGTCTGGGGAAACCGGACGGCCTGGAAATCGTGAGAGGCCAACCTGTACTACACAACTGGTAAGCAGGTCTTAAGCTTTTTTTTAATTTTTTTTATGTGCACGGAACATAGGCAATGCTTTACATTTGTGATTGCATGTACATTATTCTATGTTTCTATCTGAAAAGTGGAGAAGCGTACGAGGGGTTGTGTCTTTCTTGCTTATTTGGTCCCCGGCCTCAATAGGCCATAATTACGGCCTAGAAAATCAGCGAGGGGATTTTTCGAAACATCGGTAACATTATAGTCTGCTATTAGCCAGATACCCCCCACAAAGTTGAACAGTATAGTTACCATGTTCAAATATGATATTGTACAGAGATTATTCTTGCTCTGCATTAACAGCGCCAGTGGTTAAAATGTTTGTCCGGGGATCTCCATCAAAATGGCGCACATCTGTTTTTGAAAATGCTGAAGGAAATATGCTTTAGCTAGGCAGGCTAGCCGCCATACTTAGCAATACACTTTTCGGGTGGCTCGCGAACTTGCTAACATTAGCTATGCACTTATGTTTACTATCGCACGGACGTGTGGGTTGGGTCAGCTGTCATGTTTCCCTTGACGCTAGCTAGCTCAAAGCTGCCTTTCACTTCTTCTTTTTTTTATAACTTAAAACGACCACATTTAGCTAGAGTCTAATCTTTGATGTTATGTAACCATTTTACTGCGACCGCCAGATACTTTTGAAATTCCATTTTTTGACCTTTTGCCTTAAATGTTGTCTTTTTGTGTAAATATCGAGGTAAATTACAGCAAGCGCCATTTTTGTACTGAATTTGTTCCCATTTAGGCTATAGTTAAAGGTTTGAGTTTGTTGATCTAATTGTGCGTGTCCTCATGAAGCATCACTGCTTGTCTCGCTCTCCCACGCTGTTGTGTGCCAGACCACTGCTGTCAGATTTGACCGTGGGGGAATTGGGATGACAAATGTGCTGCGTCGCTCAAAACCTCTTGTTTATCTCTCGGTGCATTTCGGCGAGTAAACCGCATATATTTTTTTCACTTTGCATGACTATGAGGATTAAGATCGATATATAGTATTTGCATGGCTGAAAACATCTCTCGTGACGTCAAAGCACATTACAACAAAATTGTATCTTTATTATCACAGCTTAAATAAACCAAATCACATCGTTGTCTATACCCTTTCTATTTTTTGGTTTAGGCAGTGTGCCATGTAATATAGCTAAAATAGTTTAGAAGTTTACCACCAAATAAAATGCAGACCAATATAATTTATATCCAGAAAGATTAGGACATGACTACATTTCACAGGAGGGGAAACACATGGGCATAATGATACCTGTTACATTGTAACGATATGTATTTCTTGTTAGAGAGAATAATACTTTGAGTGAGATTTAGGATTTGAATATGGTAGACAAATATTTTGGGTTAATCATTAGGCCTATGTGACTGTGATTTGACTGGTCAATTCTTGCCTCCAGTGCTGCAGTGACAAATGAGGTGTAAGGACAATGGATGAGGATGAGACAAGGCTTGCACTCCATTCCCAGGATCCTAAAATCATTCTCCATGGATCAGGTAATGGCTATGTTTCACTGAGCATTCAAGTATTTCTCTGTACAGTTCTTTGTTATGCACAAAAATAAAACCTTTCTTAAATGCTTTTTTTTATATAGCTATTTTCTTTGTAAGAGTGCATTCATACAGTGGCTTATGAAAGTATTCATACCTCTTGACTTATTCCACATTTTGTTGTTACAGCCTGAATTCAAAATGGATAAAAAATATATTTTTCTCCCATCTACACACAATACCCCATAATGACACAGTGAAACATGTTTTTAGACATTTCTGCACATTTCTTGAAAAGGAAATATGGAAATAATCTAATTTACATAAGTATTCACACCCTTGAGTCAAAACATGATAGAACCACCTCTGGTTAAGTCTCAGAGATTTGCACACCTGGATTGTACAATATTTGCCCATTATTCCACTCAAAATTCTTCCAGCTCCGTCAAATTGGTGGATGGTCATTGCTAGACAACCATTTTCAAGTATTGCCATAGATTTTCAAGCATATTTAAGTCAAAACTGTAATTCTGCCACTCCGGAACATTCACTGTCTTCTTGGTAAACAACACCAGTGTAGATTTGACCTTGTGATTTAGGTTATTGTCCTGCTGAGAGGTGAATTAATCTCCCAGTGCCTGGTGGAAAGCAGACTCAACCAAGTGTTCCGCTAGGATTTTGCCTGTGCTTAGCTCCATTCAGCTAATTTCTTTTATCCTGGAATAACTCCCCAGTCCTTAACGACTACAAGCATACCCATAACATAATGCAGCCACCACTATGCTTGAAGAGTGGTATTCAGTACTGTATTGTATTTTCCCCAAACGCAAACTTCATATTCAAGACAGAAATTTTGCTTTGCCACTTTTTTGCAGTATTAATATTTTCCTTCTTTTCACTGTGTCAGTTAGGGTAGTATTGTGGAGTAACTGCAATGTTGTTGATCCAGCCTCAGTTTTCTCCTATCATAGCCATTCAACTCTGTAACTGTTTTAAAAGTCACCGTTGCTTCATAGTGAAATCCCTGAGCGGTTTCCTTCCTCTCTGGCAACTGATTTAGGAAGGATGCCTGTGTCTTTGTAGTGACTGGGTGTATTGATACACCATCCAAAGTGTAATTAGTAACTTCACCATGCTCAAAGGGATATTCAATGTTTGCTTTTATTTTTTTACCCATCTACCAATAGGTGCCCTTTGTGAGGCATCGGAAAATCTCCCTGGTCTTTGTGGTTGAGTCTGTGTTTGAAATTCACTGCTCGACCAAAGACTGTAAAAATGTGACCTGATGCGTCTCTGCTTGACACTCAGCATTAAGGAGATAGATTGGGGTAAGGTCCTGCAATAGACTCCCGTCCAGTCCAGGGGGTACATCAAGCTACATAAACCTGCCCTATGAGCTGTTCCAGCTTGCACAAGCCATGGCTCGTGCAGGGCTACTTACTGTGTTTGAAATGCATTGCTCGACTGGGGGACCTTACAGATAATTTTATGTGTGGGGTAAAGAGATGAGGTAGTCATTCAAAAATCATATTGAACACCTATTATTATTGTGCACATTGAGTCCATTCAACTTATTATGTGAATTTTTAAGCAAATTTTTACTCCTCAACTTATTTAGGCTTGCCATAACAAAGGGGTTGAATACTTATTGACTCAGGACATTTCAGCTTTTCATTTTTAATTAATTTGTACAACTTTAGAAAAGCATAATTCCACTTTGACATTATGGGGTGGGTAGGCCAGTGACAAAAAAAAATCTAATTTGAATCCATTTTAAATTTGAGCTGGTGCACTTGTTGAACAAGTCAAGGGGTGTGAATATTTTCTGAAGGCATTGTATGTCTGCAGCGATATGTTTATGTAGGCCAACACGGAAGATATCCACCTGTTCCTGTGTTGGTGTGTTCCAGATGAGGGTGGTGCTGGAGGGGAGGAGTTTGTGGTGGAGCTGCAGGAGACGGTGCTTGTGTCGGAGGGGGAGGGGGAGGGAATGGCGGTGCATGGGTTCGCTCCAGAGGAGCTGGTGATACAGGATGCGGTTGAGGACGTGGTGTCTGAGTATGTGCACTGCGACGAGGACGAGGAGGTTGCTGTGGAGACATGTGTGATGTCGCTGGAGGGGGAGGACGAAGGCGTTGCCATGGGGGACATGGCTGAGGATGAGATGGTGGCAGACGGGCATGCCCAGGATGAACTGGACCCAGAGCAAGACACAGACGGCTGTGGGGACTACCTCATGATCTCCTGTGAGCACCATCCTGCGTCACTTTTCCAGTTCTACATCAATAGCCCTCACTCAGTCACCTGGCCTCTTATAAAGAAAACATTGCAGTCAGACTAATGATCAGTAGTGAATGGATCTCTTAACTCGCTCTCTTTTCATCTCCCTCCAGTGGATGAGGCAGGCAAGATGGTGTCAGACGACGGCACAGAGGTGACTGTGGAGGGAGCCGTAGAGGACCAGGTGGAGAAGGACGAGGATGGCCAGGAGGTGATCAAGGTGTACATCTTCAAGGCAGACTCTGGGGAGGATGACGTGGGTAAGGAGACATTTGAATCATGTTTAATGCACTTAGAAAGAGGGATAATATAACCCACGGTAGTTGATCACTAAGGGTTATTAAGACATTGTGTGGATGTCTGCGTAGGAGAAACTGAGGACGCGGCACTGACGGACTCTACAGGGCGAACGCTCCGAGAGAAGATGGTGTACATGTCTCAGGGGGACCATGGTAAGAAATAAATTTGGTGTGTGTGTTTTACGATTGTGTTACAACTAGTGTGTTTTCCTGCAGGTGCATCAAAGATATCTGATGAGGTTTACATGGAGGTGGTGGTGGGGGGTGAGGAGCCAGTGACCCATGAGCGGTCTTACGATGGCACGGCTCTCAGTAAGGACTTCATGCCTGTGGCTTGGGCAGCCGCTTATGGTCAGTGACACACACATTTGTATATAATAGTGTATCATTTAACAGGGCAGATAAAGTCTTGTTGCTCTTCTGTACTCTGTAGTGATAAGTACAGTGCATTTGGAAAGTATTCAGACCACATATATATGTTTTAATTCTCATCAATCTACAAACAATACCCCATAATGACAAAGTGAAAACGGGTTTTTAGAACATTTTCCAAATGTATATAATAATTTAAAAAAATTAAATGCCTTATTTACGTAAGTATTCAGGCCCTTTTCTATGAGACTCGAAATTGAGCTCATGTATCCTGTTTCCATTGATCATCCTTGAGATGTTTCTACAACTTGATTGGAGTCCACCTGTGGTAAATTCATTTGATTGGACATGATTTGGAAATGCACACTCCTGCCTATGTAAGTGCATGTCAGAGCAAAAACCAAGCCATGATATCAAAGGAATTGTGTGCAGAGCTCCAAGACAGGATTGTGTTGAGGCACAGATCTGGGGAAGGGTACCAAAACATTTCTGCAGCATTGAAGATCCCCAAGAACACAGTGGCCTCCATCATTCTTAAATGGAAGAGGTTTCGAACCACCAAGACTCTTTCTAGAGCTGGTTGCCCAGACAAACTGCACAATCCGGGTAGAAGGGCCTTGGTCAGGGAGGTGACCAAGAACCCAATGGTCACTCTGACAGAGCTCCAGAGTTCCTCAGTGGTGATGGAAGAACTTTCCAGAAGGACAACCATCTCTGCTGCACTCCACCAATCAGGCCTTTATGGTAGAGTGGCCAGATGGAAACCACTCTTCAGTAAAATGCACATGACAGCCTGCTTGGAATTTGCCAAAAGGCACCTAAAGGACTATGTCCATGAGACACATGATTCTCTGGTCTGATGAAACCAAGATTGAACTCTTTAACCTGAATGCCAAGCGTCAAATCGGGAGGAAACCTGGCACCATCCTTACGGTGAAGCATAGTGGTGGCAGCATCACGCTGTGGGGATGTTTTTCAGAGGCAGGGACTGGGAGACTAGTCAGGATCGAGGGAAAGATGAACGGAGCGAAGTACAGCGAGATATTTAATGAAACCTGGTCCAGAGTGCTCAGGACCGCAGACTGGGGTGAAGTTTCACCTTCCAACAGAACAACAACCCTAAGTACATAGCCAAGACAGTGCAGGAGTGGCTTCGGGAGAAGTCTCTGAATGTCCTTGTGTCCCAGCCAGAGCCCAGACTTGAACCCAATGAAACATCTCTGGAGAGACCTGAAAATAGCTGTGCAGCGACGTTCCCCATCCACCTGGCAGAGCTTGAGAGGATCTGCAGAGAAGAGTGGGAGAAACTCCCTAAATACAGGTGTGCCAAGCTTATAGCATCATACCCAAGAATACTCAAGGCTGTAATTGCTACCAAAGGTGCTTCAACAAAGTACTGAGTAAAGAGCTTGAATACGAATGTAAATGTGATATTTCAGTGTTTTAATTTTAAAACATTTGCAAAAAATTCTAACCATGTTTTTGCTTTGGTATTGTGTGTAGATTGATGAGGGTGGGGACAATTTAATCAATTTTAGAACAAGGCTGTAACGTATCAAAATGTGGGAGAAGTTTGAATACTTTCCGAATGCACTGCATCTCTGTTGAGAGAAGGTGTGCATTTGCATTCAACGTTTACGATGTGATTCCAGGTTCTGAGGACAGTGAAAGCTGTGAGAACCGGAACGGTGCCGCCAGTGCTCTGCTGCACATTGACGAGTCAGACGGAGTGGACAAGGTCAGCAGGCAACGGAACAAGAATAAGAGAACAAGGGCTGAGCCTCGCCAGGTCCAGACAGGTACGTAGCTGTCAGATGGGACTGAACTATAGTCAGGTCCCAAATTTATTGGCACCCTTGACAAAGATGAGTAAATAACACTGTAAAATAATTAATACAAATAGTGAGCGACACTACCATTCCAAAAGTATGTGGACAACCCTTCAAATTAGTGGATTTGGCTATTTCAGCCACACCTGCTGCTGACAGGTGTATAAAATCAAGCACACAGCCATGCCATCTCCATAGTCTTCACATTGGCAGTAGAATGGTCATACTGAAGAGCTCAGTGACTTTCAATGTGGCACCATCATAAGATGCCACCTTTCCAGCAAGTCAATTTGTCAAATTACTGCCCTGCTAGAGCTGCCCTGGTCAACTGTAAGTTCTGTTATTGTGAAGTGGGAATGTCTAGGAACAACAACGGCTCAGCCGCAAAGTGATGGGCCGTCAAGTTCACAGAACGGGACTACTGAGTGCCGAAGTGCGTAAAAATCTTCTGTCCTCAGTTGCAACACTTACTACCGAGATCCAAACTGCCTCTGGAAGAAATGTCAGCACAATACCTGTTCATTGGGAGCTTCATGAAATGGGTTTCCATGGTCTAGCAGCCACACACAAGCCCAAGATCACCGTGCGCAATGCCAAGCGTCAGCTGGAGTGGTGTAAAGCTTGCCGAGCAGTGGAAACGCGTTGTCTGGAGTGATGAATCACGCTTCACCATGCCTGATTGCATAGTGCCAACTGTAAAGGTTGGTGGAGGAGGAATAATGGTCTGAGGCTGTTTTTCATGGTTCGGGCTAGGCCCCTTAGTTCTAGTGATGGGAAATCTTAACGCTACAACATACAATGACATTCTAGACGATTCTGTGCTTCCAACTTTGGGGAAGGCCAACAGTTTGGGGAAGGCCCTTTCCTGTGTCAGCATGACAACTCCCCTGTGCACAAAGCAGAAATGGTTTGTGTTGAAGACCTTGACTGGCTTGCATAGAGACCTAACCTCAGCCCCATCGAACACCTTTGGGATGAATTGGAACGCTGACTGTGAGCCGGGCCTAATCGCCCAAGATCCGTGCCCGACCTCACTAATACTCTTGTGGCTGAATGGAAGCAAGTCTCCGCAGCAATGTTCCAACATCTAGTGGAAAGCCTTCCCAGAAGAGTGGAGGCTTATAGCAGCAGAGGGGGGGACCAACTCCATATTAATGCCTATGATATTGGAATGAGATGTTTGACGAGTAGGAGTCAACATACTTTTGGTAATGTAGTGTATGTGCAGATACAAAAGTAATGTATATTGTGTGCTAATTATTTTTGTTGAAATTGCTCAGAGAAAGACATTTTTCTTAACAAACAAAATGCATCTAAAAGATAGGGGAGGGGTCAAACATTTTGCCACCCCTGAATTCAATATACCTGCACCCTTCCCTTGCGAGCATAATGACACTGAACCTTTTTCTAAAAGGTTTTATGAGATAGGTGAACACATTGGAATGGGTCTTAGACAATTCCTCCATACAGAATCTCTCCAGATTCTCCATTGTAGTTTTGAGATTTATTTGTTAAACAAATTCTTTCTCTAAGCAATTGTATTAGTATAAAATAATTTTCCAAATTTCTGAGCATACAATATAGCTCAGTATTTGTGTTGTTATTTTATACAGTCGTCTTTGCTCATCTTTATCAAGGGTGCCAATCATTTTGCACCTGACTGTATATGTTACTGATTCTATGGGCTGGGCAACTGCGGGTCATTTATAAAGTCAGCTTATTGTCAAACTCACTCTGCACAGGTTTTCACACGTTTCATTTCTGAATAAAGATCATGTGATATCTGGGAGTCATGAATTTTGTATCTGTCTCCCATTCCAGCCATCATTATTGGTCCGTATGGCCAGCCTCTGACCGTGTACCCCTGCATGCTCTGTGGCAAGAAGTTCAAGTCGCGAGGCTTCCTGAAGCGCCACACCAAAAACCACCACCAGGATGTCCTGACCAGGAAAAAGTACCAGTGCACGGACTGTGACTTCACCACCAACAAGAAGGCCAGCCTTCATAACCACATGGAGGGGCACACGCTGAGCTGCAAGGGTCTGTTTGAGTGTGAGGTGTGTGGCAAGGAGTTCCACCAGCAGGCAGTGCTCTTCTCTCATCGATTGCAGCACCACCACCGTGAGCCCAAGAGTCCGGTGCCTTCACAGGCCAACAAGATGCACAAGTGTAAGTTCTGTGACTACGAGACGGCTGAACAAGGTCTGCTCAACCGCCACTTGCTGGCTGTACATAGTAAGAGCTTCCCCCACATCTGTGTGGAATGTGGCAAGGGCTTCCGGCACCCCTCCGAGCTGAAGAAACACATGCGCACGCACACCGGCGAGAAGCCTTACTCTTGCCTCTACTGCGACTACAAGTCGGCTGATTCCTCCAACCTGAAGACTCATGTCAAGACCAAGCACAGCAAAGAGATGCCTTTCAAGTGTGAGCGCTGCTTCCAAACATTTGCTGAGGAGGAGGAGTTGCTGCAGCACGGGCTGACGCACGAGGAGGCCAAAACCCACCTGTGTGCCCACTGTGAACACAAGAGCTCCAACTCCAGTGACCTGAAGCGCCACATCATATCGGTGCACACCAAGGACTACCCCCACAAATGTGCCGTCTGCGATAAAGGCTTCCACCGGCCATCTGAACTGAAGAAGCACTCTGCGTCTCACCGTGCCAAGAAACTGCACCAGTGCCGACACTGCAACTTCAAGATCGCGGACCCCTTTGTGCTCAGTCGCCATATCCTGTCGGTTCACACCAAGGAGCAACAGGCCTCTCCTGAAAAGAACGGGCCCAAAAGGACCTTATTGGGGCCTTCCCCTGCCAGTCCACCGGTGGCAAGGAAGCAGGTGTTGGTACCTGGTGCTAGTTCTAGTGCTGCGGGCATGGCCAAGGGGCCCAGGGAGAGGAGGGTGTACCAGTGTCAGTACTGTGACTACAGCTCTGGGGATGCCTCGGGCTTCAAGCGCCATGTGATCTCCATCCACACAAAAGACTACCCCCACCGCTGTGAGATCTGCTCTAAAGGCTTCCGCAGGCCGTCGGAGAAGAGCCAGCATATCGCACGCCACCACAAGGACTTAGTGCAGGCAGAGTGACCCTGGCACAACCTTCCCCTCATACCACAACAAAAACACAGATGGAACCACTAACCCACCGTAATCAATTGTATGTATGTGTGTATACTGAACAAAAATATAAATACAACAATTTCAAAAATGTTACTTAGTTAAAGTTCATATAAGGAAATCAGTCACTTGAAATTAATTAATTAGGCCCTAATCTATGGATTTCACATGACTGGGAATACAAATATGCATCTGTTGGTCATAGATACCTTAAGAGTAGGGGCATGGATCAGAAAACCAGTCAGTATCTGGTGTGAGACCACCATTTGTCTCATGCAGCGTGACACATCTTCTTCGGATCTCGCAATGGTATCTCTGCATTCAAATTGCAATCGATAAAATGCAATTTGGTGTTCGTTGTCTGCAGCTTATGTCTGCCCATACCATTACCATGGGGCACTGTTCACAATGTTGACATCTGCAAACCACCCACCCACACGACGCCATTCACATGGTCTACGGTTGTGAGGCCAGTTGGACATACTGCCAAATAATTTAAAAGAAAGTTGGAGACTGCTTATGATAGAGAATTGAACATTCAATTTTCTGGGAACAGCTCTGGTGGACATTCCTGCAGTCAGCATGCCAATTACACGCTCCCTCGAAACTTGAGACATCTGTTGTATGACAAAACGTTCCATTTTAGAGTGGCCTTTTATTGTCCCCAGCACAAGGGGCACCTGTGTAATGATCATGCTGTTTAATCAGCTTCTTGATATGCCACACCTGGCAGGTGGATGGATTATCTTTGCAAATGAGAAATGCTCACTAACAAGGATGTTGACAAATTTGTGCACAAAATTTGAGAGAAATAAGCTTTTTGTGCAAATGGAACATTTCTTTTGACTTTCAATTCAGTTCATGAAACATGGGACCAACACTTTTCATGTTGTTTATATTTTTGTTCAGGGTCTGTCTGTCTGTTCGCTGCATTAACATGGAACATCTTCTGTTATTACCCCAGAGACTCTCAAGCTAACTTTTCTGCAACTGAAAATGAATATAAGTGTACATATACCTGGGTAAGGCCTATGGAATCAGGTGACAAAGCCCTGTACATACTTGCACTTTTGTCTGCATGTCCCCCTGCTGGTGAACGTGTGCATTGTAGGATGTGCAAGAGTCTGAGGTCTTTGTAGATTCATACATTCGTTTTTACTCCACAGCCAACAGTCCAGTTATTAAAGTAGCAACTTTTAATCCTACTTTTACTTGTTGACACACAACTAAGACTAAATGTAATCTACAAGCTGTATTCACACAATGAAATGGACATTCACCTGCTGTGAAAAAGCAGGTCAACTGTGCAGAGTGGTCGAGATGAACTCTTATTCGAATAGCACTTGCCAATATATTTAATGAACTATGAATGCAGTAATCATGAACTTGTGAATTACACCTGATGCTTTGAATGCTGAGACACTGAGAGAATGTTTTTTTATGTGGTTGAGTGCCAGTTATGGGGGATGTGTCAGTTAAGACACATTGTTGTAGTGTCTCTATACCCGATGCAAGTCCTGCCTACTTCCTGGTTCAAGTCCCGTACTGTTTTTGAATGGGCGTCAAGCTTATATCATCAAATTCATAAAAACGTGTTAATTTAAATTTTAAAAAATTGTCACATATGTATCCGTGGATTAATTCACCTTTATCCAATGGATGCAGAATATTAAAATGCAATTGGAAACCCTATTTAAAGGTATAAGTAAATTAATCCACGAGTACAAATATAATTTGACATGTCTTAACCACATTTTCATGTATTTGATCATTGTAAGCTTGATCCCCATTCAAAAAACAGGACTTGAACTAGGTAATAGGCGGGACTTTCATAGCGTGTTGTGCTTCGTGGTGCTCTGACCCCACATCTCCATGTCATCATATCTTTGTTGCTTTGAGAACTGTCTGTCTGGTCATGGACAATGCCTGAAGGAGTTGACTGCATCATAGCAAATAGCCATGTCCATTGTAAAAGCTGTGGTTTCTTTCAGTTGATTCACTTCTTTACACAAAATGAGATACTAGATGTGGTTGTTTATCCCATGGGGGTGGGGGGGATCTAACAGGTAAGCAGTACCATTTAGAACCAACCCTTAAACCCATCTTCATACAGATTATTTAACCCCTAATAAGCTTTATTATCAGGCACCTGAAATAGGATGTAGCGCCAGCAAGGCCTTCAGAGTTAGATTGCACTAGATCTGGTACCACAGACTCATGACCACAACATGCTTCCTTTACCCAAACACACATCTACTTATGCCAGTGGCCAGGGAGAGGCATTAGTCCCCTGAGGAGAAATACAACTTGTAAAGACTGGTGGTATATTTGTACTCGCTTCAACAGTTCCTTCCCCTGTGATCATTTGTGCTTTTATATTTATTTCTTCATCATGAACTTTGTTGTATAATTCAGTGTAACTAGAATTCTATAGGAGGTAAATTATTGTTTTGTACACATTTGTAAATAAAGTGTGTAGATGTAAACCCTTAACAAAAGGAGGAATCAGAGCTGTGTTATGGATGTACTGGCAAGAAGTAGGATAACATTTTCAAAAGAATGATGGTACACCGAGGTTACTTTTAGAGCTGGGTTTACATGACATTTGATCAACACAGACTTCTAAAGCAGCTAACGTTACATTTTAGGATCAGAGGTATTAAATACCCAACATATTCTAGTCATCTGACGAGTAGAACGACTGACAAACGGAAAAAAGCACGAGACAGTATTTTATTGGAACCAATCAGGGAAGTGAAAAACTAAGGTTACAAGATTAGCTAGCCAGCTACGCTGAGCTTCAGTAGGTAATGCAGATGCATGTTACGGTGTGGTCTGATGGTTCACTGCAGCTGAAGATGATTCATGGTTGCCACAGTGGCCATGGTTCGACCAATCAAGTAGCAAAGCCATGCAGAAGGATCAAGGGAGCAAAGTGAAGAAGATGGATGAAGTTACGCAGCGGGACACTCATCTGCCGAAAAGAAAAGGCAGTTGATAATAAGTCTGAGACGTTCCACACTTCTATCCAGAAATATTGTCCAACTTCAACACACTTCACAAACAGAGATGGGACGTACCGTTTTTGGGGAAGATAGCGATGTTTTCGGGCAGAATGCCAGTGTCCAGGGAGAACTGCCTAAACTTCTGCAGCAGGTCAGGGCCCAGGTTTGTCCCACGGGCTGTAGACACAACACATGTAGTGCATGGCACACTAAATATACTGTGGAAGGATGCAATATTTTGTAATATAAGATTTCTAACAAATGACGGAAAGGAATAGTGAAACAATGAGACTGAGTCATAGGATTTTGCAGAGGAGTGGAAAGTATCGTACCATACAGGTTGGTGAGCACAGCTGAAACACCCTTGGTCTTGGTGTGAATAAGAGCATACTCGTCATACTTAACGTCAACGACACGCATGTCATTTTCATTACTCCAGCCTGGAGGGGACGAGAGGGAGTTGAATTGACAATATCACACATATGCCCATTAGTGCACTGTGTGTGTATGTGTTTATAGGTTGTAGACTTACGCTCGCTCTTGTAGATGAATTTCCCCGCAAGTTTTGTCTTCTTGGCCAGGTGGTTCATTCTCCAGCAGGAGCCATCAGCGCTACAGAGACGATACAGTTAATACATAATCAGCACAATGTCTCTCTCTTTCTCTCTTACTTACTTCCGGCTAGAATATGCAATATCCAGGTCTCCGTTAGCAGTTGGTGTCAGCATGGTGGTGCCCATCTTCATGTCGGCCCTGTGTTTGACGAACCACTGGGCATTAGTGGCAAATCCAATCACGTACCACTTTCCTGCCACCTGCAAAAACCAGCCCCGATTAGATTACATCACATCCTCATTCCTGTCTGCAGGGGTCACAGAACGTATCAACCTTAAAGAACGGCTTCCTTTGAAAAGCAACAGATCCCTATGAAATCTGTGGCATCAATATGAGTCAGAAAGTTATTCTAGAATCAAAATTGACTTCGAAGTGTAAATAGCATAATTATGGAGTTTGGAACATCCATGCGTCACAACGGGTAAAGGAAGGTTGGGTTTTGATTTGAGGATGTCAATTTACCCACTAACATGGGGTGAACAGCTGCGGTGATTGCGCTCCATCTAATAGCATAGACAGTGAGACAGACCTGCTCAGCAGCTCCGACTGTTCACATAAGACAACAACTCAAGCATTTCTTTGCTTGAGAAATACTGCACTAAACACCTTAGATGTAAAGCTGTACAACTAAAAAATCCTTGGCAAAAACGTCAAAATTAATGACAGATTTCTATTTCTATTTAGTTCACTCTGGGGATTTTGAGGAGGTGAAATAGGCTACAGTGTCTCATGGGGGACAAACATCAATAACCAAATGTGGAATCGGCCAGGAAACACACCTCCAAGACTGAAAATTCATTTTTCTAATGAGCAACAGAAAAACCCACGTGCCAATCGGCGTGTTCAGTGGTTCTTTAAATCTGTAAGGGCTGATACTGAAATATCCCTGAATCATTCATGAAGGAACATCTGAATAACTATTGTCTCAATATGAACACCCAACAATGTGTCACTAGAATTCCCACATTTGTCTTCATCCCTTCCATTTGAATCTGGTTTTCATCACAGGTTCCTTTCTGTATTCTTTCTCCTAACGTTTCTTTTTTTTCCATAATAATCCCTAGTTTGTTCCTCGTCATTTGATTTTCAATGTAACGCTGATTTCTGATCCCTCTCTTCATTCTCTCTCTTACCCCCTGTAGATTGAAGTCTCCTTGGGGCATGACCTCAGCGGTGACAACCAAGGAGCAGAGCAGTGCTCCTAGTGCGCTCAGCAGCATGGTCGTCATGGCTACAGCAGAGCAGGGTCAGTATCAAGAATGATAAAACAGGAGGACAGGACAAAACAGGAGATCTGCTTTTCTTAGCTACCTCTCACTCCTATATATACTATAGAGCATGGGTTTACTGTAGAGCATACCCCCTCCATACAAACACACAAGCTGCTACCTGCTACCATCTCTATCCCCCGCCTCTTAGACACACACACACAATACCCATGGGTGGAGATGGGGCTTGTTGTGGGTGTGGCTGTGACCTCCCACTCCTAACCTCTAAAGAACCCCGGAGGTGGTGAGCTCACCGGGTTCAAACAGGAGCAGCATCATGTAATATGTGTAGGCGTGTGTGCATGTGAGTGCATGTGAAATGGGCTGAAAGCTCTTGTATGCAACAGCCCATCAATTTAGAAAATAAAATACCAGCAGCCAAAATAGACGGACAGTGATAAACAAAGCAGTATCTGCCCCTCCAGTGCTTTCTGTGGGCAGGAACTAGTGAATCAAATCTAACTGTCAGCAATTTAGATGGTAAACAGAGCTCCCCCTAACACACAATCCCTGTATCTTTCTTTGTGTGTGTGTGTGTGTGTGTGTGTGTGTGTGTGTGTGTGTGTGTGTGTGTGTGTGTGTGTGTGTGTGTGTGTGTGTGGTTTAATGTGAACTTTAACTATCAGTGTAAAACCTTGCTTGAGGGTAAAGAGCAAGACCACATGTAATGTTAGTTTCATATAATCTCAGGTCAACACAATTTTAAAGGTATAGTCAATTCAAAATACAATTTAACATGATTTTCCACATATATTTTGAGTGGTTTATCCCTTTAAATAATACTGCTTCGGGCAAGTAATCCTTACATAAGTTCTAAAAATCTAATTGCCCGTTGTTAATTTTCTGCTCTTGTTGGAGGTGGTAGACATAGTGTGATGGAAAAGACACACCTACAGCTCACATATTGTACCTTGCCAGTTGGTACAGGGGTCTTGAAACATATCATTATTCAATACAATATTGAATTTAATGTATTTAAAAAGATTTGAAAAAACACAAGGGATTTTTTAGTCTACTGACTGAACAACCATGCATGCAAGTTTTGTTATTACTGTGCTATGTTCTATGGTATAGATCAGGGGTCTCCAACATTTTCTAGCATGATAGCTACATTTGGGGTGGCAGGTAGCCTAGTGGTTAGAGTGTTGGACCAGTAACCGAAAGGTTGCAAGATCCAATCCCCGAGCTGACATGGTAAAAATATGTCTTTCTGCCTCTGAACAAGGCAGTTAACCCACTGTTCCTAGGCCGTCATTGAAAATAAGAATTTGTTCTAAACTGACTCGGTAAAAAGGAAACAAGCTACTCATTTTTTTTCTAGCTTTACAAATAGGCACATTCTCCTCTCCCCTGCAACTTTCCCGGGTCCTTAGTGTAAGAGAAAGTAGTGCACAATTTTTTGTCAATATACCTGGTAAAATAATGGTTTTAGATTTTGTGGGGGGTTTCACTCTCAAAATTTTACAGTTGTTCATAGAGAAAACAACAAAATCAGATATTCTGAGTCTGTCAGTGCTTCAATCACATTAGAAGACAATTATTTTTTTGGTCTGGAAGAAAACTACCTATTTTATTTAATTGAGCATCTGGCCCTTTAATTGCGCAGTGTTCTGCCTTATGTGCTGGTCTAGGGATGGTTCTGTACTGCTGCTGCTCATTTCATGGCAAAGTTTGCAAATAACAAATAATCAATAAGAATGTACTTACTCATGACATACTTTTGCCTGGTAGGCTAAGCCTACTTTGCAGTTAACATTTAATTGCAAAGTTTTGGGGGAAAGTATATCTGTCAACCCACAAGATTGTAATCACATCAACCGGCTATGATCAAATCAAACTGTATTGGTCACATATACATACACATATCTAGCAGATGTTATTTTGGGTGTAGTGAAATGCTTGTGTTCCTAGCTCCAACAGTGCAGTAGTATCTTAACAATTAACAACAATACAAAAATCTAAAAGTAAAAGAATGGAATTAAGAAATATATAAATATTAGGACGAGAAATGTCGGAGTGGCATTGACTAAAACACAGTTCAATAGAATACAGTATATACAGTTGAAGTCGGAAGTTTACATACACTTAGGTTGGCGTCATTAAAAATGTATTGTTAACAAACTATAGTTTTGGCAAGTCGGTTAGGACAACAACTTTGTACATGACACAAGTAATTTTTCCAACAATTGTTTACAGACAGATTAATTCACTGTATCACAATTCCAGTGGCTCAGAAGTTTACATACACTAAGTTGACTGTGCCTTTTTAAACAGTTTGGACAATTCCAGAAAATAATGTCATGGCTTTAGAAGCTTCTGATTGACTCAAATGATGTCAATTAGCCTATGTGAGGTGTCAATGCAGATGTATTTCAAGGCCTACCTTCAAACTCAATGCCTCTTTGCTTGACATCATGGGAAAATCAAAATAAATCAGCCAATACCTCCTTGGGAGCAATTTTCAAATGTCTGAAGGTACCACGTTCATCTGTACAAACAATGGTACGCAAGTATAAACACCATGGGACCACGCAGCCATCTGTCTCCTAGAGAAGAATGTACTATGGTGCGAAAAGTGCAAATCAATCCCAGAACAACAGCAAAGGACCTGGAAACAGGCACAAAAATATCTATATCCACAGTAAAACGAGTCCTATATCGACATAACCTGAAAGGCCGCTCAGCAAGGAAGAAGCCACTGCTCCAAAACTGCCATAAAAAAGCCAGACTACGGTTTGCAACTGCACAAGGGGATGAAGATCGTACTTTTTGGAGAAATATCCTGTGGTCTGATGAAACAAAAACAGAACTGTTTGGCCATAATGACCATCGTTATGTTTGGAAGAAAAGGGGGGAGACTTGCAAGCCGAAGAACACCATCCAAACCCTGAAGCACGGGCGTGGCAGCATCATGTTGTGGTGGTGCTTTGCTGCAGGAGGGAATAGTGCACTTCACAAAATAGATGGCATCATGAGGAGGGGAAAGTATGTGGATATATTGAAGCAACAGTGTCCTGGAGGGCAGGCACTGTGCCCCCGGTGATGCGTTTGGCAGACTGCACCACCCTCTGTAGAGCCCTGCAGTACCAGGCAGTGATACAGTTGGATGGGGAGCGTCGCGTCGCTGCACAGCTATTTTCAGGTCTCTCCAGAGATGTTCAATCGGATTCAAGTCCAGGCTCTGGCTGTGCCACTCAGGGTCATTCAGAGACTTGTCCCGAAGCCACTCGTGCGTTGTCTTGGCTGTGTGCTTAGGGTCATTGTCGTGTTGGAAGGTGAACTTCGCCCCAGTTTGAGGTCCTGAGCACTCTGGAGCAGATTTTCATCAAGAATCCCTGTACTTTGCTCCGTTCATCTTTCCTTCGATCATCTTTGTCTCCCAGTCCTTACCGCTGAAAAACATCCCCACAGCATGATGCTGCCACCACTATGCTTCACCGTAGGGATGGTGCCAGGTTTCCTCCAGATGTGACTCTTAGCATTCAGGCCAAAGTGTTCAATCTTCGTTTCATCAGACCAGAGAATCTTGTTTCTCAACGTCTGCATCTTTTGGCAAACTCCAAGCAGGCTGTCATGTACCTTTTACTGAGGAGTGGCTTCCGTCTGGCCACCCTACCATATAGGCCTGATTGGTGGAGTGATGCAGAGATGGGTGTCCTTCTGGAAGGTTCTCCCATCTTCACAGAGGAACACTGAAACTCTGTCAGAGTGACCATCGGGTTCTTGGTCACCTTCCTGACCAAGGACCTTCTCCCCCGATTTCTCAGTTTGGCTGGGCAGCCAGCTCTAAATCAAATCAAAAATAAATAGTCACATACAGGTGTTTATCAGATGTTATTACGGGTATAGCGAAGTGCTTGTGTTTCTAGCTCCAACAGTGTAGTAATATCTAACAATAGACACAATCTAAAGGAAAGGAACAGAATTAAGAATATAAATAAATATTTGGATGGTGTTTCCAAACTTCTTCCATTTAAGAATGATGGAGGCCACTGTGTTCTTGGGGACCTTCAATGCTGCAGACATTTTTGGTACCCTTTCCCAGATCTGTGCGTCGACACAATCCTGCCTTGGAGCGCTGTGGACATTTCCGTCGATATCATGGCTTGGTTTTTGCTCTGACATGCACTGTCAATTGTGGGCCCTTATATATACAAATCATGTCCAATCAATTGAATTTACCACAGGTGGACTCCAATCAAGTTGTAGAAACATCTCAAGGATGATCAATGGAAACAGGATGCATCTGAACTCAATTTCGAGTCTTATAGAAAAGTGTCTGAATACTTGCAGTACCAGTCAAATGTTTAATTACACCTACTAATTCCAGGGTTTGTCTTTATTTTTCTTTTTCTTTACCATTTTTACAATTGTAGAATAATAGTGAAGACATCAAAATTATGAAATAACACATGGAATCATGTTATAACCAAAAAAGTGTTCAAAATCTACATATATTCTATATTTTTAACATTATTCTAAGGAGCCACCCTTTGCCTTGATGAAAGCTTTGCATACTGTGTTGCTTTCATACAGTTATTCTTAGCTGTACCATGCTCACCTGTCTTGCAGACACCGTATATTTTCCTAAATTGACAAATCATAAATGATTGTGTGAATCACTACTAGAAGCTAGTCAAACAGACAGAAATGACAGACAGATGAACAGACAGCTATTGCTCACCAACGTCAGCCACTTTATGAAGCCAGTTCATCACTGAGGGGAAGGAAATGACAACACAGTAACTACACAGCCAACCATGTGAACACCTGAGCAATGCCATCATCACGTCCATGATCACAACTCACCTTGGGTCGTCACTAGAACAAACACAAAATAAATACCATCAGTTTTGTCCAAAATATCTGAATAAATATTGTATTACTAATGCAGATTAATCCTTATATGCTTGCAATAATATTTTTTACTTACATTTCCTATGGTGTCCTCTGTTACTTTAGCGAAATAAGAAATAGTAAAAAAAAATTTTTTATCCTAGAATTGAAGTGGCCTAGAAGCTGGAATAGTACAGACTAAATATGAATGTTAGGTTAGGTTGGTTAGGGCAATATGAACACATCCTGTTGATCACTGTTTTGGGTACAGAAACAAATATTACAGTGGGGCAAAAAAGTATTTAGTCAGCCACCAATTGTGCAAGTTCTCCCACTTAAAAATATGAGAGAAGCCTGTCATTTTCATCATAGGTACACTTCAACTATGACAGACAAAATGAGAAAAAAACATTCCAGAAAATCACATTGTAGAACTTTTAATGAATTTATTTGCAAATTATGGTGTAAAATAAGTATTTGGTCACCTACAAACAAGCAAGAGGCTCCTCTGTTCTCCACTCGTTACCTGTATTAATGGCACCTGTTTGAACTTGTTATCAGTATAAAAGACACCTGTCCACAACCTCAAACAGTCAAACTCCACTATGGCCAAGACCAAAGAGCTGTCAAAGGACACCAGAAACAAAATTGTAAACCTGCACCAGGCTGGGAAGACTAAATCTGCAATAGGTAAGCAGCTTGGTTTGAAGAAATCAACTGTGGGAGCAATTATTAGGAAATGGAAGACATACAAGACCACTGATAATCTCCCTCGATCTGGGGCTCCACACAAGATCTAACTCCATGGGGTGAAAATGATCACAAGAACAGTGAGCAAAAATCCCAGTACCACACGGGGGGACCTAGTGAATGACCTGCAGAGAGCTAGGACCAAAGTAACAAAGCCTACCATCAGTAACACACTACGCCGCCAGGGACTCAAATCCTGCAGTGCCAGACGTGTCCCCCTGCTTAAGCCAGTACATGTCCAGGCCCGTCTGAAGTTTTCTAGAGAGCATTTGGATGATCCAGAAGAAGATTGGGAGAATGTCATATGGTCAGATGAAACCAAAATATAACTTTTTGGTAAAAACTCAACTCGTCGTGTTTGGAGGACAAAGAATGCTGAGTTGCATCCAAAGAACACCATACCTACTGTGAAGCATGGGGGTGGAAACATCATGCTTTGGGGCTGTTTTTCTGAAAAGGGACCAGGACGACTGATACGTGTAAAGGAAGGAATGAATGGGGCCATGTGTTGTGAGATTTTGAGTGAAAACCTCCTTCTATCAGCAAGGGCATTGAAGATGAAACGTGGCTGGGTCTTTCAGCATGACAATGATCCCAAACACACCGCCCGGGCAACGAAGGAGTGGCTTCGTAAGAAGCATTTCAAGGTCCTGGAGTGGCCGAGCCAGTCTCCAGATCTCAACCCCATAGAAAATCTTTGGAGGGAGTTGAAAGTCCATGTTGCCCAGCAACAGCCCCAAAACATCACTGCTCTAGAGGAGATCTGCATGGAGGAATGGGCCAAAATACCAGCAACAGTGTGTGAAAACCTTGTGAAGACTTACAGAAAACGTTTAACCTCTGTCATTGCCAACAAAGGGTATATAACAAAGTATTGAGATAAACTTTTGTTATTGACCAAATACTTATTTTCCACCATAATTTGTAAATAAATTCATTAAAAATCCTACAATGTGATTTTTTTCTGAATTATTTTCTCATTTTGTCTGTCATAGTTGAAGTGTACCTATGATGAAAATTACAGGCATCTCTCATCTTTTTAAGCGGGAGAACTTGCACAATTGGTGGCTGACTAAATACTTTTTTGCCCCACTGTATGTGTTGTACTTAGCCAGATCTTTGGATCCAGTTTTCCATTTCAAAGTATTTACAATTCGATTAGGGTCTGCAACAGACACAGCCAACCACCTTATGAACAAATGGCCACAACACTTACAGCATTAAACACGTGGACATGAAACGTTTTAAAATCAATGCTCTCAATAAAGTTACAATCACCACACATGCAAGGAATCACCCAGAAAATACATTGGTGGAGAGGAGAGAAACAGAGAGGAAGAGGACAAGTAAAATTATAACATATGACTCACCCAGGGCCTCTTGAATCTTCTTCACTCCTCTGGGTAATGAGATCCTATTTTTCTTGGTTTTACATTTTCCATCTAAAAATATAAAACAGGGAGGTCCGGTCAACTGAGTCAAGGTTCTCTGAGTCACTCAAGGTTCTCCTGTAGCCTACCCTGTAACACCGTTATCATAATCACATGACTATGTCCTGTATGTCGTGAGTTAAGTCATACTCACCAGATTTAGTCAGCAATAGACCCAACACCACAAGCATCACGATCAGCAATGACTTCATCCTAATGCTGTGATTCTTTGCATATCTCCCGTCTTATTCTGGTGACTTTATGCCAGTTCGGTTCCTTTCCTTCTCTGAACAACCTCTACTTTATTTTTTTTTTGTTTGTATTTCACCTTTATTTAACTAGGCAAATCAAAACCAATTCTTATTTACAATGACAGCATACCCCGGTCAAACCCGGATGACGATGGGGCGATTGTGCGCTGCCATATGGGACTCCCAATCACGGCCGGATGTGATACAGCCTGGAATCGAACCAGGGACTGTAGTGACGCCTCTCACACTGAGATGCAGAGCCTTAGACTGCTGTGCCACTCGGGGGCCCCTCATCAATTCCCCTCCTGAAACCCCCCAAGACAGAAGGATAATTACCAGTTTTCAGCTTTGTGTGTGTTTTGGTGAAATATGGTAATCACAGGTAAAAGCAGCCATCAGCCAATCATATGCTGTCATTACAGGTTGTAATCACCTCTTACAATGGGTGGGGTCCTCTTTTGGGTTGCATTACAGCAGACACCCAATTGAGGGAAAATGTTTTCTGCAAAAAGAAAAGGAAAACTGCACACCGAAATTGACTCTCCCCTTTCCTGTTGCCAGAATTATATTTTAATGTCCAGAACCAACTCAAAGTCTGTTTCGATCTTAAATGCAGAAAATGTTTCAAACAGTAGACCTATAGGAGGTACAACCTGAGGCTTCTTCGATGAAGGAAAACTGTACCACTATAGTGTCAGAAATCAAGCCTCTTCCTCCAGATGTGCCGGTTTTAAAAGGAGACCATCCCGATTTGAGGCCTCGATTGGAAGACTGCACTGTACTCAACTGACAGAATCTCTACCTGATATGTGGTACCATAAAATCATAAGAAACGTCAGTCACTACTAGGGATTACGCAATAGGTGTACAGTAATTGATGTGATAGAGATGTCGGAAATGTCATCAACTACAAATATGCAAATTGAAATTGTATAACAAGCACCCACATACGCACTTCACAGATTTTTTTTTTATAGATTCTTTAAAAGTTTTACAAAAAGTAAAGTCAAATGTTTATTTACATTGTATTGTACCAAAATACATTTAGTCAAAGGTGAAAATGGATTTTAGTACAAAGACAGATATTTACCAATGGAAGTATAAAATACAGTATAGTATATTACAGTATAGTACAATACAGTAGAGTACAATACAGTAGAGTACAATACAGTACAAGTGAGCATAAAATGGGTACACATGATCCAGAGCAGGCATAGAGGCTGTTGGCAGGTATTCAGAAGAAACCAATAGGGTCATTGTGAGTTTTTGGAGTCTGTACTCTATGCAGCTCCAGTTTCCCACCAGCGTGGGGTAGTGTTTTATGACGCGCAGGTGCATAAATTCATCTCCACCAACATGGACCTATAAGAGAGGGAAGGATTAGGGCCTGATGAGTGATGCATAGGTGATAGAGAGACATGACTCTCAAGACTCTTATGTACTGAGTAAAGATCCATTTGTTTAGGGTTTACAAAGCTCTTCCAGTACATGTTTACACCCTATACATTTTTAACACAGCCCAATGCTTTGAAAGCCATACAGGGGGTTGTGAGGGTGTGGCAGGGAGTCACAGCTCTCACAGAGCTTGAAGACAAAATCATGACTCAATGTATTGCAGGGGTCTCCAACATGTTGATCTACCAGTAGCTACCAGTAGCTCGCAGACCACTTATGAGTAGCTGGCCAAACAAACCTGAAAGCTGAAAGTACTTGCAATTTTCAAGTGTTCCACCCAGGAGCTGGCGCCAGAATTTATCAATTGAACAGGCCTTTGATTTCATAGGCAGCACGTTTTTTCACGGATCTCCAATGTGTGCACGCATAATTCTTGGAACTGGTGTAATAGTAGTAAAGGCAGCTTCTCAAGCTTACAATTTATCCCACCAGTTATGATTAGTTTATATGTGCATTTTCGTAGAACAGTTTAATTTCATTATTAAAGTTTTAGTTTCTCAAAATCATTGCCACATGGGGGGGGGACCGGCTGCAGACGGCTATATCGGTTCGCTTATACAGGACTATTAAAGCCCCAGTGCACTACTTTTGTGAGAATTTTTTTTTTTTTTCAAAATATATTTGTATTCTTTTACTTTATATGGGATCATCAGATCAGGATACTTTGCTCTGTCATACCGAGGCTTGGTGAAGATCAAGGCTGGGAGTGTTGGAAATGTAAATATTTAAAAAAAATACTTTGTTGACTTGAATTAGTGGTGTACGTGATGAGTTAAGACAATCAGACAATGCCAAATGGGAAAGTCATGCTCCCGGTTCAAGTATTTTGAATGATTTTATTTAGACAGGAGTTATTATATAATAATTAATTAATTAATTTAGGGCAATCCAGCATCCTAACAGTGCACTGTGCACCCGCCAACCCTTTCCAGTTCGCAAGAGGCTGAAACCAGATATCTGTATATAATGACGAGATGCTCTCTGCCCTAACAATGGTACTCTTTGTCCCAATGGTCAGGAAGGCAGGCGACAAGCTTAAGCCTGTATATTATTCCCATAGAAAGGCATTGGGCTTACTCTGTACAGATTTTGGTGAGAGTGAGCCCTCTCGCTTCGCCTCTTCCTCTCTGCTGAAATTAGGCTATATCACTGGAGAAAGGGACATAAATGTGTATATATAAAAAAAAAAACATTTTTATCCAGTCGGATAAACACTCCAAACAGCCGACCCGACTGCTCGGAGGCGTCCGCATGGTCCTAAAGCACACCGTTGCCTCATTTTGTATCACATTCCAATGATAAAACTGGGGGGGACAAACATGCTATTTCAATATGTCACCCCCCCCCCCCCATCTCTGGTGAAAGTTACACCCCTGCATGCCATAATCTTTAGTCTTTCTGTCTGAACGCATCACGGTGAAATACATTTTTTAATCAATATTTAAATAATTTATTTGGACAGGCAAGGAGGTATGGTAGGGTGGGCCAGGACCCCTAAGGCCAGCCCATAGTGCTGGCCCTGGTTCCACCGTCAACTGTCATGATCAAATCTCTCAAGTATCAGACACTGCAAGCTTCCAGCTCTAACCAAATGAAGAAATATTGATATTATCCCAACCCTGGTTAGCCACTATTGGCTTAAAAATCCAAACCTAACACAATATGTGCCAATTAATTTCCGACAATATTGCCCATTTCTGTCTGTGTGTCTGTGTGTTGCGGCCATTTGTCTATTACTCAGTGCATAGCCAGTGTACTGATGGGTCGTTCGCGAATGAACGGCTCTTTTTGAATGGCTTTTTTTGGTGAAAGTCGGGAACCGAATCGCATATATGTTAATTTGGTTGCCTGATTTGCATACTTTTCCTATTACTTTTTGAGCTCCAGACATTGATTATCTGCAGATAAATTATAAAAACATCCTCTGAAGATGGCAATTCCTCAGTGCAGGAACAATATAGTGAGGAGAGTGCCTCATTCAGTGCTAATATTTTTTTGCAGAACATCTAACAATTTGGTCAGGTAAAGATGTATTTGAACTCACATTTCACGATCTGACATTGTGGTAGACAACATTTTAGGCTTTAAATTCAAGATTTTTTATGGTTTTGGTACATTTCTAAGCATTACTGAGCGATGAGCAGTTTGGGAGACAAATGAACAGCTCTTTTCAGTGAACAGAGGCAAATGATCCCGCTCACAGTGACAATGAATTATGTTGCTCTTGCTGCTGGTGATTTTCTGATCCACCTCTACACAGACGACACCATTCTGTATACTTCTGGCCCTTCTTTGGACACTGTGTTAACAAATCTCCAGACAAGCTTCAATGCCATACAACACTCCTTCCGTGGCCTCCAACTGCTCTTAAATGCTAGTAAAACTAAATGCATGCACTTCAACCGATCGCTGCCAGCACCCGCCCACCCGACTAGCATCACTACTCTGGACGGTTCTGACATAGAATATGTGGACAACTACAAATACTTAGGTGTCTGGTTAGACTGTAAACTCTCCTTCTAAACTCACATTAAGCATCTCCAATCCAAAATTAAATCTATAATTGGCTTCCTATTTCGCAAAAAAGCATCCTTCACTCATGCTCATACCCTCATAAAACTGACTATCCTACCGACCCTTGACTTCAGCGATGTAATTTACAAAATAGCCTCCAACAGTCTACTTAGCAAATCACAGTGCCATCCATTGTGTCACCAAAGCCCCATACACTACCCACCACTGCGACCTGTATGCTCTCGTTGGCTGGCCCTTGCTTCATATTCATCGCCAAACCACTGGCTCCAGGTCATCTATAAGTCTTTGCTAGGTAAAGTCCCACCTTATCTCAGCTCACTGGTCACCATAGCAACACCCACCCATAGCACAAGCTCCAGGAGGTATATTTCACTGGTCATCCTCAAAGACAACTCCTACTTTGGCTGCCTTTCCTTCCAGTTCTCTGCTGCCAATGACTGGAACAAATGGCAAAAATCACTGAAGCTGGAGACTTATATCTCCCTCACTAACTTTAAGCATCAGCTGTCAGAGCAGCTTACCGATCACTGCACCTGTACACAGCCCATCTGTAAATATCCCACCCAACTACCTCATCCCCATATTGTTGTTTATTTTTTGCTCTTTTGCACCCCAGTATCTCTACTTGCACATCATCATCTGCACATCTACAGTGGGGCAAAAAAGTATTTAGTCAGCCACCAATTGTGCAAGTTCTCCCACTTAAAAAGATGAGAGAGACCTGTAATTTTCATCATAGGTACACTTCAACTATAACAGACAAAATGAGAAAAAAAATCCAGAAAATCACATTGTAGGATTTTTAATGAATTTATTTGCAAATTATGGTGTATTACCCACAAATGGAATAACATGGTTGAGGTAATTTTTGTGTGTCATCTTTGTTGAAAGAATACATTTATTATTTACCCACAAATTGAATAACATGGTCGAGGTAATTATTGTGTCATCTTTGTTGAAAGATGAGCATATTCAGTTGGACAGCGAGACTAAGCGGGCGAAATTAAGGAATTATGCTCACTTTATAGCAGATTTGGTGCACTTCGGGAGTGGCATCCTTCACGTTCATGGCTAGAATGGATCCAGTTTATGTCAAAAGTAGATTTTTGTTGCATTTTAGCTAAGCCTAACTCTTTTCCTAACCTTAACCTAATTATTATAATATATATAATAATATAATAATAATAATATAATTATAATTATTCTACCTGCTACGTGAATTATCCTAACCTGCTGTTTACATTTTCCTAACCGGCTACAAAACGTCAAACCTGAATTTAAATGGACAAAAGCTGGATCCCGTCTAGCCATGGCCGTCACCTCGGAGGCACCGCTACACATCATCATGATTAGTTGAAGTAGGAAAGTTAGTTACAGCTGAAAAACCTATGAAGGAATTTTTACTTTGTTGTTTATATTGTCACGATCACATGACTTGAGTCATGCTTTCTGAAAGGTACCATTCTATTTATGAAGTGGATAAACTGCTGCTGTATAAATATACAAGCTGTTTGTATTCACACAATGCAATGGACATTCAACTGCTGAGAAAACGCAGGTCCACTGAGCAGAGTGGTCTTCCATTCTAACTAAGCAGTAAGGCTGGAGGAGGTGTGGTATATGCCCGATAGGGCTGTTCTTACGCAAGACGCAACGCAGAGTGCCTGGACACAGCCTTTATCCATGGAATATTGGCCAAATACTGTATTACAACCCCCGAAGAACCCTATTGCTATTATAAACTGGTTACCAACGTAAATAGAGCAGTAAAACTAAATGTTTTGTCATACCCGGTGGTATACGTTCTGATATGCCAGAATTCAGGGCTCAAACCACCCAGTTTATAATAGCACTTATAAGATATATCTTCTATTCGTGGATTCATTTACCCAATATATTTTTGAAAGTTTTTGATTACGGAAAATACTAATAAAATTAAACATATTCATGAAAGACATCAGGTAGAAGTAAATGAATCCACAAATACGAATATAATTTTACATATATCGTAAATGACCACGTTTTCATGAAGCTTGGCGCCCATTCAAAAACAATAGAGGATTTGAACGAGGAAGTAGGCGGGACTTTCATAGCATATTGCGCTTACTGGTGTCTGTCCCCACATCTTTATATCTTTGTTGTTTTGAGGAGAACTGTCTGTCTAGTCATGGACAATGCCTGGAGAAGGATTTGACTGCATCATAGCAAATAGCCATGTCCATTGTAAAAGCTGTGGCTTCAGAGAGATTTATTTTAGTTGATTCACTTCTTTACACAAAATTAGATACTAGATGTGGTTGTTTTTCCCCATGGGGGTGGGAGGGATCTAACAGGTAAGCAGTATCATTTAGAACCAACCCCTAAACCCATTTTCATACAGATTATTTAACCCCTAATAAACTGGATGCAGCGCCAGCAAGGCCTTCAGAGTTAGATTGCACTAGATCTGGTACCACAGACTCATGACCACAACATACTTCCTTTACCCAAACACACATCTACTTATGCCAGTGGCCAGGGAGAGGCATTAGTCTCCTGAGGAGAAATACAACTTGTAAAGACTGGTGGTATATTTGTACTCGCTTCAACAGTTCCTTCCCCTGTGATCATTTGTGCTTTTATATTTATTTCTTCATCATGAACTTTGTTGTATAATTTAGTGTAACTAGAATTCTATAGGAGGTAAATTATTGTTTTGTAAACATTTGTAAATAAAGTGTGTAGATGTAAACCCTTAACAAAAGGAGGAATCAGAGCTGTGTTATGGATGTACTGGCAAGAAGTAGGATAACATTTTCAATAGAATGATGGTACACCAAGGTTACTTTTAGAGCTGGTTTTACATGACATTTGATCAACACAGACTTCTAAAGCAGCTAACGTTACATCTTAGGATCAGAGGTATTAAATACCCAACATATTCTAGTCATCTGACGAGTAGAATGACTGACAAACGGAAAAAAGCACGAGACAGTATTTCATTGAAGCAAGTCAGAGAAGTGAAAAACTAACAGAGTTTACAGCTACGCTGGGATGAACTTGCATCTGAATTGCCTAGTGAAGGCGGAGCCTGATGGGCCAACGGAGCTAAAGGTGGTAAATGGTTGCCACAGTTGCCATGGTTCTACCGACCGAGTAGCAATGCCATGCAGACTGATCAAGGGAGCACGTTTAGAAAGAAAAAACATGGATGAAATTTCACAGCAGGACACTCATCTGCAGAAAGAGAGAAATAAGGTTGATAACTATTTTTTTTATTTTATTTCACCTTTATTTAACCAGGTAGGCTAGTTGAGAACAAGTTCTCATTTGCAACTGCGACCTGGCCAAGATAAAGCATAGCAGTGTGATCGGACAACACAGAGTTACACATGGAGTAAACAATTAACAAGCCAATAACACAGTAGAAAAAAAAGAGAGTCTATATAGGTTGTGTGCAAAAGGCATGAGGAGGTAGGTGAATAATTAAAATTTTGCAGATTAACACTGGAGTGATAAATGATCAGATGGTCATGTACAGGTAGAGATATTGGTGTGCAAAAGATCAGAAAAGTAAATAAATAAAAACAGTATGGGGATGAGGTAGGTAAAATTGGGTGGGCTATTTACCGATAGACTATGTACAGCTGCAGCAATCGGTTAGCTGTGTCTGAAACATTCCACACTTCTATCAAGAAATATTGTGCAACATAAACACACTTCACAAATGGGTTGTACAGATGAGCTGTACCATTTCTGGGGGGAGTGTCCAGGGACAACTGCCTAAACTTCTGCAGCAGGCCAGGGCTCAGGTCTGTCCCACGGTACTATACATGGCACACTAAATATACTGTGAAGGATACAATATTTTGTAATATAAGATTTCTAACAAATGATGGGGAAAGGAATAGGGAAACAATGAGACTGAGTCATGGGATTTTGCAGAGGAGTGGAAAGTATCGTACCATACAGGTTGGTGAGCACAGCTGAAACACCCTTGGTCTTGGTGTGAATAAGAGCATACTTGTCATACTTAACGTCAACGAGGGGACGAGAGGGAGATGAATTGACAATATCACACACATGCCCATTAGTGCACTGTGTGTGTATGTGTTTATAGGTTGTAGACTTACGCTCGCTCTTGAAGATTAATTTCCCCAGAAGTGTCTTCTTGGCCAGGTGGTTCATTCTCCAGCAGGAGCCATCAGCGCTACAGAGACGATACAGTTAATACATAATCAGCACAATGTCTCTCTCTTTCTCTGTTACTTCCGGCTAGAATATGCCATTTCCTGGTCTCCGTCAGCAGTTGGTGTCAGCATGGCGTTGCCCATCTTCATGCTGGCCTTGTGGTTGATGGGCATTAGTGGCAAATCCAATCACATACCACTTTCCTGCCACCTGCAGAAAACAGCCCTGATTAAATTGCATCACCTCCTTATTTCTGTCTGCAGGAGTCACAGAAAGTTGAAACCTTAAATCTGTGAGGGCGGATACTGAAATATCCCTGAATCATTCATGAAGGAACATCTGAATAACTATTGTCTCAATATGAACACCCAACAATGTGTCACTAGAATTCCCACATTTGTCTTCATCCCTTCCATTTGAATCTGGTTTTCATCACAGGTTCCTTTCTGTATTCTTTCGTTTCTAACGTTTCTTTTTTTTTCCATAATAATCCCTAGTTTGTTCCTCGTCATTTGATTTTCAATGTAACGCTGATTTCTGATCCCTCTCTTCATTCTCTCTCTTACCCCCTGTAGATTGAAGTCTCCTTGGGGCATGACCTCAGCGGTGACAACCAAGGAGCAGAGCAGTGCTCCTAGTGCGCTCAGCAGCATGGTCGTCATGGCTACAGCAGAGCAGGGTCAGTATCAAGAATTATAAAGGACAAAACAGGAGATCTGCTTTTCTTAGCTACCTCTCACTCCTATATATACTATAGAGCATGGGTTTACATAAACACCCCCTCCCATACACACAAGCTGCTACCTGCTAGCGTATCTATACCCCGCCCCTTAGACACACACACACACACACACACACACACACACACACACACACACACACACACACACACACACACACACACACACACACACACACACACACACACACACACTAGTTATACAGTACCTATGGAGATGGGGCCTATGGAGAGCCTCCCTTTGTAGAACACTGGAAGTGAACTTATCCACAAAAAGGGACATCATGAACTGAATTTTGAGATGATGAGAGCATTCATCAAAATGCAAGTGTATAATACACATTTAATCTCAAATAAATTGAGATAACATTAGAAAACATACAATGAATTGTCTTGGTGATTGTCTGCATGCTATGAGTGTGTACAGTACCAGTCAAAAGTTTGGACACATCTACTCATTCAAGGGTTTTTCTTTATTTTTTACTATTTTCTACATTGTAGAACAATAGTGAAGACATCAAAACTATGAAATAACACATATAGAATCATGTAGTAACCAAACAAGTGTTAAACAAATCAAAATATATGTTATATTTTAGATTCTTCAAAGTAGAAAACGTTTGCCTTGATGAAAGCTCTGCACACTCTTGGCATTCTTTCAACCAGCTTTACCTGGAATGTTTTTCCAACCGTTTTGAAGGAGTTCCCACATATGCTGAGCATTTATTGGCTGCTTTTCCTTCAATTTGCGGTCCAACTCATCCCAAACCATGTGGAGGCCAGGTTATCTGATGCAGCACTCCATCTCTCTCCTTCTTGGTCAAATTGCCCTTACACAGCCTGGAGGTGTGTTTTGGGTCAGTTGAAAAACAAATGATCGTTCCACTAAGCACAAACCAGATTGGATGGCGTATCCATACAGAATGGTGGTAGCCATGCTGATTAAGTGTGCATTGAATTCTAAATAAATCATTGGCAGTGTCACTAGCTGGATGAGAGAATGCCAAGAGTGTGTAAAGCTGTCATCAAGGCAAAGGGTGGCTACTTTGAAGACTCTCAAACAAAACAAATATATTTGGACACTTTTTTTGGTTACTACATGATTCCATATGTGTTATTTAATAGTTTTGATGTCTTCACTATTATTCTACACTGTAGAAAATAGTACAAATAATGAAAAACACTGGAATGAGCAGGTGTGTCCAAACGTTTGACTGGTACTGTATGTAATATGTTTGTGCGTGTGAAGTGGGCTGAAAGCTCTTGTAAGGATCAGCCCATCAATTTAGAAAATATAATAACAGGAGCATAAAAAGACAGACAGTGGGCAGGAACTAGTGAATCAAATCTAACTGTCAGCACTTTAGATAGTAAACAGAGCTCCACCTAACACACGATCCCTGCATCTCACTTTGTGTGTTTGTGTGTGTGGGTGGGTGGGTGGGGGGGGGTTAATGTAAAATATAACTATCAGTGTAAACCCTTGCTTGAAAAGGAAGACCAAGCCTTCATGTAATCATATCATCTCAGGTCAACACTTCATGTCATCTCAGTTCAACACAATTTTAAAGGTATAGTCAACTAAAAATACAACCTACCATGATTTTCCACATACCTTTTGAGTGGTATATCCCTTTAAATATTATACTGTTTCATGCAAGTAATCCTTACATAAGTCCTAAGAAATTGTTTGCCAGTTGGTAATTTTCCACTCTTTTGGCAGTTGGAGGCGATAGACATACTGTTATGAAACACCTGAAACACGTGTGGGCAAGTCTTTATGTCACAGACACACCAACAGTTCACATACTGTATCTTACCAGTTGAAACAGTGGTCTCAAAACATATCATTATTCAATTCAATACTAAGAAATCAAAACAAGAAATGTTCTCAGCATGTCAAGACAATATTTGTGTGCTTACTTCAGGTGTGTAAATACAATCAAACCACGATTGAGCGGCTAAAATAGTTTATCGGAACATTATTTAATTGAACAACAAATGTAATTCACTTCATTCCAAAAAAATAAAACCACAAACAATTGTAGTCTACTGACTGAACAACCATGCATGCAAGTTTAGGTATTTCTGTGTTATGGTAAGGATTAACTGGTATGTACTTTGAGCAAGAAAACTGACAGTTATCAAGATGCCTCTATGTTCATTCTGACAGATGGTAGATTCAGCTTGTGGATTGAACTGGGGAAGTTTCAAGAGGTGTTGCGGTGCAGCAAGTCTATTCACACAAGCTTTGCTCCCTCCCAGCTGTCCCGTAGAAGATTTCATTAGAAAGGTGACCTCTTCTGTCCATCTACAGTATTGACACTGTTCTTGAAGTGGAGAGAGGACAGACGAGAGTACAAGTCTATGTATGATTGGATTAGATGATAGAAGGTAGAACATCGATTACACAAATTGCACTAAATAGGAGGCTACTCACTCATATAGTCTTTGGTACTCACCATTACTGTCAAGTCTAGCTTCAAGTCCCTCATACATAGCTGACTGTGAGGGTAAAGGACAGGAGGGAAGCACAATGAGGGAAACAATGCACTCTAAGGTGTTCATATAGAATGAACAAGATGTGTAGTTGACAGTAGGTTTATTTTGTTTTCATACAGTTCTTCTTAATTGTACCACGCTCACCTGTCTTGCAGACACCGTTAGCAATGCCTTTTCCTAAATTGAGAAATCAAATCAGAAATCATTGTGTTAATCACGGATAGATGACAGACAGACAGACAGACAGACAGACAGACAGACAGACAGACAGACAGACAGACAGACAGACAGACAGACAGACAGACAGACAGACAGACAGCTATTGCTCACCAACGTCAACCACTTTGTGAAGCCAGTTCATCACTGAGGGGAAGGAAATGACAACACAATAACTACACAGTCAACCATGTGAACACCTGATCAATGGCATCATCACTTCCATGATCACAACTCACCTTGGGTCGTCACTAGAACAAACACAAAATAAATACCATCAGTTTTGTCCAAAATATCTGAATAAATATTGTATTAATATGCACGCAACAATATTATTTTTTACTTACATCTCAAATGTTCATTTACAATGGCGTCCTCTGTTACTTTAGCTAAATAAGAAATAGTAAAAAATGTTTGTTTAATCCTAGAATTGAAGTGGCCTAGAAGCTGGAATAGTACAGACTAAATATGAATGAGTGTGTAATAGATGTGTGGAGTCTTTAATGAGTCTTTAATGATTGGTTAGGGCAATATGAACTCATCCTGTTGATCACTGTTTTGGGCACAGAAACAAATATTATGTGTTGTACTTACCCAGATCTTTGGATCCAGTTTTCCATTTCAAAGTATTTACAATTCGATTAGGGTCTGCAACAGACACAGACAACCACGTCGTGAACGAATGGACACAACACTTACAGCATTAAACACGTGGACATGAAACGTTTTAAAATCAATGCTCTCAATTCTCAATAAAGTTACAATCACCACACAGTGTCACATGCAAGGAATCACCCAGAAAAGACATTGGTGGAGAGGAGAGAAACAGAGAGGAAGAGGACAAGTAAAATTATAACATATGACTCACCCAGGGCCTCTTGAATCTTCTTCACTCCTCTGGATAATGAGATCCTATTTTTCTTGGTTTTACGTTTTCCATCTAAAAATATAAAACAGGGACGGTCCGGTCAACTGAGTCAAGGTTCTCTGAGTCACTCAAGGTTCTCCTGTAGCCTACCCTGTAACACTGTTATCATAATCACATAATCACATGACTATGTCCTGTGTGTCGAGTTATGTCATACTCACCGGACTCAGTCAGCAATAGACACACCACCACAAGCACCACGATCAGCAATGACTTCATCCTAGTGCTGTGATACTTTGCATATCTCCCGTCTTATTCTGGTGACTTATATTGCAGTTCTGTTCTTTTTTTCCTCCCCTCCACCTCCACTTTTTATTCTGCTCATCAAACCTCGAAAGACAGAGGGATAACTATCAGTTTTCAGCTTTGTGTGTTTTGGTGAAATATGGTAATCACAGGTTAAAGCAGCCATCAGCCAATCATATGCTGTCATTACAGGTTGTAATCACCTCTTACAATGGGTGGGGCCCTCCTTTGGGTTGCATACAGCAGACACCCAATTGAGGGGAAATGCTTTCTGCAAAAATAAAAGGAAGACTGCACACCGCGATTGACTCTCCCCTTTCCTGTTGCCAGAGTTATATTTTGATGTCCAGAACCAACTCAAAGTCATTGCATGTGTGTCTGTTTTGATCTTTTAACTGACATAATCCCTACCTGATGTGGTACCACGCAATCATGAGAAACATGTCAGTCACTACTAGGGATTATGGAATAGGTGTATAGTAATAGCTGTGACAGAGAAATGTCAAAACCTCCAAAACACAGAAATGATAGAATAAGCTCTTCACTGGGTGTTTTTTGGTTTTAGAAAAAGACAAGTCAGCTGCCAAATGTTTATTTACATTGTAGTCCAAATACATTTAGTCAAAAGGCGTCAATGGCCTTTAGTAAAGACAGACATTTACCAATGTCAGTATACAATACAGTATAGTACAATACAGTATAGTACAATACAGGGGAGCATAAAATGGGTACACATGATCCAGAGCAGGCATGGAGGCTGTTGGCTGGATTATTGGGGTGGCATCACTATGCAGACGACACACAATTAATCTTCTCCTTTCCCCCTTCTGATGACCAGGTGGCGAATCGCATCTCTGCATGTCTGGCAGACATATCAGTGTGGATGACGGATCACCACCTCAAGCTGAACCTCAGCAAGACGGAGCTCCTCTTCCTCCCGGGGAAGGACTGCCCGTTCCATGATCTCGCCATCACGGTTGACAACTCCATTGTGTCCTCCTCCCAGAGCGCTAAGAACCTTGGCGTGATCCTGGACAACACCCTGACGTTCTCAACTAACATCAAGGCGGTGTCCCGTTCCTGTAGGTTCATGCTCTACAACATCCGCAGAGTACGACCCTGCCTCACACAGGAAGCGGCGCAGGTCCTAATCCAGGCACTTGTCATCTCCCGTCTTGATTACTGCAACTCGCTGTTGGCTGGGCTCCCTGCCTGTGCCATTAAACCCCTACAACTCATCCAGAACGCCGCAGCCCGTCTGGTGTTCAACCTTCCCAAGTTCTCTCACGTCACCCCGCTCCTCCGCTCTCTCCACTGGCTTCCAGTTGAAGCTCGCATCCGCTACAAGACCATGGTGCTCGCCACGGAGCTGTGAGGGGAACGGCACCTCAGTACCTCCAGGCTCTGATCAGGCCCTACACCCAAACAAGGGCACTGCGTTCATCCACCTCTGGCCTGCTCGCCTCCCTACCACTGAGGAAGTACAGTTCCCGCTCAGCCCAGTCAAAACTGTTCGCTGCTCTGGCCCCCCAATGGTGGAACAAACTCCCTCACGACGCCAGGACAGCGGAGTCAATCACCACCTTCCGGAGACACCTGAAACCCCACCTCTTCAAGGAATACCTAGGATAGGGTAAGTAAGGGGAAGTAATCCTTCTCACCCCCCTTCTCCCCCCCAACAAGATTTAGATGCAAGTGGCTGTTCCACTGGCTGTCATAGGTGTTTGCACCAATTTGTAAGTCGCTCTGGATAAGAGCGTCTGCTAAATGACTTAAATGTAAATGTAATCATCTACAGGGAGTTACAGGTATTCAGAAGAAACCAATAGGGTCATTGTGAGTTTTTGGAGTCTGTACTCTATGCAGCTCCAGTTTCCCACCAGCGTGGGGTAGTGTTTTATGACGCGCAGGTGCATAAATTCATCTCCACCAACATGGACCTATGAGAAAGGGAAGGATTAGGGCCCGATGAGTGACGCATAGGTGACAGAGAGACGGGCCGAGACGGGCCTCTCAAGGCTCATATGTACTGAGTAATGACCAATTTAGTGTTTACAAAGCTCGTATAGTAAATGTTCACACCCTATACATTTGTGACACAGAGTCAATGCTTTGAAACCCATACAGGGGGTGTGGCAGGGAGTCACAGCTCTCACAGTGCTCGAAAACAAAATGGCTCCCCCCTGGAGTTCAGGGTTTCCCCAAGCTCGGTACACGTTTTGGTTTATGATTTAAACTTTATGATTAGTTCATTATTTTAATCAGCTGTATAGTGTTTGGGCAAAAATCAAAACGTGCGCCGAGTTTGGGAAACAAAGCTGTAATGGAACCGAGACATTTATTTTTTCTAAACATAGGCTAGAAAGTAGAAAGAAAACGATTTGAAAATACACAATCTCACTTTAATGAAGAAGTTGGTCCCAGCAACAACTTGGGTTGTGAATGTTTTGATGGTGAAAACATCAAACTTCTTTCCCAGCTTTCTTCTCTGCATGTGGCTTCATCTAGAAACATGTAAAAGACAAACCGGCCAGCGTTCCAAATGTAAGCTATGTAGCCTGTGCACACAAGTCCTATAGGTTTGGAATGGAATAACACTGTCAAGGTAATTATTCAATAACCTTCAAGGTTGATGATTACCACTTCATTAAGCTTGCATGAGTGTTCTATGTTGAAAGAAGAGTATATTCAGTTGGACAGCTAGACTATGCAGGCTAAATGAAGTAATTATGCTCACCTTATCACATATTTGCTGCCCTTGGGGATTGGCATCGCTCACCTGGGACACAGCGCCACACATCATCATGAATTGTTGAAGTTGGAACGTTAGTTACAGCTTAAAATACCTACTAAAGATTACGCAAATTCATGTTTATATTGTGTTGATTTTTTAAAAAAGGTACCATTATAAGTGGAGAAACGTCTGCTCTATAAAGCCTATAATCAACACAAAAAAGCATAGGGTACTTAACCAATCTTTAACATTTGTAGCCAATACATGTTTAAATCATATATTTTGTCATTGAGGGTATATAACCAGAAAGATGCTCTTTTGTTGATGTCTAAAAGATTGAAAACCCCCTTCAACCTTGGAATAGTTCAGACAGGAAGTGGTTCCATCACGAGTGCACCGCTCCACCCCCAGTACCCCGGGGCACTGAGCATAATAACTCATAGTGATGGGAGCCGAGGCTGCAGGAAGTAGGGGTGCTAAAATAATATTTTTTCACAAAATAAAAATGTAGTGCACTGGGCCTTTACTAGTATTAGCTGACCAATATAGACCTCTGTAGCACAGGCAAAACCATTTACAAAATCAGCATCTCTGCTTTGGCAAAAAGGTACTTGTATAATTAAGAACAGTATCTTGCAGGATTCAATAGTTGGAATTGTAAGAGTTGTTGCCCTGTCCCTTTCTTGTCATTAGAATGGAATCCAGAAATAACTAAATCATGTCCTCAAACATTTACATCAAAAGGTGCAACATTATGGGAAAAGACACAAAACATCTACATCAAATTAAATATTTTTCTTGATCAAATAACATGGAAAACAACCACTTTTTGTGCAGTATTAATTTACTATCCATACAAACTACTTAATGTAAATGTACATTACTGTATTGTACATAGGCTGGTCATCGAGGTTTGTACCTGCAGACTTTCTATCACCATGAAGAAAAACAATGACCAATACAGTAACTGAGTACATTGAGACATCAAGTGGTTTGTGATGATGTGATGTGATGATGTGGCTCAGTTGGTAGAGCATGGCGCTTGCAATGCTAGGGTTGTAGGTTTGATTCCCAAGGGGGGGACCAGTATAAAAAAGTATGCACTCACTACTGTAAATTGCTCTGGATAAGAGTGTCTACTAAAAAGGAATGAAAAGACCATTTCAGTTTTCATATAGAAATACGTTGCATTTGCAAAGTATTTCAAGAAACTGGAAAACATATATCAAACAAGTACTTTTATATTCCACAAGTATTATCAAATTTACTGTTTTGAAGAGATAATTATCAGACTCAAGTTACAAATACTGGTAAACACTCAAATACATTTAGTTTAAACAAATCACAAAAGTAGTGCACTGGGCCTTTACGAGTCCTGTACTAGTACTGTGCTAGTCATTGCCCCCCACACAAATTGAGGTCCATACAGAAATGGTTTGTCAAGATCGGTGTGGAAGAACTTGACTGGCCTGCATAGAGCCCTGACCTCAACCCCATCGAGCACCTTTGGGATGAATTAGAACGACGACTGCGAGACAAGCCTAAGGACCAACTCCATATTAATGCCCATGATTTTGTGCCTCACGTCATTGCTCTCTCTCGTTCTATCTGCTGTGTCTGCTGAGCGGTTGGCCCTGCCCTGCAACCTCATTGGATAACGCTCGGCAGGCTTCTTGCTTGCTGTCAATCTAATTGCAAGGGATCTGGCCCATGTGCCGAAAAAGTCATGGCTCAGCTTCAAGAAAACTGTTGCTTTCAAACTAGGGATTTAGTGGCTAATTGTGGTAAAACAATAATTCTGCTCATATATTATGCTTTTATGAACAACACATAGACACATCCAGCGCAAAGCGGGAAGTTTAAAAAATACTTTCTTAGTCGCCAAAGTACCAGAGCATGTCTAACTTTTGGTTGAATGTGACTTTACTTCCGTTTTATTTAATGGGCTTTCTTACTTGCGTAGATTTGACTTTTTTTTGTATATCAAGTCATTGGGCTGGACAAGGGCAAGACACAGCCAGTGATAAAATGATTTGAAATTATGTCGCTCTTTAACAGCTTTAAATGTTAAACAGTTTGAGTCTCCAATGACACTTGCAGGGCGGGGAGATAGCCTCCATAGGGGGAAAGCATGCACTTAGACACGTAGACTAATTACTCTGGACATTGTTTCAAGCGACGTTCAAAGATGCTTCTCGTGCTATGCGCGCTGTCGGTGGTGGTCGTGGCAGAGGAGACGCACTGTGGTGGCACGCCCGACCGATTGTGTGATGTGAAACCTGAGGCAGTCTACTACAAGGAACCACCGATCACAGGTAGGCTATTTCTTGACTCGTGACATGTGCAACGTCCAAGGCATTCTAACAAATATGCAATGCACATTTCTAGCCAGGGTATCTGGGACACTATACCGATACAAATTAGCCAACAATTCACTAAATTGATTAAATTGAAAAGTGTGCATAGTTGTAGACAAGTCTATTTGTATGAGTTCCAAAGAGTCAGTAATGGAGTAGGTAATGGAGGTCAATAAGTGCTTAGTCATTTTTGATAAAGTGAAGGCCAACAGAGTGACAAACTCAAGATTTCACCAGTGCCTAAATGTTATTGGATTTGTTTTGGGGTGGGCACAATTTCGCATGTACACTACATATACAAAAGTGTGACACCACTTCAAATGAGTGGATGTGGCTATTTCAATCACACCCGTTGCTGACAGGTGTATTAAAAATGAGCACACAGCCATGCAATCTCCATAGTCAAACATTGACAGTAGAATGGTCTTACTGAAGACCTCAGTGACTTTCACTGTGGCACCGTCATAGGATGCCACCTTTTCAAGAAGTCAGTTTGTCAAATTTCTGCCCTGCTAGAGCTGCCGGGGTCAACTCGAAGTGCTGTTATTGTGAAGTGGAAACGTCTAGGACCAATAATGTCTCAGTTTCCATGGCTGAGCAGCTGCACACAAGCCTAAGATCACCATGCGCAATGCCAAGTGTCGGCTGGAGTGGTGTAAAGCTCGTCGTCATTGGACTCTGGAGCAGTGGAATACTAACTGCCCCAATGCATAGTGCCAACTGTACAGTTTGGTGTAGGAGGCAGTTTTTAATGGTTTGAGCTAGGCCCCTTGTTCCAGTGAAGGGAAATCTTAACACTACAACATACAATGACATTCTAGATTATGTGCTTCCAACTTTGTGGCATCAGTTTTGGGAAAGGCCCTTTCCCGTTTCAGTATGAAAATGCCTCCATGCACAAAGCAAGGTCCATAAAGAAATGGTTTGTTGAGATTGTTGTGGAAGAACTTGACTGGTCTGCAGATCCCTGACCTCAACCCCATCGAACACCTATAGGCTTGAATTGGAACGCCGACTGCGAGCCAGGCCTAATCGCCGAACATCAGTGCCTGACCTCACTAATGCTCTTGTGGCTGAATGGAAGCATGTTCCCGGAGCAATGTTCCAACATGTAGTGGAAAGCCTTCCCAGAAGAGTTGAGGCTGTAGCAGCAAAGGGGGACCAACTCCATATTAATCCCTATGATTTTGGAATGAGATGTTTGACAAGCAGTGTCCACATACTTTTGGTCATGTAGTGCACCACACACAATCCCGGCCGCTAGGGGCCCCCCAATTGGGTCTCCACTTATTGTTGAGGGAGAATAGTAGAATACACCAGGTGCAATTTACATTTTTTTGATTGTGCATCTGCAGTTTCTTTTATGTCAGTCAGTAGATATGTTTCCATTTACTTGTCCATTGAATAGTGTTTGAATTTAAAAAAAAATACATTTAGAAAGTTTGCATGGAAAATGGATACAATTGCCTGCAATGGTGCGTTTCCATGCAACTATTTTGTCGATGATAAACAGCTGGACATAATGACGTCCCACCCCAAAAATAAAAACTGTTTAAAAAAGAAAAGGTAGTTGAAGGGTTTCCATTACACATTTAGGCAAACTGTACATTAATACATTTGGCGACAGCCTGTATGCTCTCACACCAATCAGTTTCATGTCTCAGGTAGCCCGTGAAAGCCAGCATGGATAGACTGCAATAATTTAATAATATTTGACATATTCTAATAATTCTCATGTGCTAACCTATCACACCAATGATTAACCACCTGAAATAATTGGATGGTGAAACTTGCATCCAGCCAACCAAAAAAAGCATTCTTGAATGTCAAGATAATCGAAAAACACTGTTTCCGTCATGATTTGTCGTAATAAAGTTAGACAAATGAAAAAAATCCACCCCTATTGAACAGCTCAGAATATTGTCCATCTGTCGTTTCCATTACACACGTTGTAAAATGTATTTTTGGCGAAACTACTTTTGTCTAATAAACCAGGGTCAACTGAAACCTGCCTTCTGACAGTCACTCAATTAGCCATGGTAGCTAGTTAGTTTGTCTAGCCGTCTATCTAAACATGTAGTAATCATGGCCAAATACTGACTGGGTGCGCAAGGCAGTTGATTTATTTTATAGATCATGCCTCTCCCTAACAGCAGCTTGTACAGGCAACATTCCTGCCAGCTTTTGATTATGGTGACACCATTTATCAGATTGCAGAAGCCTTTACTCTCAAAACCCTTGGATGTTGTGTACCATAGCGCCCTTCACTTTATCACAGGTGACAGGTGTAATACTCCTCACTACATCCGTTGCCAGGAAGTCGGCTGGACCTCTCCAAATTCCCATATCACTTTGTTTCTCCCTTTTCTCCCCTTTTTGTCTAAGCTCAGCTGCACAAGCTTCCAAGATCTCTCATTTCTCTGTTCAAGTATAAAGATATAAGAGCACCAAACCTGCTCACAGGGTTGGTTAAATCTTGAGGTCCCTTGTGTCTCTGCCCACCTAGGTAAATCATCCTTTAGTTTTAATGCATCATCCTTTAGTTTTAATGCATCATCCTTTAGTTTTAATGCATCATCCTTTAGTTTTAATGCATCATCCTTTAGTTTTAATGCATCATCCTTTAGTTTTAATGCATCATCCTTTAGTTTTAATGCATCATCCTTTAGTTTTAATGCATCATCCTTTAGTTTTAATGCATCATCCTTTAGTTTTAATGCATCATCCTTTAGTTTTAATGCATCATCCTTTAGTTTTAATGCATCATCCTTTAGTTTTAATGCATCATCCTTTAGTTTTAATGCATCATCCTTTAGTTTTAATGCATCATCCTTTAGTTTTAATGCCCACCCCCCCATGTTTGGAATCATTTACAAACCTCAATACATCTTAAATCTCTGGTGCCAATAGGGCAGTTTAGAACTCTGAGGAATGAATTCGTTGATATTTGTGAGTGTTTTGGTTTATTGTAATGTATTTGTTTTGTTGAAATGTGTGTCTGTAACTGCTGTATCTTGTAGTTTTATATATTTTTTTAAATATCATATTTTGTGAATTGTTTGTTCTCACCCTGAATGACTGTTTTACTTTTATTTATTCAGTCAGATGAACGTGTGGATACCATTTTTATGCCTCTGCAGGCATTTTGGAGAACGTAGCAAAGAAACGTCTCTTTTTCAGGATCCTGTCTTTCAATGATAATTCGTAAAAATCCAAATAACTTCACAGATCGTCATTGTAAAGGGTTTAAAGACTGTTTCCCATGCTTGTTCAATGAACCATAAACAAATAATGAACATGCACCATTCCATTTTTTTTTAGTCACATGTCTGTGGAACTTGTTCAGTTTGTCTGTTGTTGAATCAAATATTTGCACTTGTTAAGTTTGCTGAAAATAAACACTGTTGACAGTGAGGACGTTTCCTTTTTTTTGCTGAGTTTAGCACGAGCACAATGACTGGAAGTTGTATTTTTTGGGGGGGGTTCAGGTACGTTATACATTTATGAAACATGTTCCTTAGGCTGCCACTCAAACTAAAAAAAAATCCCCAAAAAATACGTACACAAGGAAAATAAGTCTTTGGATTGGTCCCAAAGAGTCCAGTAGCTTGTGTAATGGAGGTGAATGACTGCTTCATTCTCTCTGTGTGTATGTGTACACAAATACACCCCCTTGGAAAGGACACATGGGTTTCTACTTATGGCTCCCTCTGATAAAGTATTAGGTGGACAGGTTAGGCTAAGTTTAGGACTGTTTCTACCGCCATGGTGCATCAGTCAGGATGTGGGAATCCAAGTACTGGTGTGTTTCTTGCAGACACAGGAGCACATGGAGAAAGCTTGCAGGGTAATGTTGTGGTTTTACTAGGGAAATACAAGAGTGAGACACAAACACTTGTTAACATACAAGCATGACTGACAATTGCAAAAGGAATAAATCAAATGTATTTATATAGCCCTTTGTACATCAGCTGATATCTCAAAGTGCTGTACAGAAACCCAGCCTAAAACCCCAAACGGCAAGCAATGCAGGTGTAGAAGCACGGTGGCTAGGAAAAACTCCCTAGAAAGGCCAAAACCTAGGAAGAAACCTAGAGAAGAACCAGGCTATGTGGGGTGGCCAGTCCTCTTCTGGCTGTGCCGGGTGGAGATTATAACAGAACATGGCCAAGATGTTCAAATGTTCATAAATGACCAGCATGGTCGAATAATAATAAGGCAGAACAGTTGAAACTGGAGCAGCAGGACGGCCAGGTGGACTGGGGACAGCAAGGAGTCATCATGTCAGGTAGTCCTGGGGCATGGTCCTAGGGCTCAGGTCCTCCGAGAGAGAAGGATAGAAAGAAAGAGAGAAGGAGAGAATTAGAGAACGCACACTTAGATTCACACAGGACACCGAATAGGACGGGAGAAGTACTCCAGATATAACAAACTGACTCTAGCCCCCGGACACATAAACTACTGCAGCATAAATACTGGAGGCTGAGACTGGAGGGGTCAGGAGACACTGTGGCCCCATCCGAGGACACCCCCGGACAGGCCAAACAGGAAGGAAATAATAAATAACTGAGAATAGATCTGACAGGAAATTGTACTAAGGAACATGGCAGCAGCACAAACTGTAACTAACTAAAAGGACCTTACTTATTCTTCAATAATGAAAGTTACTCACTTTGTCAGGGTCGTTAGAATGCATAAGATACTGTATTTACGATAGCACAGCTTCGCCCTTTGTCCCTCAGTCTTCCTGCTCTTTCACTCAAACCCAGCCCCTTCTTCTTTTGTGTAACCAGCCTTCATATCTGTTCCGCCCGCTAGGGACGTTTTCCTTTGACGTGATTTGTAATCAAGTTATGATTTAAATATGTGTATGTGTAATTCTGTGTGATTAGTTAGGTATTTAGTAAATAAATAATTAAACCCAATTTTGTATTGCTGATTCAAGTCCTCAACTGGCAGCTTCATTAAATAGCACCCGCAAAACACCAGTCTCAACATCAACAGTGAAGAGGCGACTCCGGGATGCTGTCCTTCTAGGCAGAGTTACTCTGTCCAGTGTCTGTGTTCTTTTGCAGATCTTAATCTGTTTTATTTTTATTGGCCAGTCTGAGATATGGCTTTTTCTTTGCAACTCTGCCTAGAAGGCCAGCATCCCGGGTTCGCCTCTTCACTGTTGAGACTGGTGTTTTGTGTGTACTATTTCAGGAAGCTGCCAGTTGAGGACTTGTGAGGTGTCTGTTTATCAAACTAAACACTAATGTACTTGTCCTCTTGCTCAGTTGTGCACCGGGGCCCCCCACTCTTTCTATTCTGGTTAGAGCCAGTTTACGCTGTTCTGTGAAGGGAGTAGAAAACGGCATTGTAAGAGATCTTCAGTTTCTTGGCAATTTCTCACATGGAATAGCCTTCATTTCTCAGAACAAGACGACTGAGTTTCAGAAGAAAGGTCTTTGTTTCTGGCCATTTGAGCCTGTTAACAAACCCACAAATGCTGATGCTCCAGATACTCAACTGGTCTAAAGGCCAGTTTTATTGCTTCTTTAATCAGAACAACAGTTTTCAGCTGTGTTAACATAATTGCAAAATGGTTTTCTAATGATCAATTAGGCTTTTCAAATTATTAACTTGGATTAGCTAAGACAACGTGCCATTGGAACACAGGAGTGATGGTTGCTGATAATGGGCCTCTGTACACCTATGTAGATATTCCATTAAAAATGGTAATTTATAAATGTCTACATAAATGTCTACACTGTATTTCTGATCAATTTTATGTTATTTAATGGACATAAAATGTGCTTTTCTTTCAAACAAGGACATTTCTAAGTGACCCCAAACGTTTGAACGGTTGTGTGTGTGTGAGAGAATTAGACATGGTAAAAAATCAAATGATTTTAAAAGCCTTAAATTCAGGCATGGATTGTGTGCCATTCAGAGGGTGAATGGGCAAGATATAATATTTTACGCGCTGGGCTAGCATCCCTGTGGAATGCTTTCGACTCCTTGTAGAGTCCATGTCCCGATGATTTGAGGCTGCACTGAGGGGGAAAAAGCGGGTGTTCATCATGGTATATATGGCTGACTGTCTGATTTTGAATGTGTTTTGTGTAGATTCAGAGGTGTCGTACATGCAGTTGAAGACTATGTTTCCCAGCAGCAGTATTAATCTGTTTGACGTCCGCAATCCAGATGAGTTTGAGGCTGGACATATTCCTGGCTCCACCAATGTCCCACGTGAGTAACACACAATGACCCACTTATTTTGACATGTTTGTAACATTCCTAGAGCAGCACTGTGCACACTTTCTCTGTCATGTTTTTGTTTTGTCATATTTATTTTCTGATATGATTCATGTTGTCATGTACTTTTTTTATTTTTAACTGCTCTAAACCAATTTCCCATTGTGGGGCAATAAAGTGAAATACTTCTACTAACAGTTGGGGAACTCCAGGAGGCTCTGAGACTGAGCTCAGACCAGTTCAAACAGAGGTTTGGAGTACGTGCCCCTCATAAGGAGGATAGCAGCATTGTGGTCTACTGTCAGAGAGGTAGACGGAGTGCTACTGCACTTGATATAATGTGGGCTCTGGGATTCAGCAGGTGATGACCGTTTACAATCACCTCTTTTTTTTGTCTGCTAGCATCATAACCTGAGTGACGTGCCCATACATATGAGTTGTAACTACACCGATGTGCTCATCTCCTTCTCTTCTTTCTCCCCTAGAGCTCGTCACTATGCTGGATGATACAGTGACTGGGTCCAGCGTGAAGAGCAGTGAGGTGTTTAAATTGCTGCAAGGCCATTCTGTGTGTTTTGAATTCTGCTTATTGGAACAAAAGAGATTTAGAAAGCATAGCCATTAAATCATTCCTTCAGAGTAGGGGAAATGCTACACTGGAAATGACAACACAATGCTAGTCTTATTTCATAGTAATTGATTGATTTTTGAAATGGTTGTCCCAAACCAAATAAAGGTCAGGTGTGTGAATGTTACTGCTTTTGTGTCAGTGTGTATATATTGTATCTTTATGAATGCATGTCTGTTTGTATTTAATTCAGTGTGTATGAGAGTGCAGTTTTCTCTCTCTCTCTTCCCTTAGGCAGAGGAGGCACTAGGTGTAATTTGGGAGAGGGAAAGCGCTGTGACCGTGAAGTAATCCATGTCCATGCCACGTCCACAGGGTCCTGCGCTGGTCTTCTACACCGCTGTGAATATAGGAACGTCCCATTTAAACACTTGGAGGGGAAAGGGGGTTGCGTAGCAGCTTGGCATCACAAGATGCGTCAATCGAAGCCACCAAGCTACACTGCAGTCCCGATTTATAGCCACCTGAGGGCATCGGAGACTTTCATTTCGAGACCTCTGGACCAGGCTCAAATATAGCTATGAAGTGAGTGAGCTGTTAGGGTAAGATTTGTGGGTCTCATCTTACAGAGCACCGGTGTCCGTATGGTCCCTCCCAGCACTTCCAGAATCCCACTCGCAATGGACAGTCATTATGAGAGGCTCACTGGCTGACAAAACCGAGAGAGCTCGTTAGAAATCGAATTTTATAATAGCTGACGGGTACACTCTTAGAAAAAAGGGTTCTTCGGCTGTCCCCATAGGAGAACCTGTTTTGGTTCCAGGTATAACTCTTGGGTTCCATGTAGAACCCTATGTGGAAAGGGTCCTACCTGGAACCAAACCGGGTTCTGCTGTGGGGACTGACGAAGAACCCTTTTAGAACAAAAGGTGCCATCTAGAACCTGAAAGTATAGGTTAGCGTGAGACTTCCTATGCTTCTATGTCAGAAAAAACTTGGCGTAGCAGAAAAGGGTGTGTAGTGCACGCTAGCCTGGTTTGGAGCTTGGCGGAAGTGGGCAGTATCTGTTTGTGTGTCCAAATAAAAGTGCTCCTTCAGAGTCCCAAGCGGGAAGGTTGTGAGAGAACAGCAGTACAGCCCAGCATCATCCTTCTGTGTCTCTCTTAACGTGTATCTATGCATCGTCACAGCAGAGACACTGTCGATTATAATCCTTCTCCACGAAAACAGGGTAGTTTGTGTTAGAAACCAGAATCCTACGGCCATCTCACCTGTAAATCCACCCCCGCCTTCTCCAGACAGCTCGCAGAACCGTGTCACAGCATAACCAGTCTTTGCCGTAATGTTACCAGAAGTTCTCAACCCGGTCTGCAAAAGAACCTTGAGGGGGATGGATGTGTGAAGTCTAAATGACTGCTGTAGGTTATGACAATCTTTTTGGATTATCTTATCGTGTTGAAGAATCTGACATCAACGTCTAACTTTTTGTTCTCTATCCTCATGAAAAAAAAATATATATTTTTTTGTTCAAGTGGAATATTGAAAATGTTCCTGTTATTTCAGCTGTTTGAGTTTGTTCCTAATTGCTGTACATATTGCTGTTGGACAGTGACCCTGTTGATAATCTACTGGATTTCCAGTCTTTAGTTTGTTTACATTGTGGTATTTGTTATTCATTTCAATGTCCTCTCCCATTTATGGAATTATAGCCAATATACTAATTAGCTCACAAACGTAAGCATATTCATACACTATAGAAACAATATATATATATAAATAACTTCTCACAACTAAAGGGATTTCATAATATCTGTACATTATAGGAACAAGTGTGACTACAAAAGTACAATGATGGTTTGCTTGAGATTAAGAATCAGTGGTAGACACATTGCAAGTGCATTAAGAGGTCAACTGTATAAAGTCATATGCCTGTGTGTTGAAACTATACTCTTCGGTATCGGCTGGATAAAAGGAACTTAAGAGTCCCTGTTGATGCTATGTTAGCAATAAGAGGAAGAAGGATGGGTAAACTAACTGCCAATAACACAATAAGCTGAACTCTGCCTAGCAGAGACAACTTTGTATTAGCAACTGATAATTATCAGAGTTTATATGGTATTAAAGTTAAGGGGCATCACCCTGGGCAGAATGAACCATAGTAGGGGATAAAAAGGGAAAACACCATCTTGAGAACGGAGTGTCTCGCTTGCAAATTACTGTAAGTGTGTACTCCGGGTTGCAATCCTTATTAAACAAACTAACCTCTGATAAAACAAGTTTTCCTGTGGTCTCTTATATGCACATGGGGGAGAATTCCCTTACACAACATGTCTTATAACACATTTATCAACACTGAGTCTCTCAAGTTGGAATTTCGGTCTCTTACCAGAGCAGAGGATCAGGACGATCCCTGGTGCAGTGGACCAGAAGTGGACGAGCAGAGACTTGTTCATAATGACACTCGTGATCTGAACTACATCAATGTTGAGGGTGATTGAGAACGTCTCTGAACAATATGCACTGACAGGAAATGACAGATTCAACGCCGAGGATTAAGGGGAGGATTTAAAACCAAGAAACAGAAGGCACACCAGCAAATAAGAATTTGAGTTTATGAGAGGGACAGAGCATGTGCATATCTTCAACAGTAACCAAGTTCTCTCATTCTGTAGGTTTGTTGCGGTGATGCCACAGATGAGGCCTCCTGAGCTCTCGAGCCACTTTCTTAGTAAACCCAGAAGCCCTGGCCTACTTGCGTAAAGGTTGGCCCCATAACCAGCATTGTCTCTCACTCTCATCAGTTGGATTTGATATGCTTTATTGGCATGATAAACAAGACAAAGGAAAATTAGTCTTAGTCTTCTACAGTGAACAGGATAGTTGAAGACATTTACTGTACATGCAAACTTAATATCAGAATGAACTACAAAGAGTATGTGGGTGAGAGGAGGCTCATGTCTGTCACAGCTTTATTCCCTTTAAAGTAATCTTTGCCTGTGGCACCTTATGGTCAGGCACACTAAATGTCAATGCGTAGTTTACAGTGTCATAAACATGTTCTCTAAGTCATGCATGTTCATTCATCCATTGCTATTTAGTATGTCATGGTTAAGAATCTTTACATCCTTTTGGAAAATCTAACATATTTGTCAGAGGTTAAAACTGTATTAAATCAAAGATAATTTTTTCAAAGGTTAAAACTTTATTAAATATGCAGAGCAGACCTTTATATTTACACCATGTTATAACTAATACTAATAGTCGTATCCATGACAACCTGGAGGAACATGGTTATTGTCTCTTACCCAAGTGTTCGGAATATAGAGGTCTATTTAACGATTAAAAACGAACATCTCTGAGTTGCAATAAGTTTGCGTGACCCAAGGGCAGTTGAAAGTTCAGAGATGCTCACAGTCCCACAAAGCCCACCAGCATGGTAGAGGAAAGGCGTTTCCAGTTGAAACCCAGCAGTGTTGAACTAGTTGGGCAGAGTGGCATGGTGTTAAGCCAAGGCTAAACCAAGTCAGTGAGGGCAGAGGGGTGTCTATCTGCAGGTTCTCCCATGGTCAGGAATTCAGCCCAGTTCTGCCAGAAGCCACGTGAGTAGACCCCTGTGTCGACAACGAGGCCACGTAGACGACTCTGGCCATTTTTCTTCCGCAGAGCAAGTTGTGCCTCCCGCTCCGTCAAATTGTAGCTGATATTGATCATTTGCAGCATCAGCAGGTGCAGCAGACCTCCTGTGACAATACTGCTGTACCAAGCACAGGTGAAGCACAGGGCTGAGCTGTAAAGACATCCGCATAGTTACACTTCGAAAACAACATAACACTTTCAGTTCTATTTCAGTTGGTTTAAGTTAAAAGATTTTTTAAACTTAAAATATTTTAGTACTTATTTCAAGTAACTCAAAACAGTTGGTAACTAGCCACTGGACAGAAAACATTTTGGTTGAAACAACGTTGATTCAACCAGTTTTTGCCCAATGGGTACCTGGTGCCTAATAGTAGGCAATGACGTGGTGCTTGTTTCAATAAATCACAAATAAACCAAAATAAATTATGAATTCTAATTTTGTTTGCATGTACAATTTTTAAGCAAATACCAGGTACCGTAGTGTACCTGTACTGATTGTAGACACCAGGGCAGTAGAGCAGGGCGGTGAGTAGGTTCTGTCGGGGACACACGCTCCGCAGTACCAGACTGATCCCATACAGAGAGGTCAACAGAAAGAGGAGCAGGGTCAGCAGGAAGTTGCGATGATTGGCCTTGCCGACACAGCTGTTTATCCTGCCTCCGCAGTGAGACACAACACAGACAATACACCCTCAGTTGAAATGACCAACTTCTGCTGTGGTACCATGTGAAAGCACAATTAGTATGAATGTGAGGTAATGAGCACATACTCTGTGTCTGGTTGTGTATCCATCTAAATGCCATAAGTAACAGATTGTCCTGGTTTGAGGTCGCCTCACCCTGCTGAAGGGTGAACCCCTGTGGGCCCTGCACATGTCTCTACAGCCTGGTCTGCTTTAGTGACGTCTTCTTGGCCTGACAGTGTGACACTTAGTGAGATCATGATTATGTGTAGAAGAGTATTGTTGAGCGGGTATATAAGTGTGAGGGTCTGAGAGATTAAAATATTGTGTGTTTTTGTAGCAGGGAAATGTAGGCAGATATGATAAGGGTTTATCACCTTCGTGTTGCAGAAAGCTATTTTTTACAAGTCATCCTGTTGTTGCACAAATAATAGCATAATAATACTCACGTCCTCCACAACAGACAAAGACGTTTAATGAAACTCACCAGATACAGTGGTGGTCCAGGCGCTGGACACAGCCTCCACAGATCCGGCAATGCCCCGCCCGCGGGGGACGCACCACTTTGCACAGAGGACAAGTGCCCCCCTTCGCTGTCAGGGACTGTGTCTGCCGTTCCACTGGTTTGGCTGGGGATCCTGGCATCATCGACTGGTCCACTTCATTCTGAGAGGCAGAGTGTTTGTCAGGCAGTTGGCTTTGATTGGTGCTGTGTATGGCAGCTAGGGAAGGCTGCACAAAGCCTGGCCCCCTCTTAGTGCGCACAAGGGAGATGAGAGTGAGAACCACACCCGTTGTCACGGTCACAAGCTGCAGGTGACTTACATCCCCACGAGGTAAGATCTCTGTGACAAAGAGGAAGTACATGTAGGCTAGGGAGAATAGCGCCAGGCTGAGGAAGAAGAGGGTGCGGCCCTTCTTCCGGTGTGTGGCGTAGTAGTACAACAGCACCAGGCCAGGCAGGGCTGTTAGAATGACCAAGCCCAACAGGAAGTGCAGGGCTGCCAGACGCAATAGCAGAGGAAGCAACACTAGAGCTGGGACCATGGAGAGCTCCACCCGCCTGTCCCCTGGTAACAGTCTCACCCTCAGCCGGTTCATCACTGCGCCAAACACAGGCAACACACAGTCAGGTTTCTGAGGCTCCCCCTTTAGCCACCTGGAAAAGACATGAGGTTAGGGATGACAGAGAGGGGAACACAGAGAGGACAGAGGGTTAGACCTGAACGTGGACTGCTGAGTCCTGCCATGATCCTCCTCCTCATTCCACCCCCCTCACCTGCTACAAGCTTCATCCAGATCGTCACAGTCACAGCAGCATCCATGTGGGTCTACATCACACTCACAACAGCACATGGGATCATCTGGCTCTGGAGGCTTAAACTTCTCCCATTTCATTCTGGCTGTTCACGGATCCACTTGAAGGTCCTGTGCAAAAAAAACCTGCAACAGTAAAAAAGACACAGTCAAACTATTAATAGCTGTTCTCTTGGTGTGTTGATATGGTGTTTAGAGTGGTCTTCATTCTTCATTCAGTGAAGTGCCTCAGTAATATGGAAAGTGTTGGAAATCTTATTCCACCACTGGGGTTAAGGTTACACAACATCTTACATTTGCATGGTGACATCCCCTTTGTCAAGGCTGGATATCAACAGTTGCCTCCTATATGTAAAGCTACCTTGTTGCTTTAGTGGTTTGTATGGTGGGGGGGCTCAAATCTGGACCTCAAGGTGCACAGGACTGATTCAGGGACTGACTGGCACACCAGATGAGGGGTATTTCTGGGTGCCAATAATCAATCACATTTGACTTGAGTACTCTCTTAGACGGTCTAATTGATGGAGTTAAAGGAAACCGTTGTATTGACGTCCCACAGACAGTTGTTCATCATAATGAAGACATCAAGGTTAAGATATCTGAAAGGTACTCATTACTTGCATTAACACCCTCACATTGACAGCACGTGCGCATGCGCGCGCGCACACACACACACACAAACCAACTAGGGATATGCCTACTAGACCAACATCTTTTTAGGTCGTTAATGGAATCAATTAAAATAGCTTTTGTTTTAACAAGTTTTACAATACAATTACTTTCCTCTAATATAAAATTGGCTTTTAGAAATAAGGCCACCATGTCCCTAGGGAAGACCTATCTGGGCCAACTAAACCTGGTTCTCCAAGCACGCCTATCATATGGGGAGATGGAACGTGCATTGTTGGAATGACTGCCAGTGTTGGCTTTGTCATCTGACATACTACTTCAAATATAGCCCAGCTCTTCAACAGTCTAAATATTGACCGCCTACAATATTTTATTTCATAATAAGTGAACTTAAAATAACTGTAGACTAAAGTCACATTTTAAAGGGAAGGCTGAACAAAAAATGTATATATTTTTGATTAACTAATAATAATATAATAATATAATAATAATATATGCCATTTAGCAGACGCTTTTATCCAAAGCGACTTACAGTCATGTGTGCATACATTCTACGTATGGGTGGTCCCGGGGATCGAACCCACTACCCTGGCGTTACAAGCGCCATGCTCTACCAACTGAGCTACAGAAGGACCACCACCAACTAAATATGACAAATCAATGTTTCAATTCAATATTCTAAAGGAATGGGATACCGCATACCAATAAACACATTACTTTAACCCTTTAACCTGACTCCTAAACTTATCCTTAATCCCTAGCCTAACTTTAGCGTTAGCCACCTAACCACCTAGCTAGAATTCGTAACATATCATACATTTTGTAACTAATTACTACTTTTAGCTACTTTTCAACTACTTAGCATGGTAGCTAACCCTAACTCTTTAAGATAACCCCTAGCCTAATGTAGCATATCATACTAAAGCAGTCAAATGTAATATATCGTACTAGAGCAGTCAAGCTTTATATATCCTACCAAAGCAGTTGAATGTAGCATATCATACTAAAGCAGTAGAACATAATATATCATACTAAATATTCAAGATGTAGGATACTATACATCCTACAATTCATATTATATTGTATGACCACTATGACCAATGTAATGTAACCTAATGTAAAGTTCATATTGTAATGAAACAGGCCGAAGCCCAGCGCGCCATCAACTGTGCCATAAAAGCATGCTCAATTGGCAGAGTAGATATCTGCGCTTATAAACCTGGGTCGCTACAATATCATACTACATGGAGTCGCACGGATTTGAGTCAAATATAATATGTTTTGCTTTGAGACCAGGTTGAAAATTGTGTGAATCTAACTTGCCTTTTGAGAAAATAAAAATGGCATAGCCTACATTTACCTGGACTGTTGGTTCTTTGGGAGAAAGCACCTTTCCCTCGAAGACTAGGCTACAGACCCTTGTAATACGGACATCAATTATTTCTTATTTCATTTATGTTTTTCCTGTAATATATTTCAGACTTTCCCTGACAAATAGGAGATCCGTTTCATCACACTAAAATAAACTTCGGTCCGAACTAATTACGTGGCGGCGAATTCCAGGTACCAGGGTATCCGGTAAGCGTTGGCAGGTGTGATATCCCTTTCAGTTAAAAACTTTTTTATCGTTTAATATCCTGAGAATCCAGCAGTTTTAGGGGGAGAGCTTGATTATCTTCTATTCCTCATCATTTCGTTGGGAAAGCAACATCGGTCATTGAAGAGGAGCACACGGTTTATTATGAGAGGAGTAGCCTGATTGGGTTGGGTGACAGTATTGAAAAAGGAAATTGGCATGCCTTGCAGTGGCAGCCAGCGACAGCGTGTGGCAGCGTTAGGAGGTGGTATGCATTTCGCAGATTCTTAGGAGGACAGTGTCACCACTGCGCCGGGATAATTTGAATAGATCAAATGGTCTATTGGAATTGCAATACAGCATGGGGGATGGTATTCTGTGCTGATGTAAACAGGAGGCTAAACGCTTTGTTGGTCATTAACAAAATGTACTTGTTTCTCACCACATATCCCTTACCTCCGCTTAGTGCTGCATATCGCTGAGGCTGTTCGTCCTGCCAAAGTCAATGTTCTGCACCTGAGACATTGAAAAACTTGCTTATCTATCATTTATCACAACCTGGTCTCAGAGCATTTTTTATTATTATGTTCGAAAGCCATTGAGTATGATATGTTACGTTTCGTTTGGTATGTATTAATATGTGGATGTCCATCACCCATTTCGTATGATATGCTACAAATTACAATTGTATTATATGGTACGAATTTACAAAAAGTACAATATATTAAGAATGTTCTAAATGTATAATATGTTACAAATTTGCAAAAATGAATTCTAGGTGGTGAGTTGGCTAGCGTCAGCTAGCTGGCTAAAGTTAGCTAGGCTAGGGGTTAGGGTTAAGATGAGGAGTTAAATCAAAGGGTGAAGGGAAGGGTTATCTTAAAGTGATAGATAGTTAGCTAACATGCTAAGTAGTTGTAATTAGCTAAAATGCTAAAGTTGTCTGTGGTGAGATTCAAACTCATAACTTTTGGGTTGCTAAACGTATGCGTCATATGCCCACCCATCCACCCCGATCAACCAACGTCTGTCTTATGTAAACATACCAAATGTAACATATACTAATTTGAGTGTCCCAGATTTACGTTTACTATGTTACGTCTAGTCTATGAGACCAGGCTGTTTATCAAAGTCTGTAGAAAGACCTGATATTAGACTACACATAAATTGCCTTCATTGAGCATAGAACTCACTTAATTGAGCATAGACCTCACCCCTGACATTACGCTACCGTCACCCTGTGCTGCCATGAGTTATAGGTCAACCACCCTCCTCTAGCCCTTGCTTTAATGGCCTTTAGTTACTCTGATACCATTTTGGTTTTACTGCTGCCAAATTGTTGGCTTGGTAAACTGGTGTGCTGTTTTCTTTTGCTGCCACCTTTGCCTGATGCTGTTGTAGCTACATGAAGAGTGTGGGTATTGTTGACCATTTCCACAGATGATAATGCTGAGGTGTTAAAAAGACCACCAACAGCCCTGATAATCTACACTGTTGAGTGGGGGTTAGTGGGGGAGCCAGACAGATGATATTCAGTCATCCAAGAGGAGGGAGTGGGAAGATCTGTGGTACAGCCCCACCCTTCGGCATCATATTTCCTTCAGCCAGCAATATGACCCGTCCACCGTCCACCCCCCTCCCCGTCCCCTCCACTCACAGAGAAGACTCTAGAAGAGTCAAGCGGTTGCCTGATGGGAAGCAGGAGTCCAACTCTATGTGTATCTATGCCCTGTGCATGTTTGTATAGGTAGAGTAATAAAGCAGTGCTTTCTAGTGTAAATGGTCTGATACAGAGAGGGTGTGTGAGCTGAACGTTATATTCAAACTAAATAGAATGATAGTTGACTTTTGACAAATAAAAATGTGCATATTCAGAGGTGACTAATTATAACTCAAACCTAAATGGGGTGTCTGAGTGAACCAAGCCCCAGGCGTGTGTATTGCAACAATGAGCAGCCAACAACCAAAACAGGCATTGTATACCGACAGACAATTGTGAGTGCAACTCAATGTACACAAACAATTGCAAAACAACTATGTCATTTGTACCAGTTTACATGGCTTTTGATTATAGGGTTATGAAAAAACATTATAATCATTGACTTGAAATAAGATGTTGGAAGTGTGCTTATTTAGATTTTACTATTATAGGCTGCTATAGATTTCATTTGTGAAAGAAATTCCCAATTATCACACAATATCCATACACACACACACACACACACACACACACACACACACACACACACACACACACACACACACACACACACACACACACACACACACACACACACACACACACACACACACACACACACACACACACACACACACACACACACACACACACACACACACATTACAGGTTAATTTGGATATTGGGAGACAGCTGAATTACAGTAATGTCCACTCTGGTGATGCTGTGTAGGCGGACTGAATCAATAGAGCCCCTATGCGGTATGCTCCCATTAGTCAAGCTGTAGTCCAGAACCAAGCAGCAGTTCAAATGCCTGGACCATAAGCTCAATCAGATACAGACTCTCCAATCTATTTTGATAGGGTTAATGCAGTCAGTCGCAGACAATAACAAAGGCAACGTCTGACTATTGTTTACAACTGTTGTCAGCAAAAGTAGAATAAACTAGTGTCGGCCTATGTGTAGAGTCATAATAGAGTTACGGAGGGTATTATATGGCCTCTGCCTTTGTGTGATGACTTAAAGCTACCACTGGAGGGCCCCAGATCCATGTGACATTTTCAATTTCATCAAAACATCTTCTTCGTACAAACACGGGACAATACACGTTTTAAAAATCTGTATATGTGTGTGCTTGTGTCTTTCGGTGGGTTGGGTTAAACGCGGAAGACACATTTCGGTTGGACCTTGCGTGCAATTGACCAATAAAGTCATCATCTTAATGCAGTTCTTCCATTCCGTTTCAGTAAAGCAGCTTGATGTTAACCTTTCCTTTGATATCCCATCAAAATGTGAAGATAAATAAGGTATTGCTTATGCAAATCATTTCGATTTGCAGCACATACTGTGGATCTGTTGTAAGTCCTTGTGAACAGGTTTGATTTGGATTTTGCCACTGTTAGATTGGCTGTGACGTCTCTAGGCTGTCTATTCTCAGATTATTTCGGTGTAAATCCTTAGTGTCCATGTTGTCTTTACTAGCAGAGTTGCATGCCAAGTGAAGGTGAACTGTTGGAAGGGCAATATCTGTGTAGAGAGTGTGTGTGTATGAGGGTATGTTAGTGGGTGAGGGTGTTAGGTTCTATGTGAGTGTGTTGGGTTGTCAGAGGGTCACCAGAGGGTGGCGGGCTGATTTAGAGGCACTCCTCTTCAACATATCTGTCAGTGCTGCTGAGAACTGAGAGCATTACGGGCCTCTTGTCTTTCTCCCGACCCCCGCTCATCCTCGCTCACCTACTGGTCGCCACACTTGCAGGTAAGAACTTCTGCTCACCCGTCATCTCACTCACACACATCATCACACGTATGTCCACACACTCAGACATGCACAAACATGTACACATAAGTATACATACCAACCAGTGGAGGCTGGTGAGGGGAGGACGGCTCATAATAATGGCTGGAACGGAGCAAATGGAATGGCATCAAACACATGGAAACCATTTTTTGATACTATTCCACCTTTTCCGCTCCAGCCATTACCACGAGCCCGTCCTCCCCAATTCAGGTGCCACCAACCTCCTGTGATACAAATACACATACACATACATACACATGCACACAGGTGGACATACTAGTACCAACACAAACCACAATCTCAACACATACTGTAGCAATGCAGGCCCACAGATGAGAGACAGAGGCACTACCATAAAACCCACACCACGCCATACACACATGCTTTATTCTTACACTGATGGCATTGTTAATAATCATTTATATCACTGTTATAGGCTACTTTATTACATGTTCACTGTATGTTCACTGTATAGTATACTGTAGAATATACTGCAGGCCTAAGCAGCCTTAACAAACACTAGCAACCTTACATCAAATCAATAGAGTATGTTTGATGATTCAGGTGTTTTGTGTTTATCTGATGTTTGTCTAATGCCCCACAAACTTCTCTGAATTGATTTTGAATTTGCTTGGTTTCTGCCTGAATCACTCGTGTTGTGATGGAAAGTTTGTGCTGGGCCCTGTACCTCAGCACAGCAGCAAAGTGATACTTTAATCCATGTGATTTTTGGATCTCTAATTTTAGAGAAGATTTAGTGTCACTACTCTACCCAGAATATTTTGAGCTGCCAGACTGGAGCTGTGTGTGTGTGTGTTTGTGTGTGTGTGTCTAAATTGTGCCTCTCTGTTTGACAGGGGGGGTTCTCTCTCTTTTTAGTCTGCAATGGTGCTACTCTGTCTAACCCCACTCAAGATGCTGCCCATACCAAAGGCCCTATAACAGACACCGTGGCAGTGTCAGCACTATCAGAGCCTGGCTCTGAGACAGAAAACACCTCACTGTCTACTGATGTCCCTCCTGTTGTCCCGGTGGAGGAAGAGGGCCTTGTGGTGGAGGAGGGAGTTGTGGAGGAAGGGGGCCTTGTGGTGCAACAGCAGCCCGAGAAATAGAAGGCAATGTCGGGAGACGATGTGGTCTTCTCCTGCTTGCCGTCTGGATGTGACCCAGAGGGGATGGGGGTGCAGTGGGTGGTCCATGGGCACAAGGAGAGGCACACCATACTGGAGGGCAACCAGACTGGACAGGCACACCATACTGGAGGGCAACCAGACTGGAAAGGCACACCATACTGGAGGGCAACCAGACTGGAAAGGCACACCATACTGGAGGGCAACCAGACGTCTGACGATGCGTTTGCAGGCCGGGCATTCCTCTCCGGGAACCCCACTGCTGGGGACTCATCCATGATGCTGAGGAACGTATCGAGAGTGGACTGCGGCGTTTACCACCGTCTCCTCATTCCCCATATATGGCACCACTGTGGATGGGAGTGGGACCAAGCTCAGCATCCACGAGGACCTGGGACAGTACTGAATGCTAGTGTGCTGCTTGAGGATACAAACTCAGCAGTGTAAAAACACATGTAGCCAGACGAAACAGAGTAACAGAGTAAACTATCTGGATATGTATAAATAGAACTGTCTTGACACAAACCAGTTCAAAGCACATTGATATATGAGTAACATATATGGCATTTGGCACAATTCTAGAGTAGTCGTTGTTGTTGTTCAGTTTGATTCTCACCAGGTCTCCCTCCATAGGTCAGAATGGTGGGCATCATTACGGCAGTAGTTGGTGTGGTGGAGGGGCTTTGCGCTGGGACATTGACGCAGTTCAAAGAGAAGCTGCCATGCCTGAAGAAGTGAGAAGGTGCTCTTGTCAGGTTAGAGTGTGAACAGTGGGTATGTATCCATGTGAGGGGAGTAAACCCCCCAAAATAACGCGTCAGGTAGAATGAGATAATATACTGTATGATATTTAGCAGACACTTTTGTCCAAAGCAACAAACAGTCATATATGTTTTACTTATGGGTGGCCCCAGCAGGAATCGGACCCCCGGCCCTAGGCATTGCTAGCACCGTGTGCTACTGGCAGCATACCACCCTGCATACCACTGCTGGCTTTCTTCTGAAGCTAAGCAGGGTTGGTCCTGGTCAGTCCCTGGATGGGAGACCAGATGCTGCTGGAAGTGGTGTTGGAGGGCCAGTAGGAGGCACTTTCCTCTGGTCTAAAAAAATAAATATCCCAATGCCCCGGGGCAGTGATTGGGGACACTACCCTGTGTGGGGTGCCAGCTTTCGGCTGGGACGTTAAACGGGTGTCCTGACTCTCTGAGGTCATTAAAGATCCTCTGGCACTTATCGTAAGAGTAGGGGTGTTAACCCCGGTGTCCTGGCTAAATTCCCAATCTGGCCCTCAAACCATCACGGTCACCTAATAATCCCCAGTTTACAATTGGCTCATTCATCCCCCTCCTCTCCCCTGTAACTATTCCCCAGGTTGTTGCTGTAAATAAGAAAGTGTTCTCAGTCAATTTACCTGGTAAAAAAATAAATAAAATAAACTGACTAAACCACAGAGATAGCGCTACCACTGGGACAGTTTGTTCATTTGGCAGCTTAGATGGAGAGGAACTGTAATTTATACACAGTGTCAGACTAATATTGGCACACAGAACCAAATCTCTATGCTACTCAGTCTGTCACGAGAAAGACTATTGCCAGATAGACTCCAGGACCATGGACATGAACAGGCAACAGAAATAAAGAGAGAGTGATTGGGAATTATGTTTGATTCATTGGTTTAATCTGTCCTGTGCACTTCTCTTCACATGTGGAGACAAAGATAAAATCGCTCATTGTTATGGATGTGTCCAAATAAATGACACTAGAAAACAGTTTATGCAAATGCCGCTACTTTGCTATTATTCTGGCTGCACTTTTTGACGTGATTAAGTTAGCCATAGTTGGCTAGCTAGCAAGTAAGGGTTAAGAACGTTGCAAGCAATATGGCAATGAAACATTTAGAACGAACGACTGGGTCGCGTCTGTAGATACAGAACAAAAAGACTGAACGACTGGGTCGAGTCTCTTGCAACCAAACCAATAGAACCCTAGATTTGTGACGGGACTATATATTGTGGAAGGATAAAATAGTATGAATAAATTCATAAAAAATAATGCTTTTACTTAAAATATGTCAATCATTATTTGAACATGTTGGTAACCCGTTGTATAAAAGTGATAATCCTCTCGAAACTGGTGTTTGGAGAATATATTGGCACAGTTTTGCCGGACCTTGACTTCGTCTCGGGCCTAACAACACCCGTGCCAATATAACCTCCAAACACCGGTTTCTCGGGCATTATCACTTAAATTGGAACCAACATCTAAAACCAAGTCAGTGGGTGGATGGTCTCTAGGTATGAGCATCAAACCCAATATAACTAATAGGACCCCGTGTCTTGAATTTGGTGAAACAGTTCCCCTTTATTTCCTGGTTTGTTCATGTATCAAAATATAATTAACCTTCTCAGTGGTACAAGACAGATTTACTAACTTGCTACGGTTTCTGCCTGACTGCTTCTGGGCATATTTCTTCCAATCAAAAGTAAAACCTCATCTTTCAGTGACCAACTCCATATCAGGACAATTATTTATGTTGTCCTGGGTGTTCCTTTTCAAAACAACACTTTAAACTGTGGGAAATTGATGCCTACTAGAATTACATTGCACGTTTGTTTAGGATTTATATGAACCGATTGATACAATTTCGAATATACTTATTCTTGTTTTACACCTATTTAAAATGATTTACGTATTTTGGCTTCGCTGTAATGAAACGATGCATTCTTTCAATACAGGATTATTTTTGGGGGAAACAGCTGCTATGATTGACTGCCCTCTAGTGGTTCAAATGGCTGCACTAGAAACAGTAACAGTATGAATAAGGAGCTTTTTATGCGCATAACTTCTTTCCATTTTGGATTCATGCAAGAAATGTTAACGAAAGAATAAAAACACAAGTACATGAGAAAGATAAATATGGTTTGGGAAATGATTGTCCATGGTGACATCAAGGTTGCTAGCTGTAATTAGATCTTAGAAGCATGTTACCAATACATTTAAGTCAATATTATTTCACTCATTTCACACATCTCCATCCAGAATAAAACACCAGGCATATTGTTCCCAATTCATTTATTTTCTTTAGACTCCATACAATACATGTGACATAAATATACCTTTGTGGAGACAACCGGTTCTAACATACACACCATCTCCGTCGCACACATCCACACAACACAAAAACAACATTAACATCAACAACATCAATATACCCAGAGAGATGGAAGAGCAAAAATCACATCTGTGAGGCGGGGAAGAGGAAGAGGGCCTCAACCTGAAATAAACAAGGTGCCTCTGTCCCTTTAACCATGTGTACATTCCCATTTTTGTTAACAATCTATTGTTGGTGGTCACACCTGGGAGATGAAAGTGACACGCCACTTGAGAGGCCATGTGTTGCAGCTAGTAGTTAAGTGCAAGTGTAGAACCTGATTGGGGCCCAATGTATATTGGCCTGCAATAACGGCTGTCGTCGTGTGCTCATCATGGGATGACGAGGGGGCTGAAGGGAGAGGAGCAGCACATCCATGCGATGTTGTCAGGGATGATGGTATTGTAATGTTAATAGACTAATGGTGAGATTTGGTATCAATGAATTCAAGTTACATTTTTATTTTATTTAACCTTTATTTAACTAGGCAAGTCAGTTAAGAACAGATTCTTATTTACAATGCCAGCCTACCCCGGACGACGCTGGGCCAATTGTGCGCCGCCCTATGGGACTCCCAATCACGGCCGGATGTGATTCAGCCTGGATTCGAAACAGGGACTGTAGTGACGCATCTTGCACTGAGATGCAGTGTCTTAGACCGTAGCGCCACTCGGGAGAAAATATTCCAGTAGCCTCGTACAAGACAATATGGTGAAATAAAAAGAGCAAGGGTTGTAAACGGGGGGCTTAAACATAGTGTTGGAATGTAGAGGAATGAACACTTAGGAATGACTGAGGTGTGACGGTCACTGCAGCAAGGTTTCACAAAACAGGGGCCACTGAGATACTGCACGGCACAGCACAGGGACTGGGGGGCCTCAGAGGGGAGGTGAGAGCTCAGTCCTCCAGGGTACGGAAGGCGTTCTGCATGTCCTCCAGTAGCTGGGCGTAGTCTGCTTTGATTTTGACCTCGCCCTCCTTCACTGGGTCCTGAAACAGAGGTATACAGAGACACTAGGTTTAGGAGACACAGCGAAGTGCAATAGCGAAGTGCAATAACACTCAAAGACAAAGTCCAACATTGGATGTTCAAAGAAGACCAGAGGTGGTAGAGGGATTGGGGAAGTTGGTTAAAGCAAGGGGCTGAACAAGCATGTACCTTGAACTTCATGGAGCTGAGCCTGTAGAGGACCTCTCCCATGTGCTCCCGGATCATGGACCAGGTGATCTTGTTGTCACTCTGAGCCGTGGTCTCGACTGCATGTCGCGCCAAGTCGTAGAACGCAATCGTATTGGAGAGGATGCCCACCGTTTTGTAGAAAGGGCAGAACCTTCAGGAAGGGGCGAAAAAGTCAATCAATTAATCAATACGCGCATAATAACCGACAATTAAGTCAATTTAGTACGTCTATGACACACAGATGTGCGTGTATTTTACCTGTCGTATGGAGTATAGCCATTCTGCTGCAGGAAGTCATCCTTGAGTAGTTTAGCAACCTCCAATGTGATCTTGTCGGTCTCAGCGAGAGATGCCTGTTGAGATGGCAGGGGGCACAGAAATGAGTGCATAGTGCGTGCATACACATGCTCACCATCAACCGAGGCCGTATCTATAAAATCAACCCATAACCTTTATTCACATTGGCCCCTGCCTCACCTTTCCCACAAGCTGCACAATCTCAGCCAGATCCTCCTCCTCCTGCAGGATCTCCTTGGCCTTGGTGCGAAGCGGCACAAACTCAGGGAAGTGCTTGTCGTAGTACTCGTCCAGCGCCCGCGTGTACTTGCTGTAGCTGATCAGCCAGTTCACTGAGGGGAAATGCTTTCTCTGCGCCAGCTTCTTATCCAGACCCCAGAACACCTGTCAGATGGAGATAAAAACAGGAATGAGGAGTAGGAAGGGTACAAGTTTAAATTGTCCAAACTTTAATATATACAATTGAGGCATTACCTGTACAATACCCAGCGTAGCTGAAGTAACAGGATCCGAGAAGTCTCCACCAGGGGGAGACACACTAGGGGAAAATAACACTGCCAAGTTATTCAAACACTACAGTCTGCCATCACTGTATCATACTGTACGTTCCAATGAGGATTACACTACATGGTCCAGGTATCTGGTGTTGCAGGACTGGTACAGGTCAGAACCCATCTGACTCTTAGAGTCAGGAGGGAGGGTGATAGAGGTTCTCCCTGCTGGTAGAATGAGGAGGTATACTCACGCTCCAACAATGCTGACGCTGCCCTCTCTCTCTGGGTTGCCCAGGCACTTCACCCTGCCAGCACGCTCATAGAAGGAGGCCAGTCTGGCTCCCAGGTAGGCAGGGTACCCGCTGTCTGTGGACAAGCAGCACACAGAGCTCTGACAGGCTCAAAATGGCAGACATGTTGCTGTGATAGGTTTACAGACAACCATCCTCCATTGCCATTTGCTCAGTGTACTCACCAGCAGGCATCTCAGCCAATCGTCCTGAGATCTCCCTGAGAGCCTCTGCCCATCGGGAGGTGGAGTCGGCCATCATACTGACGTTGTAGCCCATGTCTCTGAAGTACTCGGACAGAGTGATTCCTGCAGTGGCACACACAAGTAAGACTCAAAAGCACAGAATCAGAGTCAACACAAGGTTATGAGTGAGTGGTGACTCATCCCCCAACCGTCTAGAACAAAGGAGAGAAATTAGCACAACTACCAACAAAAACTCCAGCTATACTGAACAAAAATATAAAACGCAACAAGTGTTGGTCCCATGTTTCATGAGCGGAAATAAAATCACAAAAAGCTAATTTCTCTCATTTTGTACACACATTTTTACATCCCTGTTAGTGAGCATTTCTCCTTTGCCAATATAATCCATTCACCTGACAGGTGTGGCATATCAAAAAGCTGATTAAACCGCATGACCATTACACAAGTGCACCTCGTGCTGGGAACAATAAAAGGCCACTAAAATGTGCAGTTTCGTTACCAAACACAATGTCAGAGATGTCTCATTTTGAGGGAGCGTGCAATTGGCACGCTGACTGCAGGAATGTCCACCAGAGCTGTTGCCAGAGAACTTAATGTTAATTTCTCTACCATAAGCCACCAACGTTGTTTTAGAGAATTTGGCAGTACGTCCAACCGGCCTCATAACCGCAGACCACATAACCACGCCAGCCCCGTGACCTCCAAATCAAGCTTTTCCCCCTGCCAGCTGGACAGCTGATGTAACTGTGGGTTTGCACAACCGAATCATTTCTGCAGAAACTGTCAGAAACAGTCTCAGGGAAGCTCATCTGTATGCTCGTCGTCCTCACTAGGGTCTTGACCTGACTGCAGTTCAGCGTCGTAACTGACTTCAGTGCGCAAATGCTCACCTTCGATAGCCACTGGCACACTGGAGAAGTGTGCTCTTCACGGATGAATCCCGGCTTCAACTGTACCAGGCAGATTACAGACAGCGTGTATGGCGTTGTGTGGGCGAGCGGTTTGCTGATGTCAACGTTGTGAACATGGTGGTGGTGGGGTTATGGTATGGGCAGGCATAAGCTACGGACAAGAACACAATTGCACTTTATCGATGGCAATTTTATAACACAGATACTGTGACGTGATCCTGAGGCACATTGTCGTGCCATTCATCCACCGCCATCACCTCATGTTTCACCTCAGCCCCATGTCGCAAGGATCTGTACACAATTCCTGGAAGCTGAAAATGTCCAGGTTCTTCCATGGCCTGAATACTCACCAGACATGTCACCCATTGAGGATGTTTGGGATGCTCTGGATCGACGTGTAAGACGGAGTGTTTTAGGTCATGCCAATATCCAGCAACTTCGCACAGCCATTGAAGAGGGGTGGGACAACATTCCACAGGCCACAATCAACAGCCTGATCAACTCTATGCGAAGGAGATGTCGCGCTGCACGAGGCAAATGGTTGTTACACCAGACACTGACTGGTTTATTTCAATTGACTGATTTCCTTACATGAACTGTAACTCAGTAAAATCTTTGAAATTCTTGCATGTTGCGTGTATATTTTCGTTCAGTGTTGTAATGTGATTGCCTGGTACCTGTGTAAATGGAGGCCTCTCTAGCAGCGACAGGCATGTTGGAAGTGTTGGCCACTAGCGCTGTTCTCTTCATGATACTTTCCACCTTCCCATCCACTTCCATTGTAAGCTATGGAGCAGGGAGGAACACCATTAATCAGACTGAGGACACTTCAAACTGGTGATCGGCTATACCAGACACCCTAGTAGTGAAATCCCCTGTAATCTCATGAACCACGTTGTCAGTTATTACAATTTGACACGCGTACGGCCACTAACCTCAGGGAAATCTCTCAGTACTTCAGACATCTCATTTCCACGCTCTCCGCAGCCCACATAGATGATGACATCACTGTTGGAATACTTGGACAGGGACTGTGAGATCACAGTCTTGCCACAACCAAAGGCTCCTGGGATAGCGGTGGTGCCTCCCTGGACACACCTGTGAGAACAAGCACAGAGCCAGAAGCAGATGGCTTGGTAGAGGGTTCACTCTAAGGAAGTGTCAGGAGGAAAGGACATAAAATGGAGTAGAAAATAAAGTAGAGATAGGTATAACTCACGGGAAGAGAGCATCCAACACTCTCTGGCCAGTAAGCAGGGGGTGATTGGCAGGCAGCTTCTCTGTGACCGGGCGAATCTGTCGCACTGGCCAGACCTGGATCATGGTAAACTTCTCCTTCAAACCCTCAAACTCCAGTTCCAGCACCACATCCTGCCGATACACAAACACAATTGACCAAAACAGAGACAAGAGAATGGGATTTATGCCGTTCACATCCATTTTGCATTATTCAGCTGCAAAGACATTTAGTAGGCGGAGGGTGACTCACATTGACATCATAGTTTCCAGGAGGGGCCACGTAGGTGACAGTGCCTCTGCTCCGGGGTGGGAGCATCAACTTGTGCTTGATCAGGGAGTTCTCAAACACCGTGCCATAGATATCCCCACCTGTTATGTGACTGCCGGTCTGAGGTAGAGATGGACAGGGGGAGGAAGAGGACATAATATGTAGATTTAAGAGTTGGATCATATTTCAGTGGGGACACACCTTACACACACACACTCACAATGGAAATACATTATTTTCTTACTCGAAGACTCTGGCCAGGTGTAAACTCCCACTTGAGGTCACGGTTGAGGGCCCCAATGTTGACTCCTCTAGGGATATATATGCTTTGAGTGAGGTCATTGATGTCTTTGAGGGGACGCTGGATACCATCAAAGATGGACCCCATGATTCCCGGCCCCAACTCTACAGACAGGGGCTTTCCTGTCCGAAGGACAGGGTCTCCGACAGACACACCAGCTGCGGCGTACATTCAGGAAACCTAACCACATAGCCTATATGCCCGATAAGAGAAAAGGCTAGAACACATCGGAATAGAAGTACACAAGAGTAAGTGAACCATCAACATTAAGTGAAGGTGGGTGTAACTCTGTTTAGCAGTGAGCAGGTATGACTGAAAAGGATACAGGTCTCTTCGTAGACCTGAATGGTTGCCATGTCTCCCTCCAGCCTGATGATCTCTCCCACCAGCTCACTGTGGCCCACACGCACAAGCTCGTACATGGCCGCTCCTGCCATGGCGGTAGCTGTCACCACTGTTGGTTAAAACATGTTAGACAAAGAACAGAGGACAGAAAACATGTTATTTGCAAGTAGCACTGAGTTTGGATACATGATCAAGTGTAAATAGATCATATTTTTGCCATATTGGAACAGAGCAGGCCTAATTGACCAGGAGGAATAATCATGTGCTGAAAACTTTGTTAACCCACTGAACTAACTCTTAGGTTAGGCATTGGCCTGGGATCCTTGATTGGAAATGTAGACACTGACCTGGACCTAGCCTCTACTCACCCGAGAGTGGAAGACTCCTCTCTCATCTCTAACATGTAGGCTCACTTTTTGTGAACAGTCCCATCACAAGTCAGACTGTTGAATAAATAATTTGTATGTAATAATATAATAATAATAATATATGCCATTTAGCAGACGCTTTTATCCAAAGCGACTTACAGTCATGTGTGCATACATTCTACGTATGGGTGGTCCCGGGAATCGAACCCACTACCCTGGCGTTACAAGCGCCATGCTCTACCAACTGAGCTACAGAAGGACCAGTACTTTACCTGTTGTCAGCCGACTTTGTCCTTATGTAGGAGGTAATCTGATACAAAATATCCAGAATAGTGTTATTAACCCGGCTTTAAGTACACTGGTGTGTATTTCAGTTTGTATTTTCAATGCCGACGCAATTCACACGCGACTTGTACAATATGTAAACAATGGCTGAGTTTAGCCGAAGCACAGACCCAAACGTTGCCCCATGCAATCAGCTGGCAAATTTCACAAGCACTTCCAGCTGATTACGAGGGAACGCCGTTCGGTAGAAAATGGTCAGTTACATTCGGTTAATGTTTACATATTGTGCACCGCGTGAAATGCGTCAGGAGATGGAAAATACAAGCAACACACACATTCCGGCGCCGCAAAATGTCAGGGTAACCACGGGAAAGTGTTGTTTACCCATCTCCACTTCCTACCACCGAAAGGACCAACAGCATGGACAAACCGTTAAAGTAAGTTTACATATCATTGTATTCAACATTCTGGCTTGTAGAGACTTATCAACGTCTTTTTTTACAGACACTTATTTCAGACTGATATCCATGGAGTAACCATAGTAAAAGTCTAATGTTTAGACAAACCTGGCCCAGAAACTCCATGTACATATCCAAACTCGCTTTCCCTCTCCTCATCACGGATTTTAGGAAGCTTGGAAGTGTCCATCTGCAAAGTGTACAGAGGAAAATCAGAGAGATCAATCATGTGACACTTCACTATAATCATGGTGCATGAGACTTAGCTATAGTTACTTCACTTTTTCAATAAATCAAATTACTTAATGGATTTTAAATAATTCACCATGAACACACGGAATCAAAACACATTTCATTCATTGGTAGACATGTATGTAGCTAGGTAAACTAGCTTGCTCAGGTCCTAATACCTGACCCGAGAGCTTTTCTACCATCTGCTTCGCAAAAGCAAGAAACAAACCAGCTAGGATTCAGGAAGCTAGTTAATTAACTAGCCTCTACATACCATATTACAAAGCAACAAAAACAGTATGAAACGCAGTTTGTTGTTTATCACAAACAAGCAAACCATATAACGTTAGTTACTAGCTAGCTAAACTAGTCGTAGAGTCAGTCAGGTGACACTGACAGACCAGAAAGGTAACAGCTAACGTTAGCTAGCTAAGGTTAGCTAATCTGCGTGGTCTATCATCATTTACTAGCCAGTTGCAATGAATTGACATTCATGTTAGCAAACTAAATTCAAATAATACGATTCGGTTTGATTACCTTTTCTTACTGTGCAATGTTCCAGGGCCCTTTGAAAATGTATTTCTTAGGGGATGAGCCGTGATCAGCTGACCAACGCAAGACTATCTTGGGAAACAATTACCATTTTGGCTCAAAGCCCTGTTTTACATTAGGAAAGACGGGCTATGAGAGTCAAAATGGCGTAACAGCGCCACAGTTTCAAACCTTTAGCTCGAACGCGGCTGTGTTCTAATATCCTTGAGATTATTTCCTCAATGACATGGTTTACAAGGATAGAGTCAAAACTATTTCTTTGCATAGCAGCTTAGTCAAATTATTTACTCAATTTTTACCCGGTAAATTGATTGAGAATACATTCTCATTTACACCAACAACCTGGGGGATGAATGAGACTATTGTAAATGATTAGGTAGCCATGATGTTATGAAGGCCAGGACACCGGGGTAAACACCCCTACTCTTGCGATAAATGCTCATAATCAGGGCAGTGTTGCCAACTCCTCAGTAAGGAAAGTAGCTATTGGCTGTCCTAAAAGTCGCTTAATGACGATATCGCCTAACTTGCATAATTGGCCATGTGCATGTAATTGTGATGGACGCTGTAGGACAGAGGAATGACAGAAAGTGAGTAACAAAACACCCTAAATATGTTTAAAACTACAAATGAACCTTCTTTTGTTGATTCTTGTTTTTTTTTTATGTCACAATTCCAACCCTCCTCCTTTATCCGGGCTTGGGACTGGCAAAAGTGACCCAAAAGAGACACTCTGGCGGAGTTATATCGTTTTTGTTTTGTTTGTTTCTTTAGTTTCGTTTTTTACATTTACATCCCGCCCTGAATGTAAAGCCAGGGAGGGACCAGCCAGCGGTGGCTTTCAGCATGTACGATTAATTTGCCGATTAATTTGCAGTCTGGACAAGGAGGGGCGAACGTCTCCTGCTCTGACTGCAGGTGGGAGGGACTGCTGCGCACAACATAAGGACTGGGCCGCCTGTGAGTACTATGGGACGTGGTGGGGCCCACGGCAGCAAAACGCTGCTCGTTGAGAAGAGTAACTACGATATGTGCTTTTACGTCAGTCTCCAATAACACCAGGAAAAGGCGCTAGATTTGTCGCTTTTTAAAAAAATGTGTGCTAGAGGCGTCTGAATACTCACTAAATATAGCGACAAAGTTGCTAAATTGGCAACACTGGCCCTGTGAGATATATATATATATATATATATGATTATTATTATTTTTTTAAAATATTTTTTATTTATTTATTTTTTGACCAGAGGAAAGGGTACTTCCTACTGGCCCTCGAACACCACTTCCAGCCGCACCTGGTTTCCTGTCCAGGGACCGACCAGGACCAACCCTGGGGGATATGCTGCTGGCATAGCCTTATTGATATACAATCACTAAGCCTATTTTTACTGTGATCGGCCTACATTGGAAAAATACACTTCGGAGACCTATTAGTCTAATAAAGTGCCCAGCAAAAATTGTAAAATTGGCCTAGCTATGACAGGCTATTTGATCAGCAAAATGCATATCTATAGTCGTGTGTGTGCTCGTGTAGTACGCTAGCATCTATAAGGATTTCCATTAGTGGTCTAAAATTACTGTGTCCCATGATACAAATTACGGAGAGAACAGATCCACAGAGCAGAACGCACTCATGTTATGATGCATCACACGGCGTGAATCCAAAGGTAAGCCTATGAGTTCATTTTACATACCTTCCTTGTATGATTATTTTTATTAGTCTATTCTGGATATGTCAACTTTATTTTCTTTCAGAATGTATTTTGTAATCACAACATACGGACACGGGATTCCTATCTCGAGTTGGAATGAGGACCGTGCTTTTTTCTGTTGGGACTTTCATCAGTCTGATTCTCCAAGTGGGTATGAAGCACCAGAGGACGAATGGTGAATATTGCCATGGTTGGAAGGACGCGCAATCTACCTGGCGAGAGGGTTTCCACTGTCCCGAGCGCAATGATCAAAGAGAAGCGGTGATCTGCTGCGGAGCTTGTGGGCTGCGCTACTGTTGCGCACTCATGAGAGCAAGACTGGATCAGGGAAACTGCAACAACCACGAGCAAGTTCAACAGCCTGGCACTTCTGATGACAAGAAAGTTGCCAAGAGCGCAGGTAAGTTGTAGCCTAGGCTACTGAAATGGGACCAAATACTTCAATGTTGATCCTTGCATGGTTATTATTATGCTGGCTATATAAGGCTTAGGCTTATTCGGCATGTTCTCGCTGGTCACACACGGGTTGAATCAACGTTGTGTCCACGTCATTTCAATGAAAGGACGTTTACATCTGTGCCCAGTGGTTATTCCTTGATAACACACACTGAGATTCCTTGTTGCCTAAAATGTATTGGTGAATGAGAAAGTCTAATGCAGTGTGCTTGAATCCATCCAACCCACCAAATTGCCTTGAAGTGTGGCCTCATGTCCAAGCATTTATTAAACTCTTCAATGTGCAGTTAGCCTACTCCTGCACATCCCGAGAATCATGTTAAGACTTGATCTGCTGCCAAGGAGCTTTTCAATTAACTGTTTGTTTTTAGTGTTGCATGTTTTGCACAGTTTACTGACTTACCCTATTAGAATGTTCTACTCTTGAGCAAATTGGAATATGGGCACATCCCTGGCCTTGCGAGAACTGAAGAGCAGGGGAGTCACATGAATGTGCATAGTCTATACAACTACAAAATATGTACACAGGAAGGTAATCCTTAAAATGTCTTTCCTTTTCACTCTATCTTCCCTTCCACTTCTCTCCTGCCCCCTGCCCTCTTAATTTGTGTTTTAATTTCACTCTGTAGTACCTGTCTATGTTCCCTTTGTGATTGTGGGCTCTTTGTTTCTGGCCTTTATCTTTCTGGGCTCCATGGTGGCCATGGGTGTCTGTCTGAGTCGTAAACAGGAGATCTCCCAAAGCCCAGGAGGTGCTGCTGGTCCCCAGGGTGGGAGTGGAGAGCAGCAGCAGGAGGCTGTACCCATGACAGGGACGTCCTGTGGTTCCACCTCATCTCTCTACCCTCCCAATGCCAGCCAAGCCTGTCCAACTGGATCCTCATGTGTCCACCAAACCTTACAGAGGCAGGAAACTCCCACCAGCCTACAACCCTCCATGGCTCAACCTTCTACCATGCACCCCTCCATGGTGTTTTCCACCCTGGTTCACCCCTCCATGCTTCACCATTCCATAATGCATCCTTATATGGCTCAAATGCCTACTCTGTATACCTCACAAGAGGAATGCCGTCTTCTATCATCTCCCTGCCCCCCATCTGGCTATACCAGTACTAAACCCAGACACACTGAAGTGATCATATAATTTGTGGCTTTGACTTTTACAGACTCCAGTGGGGAGTATTTGGGTATTCAAATATGAAAATATTAATAAGCCTAGAAAATGGAAAGTAAATCTGAGTCAGCCAAATGAATACAAATATTGAAGAGAATAATTGCAATTGGTCAATGACCAATAATTCAAGCTTTCACGTTTTATTTTGACTTAAACTGTATGGTATTTATTTGTAAACATGCTGTATATGTGCTACTTTAAAAAAACATCACAAATTGCTGACCTATTTCGGCTGTTTTGTCCATAATAGAGTTATATTACTGTTAAGTATTTCTGATGCAGCTGTCAAACTCTGTACATAAACCCATCACATGATATCATGACTCCCTCATTTACCACTCTTTATCTGACACATTCTTCACTGTGATCTCTATACATGAATAGAATTCACTCTGGGGGTTGAATGTCCACGGTGCTGAATGTTTGCGCGTCTAGCTAGACGTCTTTTACCAACTGTGGCTTTTACAATTGAAGTTACATTGTGTTTTTACCTCCCATTTTTAGACTTAATTCCATACTTCCATGTGTCCATCTGAAGCATGCATCTTCAGCATTAGGCTATCTTATTAAGGGAGACCGTTATAGGCCTAATCAATCAGAATCATGTTTGTCCTACAAGAGGAATCTTTGTACAGCTCACAAATAACATACACAAAACGCAGTTGGAAACGAGCTACAAGTCACACACAACTAGTAGCCCCAAACTACATGGAGTTAGTAATGAATCAGGGAACCCTGGGATAATTGTGGGGTAATGGCATGGTATAGCAGACCTAGCTATAATCATCCCAGGGGAAAAACAAAGGGATAAATGTGATAGTGTCTGGGGGCTCAGTGTCATGGATAATAGAGGTATTAGTGGCTGGGGGTGTAAATGGGTGCAGTGATAGTGATGTGTGAAAACATTGAGGTCAACAGTGACATTGTCATTGAGGGTAAATACTGTATTAGGGTTAATAAGGTTGAGCTGGCCAAAGATTAGGGCTCTGTTTGAATCACAGAAGCCCCGATATGTTACTCTTCCTTCAAAAAGCAAACCCATTATGTCATTGAGTTCATATTGAGGCCCCTCCCTGCCATCAGAACATGCATTAGCGCACCGATGATGTCTTTCGTACTGTGATCTACAGACCTCCATTAAAGCCACAGCAGCCAGAATCACTGTGCCTTTAAGCCCCCAGAACTCCATCCCACTCCCATGGTTCATGTGCCATCTGTCAGGATGGGCTCATCTGAAAGGGTGGTGCTTATGCCCAAACAAACCACAAGGTGGTACCTGGCTGGAACCCACTCCTGTGGTTCTCCTGAGAGACAGTATCCAGCTGGACTGAAGAGAAGGAGAGAAAACAAATGGAGAAAGGCATCCGTAGGTAATTACTCATCTGTGTGCAATATGGAATTGCACTGGTTATATCAATTTGGTAGAAGAATAAGAGTTTTAGGAGGAGTTTCCATAACTACAACGCTGATCATGCGGTCTGTAACATTGAAAAATCAATCTTATAACAATTTGTCATTCAACTGTAAAATGTCATAATCATTTATTACATCTAAATCACAAAGCTCACTAATCGTGACAATTTGAGATGAACTATTTGGAGAGCTGCCAGACAAAAAACGCTTGAATGTAACAAAAAACGAATTAAAGGCCTACAAGTGAGAAAATAGGTCGTCTGACAATGGGGTGTGACCGTCGTGGGGTTGGAGGTCATGAGCTGTCACCCCCTGGCTGCATCCATTCTCTTCTGAAACTTAATTGACGGCCCGAAAGTGGTAATATATTCAGACATATTCTTCAGCGTTTATAATACATTTAAGAATAACTGGGCTAAACCAAAGACGCATACGCCTAATAATGCAATTTATGAAATAATGTAGGCTTGTGTTTTCGTCATTATCCCGATAACTCACTCGTCGTGCTGTCAAACTGCCAATGGTTGTCATGATGGATGTTTTTGGCGAACCTGATTGGACGACACAAATAAATCTACTAATTAAATCTCCGAGCCTGGATGGTGATTTGTGCAGGAGATTGCTCCTCACAGAAAGAATCCGGCTCTGGTGAGATGAGGGGACAGGATGGCAACTCGATCGGTGGACCGCAGCTGAATACTCCTAAAAGGACACTTTTGGTGAGCGGTCCGTCTTTATCATGTTGTTCATCATATCCCTATGTATTCCCTCCCTTGTTATGTCTGTTTAAGTCTATTATATATATACTACAATTAGGATGATGCTATTTAAAAACCCTCAGTCACGGGTCACAGACCACCGCTCTTTGATAATAAACCGGTCCACCTGGAGTTACAGGCACTTTAATTATTACTATGTATCAAGATCTGGAATAGCTCTAAAGTGGTTTGAAACATAGTAGGCCTATCAATAATTCCCTCACTGTTCGCACAGTTGAGACGTATTGTCTCTCCTAATCACCACAGAGCTTTTGGTTGGGACAACCTTGCAATGCTTGCTTGCAATTGCTTGCGTAATCTATTGCTCAAGGCTGTTAGATGCTTTGCCCTTTAAGGTTTGTGAATATATGTGTGCTCAAGATTGCCATGATAATCGATGTCATTCTGTTTGTTCTACTGTTTAGGGATTTTAACATGGCTAAACTTCGTCCCAGTCTTGTATGGCATGTGCCACCATTCATAATATTTGCAGAAAGGCACCTAACTTTCAAATTTAGCATAGTCCTTGTGTCAAATAAGACCTAACACATATATATATTCCCTTAGATGAGCCAAATCATCATTTTATAATAGCATAATTATTAAACAGTTTCATGAGTATTGCTTGCTGTTTTGGGGTTTTAGGCTGGGGTTCTGTACAGCACTTTGAGCTATCAGCTGATGTAAGAAGGGCTATATAAATACATTTGATTTGAGTATGCTTGACTGAATGCTAAAACCTGCATCTCCCAGAGGTATAGTGGGCTTTAGCTCAGTTGAACAACACAATCTTGAAATGCCCAGAAATGTGTTTTGATTCCTGGTTGTTTACAATAAGCATAGTTTGAGCCTATAATCACTCAGTGGGACTCTCTTGTGATGGAATGCTATCTGCAACTCTTTTCATGCAGTTATAGGTCTGGAAACAAGTCTTGATTGAAGGGGTGTTGAGTAATACAATGAATTGCCTCTAATGAATTTTCCATGAATGAAATGAAAGGCCAGTGGGGTGAAGTAAAGAGTAGTTTGTGGCCTTATGAAACCTGTACGTGTCCTAATGGCATTACGTAAAACGAGTGGGATTTGGTTAGTAATGTAATCCGGAGAGGTTTGGGTCAATTGTCTCTGCCTCATGATTTAATCTGGTCTGAATTGATTGTTTGTGTCTGTCTGTGCGGAACGTGGCTGTCATTGTCAGCGGCTGTGTGTCCCAGCAGGTGGTGTGTGGCGCGGTGTGAGGGGAGGTCATGCCCCTGGTCAAGAGGAACATAGAGCCCCGGCACCTCTGTCGAGGGGGGCTGCCCGAGGGGATTGGCAGTGAGCTGGAGTGTGTCACCAACAACACCCTCTCTGCCATCATACGGCAGCTCAGCAGTCTAAGTAAGACATACCTTCCACACAGTCACAACCCCTCATCATATGCATTAAGCAGTCACCTATCACTTAACCAGCTTTACGCCAGAATACTCTAGAATAGTGACCTATACAGCCTCATCCATCGGTGTTACACTGGGAAACTGATCAGCTGAGGCAGATGCATTAAGTCAGTACATTTAAGTGTTTTTATTGATTCAATTCTATTTGGTAAAATACATTTGATATTGACAGATGTGTGTGCATGCGTGTGTGTTTGAGTGAGGGAGGGAGAGAGAATTAGAGTAGGAGAATTTACCAGACATCTGTCATATGTGTGTTATATATATATATATATATATATATATACATATATATATATCCACATTACAGTGTGTGTATCTGCATGCTGTTTGTGTGTTTGTTTGTGTAGGGTTTTATGAAGTCACTGGAGATTAGAGCTTAAGCTCTACTTAGTGTCACAGAAACAGATAAAGGAGAGAGTGAGTGAGGGAGGGACTGAGGTAGAGAAAGAGTATGGAGACAGATTTCACAATCACATGCTCTTCACTCAGTGTTTGAAATGTGCAAATCTCAATCATTTGGTTAGTTTCCCGGCCCATCAGACATGTGCAAATCTCCATCACTACGTTACTCCTGTCTGTTCAACTTGACCTCAACAAATCTCCTTGCTCTTTTCTGTGTACTACGACATGTACCTCTCCAATGACTTTGTCTGAGCATTTGGACACAGGTGAATGTCTGTATTAAAGGACATGTTCAAATGTTTTTACCAAATCTCAATATTCTTTTTAATGTAAATTGCATCTTATCAAAGTGTCCAGACATTTTTTTTTGCGATTTCACTTGGTTTTGAGAAACCACCCTCAGTGGTGGAAAAAGTACCCACTTGTCATACTTGAGTAAAAGTAAAGATACCTTTAAACAGAAAATGTTAAGTCACCCAGTAAAATACTAAAAGTATTTGGTTTTAAATGGGTACACTCTAACACTCAGACCTCATTTACAAATGAAACATTTGTGTTTAGTGAGTCCTCCAGATCAGAAGCAGTAGGGGGGATGACCAAGGGCATTCAAAATGTAACGAGTACTTTTGGGTGTCAGGGAAAATGTATGGAGTAAAACGTACATTATTTCTATAGGAATGTAGTAAAGTAAAAGTTGTCAAAAATATAAATACTAAAGTACAGATACCCCAAAAAACGACTTAAGTAGTACTTACACCACTGCCCAACCTAAAAACCCAGAGGTTAGGCCCCCCAGATAGCATATGAACATGTCATGAGACATTCCTTTTTTGAATGATTATTACTACTACAGGTAATTAGCTTTAAAACTGCACTATTTTTATGGCAAACTGTGTAAAATAGCATGAGATTAGCTATAAAACAGCAATTTGTGCTCTCTGCCACATGACCAAATGTTAATAAATAATCCTACAAAAAATATATAGATAGACCTGTCGGGCCCTGCGAAACTGCACTACACATTGTTGCACATGGAAAAGTATCGCTCGAGTCCAACAAAATGGAATACAATGTTGCGGACAAACTTCCAAATTACACATTTTCATGTGTACAACATCTAAAGACTATACTGAGAGCTTTTCAATTTGTAAAAGGATGTAATTTGGGTGTTTTTGGAGCCTTTGTTAGTGTTTATACGTAGCCCCCAAACTGCAGAAATAGCAATGAGGAAGTCTACTGGTGGTGGGGCAAGTTTCTCAAAACCAAGTGAAATTGTAAAAAAAAAAATAGTGTCTGGACACTTCACTTACATCAAAAATAGAGATTTGGTTAAAAAAAAGTGAATTTGTCCTTGGCTCCTCTCTTTCTTCATAACTCAGGTAAACATGCGGAGGACGTCTTTGGAGAGCTTTTTAGTGAGGCTAACACATTTTATGTGCGTGCCAACGGTCTCCAAGACCGCATCGAACGCTTGGCTGTCAAGGTCACCCAGCTGGATTCCACCGTGGAGGAGGGTCAGTTTGGGGTCAGGGAATAAGAAAAACAAAATCTCTCTAATGTTGAAAGACAACTAAGTCATTAGTTCTCCTGCTTGTCTTTGGTTCTGCATGGCCCATAATCTACGTATTATTTTCTATCTCAGCATCTTCTTATTCCTGCTCATCTTCCTATCAATCTCACATTCACTCTCATGCTTTCCAGTCTCTCTGCAGGACATCAACATGCGCAAGGCATTTAAAAGCTCTACAGTCCAGGACCAGCAGGTGGTGTCCAAGAGCAGCACGTCCAACCCTGTGGAGGACATGTACAACACCAGCGACAAGCCTCCTTCTCTCAGCATTCTCTCTGCTTACAGGTACACTGTACAGATACAACCACCAGACGAGCATTAACCTCCAGTTGTGACCAATAGCTAACTAGTCTCTCTTTTGACACAGAGATGACCACACCGATGGGATGAAGTTCTACACTGACCCATCCTACTTCTTTGACCTGTGGAAGGAGAAGATGCTGCAGGACACGGAGGACAAGAGGAAGGAGAGAAGAAGACAACGCGTGAGAGCCTCTTAATGTCACCCTTTCAGAAAGCCTCATGCTTTTTTGCTTCTTAATAACGACTCATTTCTTTGGGGCAACTTGTGTATACAATGTCCTGTGTAACTCCACATCTACAGTATCAGCAAAATGACCTCTCTCTCTCTTCCTCTCTCAGGAGCAGAAGCGTTGTGTTGACGGCACACTTCAGCGCGAGGTGAAGAAGGTTCGTAAAGCCAGAAACCGCCGCCAGGAGTGGAACATGATGGCGTTCGACAAAGAGCTCCGCCCAGACCACCGCCACCCTCACTCTCTCCACCGGGGGGCGTCGTCTGAGGGCTCCCTCTCCCCAGAGAGCAGGTCAGTGATTAGGACCATTGTCGTCTGAATCAGCTTCCTTCTCCATTTGTTTTGCAGATGGCATATTAACTTTTCGTGTTATTGTAAAGAGTTCATCACAATTACTTTTTTGTTGTTTAGATATGGTCATGACCTGCCAGACTACCCAACTGCTCCAGGCCTTCCACATTCTGCATCCAACCATGCCCTGGCTCACCCCTACCCGCCTGCAGACATTCACGAGTCTGTAGAGCATGAGTACCACAGCATCGGAGTCAGTTACAGAGAAGGGACTCTCAACCGCACACACCACTCCCCACCTCTGCATCGCTCCACTGAGAGAATAAATGGCACTATGACGCTTCCACCTGCGGACTACAGGTACTGTTATTGTAACAACTCGCAGTACAAGAAATCTGGAATGCAGATTAGTAACTCTCTGATTTGTAAATACCAATGTTGTTAGCTCAAATTCTGCGTTCAGAAACTGAAAACCTTCTCTGACTTTCCCTCTCTCAGTATAATGGAGTACTATGCCAGTTCCGGACCACCACCCCCTCCCCCAGCCCCTCTTATCCCATCCGCACAGACAGCCTTTGGCTCTCCCATGGTATCCCCCACCCCCTTACTGGACCTAGGACAGGGGCCACAGGCTATAGTCTCCCACCCCTACCTCCCCCAGGACCTCGTATGATTCCACCTCCCCCAGGTCCCCCTCCACCACCAGTACCCCCTGCCCCACCCCAACTGGCAGGTCTCTGTGACGGGAAGAGACAGGACACCCAGCCTCGAAGTGACCTTCTGTCAGCTATTCGCATGGGTGAGTTTTGCTGTACTCGGACGTTTACTCTTCTTCTGGAGATGGCAGAGTTGTTTTATACAGTGCAAATGAGTTTAGACTGTGTGTTTGTGTTCCTCAGGCATCCAGTTGAAAAAGGTGCAGGAGCAGCAGGAGCAGCAGGCTAAGCGGGAGCCTGTGGGGAACGACGTGGCCACCATCCTGTCCCGTCGCATCGCAGTGGAGTACAGCGACTCGGAGGACGACTCCGAACTGGAAGAGAACGACTGGTCCGACTGACCCTGACCCCGTCCTTTACAGTGACCTCAACCATGGACCCATCGCTCCTCCAGCCCAGCTATCCCACAATGGTGATGATGCAGTACAGATGAATTATGGGAGTCATATTTTCAGTATGCATTAAGTGGGTATAGGCTGAGAAACCACTTGCATTTTAGTCTAAGTCCTGTAGGTGAGTGGACAGGACTTGAAATGAAGGCAAATTAGTGTCCTGATGAACAGATTCAGCTGAAATCACTCAAAGGTACACGGACCAAATAACCAAGTAGTGAATTTCCCTTTTCCCTACAGAGCTGTCTAATCTCCCTTTATCAGACACCAACGTTACCATTTCATCTGACATAGATCACCAACACTGTATTCTCAATGTCATTAACCTCATTTATGATTTGATCTGGATTTAGAAACCATTAGAAAGGCTTGAGGTTCTCTCTGTAGCATAGACTGGCTCTGAACAGACATAGCGGGTACGTTCCAGCCTGACTGTGTTTAAAATGCAACCAGTGACCATAATTATGAATTGCTTGTCAATGTAAACATGTCTCTTCACATGTATTCCAGAATTACATTTGATATGATATGCAGATCAGCAAGCTGACCACTGAGTGGCACTGTGCTCACGTTTAATGCTCACTATTTGAATGATTCATTTTTGAGATTTGATAATAAAAAATAAAAATGAATTCTAGATTTCTAGCTATCAACAAACTGCAAACGTTTGCATCATGCTGAAATGTTGAATGAAGAGTGACAGGGTGACAATGTGAGTAGATTACCTTAAATAGACCTCAAACAAGTCAAGGACTTCATACTGCATGAGGTCTCTAATATACTGTATGGACAGGCTCCTATTTGACTAGATGTACTGCTGTGACACCTGTGCATGAATTCCATTCCAACTTTCGTACAAATGGAATAGTGGGAATAAATGTTTGTTTGCAGTGAAAAACAATAGTTGACAAGGGCAAATGTAGATATTTGATATGTTTGCATAATGGCCCAATTTCTGTGCTATTGCAACCCACAAAACCGATAACTCTGAATGGATTCAAATTCAGTAAGAACATCAGAAAGAATATAATATTTAGTCAATTCTGATATTGAAAAACTGAATTTGGTAAAAATTGATGGAAAAAGACAACCATTGGGTAACCAATGTTTATTATACAAAAACATTCATACCTGTAATTAAATGTTAGCTCTCTGTACTTTTACACAAAAAAAAGTAAGAGCCTTATAAACCTGGTGCATAATTCATTATTTACCAAGTTTATATTTTCCCAGGACAGTTCAGAGCAAACCAGACCCTAGATGGAATAAAATTCCCCAGAGCTTCAACTGTATCAAAAGTCTCACACAGTTCCCCGAGCGCTGTCTTCAGAGGGTGACTCCCAGAATGCCTCAGCTTGTTTGTGGTTTAAGGGGTGCACACAACCTTGGAAAGATCATCAAATCACTGTTTTACCACTCAGCTTAATCCCCACAACAAAGAGAAAGATACAAAATGGAGAGAAGTGGAGTGTGAGATTAAGTAGAAACTTGATGGATGCAGATTGACTGCCCAGTTTCCCAGTGTTGCTAAGGGGAGTGAGGAATCTTGATTTCAAATCTCCCAGGCCGGAGAGTGGCTGGTGATCGGACGTTCCCTGTTACCTCTGCAGTGGCCAGCCCCTCTATTAGTGTCCGCTGTTGTGGCCATCTGCCAGATTACCCAGCAGGTTATATTTTTATAGAGAGCATCCCATTCTTATCCCGCCTGCAAAGGTTTACATTAAGGTTGAACTCGGGTGCGCTTACAATAGCAGATGAAGTAAGCTCTATCCTTTTAACAGCAGCCCTTCCCATCTTCTCACTGTTAGAGGCTGGTTACGCTGGGTTTAAAAGGGCTGCTTTACTATGGCATGAAAGAGGATGCAATGCCACTGTCGCCAATTTCTTTTCATGCATCAATAAGTGATGTCCAGGATTTAAAAAAAGACATTTGTATGTGCCAAGTGTAATTGTCTAATTCTAATAGACATCAAAAGGCCAACTTTGTGTTACCATACAGGTGAACTCATTCCTGGGAAAAACATTTTTTTCTCAGCCTAGTAGGAGCGATGGCGTCCCCCTTTTTCCCTTGTCTAACGGGATTAGTCGTGCCAGTGCTCCCGCGGCTGTCACGCTACTGTCTACTTCCCATCTCTCCCCCGGGCCTCTAAAGTGATTAACCCAGCCCCTGTGGTCTGCACGGTTCTGGAGGGTAATTAAGGGGGGGGGGTCACCTCCCTGGCATGTCCCTCCCCAGGCCTTACTCGCTCTCTTCGGCACCTTTGTAAGATGGGATGGGCTGGGGTGTATGAAAGTGAGAAGTACCAGTGACTGAAAGAACTTTCTGAAAGTGTGTACGATTCATGAATGATTCAATTTTAGTATCCATTTAATGTGATACAGGTCCACATTTAGCTTGTGATAACACATTGTGGGAACTGAGTCCTCATTTAAAAATTAGCATGCATTTGGTCCATGCTTAGTCTACTAGGAAATAGTCTGATCTTTCCTCATATCTATCAAGCCGATTATCAAATCTCAGTAAAAGCTTATAAATACTTGACAATGGCATGCAGATCATTATACCATTGGATGTGTTGACCACTGAAAATCTGTTCAAACCATTTGCATCCTGACATGTCTTTTAAAAAGAGCAGTACTGAATATTCATCACAGGCTTAAGGGAAAGTAATAACGATTGAGTCTGCCCATCATCTTGTCAGACCTCAGCGTTATGTGGATGCGCCTGTTTAACACATGTCACGCTCATGTTCGACTTGTCTGTCACAAGTTTTCCATCATGGCATCTGTTCCTTAATGATCGGTGGGGAACTAGGTCTCCCAAACCACATGGCCTTTACCACCCCACTGAATAAAAAGCTTATCTGATGAATAAAACGCCTTCCAAAGGACAAAAGTAATTACTCAAAGCGTCAAACACCTTTCTGTTTAAAGAAAATAGCCTTGTGTTGAAAGCTATTGTTTCAGTATTTGCCCCATATTATCATGACACAAGGCGAGACCCAGACACAGGAGGCAGATGGTTGGATTCTTAATGTTTATTCATCCAAAAGGAGTAGGCAAGAGAATGTCGTGGACAGGCAAAAATGTCAAAACCAGAGCATAGTCCAGGAGGTACAGAGTGGCAGAAAGACTCATGGTCAAGGCAGGCGGGTACAGAGTCCAGAACAGGCAGGGGTCAAAACCGGGAGGACTAGAAAAGGGAATAGCAAAGGCAGGAGTACGGGGAGAAAAATACATCTGGTTGACTTGGAACATACAAGACGAACTGGCACAGAGACAGAAAAACAGGGATAAATACACTGGGGAAAACAAGCAACATCTGGAGGGGGTGGATACAATAACGAGGACAGGTGAAACTGATCAGGGTGTGACAGTAGTACCCCCCCCCCGGGACGCTACCTGGCATCCTACCTCTGCTCATAAATCAAATCAAATCCAATTTTATTTGTCACATACACATGGTTGGCAGATGTTAATGCGAGTGTAGCGAAATGCTTGTGCTTCTAGTTCCGACAATGCAGTGATAACCAACAAGTAATCTAACTAACAATTCCAAAACTACTGTCTTATACACAGTGTAAGGGGATAAAGAATATATACATAAGGATATATGAATGAGTGATGGTACAGAGCAGCATACAGTAGATGGTATCGAGTACAGTATATACATATGGGATGAGTATGTAGACAAAGTAAACAAAGTGGCATAGTTAAAGTGGCTAGTGATACATGTATTACATAAGGATGCAGTCGATGATGTAGAGTACAGTATATACATATGCATATGAGATGAATAATGTAGGGTAAGTAACATTATATAAGGTAGCATTGTTTAAAGTGGATAGTGATATATTTACATAATTTCCCATCAATTCCCATTATTAAAGTGGCTGGAGTTGGGTCAGTGTCAATGACAGTGTGTTGGCAGCAGCCACTCAATGTTAATTGTGGCTGTTTAACAGTCTGATGGCCTTGAGATAGAAGCTGTTTTTCAGTCTCTCGGTCCCAGCTTTGATGCACCTGTACTGACCTCGCCTTCTGGATGATAGTGGGGTGAACAGGCAGTGGTTCGGGTGGTTGATGTCCTTGATGATCTTTATGGCCTTCCTGTAACATCGGGTGGTGTAGGTGTCCTGGAGGGCAGGTAGTTTGCCCCCGGTGATGCGTTGTGCAGACCTCACTACCCTCTGGAGAGCCTTACAGTTGAGGGCGGAGCAGTTGCCGTACCAGGCGGTGATACAGCCCGCCAGGATGCTCTCGATTGTGCATCTGTAGAAGTTTGTGAGTGCTTTTGGTGACAAGCCAAATTTCTTCAGCCTCCTGAGGTTGAAGAGGCGCTGCTGCGCCTTCTTCACGACGCTGTCAGTGTGAGTGGACCAATTCAGTTTGTCTGTGATGTGTATGCCGAGGAACTTAAAACTTGCTACCCTCTCCACTACTGTTCCATCGATGTGGATAGGGGGTGTTCCCTCTGCTGTTTCCTGAAGTCCACAATCATCTCCTTAGTTTTGTTGACGTTGAGTGTGAGGTTATTTTCCTGACACCACACTCCGAGCGCCCTCACCTCCTCCCTGTAGGCCGTCTCGTCGTTGTTGGTAATCAAGCCTACCACTGTTGTGTCGTCCGCAAACTTGATGATTGAGTTGGAGGCGTGCGTGGCCACGCAGTCGTGGGTGAACAGGGAGTACAGGAGAGGGCTCAGAACGCACCCTTGTGGGGCCCCGTGTTGAGGATCAGCGGGGAGGAGATGTTGTTGCCTACCCTCACCACCTGGGGGCGGCCCGTCAGGAAGTCCAGTACCCAGTTGCACAGGGCGGGGTCGAGACCCAGGGTCTCGAGCTTGATGACGAGCTTGGAGGGTACTATGGTGTTGAATGCCGAGCTGTAGTCGATGAACAGCATTCTCACATAGGTATTCCTCTTGTCCAGGTGGGTTAGGGCAGTGTGCAGTGTGGTTGAGATTGCATCGTCTGTGGACCTATTTGGGCGGTAAGCAAATTGGAGTGGGTCTAGGGTGTCAGGTAGGGTGGAGGTGATATGGTCCTTGACTAGTCTCTCAAAGCACTTCATGATGACGGAAGTGAGTGCTACGGGGCGGTAGTCGTTTAGCTCAGTTACCTTAGCTTTCTTGGGAACAGGAACAATGGTGGCCCTCTTGAAGCATGTGGGAACAGCAGACTGGTATAGGGATTGATTGAATATGTCCGTAAACACACCGGCCAGCTGGTCTGCGCATGCTCTGAGGGCGCGGCTGGGGATGCCGTCTGGGCCTGCAGCCTTGCGAGGGTTAACACGTTTAAATGTCTTACTCACCTCAGCTGCAGTGAAGGAGAGACCGCATGTTTTCGTTGCAGGCCGTGTCAGTGGCACTGTATTGTCCTCAAAGCGGGCAAAAAAAGTTATTTAGTCTGCCTGGGAGCAAGACATCCTGGTCCGTGACTGGGCTGGGTTTCTTCTTGTAGTCCGTGATTGACTGTAGACCCTGCCACATGCCTCTTGTGTCTGAGCCATTGAATTGAGATTCCACTTTGTCTCTGTACTGACGCTTAGCTTGTTTAATAGCCTTGCGGAGGGAATAGCTGCGAATGCTGCCATCAATCCACGGTTTCTGGTTAGGGAATGTTTTTATCGTTGCTATGGGAACGACATCTTCGACGCACGTTCTAATGAACTCGCACATCGAATCAGCGTATTCGTCAATATTTTTATCTGACGCAATACGAAACATGTCCCAGTCCACGTGATGGAAGCAGTCTTGGAGTGTGGAGTCAGCTTGGTCTGACCAGCGTTGGACAGACCTCAGCGTGGGAGCCTCTTGTTTTAGTTTCTGCCTGTAGTCAGGGATCAGCAAAATGTAGTCGTGGTCAGCTTTTCCGAAAGGGGGGCGGGGCAGGGCCTTATATGCGTCGCGGAAGTTAGAGTAACAATGATCCAAGGTTTTACCACCCCTGGTTGCGCAATCGATATGCTGATAAAATTTAGGGAGTCTTGTTTTCAGATTAGCTTTGTTAAAATCCCCAGCTACAATGAATGCAGCCTCCGGATAAATGGTTTCCAGTTTGCAAAGAGTTAAATAAAGTTTGTTCAGAGCCATCAATGTGTCTGCTTGGGGGGGGGATATATACGGCTGTGATTATAATCGAAGAGAATTCTCTTGGAAGATAATGCGGTCTACATTTGATTGTGAGGAATTCTAAATCAGGTGAACAGAAGGATGAGTTCCTGTATGTTTCCTTCATCACACCATGTCTCGTTAGTCATGAGGCATACGCCCCCGCCACTCTTCTTACCAGAAAGATGTTTGTTTCTGTCGGCGCGATGCGTGGATAAACCCGTTGGCTGCACCGCATCGGATAGCGTCTCTCCAGTGAGCCATGTTTCCGTGAAGCAGAGAACGTTGCAGTCTCTGATGTCCCTCTGGAATGCCACCCTTGCTCGGATTTCGTCAACCTTGTTGTCAAGAGACTGGACATTGGCAAGAAGAATGCTGGGGAGTGGTGCGCGATGTGCCCTTTTTCGGAGTCTGACCAGAAGACCGCCTCGTTTCCCTCTTTTTTGGAGTCGTTTTCTTGGGTCGCTGCATGCGATCCATTCTGTTGTCCTGTTTGTAAGGCAGAACACAGGATCCGCGTCGCGGAAAACATATTCTTGGTCGTACTGATGGTGAGTTGACGCTGATCTTATATTCAGTAGTTCTTCTCGACTGTATGTAATGAAACCTAAGATGACCTGGGGTACTAATGTAAGAAATAACACATAAAAAAAACAAAAAACTGCATAGTTTCCTAGGAACGCGAAGCGAGGCGGCCATCTCTGTCGGCGCCGGAAGAGTACCTGGTTGACCGGGGTGTTGGCGGTGGAAGTCGGCGATGAGGGCTGGATCCAGGATGTCTCTAGCAGGAACCCAGCACCTCTCATCCGGTCCTTAACCCTCCCAGTCAACCAGGTACTGGAAACCCCTGTCACGTGGTCGAACACCCAGGAGACGGTTCACTGTGTAGGCCGGATGGCCATCAGTGACATGGGGAGGGGCAGAAGACAAACAGTGAGACACTGGCTTAAATCCGAGACGCATGGAAAGTAGGGTAAATACGGAGAGTAAGGGGTAACACAAGACAGACAGCAAGTGGAACTCAGGACTCTGGAGATGGGAAAAGGACCAATGAAATGAGGGGACAGTTTGCGGGCCTCTACCCGACGGGCAGGTCCTGTGTGGACAGCCATACCATCTGCCCAATGCAGTAGCGGGAAGCTGGGATACAGTGACAGTCCGCTTGTCGGCGATACCTGGAGTTGGTCTTGAGAATAGCCACCTTGGCTCTTCTCCAGGTACGTCGACAGCGGCGGACAAACTGGGCCGAGGGTACGATGACCTCCTGTTCTTGTGCCGGGAAGAGTGGAGGCTGATACCCCATGGAGCACTCTAATGGAGAGAGTCCAGTAGCAGAACTGGGAAGGGTGTTCGGGGCATACGCCACCCAAACCAGTTGTCGGCTCCAGGTAGTGGGATTGGTTGAGACCAGGCATCTCAGGGTGGTTTCCAAGTCTTGGTTGGCTCGCTCCAACTAACCGTTAGTTTGGGGATCGAATCCGGATGACAGGCTGGCCGACGACCCAATAAGGGTGCAGAATGCTTTCCAGAACTGAGACGAGAACCCCGATCGGAGACCATGTGGTGGTGGCACCGGGATCCTCATCTCTCCCAAGTGGTCATTCTCTCTTTCTCCCCTTACCCATCTGTCTATCGCCTCCTTTGAATTCCATGCTGTCACAGTTACCAGCCCTTTCAAGCTTAACATCCTTATCATTTATCGCCCTCCAGATTCCCTCGGAGAGTTCATCAATGAGCTTGATGCCTTGATAAGCTCCTTTCCTGAGGACGGCTCACCTCTCACAGTTCTGGGCGACTTTAACCTCCCCATGTCTACCTTTGACTCATTCCTCTCTGCCTCCTTCTTTCCACTCCTCTCCTCTTTTGACCTCACCCTCTCACCTTCCCCCCCTACTCACAAGGCAGGCAATACGCTCGACCTCATCTTTACTAGATGCTGTTCTTCCACTAACCTCATTGCAACTCCCCTCCAAGTCTCCGACCACTACCTTGTATCCTTTTCCCTCTCGCTCTCATCCAACACTTCCCACACTGCCCCTACTCGGATGGTATCGCGCCGTCCCAACCTTCGCTCTCTCTCCCCCGCTACTCTCTCCTCTTCCATCCTATCATCTCTTCCCTCTGCTCAAACCTTCTCCAACCTATCTCCTGATTCTGCCTCCTCAACCCTCCTCTCCTCCCTTTCTGCATCCTTTGACTCTCTATGCCCCCTATCCTCCAGGCCGGCTCGGTCCTCCCCTCCCGCTTCGTGGCTCGACGACTCATTGCGAGCTCACAGAACAGGGCTCCGGGCAGCCGAGCGGAAATGGAGGAAAACTCGCCTCCCTGCGGACCTGGCATCCTTTCGCTCCCTCCTCTCTACATTTTCCTCTTATGTCTCTGCTGCTAAAGCCACTTTCTACCACTCTAAATTTCAAGCTTCTGCCTCTAACCCTAGGAAGCTCTTTGCCACCTTCTCCTCCCTCCTGAATCCTCCTCCCCCTCCCCCCCCTCCTCCCTCTCTGCAGATGACTTCGTCAACCATTTCGAAAAGAAGGTCGACGACATCCGATCCTCGTTTGCTAAGTCAAACGACACCGCTGGTTCTGCTCACACTGCCCTACCCTGTGCTCTGACCTCTTTCTCCCCTCTCTCTCCAGATGAAATCTCGCGTCTTGTGACGGCCAGCCGCCCAACAACCTGCCCGCTTGACCCTATCCCCTCCTCTCTTCTCCAGACCATTTCCGGAGACCTTCTCCCTTAACTCACCTCGCTCATCAACTCATCCCTGACCGCTGGCTACGTCCCTTCCGTCTTCAAGAGAGCGAGAGTTGCACCCCTTCTGAAAAAACCTACACTCGATCCCTCCGATGTCAACAACTACAGACCAGTATCCCTTCTTTCTTTTCTCTCCAAAACTCTTGAACGTGCCGTCCTTGGCCAGCTCTCCCGCTATCTCTCTCAGAATGACCTTCTTGATCCAAATCAGTCAGGTTTCAAGACTAGTCATTCTCTTCTCTGTATCACGGAGGCGCTCCGCACCGCTAAAGCTAACTCTCTCTCCTCTGCTCTCATCCTTCTAGACCTATCGGCTGCCTTCGATACTGTGAACCATCAGATCCTCCTCTCCACCCTCTCCGAGTTGGGCATCTCCGGCGCGGCCCACGCTTGGATTGCGTCCTACCTGACAGGTCGCTCCTACCAGGTGGCATGGCGAGAATCTGTCTCCTCACCACGTGCTCTCACCACTGGTGTCCCCCAGGGCTCTGTTCTAGGCCCTCTCCTATTCTCGCTATACACCAAGTCACTTGGCTCTGTCATAACCTCACATGGTCTCTCCTATCATTGCTATGCAGACGACACACAATTAATCTTCTCCTTTCCCCCTTCTGATGACCAGGTGGCGAATCGCATCTCTGCATGTCTGGCAGACATATCAGTGTGGATGACGGATCACCACCTCAAGCTGAACCTCGGCAAGACGGAGCTGCTCTTCCTCCCGGGGAAGGACTGCCCGTTCCATGATCTCGCCATCACGGTTGACAACTCCATTGTGTCCTCCTCCCAGAGCGCTAAGAACCTTGGCGTGATCCTGGACAACACCCTGTCGTTCTCAACTAACATCAAGGCGGTGGCCCGTTCCTGTAGGTTCATGCTCTACAAAATCCGCAGAGTACGACCCTGCCTCACACAGGAAGCGGCGCAGGTCCTAATCCAGGCACTTGTCATCTCCCGTCTGGATTACTGCAACTCACTGTTGGCTGGGCTCCCTGCCTGTGCCATTAAACCCCTACAACTCATCCAGAACGCCGCAGCCCGTCTGGTGTTCAACCTTCCCAAGTTCTCTCACGTCACCCCGCTCCTCCGCTCTCTCCACTGGCTTCCAGTTGAAGCTCGCATCCGCTACAAGACCATGGTGCTTGCCTACGGAGCTGTGAGGGGAACGGCACCTCAGTACCTCCAGGCTCTGATCAGGCCCTACACCCAAACAAGGGCACTGCGTTCATCCACCTCTGGCCTGCTCACCTCCCTACCACTGAGGAAGTACAGTTCCCGCTCAGCCCAGTCAAAACTGTAAGCTGCTCTGGCCCCCCAATGGTGGAACAAACTCCCTCACGACGCCAGGACAGCGGAGTCAATCACCACCTTCCGGAGACACCTGAAACCCCACCTCTTTAAGGAATACCTAGGATAGGATAAGTAATCCTTCTCACCCCCCTTTTAAGATTTAGATGCACTATTGTAAAGTGACTGTTCCACTGGATGTCATAAGGTGAATGCACCAATTTGTAAGTCGCTCTGGATAAGAGCGTCTGCTAAATGACTTAAATGTAAATGTAATGTCTACTGGGAGTCCATGGATCCGGAAGACATGCTATCATCATAAGCTGGGCCGTCTCCTTGGCAGAAGGTAGTTTGGGGAGAGGGATGAAACGGACGGCCTTGGAGAACCGATCGACAACTGTCAGAATGACAGTGTTGCCATCAGACGGAGGGAGCCCAGTGACAAAGTCCAGAGATCTATGAGACCAGGGACCTGTAGAGTCTGAAGGAGCTTGCTGTGGAGTCTTGTTCTGAGCACACAGCGACGAAGGCAGAGACGTCAGGAACCATGGTGGGCCACCAGAAACGTCGGAGGAAGGCTAGTGTACAACGGGACCCTGGATAACAGAGCCCATTCCAGGTCCCGGGACCGTACTGGGTTAGGGACAAACAGCCGGTTAGTCGGGCCACCTTCAGGTCCAGGCTGGGAGTGTTGTGAACCAGGTTCTCAATACCCCAATCCACAGTGGCAGCAAGGCATGTGGTAGAGAGAATGGTTTTGGAGGTCGAGGGTGTGGCAGAGGAACTGTAGAGGTGGAAGAGAGCGTCAAGCTTCACTTTTTTTTTACCCTGGGTGCTAGGAAATTGTGAAGTTTAATCTGGTAAACAGGAGGGCCCACCGGGCCTGCCTGGAGTTGAGGTGTTTGGCTGTACGGAGATATTCCAAGTTATGGTCGGTCCAGACCAAGAATGGCTGTTCTGCTCTTTCCAGCTAGTGCCTCCACACTTCCAACGCCATCTTAACTGCCAGGAGGTCTCAGTTGCCTACATCATAGTTCCTCTCTGCAGGATTGAGACAATGGGACAGGAAGGCACAGGGATGAAGCTTCTGGTCCTGGGCAGATCGCTGGGACAGGATGGCCCCCACTCCAACAGCCGAAGCATCAACTTCCATCACAAATTGACGCGAGAGTTCCGGATGGATAAGGATGGGTGCGGTTGTGTACCGATGCTGCAGGTCAAAGGCTTTGTTGACAGCTTGAGACCATTTGAACAGTACCTTGGAAGAGGTGAATGCTGAGAGGGTGCTGTAGTCCCAAATGAAACAGCGGTAGAAGTTAACAAAACCAAGAAACCGTTGCAACCACACCCTGGACGTTTGTTGAGGCCAATCCACCACTGCGTTCACCTGTCCAGGATCCATCTGAACATCGCCCTCAGCAATGGCATATCCCAAAAAGGCGATAGTAGAGCGATGGAACTCACTTCTCAGCTTTCAAACAATTGGTTCTCCAGGAGGCGCTGAAAGACCTGTCTGGCACGAAGAACATGTTCTTGGGCAGATCGGGGAAAAAAACAGGATGTCGTCAAGGTACACAAACACAAAATCGGTTTTGCATGTCCCGAAGCGCATCATTGACCAAAACCTGGGAAAAAAAGAGGGGGCATTGGAGTCCAAATGGCATGACCTGGTACTCATAATGTCCACTAGCTGTGTTGAAGGCTGTCTTCCACTCATCCCCTCACGTATCCAAGCCAGGTGGTAGGCATTTCGAAGGTCCAACTTCAAAATATGGAGCCCCCCTGAAGAGGTTCAAACGCTGAGGAGAGGTAGGGGGTAACGATTCTTGACAGGAAGGTTGTTATGTCCCCTCTGGTAAATGCACGGACGCAGGGTCTTGTCCGTCTCCACAAAAAAAACATTGCATCAGCAGGAGATGCAAACCGATGGACGGCCCCAGTGGCTAGAGACTCCTCCATAGCTTTGGTCTCAGGTCCGGACAGAGAATACAACCGACCCCGAGGTGGTGTAGTGCCTGGGAGAAGATCAGTGGCACAGTCATAAGGACGGTGCGGGGGAAGGGAAGTAATACATGCCTTACTGAAGACCTCCAGGGGGTCATGGTACTACGTGGGAATGGCAGAGACATCCACAGTATTGCTAACATCCTGAGGAAGACTACTTGGGGAAAGCTGTCCAGCTTGAAGGCAGTGGGAATGGCAAAAATGGGCTCCAACCCAGGATGGAGCTTGTGGTCCAGTCAATCACAGGATTATGTTTGTAGCCAGGAAAATCCCAAAACGACTGGAACATGGGGAGATGCAATGAGGAGAAACTGTATGGTCTCACTGTGGTTACCAGAAACACATAATTGAATGGGCACAGTACTATGGGTGACTTACCCTATAGAGAGGCCATCCAGTGCCCTAGCATCCATGGGCACAGAGAGGCTAAGTGGGAATACCAAGCTCTGGGAAAAATCCTCTGAAAAGCTGCCTTCGAAAACTTCTGGATTCCCTTCGAAGGTGAATGAGCCATAGCAGGTCCACTAGTGTGCCCAAGACCAGACCTCCTCACGCCTACGTTCCCTTAAGCGGCCATTGATTATGATCGTTAGGAAGTCGAGGTCCACCGGTAATTCCCGAGCAGCTAGCTCATCCTTCACATCCTCAGATAATCCGTACAGAAAAGTATCGAAAAGACACTCCGGATTCCAGGCACTCTTGGCAGCCAACGTGCGAACAGCAACCGCGTAGTCTGACACACTACAGGAGTTGACCTGCCGCCTTTCTCCAGGATACCGGAGACTCAAATACCTTTCTCACCTCTGCCATAAATTCCTCCAAATTGCAGATTGTTGTTCCCAAACTGCCGTAGCCCAGGAGTACACCCTTCCCGACATTAGAGTAATGATATGCCATCTTCGATCATTGGTCTGAAGGAAACGAAGATGGCTGTAGCTCACAAATAATCAAGCACTAAGAAAGAAAACCCCGGCAGGCACCAGGATTCCCTGAATATGGCTCCGGTGGTGGTAAGCGGGGTTGTTGGGGAGCCGGGATAGGCTGTACAAACGCACCACAGATAGGGGGGGAAAATTCATGGGTGATTTTTTTTTTTTTCCAGAGGTGGCAGACAGTCTCTGAGCTAACTCCCTGATTTGCTCCAGAATAGCCTTCAACCCATGGTTGTGGCGTTCCGTTAAGGAACTGAGCCCTTCCAAAAGGCCCTGCAACAACTCCTCAGGTCTTCCAATGGTGGCTCCCTGCAGGGAGACAACGTGGAGGAGCTGATCCTAGTCTGCTGGGTCAGTCATGGCCAGTTCGTACTATCATGACAAGGCGAGACCCAGATGCAGACACAGGAGGCAGATGGTTGTAGTCTTAATGTTTAATAATCCAAAAGGAGTAGGCAAGAGAATGGTCGTGGACAGGTAAAAGGTCAAAACCAGATCGGAGTCCAGGAGGTACAGAGTGGCAGACAGGCTCGTGGTCAAGGCAGGCAGGTACAGAGTCCAGAATAGGCAAGGTTCAAAACTGGGAGGACTAGGAAAAAAAGAGAATAGCAAAGGCAGGAGTACGGGAAAAACCACTGGTTGACTTGGAACATACAAGACGAACTGGCACAGAGAGACAGGAAACACAGGGATAAATACACTGGGGAAAACAAGCGACACCTGGAGGGGGTGGAGACAATGGCGAGGACAGGTGAAACAGATCAGAGTGTTACACATATCCTGGTTTGAAAGTTACCTCACTGGTGGACAGAAGTCTGTTGTGTCAGTGGTCAATACTCAGAACCCATAGAAGTAGCAGTTGATTGTGGAGTACCACAAGGCAAGGTCGTCCCCTAAACCCATATCACACTTGAAATCAAATGTTTGCTGATATCTCTAAGATGTCTGCCCAATTTGTAAAGTCTAAATATATAATATAATATATAATAAGTCTACTTATGCAGTCCTACTTATGCAGTCCTACAAAAGTATATCACAACCTATCTCTATATGAATGCATTTCAAACTAAAGGTGTATGCTTGTCTGTACCAGACAAAATTAATGCTCCATGGACAGTGACTAACTTTGATAACTAAAAAAAGTTGAGCAATTGACTGCGGATGTCTCTGGGTGGGCATTTTCAGTCAAGACCCTTGTTTCGCCTACAGCATACAAACATATGTGTGTGGCAAGCTGTCAAGAAGCCTGACACAAGTAAGGAGATATTCACGGGTGTACTGTCAGGTATTTTACAGAATGTGGCACAGGTTCTGAGTGTTGCAGAACCTGTGTCCACATTTTCATCCCTGCATTATAAAATGTTGTTCTGGCACGAAACTAAACCAACAGTAAAGGTTTTGGACTGATCTAGAATGTGGCAATGCTGTAACAGTAACACATTTCTACTGGACCTAGCCTGTTGAATTTTATTTGTGTTTTTGAAGACTAGTCTGGACAAAAGACACCCTCCACCCACCTACCCAACTGAATGTCAATGCAGAAGAGGACAGCCATGTTCGACACCCACTCCCTCATGCTGGGTTTTGCAGTATTTCACGTGAGTGCACAACATTGGCCAGGCGACGGCACGAAGGATTAAGAGCCTTAATTAAGATTTTGAAACAACTCAGCATGTGCTGTCTATATACGAGACAACCCAACGGAGACAGAGTGGGGTAGGGACGTTCCTTAAACAGCTGCCTGTCCCGAACCAACCGCTGTTGGTCCTCTGTATGTCTCTGCATGTCTATGTCATGTCTATGTCTCTGCATGTCCATGTCATGATGGAACTTTGGGGGGTTGTGTTCAAATTGCAGTCTGTGAATGTATGCAGTCTGTGATTCTTGCTTGTGGAGTTGAGGGAGAGAGAGAGTGTGTATGTGAGTGTAAATGTCAGTGTGCGTATGTCAGTGTGAGACAAAGGCAACAGTGAGAGAAAACAATCCATATATTGTGTCTGTGTGAGAATCAGTGCTGTGTGGGAAGAGTGTAGCACCCCATGTATAGAGTTAGGGGGTGTCCCAATCTCAAAATCTGACACAACACTGTGTAATTAGAGCTGACACTTATTGTATTAATATGGGCTAATGAGTGTCTAAAAGCCTGTGACCGTGTGCTTCGAGGAATCTCATCGTGTGCATAAGTGTGGGGGTTGGAGAAGACAAATAGCTATATTAACACAGTATACACCGAGTATACCAAACATTAAGGACACCTTCCTAATACTGTGTTGCACCCCCAATTTTTGCCCCCAGAAAAGCAGCAATTCGTCGGGGCATGGACTCTACAAGGTGTCGAAAGCATTCCACTTTGGTTGCTGGCCCACGTTTATTCCAATGCTTCCCACAGTTGTGTCAAGTTGGCTGAATGTCCTTTGGGTGGTGGACCATTCTTGATACACACTGAAAACTATTGAGCTTGAAAGACCCAGCATTGTTGCAGTTCTTGACACAAAACGGTGCGTCTGGAACCTACTACCATACCCTGTTCGAAGGCACTTAAATCTTTCGTTTTGCCCATTCACCCACTGAATGGCACACATACACAATCGATGTCTCAATTGTCTCAAGGCTTCAAAAAATAATAATTTAACCCGTCTCCTCCCCTTTATCGACCTTTTTATGGCTGCTGTCCCTGTACAGGGATCAACATCAGTGGAAATTTCAGAGTGACAACTAATAGTACTCGATACAACTCAAACTTTCATTAAAACACACATGCAGGGTACTCAATTAAAGCTACACTCGTTGTGAATCTAGCCAACGTGTCAGATCTTTAAAATGCTTTTCGGCGAAAGCATGAGAAGCTATTATCTGATAGCATGCAACCCCCGAAATACCCAAAGGGGAAGTAAACAAAATAATGAGCGTAGCCGGCGCTACACAATACGCAGAAATAAAATATAAAACATTCATTACCTTTGACGAGCTTCTTTGTTGGCACTCCTTAAACATCACAATTGGGTATTTTTTTTCGATTAAATCCGTCCATGTATACCCAAAATGTCCATTTATGAAGCCCGTCTGATCCACGAAAAAACTGCTTTCCAAAACGCAACGTCATTTTTTAAGATTAAAAAAGTTGCCTATAAACTTTAACAAAACACTTCAAACTACTTTTGTAATCCAACTTCAGGTATTAGTAAATGTTAATAATCGATCAAATTGATCACGGGGCGATCTGTATTCAATAGCAGCAAGTCTTGAAATCATGGTCCATATTCCCCTTTCATAACTTCCTCCGGTGTACTCGATGACAGGAAGAGCCTATTTCTCATTTCACCAAGGATAAACTTCAACCCAATTGCCAAGACTGGCAACATCGTGTGGAAGCTGTAGGAACTGTAAACTGGACGCTATCTATTTTCCCTTGCCATAGACAATACAGAGACTGGCGGAGGGATATTTTTTTTGTTTTTTTGTGAACAGTTTTCCTTGGGATTTTGCCTGCTACACACGTTCTGTTATAGTCACAGACATGATTTAACCAGTTTTAGAAACTTAAGAGTGTTTTCTATCCACACATACTAATCATATGCATATACTATATTCCTGGCAATGAGTAGCAGGACGTTGAAAGTTTGTGTGATTTTTAACAAAAAGCTGCCAAAATTCGCAGCCTCTTTAAGAGTTAACAAGTGACATCAATAAGGGATCATAGACTGACCAGGTAAATCCAGGTAAAAGCTATGTCATGGAAAGAGCAGGTGTTCATAATGGTTTGAACACTCAGTGTACACTGTATATAATGGGATCCAGGCATAATGAAACAAATATTACTCAAAAAGTGTTCTGTTACTCATTTCAAAGAGGAAAATGAGCTTTCATAGCCATGGAATTTGGCAAAGCAAAATTACAGTAATACACATTTGCATATGGGAGACTGACTAGTGGTTGCTATGCAAAACAACTAAATCATTCTGTATTTTTTTATATTAACATAATGGTGTGATACAGTTTTTATTTTACTAGGCAAGTCTGTTAAGAACAAATCTTTATTTACAATGATGGCCTACGCCAGCCAAACGACTCTGGGCCAATTGTGCACTGCCATATGGGACTACCAATCACAGCCGGTTGTGATACAGCCTGGATTTGAACCAGGGTGTGTGTAGTCACACCTCAAGCACTGAGCTGCAGTGCCTTAGACTGCTGTGCCACTCGGGAGCCATTACACTATAGAGTTATAATATGGAGATCATCAATCTGATATACTCACACACTTTCAATAGAATGAACAAGTGTGATAGAGATCGAAAAATACATAGGCCTGCAGTTCTGGTTTTGCCTCAAGAATATGTCCTTGCCCAATTTAGCCACTTGATGGCAGTGTTGAGTAGGCCTGATTCCATAGCCTTTTATCAGCAGGTAGCGTCACATAATCTACCTGATTTGTGTGTTTGGTGTGGCAAAACTATTAACCTATTCATATTTGATGTACATGACTTTACATGTTGCGTTTATATTTTTGTTCAGTATAGCTATCTAGCGTGCTCCGAACACCTGTGTGTAAGGTGTAAGGTTCTCCAGACCATTTCCGGAGACCTTCTCCCTTACCTCACCTCGCTCATCAACTCATCCCTGACCGCTGGCTACGTCCCTCCCGTCTTCAAGAGAGCGAGAGTTGCACCCCTTCTGAAAAAACCTACACTCGATCCCTCCGATGTCAACAACTACAGACCAGTATCCCTTCTCTCTTTTCTCTCCAAAACTCTTGAGCGTGCCGTCCTTGGCCAGCTCTACTGCTATCTCTCTCAGAATGACCTTCTTGATCCAAATCAGTCAGGTTTCAAGACTAGTCATTCAACTGAGACTGCTCTTCTCTGTATCACGGAGGCGCTCCGCACTGCTAAAGCTAACTCTCTCTCCTCTGCTCTCATCCTTCTAGACCTATCGGCTGCCTTCGATACTGTGAACCATCAGATCCTCCTCTCCACCCTCTCCGAGTTGGGCATCTCCGGCGCGGCCCACGCTTGGATTGCGTCCTACCTGACAGGTCGCTCCTACCAGGTGGCGTGGCGAGAATCTGTCTCCTCACCACGCGCTCTCACCACTGGTGTCCCCCAGGGCTCTGTTCTAGGCCCTCTCTTATTCTCGCTATACACCAAGTCACTTGGCTCTGTCATAACCTCACATGGTCTCTCCTATCATTGCTATGCAGACGACACACAATTAATCTTCTCCTTTCCCCCTTCTGATGACCAGGTGGCGAATCGCATCTCTGCATGTCTGGCAGACATATCAGTGTGGATGACGGATCACCACCTCAAGCTGAACCTCAGCAAGACGGAGCTCCTCTTCCTCCCGGGGAAGGACTGCCCGTTCCATGATCTCGCCATCACGGTTGACAACTCCATTGTGTCCTCCTCCCAGAGCGCTAAGAACCTTGGCGTGATCCTGGACAACACCCTGACGTTCTCAACTAACATCAAGGCGGTGTCCCGTTCCTGTAGGTTCATGCTCTACAACATCCGCAGAGTACGACCCTGCCTCACACAGGAAGCGGCGCAGGTCCTAATCCAGGCACTTGTCATCTCCCGTCTTGACTACTGCAACTCGCTGTTGGCTGGGCTCCCTGCCTGTGCCATTAAACCCCTACAACTCATCCAGAACGCCGCAGCCCGTCTGGTGTTCAACCTTCCCAAGTTCTCTCACGTCACCCCGCTCCTCCGCTCTCTCCACTGGCTTCCAGTTGAAGCTCGCATCCGCTACAAGACCATGGTGCTCGCCTACGGAGCTGTGAGGGGAACGGCACCTCAGTACCTCCAGGCCCTGATCAGGCCCTACACCCAAACAAGGGCACTGCGTTCATCCACCTCTGGCCTGCTCGCCTCCCATCCACTGAGGAAGTACAGTTCCCGCTCAGCCCAGTCAAAACTGTTCGCTGCTCTGGCCCCCAATGGTGGAACAAACTCCCTCACGACGCCAGGACAGCGGAGTCAATCACCACCTTCCGGAGACACCTGAAACCCCACCTCTTCAAGGAATACCTAGGATAGGGTAAGTAAGGGTAAGTAATCCTTCCCCCCTTCAACAAGATTTTCAAGTGGCTGTTCCACTGGTTGTCATAGGTGTTTGCACACTGGATAAGACTTAAATGTAAATGTAATGTAAATGTTGTTAATGGGGAGGATCTGTCAACTGGAGGCAAAATCTGTGCAAAACTGCTACACTAGTGTATCTATTTTATTTGAAAGATTATTTCTTGCTGACATGAAAGATAAGGGGCATATCAGCATACGTTTCAAGAGCGGGAATTATTGAAGTTTTTAAACGTTAAAACACAGCTTCGGAATTGTAGTTCACAGGGAACCAAGCGTTGGCGAATGTAACCACTGAAAACCCTACCTATACGGAGAAGAAAGGTTTTCGAGTGCTGAAGTAGATGTCTGTATGAGTAGGCTGTCTCTAGTCTACTAATAAATAATTTACACAAAAATCATAATGTGTTTACATCATTTGTCTAGACTGCATTATGAATGATCAGCAACAATGTGACTTTTTTGAGCAACAACATATGTTTGTGTCAACGATGCAATTCTGCTTTTTTAGTTGGGTTAAAATAAATACTGAGTAAGTCACTCCATGTAGCCACATGCCTCGAGAATGCCGGGGTCAAAAACAGGGCACTCAGTCTGGCTGAACGAGCGCACTGGCGTGGGCTGCACAGGCTACGTTTCTGCTGGATCAATAGAAAAAATTACCCACGTGTCAATAAAACACAGAAACAACGTGTCAATTTCGACATAGTATTACAATTTCTTAACAAAAACATACATTATACAGACGGGATTGGTGAATGGAAGGGTATTTGGTTTTCATATTTTTCACACACAGTGTCCGGTTCTTTTGATTGACAAACATTCACTAATGGCTGTGGTGCATCCATGACCATATCTTCAACACTAGCATTGTTTTCTTTCTAAATCCTCTTAATTGCCTCTGCAAAGAAGATCCAATGGACTGCCCTGACTTTTGCCACTTCAATCTCCTTCGCCCCCTGCTGGAGAAAAAAAAACGAGCATGCGCTGGTGACCAAGCCTTCGTTGTGTTTTTGCTGTTGACCAGCCTTCGTTGTAGTAGAGTATTCTCAGTCTCGAGTCTGTCGGATGAGGAGGAATTTCTTCCCGAGACATATCCACACTCCTTTCACGACACATTAATATGTCATCGCCTATCGAAACCTGGGCTTCCTACTTGACTCATAACATTAATGTCCTTTACTTTAGGTTTCAAATATCCTCAAACTTTGTCGCCCTTGTCAGAACTTCCTAGGAGTGGGGGAAATTGCTTGAAAGTTGAGCGCTCACTATTAGTAAGTGGAGACCGGGGAAAGTTGTAACATATTTAGTCTTTTTATCTATTATAGATATGTTTGGGTTAAGTGATCAGTTGTAGAGTGGCTCTCTAATAATAGCCCTCAGCAAGCATTTTATCATCATTCTGGAATGTCTAACGCAGCCTTTCTTAAAGTATGGGTCGCAGACATTTAAAAAAACTAACAGTTGGGGTCTCAAATGACTGTTGAGAGTTAGAATATATACCATTTATCCCAAGCAACTTACAGTCATGTGTACATACATTTTACATATGGGTGGTCCCGGGAATCAAACCCATTACCATGATACTACAAGCACCATGCTCTACCAACTGAGCTACAAAGGACCACACATTTCACGTAGAACAGTAGGTAGAATATGGTTGTGCTTGTGCAGCAGTAGTAGTTCTTATGTCAGTCACTGACAGCTACTCAATTAACCATGTCAGCTAACAATTGTTAGATTGGTAAGTTGGTCTTGCCAGCTATCTAAGCTTGTAGTTATCATGGACGAACACCGAACCGACTGGGTAAACACGGCACGTGCACAGGGGCTGTGACCTCCAGGGGTCCCACATTGATTTTGTTAGTCACTCTAACTCAGATATCATATTAACATAGCATAAGGCATGGTAAAATGGTTGGGGGCCCCCCAACCAAATCTCACTTAGGACCCCCAAAAGGGGGTATGTGTTCATGAGCTTGGGTCCCAGGAAAACACTGAATTTCTCATTTGGCTCCCAGACTGAAAATGTTTACAAACCCCTGGTCTAAAGAATCCATATGTTCTTCTGAAATATGAACACAGAAATACTGGACATCTTGAACACTTATTAGGGTGGAAATTTGACAATTACAATCATGGTCTTGAATTTGACTTTTTTCCCAAAGTGCATTCATGTTTCAGCAGTGCCACCTGGTACATCGTTATTACCAATCTCCCATAAGTGTTCAATTGAGTTGAGATCTGGTGACACACACACACACACACACACACACACACACACACACACACACACACACACACACACACACCCTTTAAACCCGCTCTGCTGCTTTGACATCCCTCTTTCCAAGTCACCGAGACCTCCTCTTCTAGCCTTGGTAGCCAAAATAATGGGCAACTGCACATTTTTATACATGACCGTAAGAAAGATGGGATGTTAATTGCTTAAATAACTCAGGAACCACACATGTGTGGAAGCATCTGCTTTCAATACACTTCATATCCCTCATTTACTCAACACCTGTATTGTTAATGCAAAGGAATAGCTTGTAACATACAGCAAAGGCTGGTCACCAGAAAAAACTGAATTCACGTGGAAATGTATACATTTTTCATACAGTTATAACAGGAAACCGATTTTAAAAAAATGGACGTTTAAACGTTAACAAATATTGTCCATTTGTCACATCCCTATTTTAGGCAATTATTCAACGCACTCTCAAAATGTGGATATATGGTTAGGGTACAGTGCTGTTCCCTGGGGTAAAAAATATAAAATGTACACAAGGTACCTTCAGAGTGTGGTGGTTAATTTATTTTCTATCCAATGAGGAGAGACAAACTTATCACACAAGTCAGAGTTATATTTAAACTAAATCTTTATTCACTCATTAATAAGGGAGCAGGTCAATACAACACACACATATAAAGTGAATCGTTTGAGTGCTCTACGATAACAATGGCTGGTCGACAAATCACCCTCAGATGATTCGTTGAGAGCCCAGAGACAAAAGTACAAGGGTCTTCTATAGCCAAGATACACCCCGGTCAGTCTACATGACGAACAACATATGTATGGAATGGGTCACCAGGTTGAGATTTGTATGAAAGATACTTAGAATTCACAGCAGACAGTATCTGCTGTAAAAACAGTTTTCTTTGTGTAGAGACCAAGGTCTAGCCCTGGGGTCATCTCTCCCTGGTACCATATAAGAACAGAAACATTCACTCATGCTCTGGAATGCGGTATCCCCAAAGACATTGTACATCTTCCGGAGGCCCATCCTCAGTAGAACACCCACAGATGAACCTTCTAACAACCTCTTATTCTGTTGCATAAAACAACCATTTGATGCAATAAAAGTATTATAACATAATCTTGCAATTTTGCTCTCACCAGAGATAAACATAGCAACTCACATGGTACTGGCCGGTTCCTGAAAGGGTACCTGTGCAGATAATCTAGTATAATGCTAAATTTTTCTACCCAATATTTTAAATGTAAGGTACAATCATCACTGCACTTTGAAATATAGAGGGGGGCAATGTACCAGTGGGGCTCATTAGGAATTTTGGGAGTGATGTAATATATGTGTATTTGTGCCAACCGTCAGTGGAAGTGGTGTACCAGTTTAAGTGATATCTGGTTATGACTGTTAAAAGAGGTGTTCCAGTTCTGCAATCTTTGTAACAGCATTTGACATTAAAGAGCTGCACTGTTAAGAGACTACTGTGTATTTCACAGTAACTTAATGACACTTAGTTGCCTGGATTTTGCTGTGAATTTTGCTTTACCTAATTAGCAACCAGCTATCAGTAAGTCATTTTAATATTCACAGTAACTTAATAGCCAGTAACTCACTGGCAACTAACTGACAACCTAACTGGCAACCAGATGTCAGGAAGCAATTGTAAAATTCACAGTAACGTACTTGCAACTAGCTGCCAGTAGCTCACTGTACCTTCACTGAACTTGTCTGATTACAAGAAAGCTTTTAACATTAGGTGACCACTATTAAGCATTCTTTGTGGTGAGCACACTTGGGGCCCAGCATCACCTGGGGCCTCACTTATAATTGTTGCGTCAATTTAACACAAAATATCTGTGTGCGCCCTTTCTGAAAAGGCTACGCACGCACAAAATTGAGATTTATAATGCCATACATACCGTTATAAATCAGACCTGAATGTAAAACTGCGTGCGAGAACGAGCATTATAACTCTTGTCTGAAAAACTCCCATCATTCACCTTTTATGGTGACAATTACGCCCCTATTTGCGCTATACTTTGGAATTATTGGAATTAAGCCAAAGACATTATCAAAAGGAAAAGGCAATGGCGAAGTTGATCAAATGTCTATGGAGGTGTTTGCAGAATGTTTTCTTTTGCAGTGACATTTGCTGTATCTGACCTCTTCTGAAAGACAAACACAATTGCAAATAGTTTAAGACCTGTAAACAGATCGTTTGAAATGCAATATGTTTGGCATTCACTTTTCCTGAATCTTAATAGGCTATGCTGCACTGCCTGCGAATTCTGAAACATTGTCTACTCGGAAGAAAATGAAAGCTACAGCAGGCCTACTTTCTCTTACAGTGGTAGCCTACACACTGTTCACCTGTTAAATTCTACTGTATGTTATAAACCATGATCCCGGTCAGATGAATAGAGCAGAAACTTGAAATCATAATAGCTTATCTAATAGGCCAAATTAAATAAGAGGTGTGCATGGTAATTTGCTGTATGGCTATTGGCTACTTCGAGAATATGAACTCAACATGGTCAGAAAAGGTAAGGAATTTATTTTGCAATGGTTAGGATATACAGTGCCTTAAGAAATGTATTCACAACTCTTGACTTTTTCCACATTTTGTTGTGTTACAGCCTGAATTTAAAATGGATGAAATGTAGATGTTTTTGTCACTGGCCTACACACAATGCCCCATCATGTTAAAGTGGAATTATGCTTTTGAAATCTTTACAAATGAATAAAAAATGAACAGATGTCTTGAGTCAATAAGTATTCAACCCATTGTTATGGCAAGCCTAAATATGTTCAGGAGTAAATATTTGCTTAACAAGTCACATAATAAGTTGCATGGACTCACTCTGTGTGCAATAAGTGTTTAACATTACTGTTGAATGACTACCTCATCTCTGTATCCCACACATCTGTATGGTCCCTCAGTTGAGCAGTGAATTCTAAACAGAGATTGAACCACAAATACCAGGGAGGTTTTCCACTGCCTCACAAAGAAGGGCACCTATTGGTAGATGGGTATAAAAAAAACATACATTGAATATCCCTTTGAGCATGGTGAAGTTATTAATTACACTTTGGATAGTGTAGCAATACACCCAGTCACTACAAAGATACAGACATCCTTCCTAACTCAGTTGCCGGAGAGGAAGGAAACAGCTCTGGGATTTCACCATGAGGCCAATGGTGACTTTAAAACAGTTACAGAGTTGAAAGGCTGATATAGGATAAAACTGAGGATGGATCGACAACATTATAGATACTCCACAATGCTAACCTAATTGACAGAGTGACAAAAGGAAGCCTGTACAGAATAAAAATATTCCAAAACATGCATCCTGTTTGCAACACGGCACTAAAGTAATACTGCAAAACATTTGGCAAAGCAATTCACATTTTGTCTTGAATAGAAAGTGTTACGTTTGGGGCAAATCCACTACAACACATTACTAAGTACCACTGGTGACTGCATCATGTTATGGGTATGCTTGTAATTGTTAAGGACTGGGGAGTTTTTCAGGATAAAAAAAGAAACGGAATGGCGCTAAGCATAGGCAAAATACTAGAGGAAAATCTGGTTCAGTCTGCTTTCCACCAGACACTGGGAGATGAATTCACCTTTCAGCAAGACAATAACCTAAAACATAAGGCCACATCTACACTGGAGTTGCTTACCAAGAAGACAGGGAATGTTCCTGAGTGGCAGAGTTACAGTTTTGACTCAAATCTGCTTGAAAATATATGGCAAGACCTGGAAATGGTTGTCTAGCAATGATCAACCATCAATTTAACAGAGCTTGAAGAACTTTGAAAAGAGTAATGGACAAATGTTGCACAATCCAGGTTTGGAAAGCTCTTAGAGACTTACCCAGAAAGTCTAATAGCTGTAATCGCTGACAAAGGTGATTATAATATGTATTGACTCAGGGGGTTGAATACTTATCTAATAAAGATATTAGTGTTTTATTTTTTATTTATTGATTTACAAATATTAGAATTTGTCTTCCACTTTAGAGTATTTTGTGTAGAACATGGACAAAAAAATACAATTAAATCCATTTGAATCCCACTTTGTAACACGACAGAGTGGAAAAGTTCAAGGGGTGTGAATACAGTACACTGTTAAGGCACTGGTATGTATTACGTTTTTAAATGAAATATAATCTACTAAAGAAATCTGACATTACAGTATTCAGACGTAGCCGACAAATATTAATGGAAAAGGTGAACTGCCTGTTCTACTGTTAAACTGTGCTTCAGATCGGATCGCAGAGAGCAAAATACTTGAAATAGCATCTATTTTCTACTGTGAAGTGGGTCTTATTAAATGAGATGGGACAAATGGTAGCCTATCCTAACTTGTCGTAGGTCTATAGGCTATTTCGAGTGTAGCCTATGAAACCATCAGTCAGAAAAGGAAATTACAGTTAAAAAATATATATATACACCTATTTCTAATTATTTTAGAATGCAAAGATTAAATCGATTTTTGGTCATCTCACTAATGGCAAATGATTGCATCTTCTTATTATATTTTGCTACCTGTCTTCTTGTTATGAATAATAGTGTCATCATATATTACCCATTTGCACAAGGCTACAACTAGGCTACATTTGCCTTCTTGCAATTCTATACCTCAACCACTAGAAACTGTGCGTACCCATGGACTAAAGTTTGCCAGAGGATAAGCACATTCTCACATCAAGTTCTGTTTTTATAAATGGCAACTTTTGCTTGAACTGGTGCATGCAAGTTTTGGGGCATATTTTGTCCGTACGCAATTTTTATAAATGAAGCCCCTGGCTTCAACCTTCTGGTTGGCAACAAACTGACCTTCCTGACAACACCATCTGGTTAGTGAGCGTGACAGCGATCAGCCACAGTACCATACTGTGAATTTTACAATATCTGCTTGCAGCAGGCTGACAGTCCGGTGACCAACTGCCGATATGTTACTTGGAAGTGCACAGTAACCTCTTAACAGTTGTAACGGCCATTGGTGGAAGAAGGTGAGGACCAAGATGCAGCGTGGTAGGTGTTCATTATTTTAATAAACTGAACACTAAATACAACAAGGAACAAAAGAAACAACCGACACAGCTCCGTGCAATACACACTAAACAGAAAATAACTACCCACAAAACCCATGTGGACAAGAGCTACCTAAGTATGGTGCTCAATCAGAGACAACAACAGACAGCTGTCCCTGATTGAGAACCATACCCGGCCAAAAACAAAGAAATACAAAAACATAGAAAAAAATAACATAGAACGTCCACCCTAGTCACACCCTGGCCTAACCAAAATAGAGAATAAAAAGCCTCTCTATGGGCAGGGCGTGACAACAGTGCCACTCTTGATTGTCACAAGCTCTGACAAAGATTGTAGAACTGGGAGTGTACAAATTAAACCATCATCATAACAAATTAAAACACCTAAACTAGTACAACACTTCCACTAATGGTTGGCACAAATACAACATATTTTAGACTAGAGGTGTGAACGTTTAAACGTTAAAATGTTTCAACGAAATTGGGATCCCTAATTGTTAAGAAAACCCCCCAACCAATTTGTTTTTTTCCCTCACAAAATTAAAATCACAGTGCAGTTATCACAAAACATTATTTTCCGTCTTATAGCCTAACTAGACGATAAAGGCCTGGGGAAAGTTGCGTAATTTAAAAGTAGACAGCAATATGACCAAGACGCAGAAATGAAACAGTATAGCGGGTCAATTTCCACAACAACTAAGAGCATTGAAGTGCGAGGCTCAACTTCTTTGCTGTTTTGAAGGGACCAATGAAGCGAGGACAGAACTTTTTGCAGGGAAGGCGGATGTCTCTGGTAGAGAGCCACACACGCTGTCCGGGGTGAAAGAGTGGCGTAGGTCAGGGGCGTCTGTCAGCAAAGCATTTCTATATATTAGAGGCTTCCTGCAGATGCCGGTGAGCGGTCTCACATACCCGCTCACTACGCCGAAACCAAACCGACGGCTGGGACAGTACCAGGCTCCGCCTCTCAGGGAAATATGGGGGGTTGGTAACCAAGTATACACTGAAACGGCGTAAGGCAGAGGGATAAATGCATGAGTGAGTTCTGAGCGTATTCGGCCCAGGCCATATACTGACTCCAGTCGTGTGGAGAGGCAGAACATTGTACTTCACTATTTCTTGGACCCCCAGTCGGTCACAGAAGGCTCGCCACACCCGGTAGACAAACTGGGGCCCCCGGTCAGAGACGATGTCCTACTAAATCCCATACAAACGGAACACCTGCTGGAACATACGCTAAATGAGGTACAGTTGAAGTTGGAAGTTTACATACACTCAGGTTGGAGTCATTAAATCTATAGTTTTGGCAAGTCGGTTAGGACATCTACTTTGTGCATGACAAGTAATTTTTCCAACAATTATTTACAGACAAATTATTTCACTTATAATTATATGTATCACAATTCCAGTGGGTCAGAAGTTTACATACACTAAGTTGACTGTGCCTTTAAACAGCTTGGAAAATTCCAGAAAATGATGTCATGGCTTTAGAAGCTTCTGATAGGCTTATTGACATCATTTGAGTCAATTGGAGGTGTAACTGTGGATGTATTTCAAGGCCTACCTTCAAACGCAGTGCCTCTTTGCTTGACATCATAGGAAAATCTGAAGAAATCAGCAAAGACCTCAGAAAAACATTGTAGACCTTCACAAGTGTGGTTCTTCCTTGACAGCAATTTCGAAACGCCTGAAGGTATTACGTTCACCTGTACAAACAATAGTACGCAAGTATAAACACCATGGGACCACGCAGCCGTCATACCGCTCAGGAAGGAGACGCATTCTGTCTCCTAGAGATGAACGTACTATGGTGCGAAAAGGGCAAATCAATCCCGGAACAACAGCAAAGGACCTTGAAGATGCTGGAAGAAGCGGGTACAAAAGTATCTATATCCACAGTAAAATGAGTCCTATATCAAGATAACCTGAAAGGCCGCTCTGCAAGGAAGAAGCCACTGCTCCAAAAACCCCATAAAAAAACAGACTATGGTTTGCAACTGTAGATGAGGACAAAGATCGTGCTTTTTGAAGCTTGGTCACAAATGGGTCTTCCAAATGGACAATGACCCCAAGCATACTTTCAAAGTTGTAGCAAAATGACTTAAGGACAAAGTCAAGGTATTGGAGTGGCGATCACAAAGCCCCGACCTCAATCCTATAGAGAATTTGTGGGCAGAACTGAAAAAGTGTGTGCGAGCAAGGAGGCCTACAAACCTGACTCAGTTACATCAGCTCTGTCAGGGGGAATGGGCCAAAATTCACCCAACTTATTGTGGGAAGCTTGTGGAAGGCTACCCGAAACGTTTCACCCAAGTTAAACAATTTAAAGCAATCATTCAGGGAATGGTAATCAATACCTGGACGGAGACCACTGTCCTTTTTTCCAACGAAGAAGAAGCGGGACGCAGCCGGGGAAGAAGAAAGACAAATGAAACCGTTTGAGTGTTTCATGAATGTAGTTCTCCATTGCCTCATGTTCCGGGATAGATAGGGGGTAAACACGGCCCTTCGGTGGGGATACTCCAGGGAGTAAGTCATTAGCACAGTCCCCTGGGTGAGTGGAGGCCTGGATTTTGCTGAAGACATTGCTGTACTGGGCGTATTCCGATGGTATGGTGGGTGGCACTGCGGAGGCAGAGTCCTCAAGGGTGGTAGCTCTGCAGGGTAGGCTGAGACAACTGGTGAAGCAGGTAGAAGACCAGGACAGTAGTTCACCTTGTCGCCACGAGATGGCATGGTCGTGACGACAAAGCCAGGGGTGTCCGAGGATGAGAGTTCCATGAGTTGAATGGTTTCGGTGTGGAAGACTCCAATCTGGAGGGTGACGCTCTGTGTCAGGTGCGTAATGAAGCCCATGTCCAAAGGCTGCCCATCCATGGTGTTAATCCTTAAAAGGAGGGGTGACAGGTTTTAGATCAATGTCAAGCTCTTGTACTAGCTGGTGATCGATACAATTACCTGCTGCTCCCGAATCTATCAAACCCTCTACGTACTTAGTAACCCCCTTCACGGTTATCAATAATGGGAAGGAGAATTGCTTCTGGGAGATATTTAGAAATAAGGAAATGCACCTGCATGGCAGCGGAGGGACCCTTCTCATCTCTCTGTGGGGGGCGAACAGGGCAGTGGCTGAGTAGATGATCTTTCTCTCCACAATATAGGCAGATCCCTTCTTGGATCTGCCTTTGACATTCAATACACGGGAGAGGAGCACGGCCCAACTGCATGGGCTCTGAAAGACTTGGACGAGATGACGGAATCATGGAATGAGTGTTTCGGGATCCTGGGTGGCAGAGTTCTTCAGCGGTCGGCTATGAGTCGGTCGATGGAGATGGACATACGAATGTATTGATTTAAATACTGAAGGTCACCTCTACAGGCCAGCTCCGCCTGAAGTTCCCTGTTGAGCCCTCTTCAGTAGACAGTAAGTAAAGCAGCCTCACTCCATCCACTCCCTGTAACCATGGTGCGGAACTCGAGGGCATACTCGACAGCTGAATTGCGTCCTTGTTGAAGTTCCAAGAGGAGGTCTCCTATAGGACGATCGGAAGGAGAGTGATCGAATACCTCTTTGAAGAGGGTGTGGAAATGGGTCTCAGGTCCGAGTTCTGTGCTGTTGGCAATCCATATGGCAGTGGCCCAATTGAGGGCTTTGCCTGTGAGTAGAGACACAACAAAATCCACCCTGCTCTTGTCGGTGGTGAAGTTAGTGGGGTTGTGCTCAATGTATTTGCTAGATTGCATCAGAAATCTCTGACATTTCCCGTCATATTTTGCAGGCATGGATATGAATGAAGAAGGGCTATGGGTTACGATACCTGGAATCAGAGGAGTACGGATAGGCTGGCGGAGAAGACGGCAGATTTCCGCCATACGCTCCTCTTGCTGGGTTAGGCGCCACTGTAGCTCTGCTGACTCCATTCTGTTTTTGAGGAGAGGTATTCTGTAATGGGAGAAAAAGGTGTTGATTCACGCACAGGGCGCGGCAGGTGTTTATTTCACCTTAGCAGAAGGTAGGAATCGTGGTCACAGGCAGGCAATGGTCATACACATGTAGGCAAACAGGCAGGTGAATCAAAATTAGCACTGAAGGCTATAATTGGTTCTCACAAACGAGCTAGGAAAAGGCTTAGTAGAGTCAAAACTAACAATGCCTCACAAAGGCACAAACAGAATGAACTGAACTAAATAAGGAGCTGATGAGACCAGGTGAGTAACTAACACAGGTGAAATCATTGAACAAAAATGAAAGACAGGACTACGTTCAAGAACACAAAGAAACAGAATGCAAGGTTGACTAAGAAAATAAACACAGAACCTTACAATATCTGCAATTTGGCAGTACACCCAGAACCTTGTTTAGAGAAAGGGATATCTCAGTGTCAAGGTCTCCGTTTAGAGAGAAAAGCATTTTGAGGTATTAGTCTGTCACATGGATGACCAAAATTTTGTCATCACATGAATGAAGCAAACATTAATTATGAATGATGAAAAAGCTAAATCATGCAAATATAACTTGTCCGTATATAAGGGAACTAACGGGACTGCCCCGTTAGAGCTCCTGGGAGACGTTCACTATGGTGCATCAAGTTTGTCGGAACCTCTCCAGTGTGCCGATAAAATAATTATTCATTTAAGATTGACTTTCACTGTCCCTGTGTAAGAATTTCCACAACAGTAGTAAATTCCAGGCGCACCTATTTGTGTCAAGAACTGCAATGCTGCTGGGTTTTTCATGCTCAACAGTTTCCGTGTGTATCAAAAATGGTCCACCACCCAAAGGACATCCAGCCAACTTGACACAACTGTGGAAAGCATTCGAGTCAACATGGGCCAACATTGCTGTGGAACACTTTCAACACCTTGCAGAGTCAACATGGGGGGGGTGTCCTAAATGTTTTGTACAGTCAATGTATGCTGTTTTTTTCAGCAGGGCCCTTACAGGATACACCAGGGACTCTGGGTCATGATTCCCATCACAATTACAACACTGACCTTCTTCACTCCGATCTTCATCATACTCCATCCGTCTGCAAACATTTGAAACATGGCCAAATCATTTATAGTTTACATTGTAGTAGTTTGGGGACCAATTCTCTTACATAATGCCTTACATAGCCTGGCTTTACACACGTAGGGAGGTTCTCTTAATCTAAAAACAGACCTGACAAACTTTCCTCCCTTTCTCCATTCACCATGCGGGTAAAGTGACAGGCACCAACCACATCTGGGACATGATTCTTGATGTATTCAGCCTTAACTTCTACGACAACCCGGAGATTACTCCTTTAACAGGCGCCCTACTCCGAAGTTCAAAGCACATTACCTGGGATGTCAAGATTTTTGTGATGCCCAATGCACTCTTCTTCTGTTCTTCAGAAACACAATTAATCAGAACAAGCCCACTCCTGATCACTCGGACTCCACTTTTCCCAGCACCTGCTTCACCTTCCTCGATACCTCAAACAGATCTCCCAGATAAACATTCTTATCCAAATATCGCATCCCAATAACAAACAAATCATTTCCCGACATACACTTGTCATCCACTTCAATTTTAGACAATTTCCTTTTTGTTCCATTCTTTGACACTACTGTGTTCTATTCATCATCCCCAACTTTACTCAAAGCTCTTCTCGCTTCAGACTCAAACTCCACTTCTGCAATTGTTGCCTCAAGTCTCCAACTCCGGAGCCCCTCTCTCTCTGCAGTCAGAATAATACTTTTTTTAAAAAAAATTTTAAACTGACAATATGGAAAGGCTGTTTTTATGTTGTAGGTTGTTCTTCTCCGTGTCTTTCTCGCTCAAACACCCACAGAGAACCAATCAATGCGTCAGCTCAATGTCTGAGTGAATACTGCATTTACAACAGCCTCCTGTCCAGACCAGTGCGTCACAGCTCTCCCTGCACTGTGAGTTGTGTCATCCAGGCGGAGGCTGGGGGAATGAAACCAGTTTCAAATTCATAGTGGATGCAAGGACTGACACGACATGAGATCACCATTTTTGTGTATACACAGAACATGAACACTAAGAGTGTTGTAGGCTAAACAAGTAATGGCTATGTTATTGTATTTCAAGAATCAATGAAATTGGTATTAATTGTAATGACTATTGAATGGAGGAAATATCACACATTGACATTGTGCATTTAATGCCACCATACCAACAATTCTTTCCTATACCAATGTGCTTTAAGTTTGCAGAAACCATTTGTGTATGAACATGACAGCTGTGACAAGTCATTCTGCACAAAGTACCACCTAGCTTGGCACCAGCGGAGCCACAGTGGTGAGACTCTTCAGCTGAGTATTTGTGTTTTTTAGCCCCCGAGTGCAGACATTTGAGACATATTGAGTACGAGGAGTTCTGGCTACAATTGTGTGGTTCTGTTTGTTGACATATGTACAGTATATGGATGCACAGAGGTCTTCACCACAAATTACAATTTGAAGAAACATCTTAATCGTAAACACAACCATGATGAAAAACCGCATGAATGTTGCGCACTACATTTTCAGTAGGTCTTTGTCAGTTTTCTGGTTGAACACAGCACAGGTATTATGAAATGCAGTACTTTGGTTGCAGGTGTGTCATTTGCTTTGAGGCATGTGGAAAAGCATTCAGGAAAAATGTTCAGCTCAAGTCACGAGTGCCAGCAACACACCAAACGACCTTCCTTTTCAGTGAGTAAATGAAGGAGATTGGTAAACTAATTGTATTATCCCATGTTGTTGGTTAAACCGGGATGTCCTGGAGTGAATAAATATTCATTTGAAATATGACAGATTTGAGCCCTGTGAACTGAATATCGATGCATATTTTAACCCAGTACAGAACATGCCGGGTACTCCTAGCTTTGTGGTCTAGAGAAGAACATTTTCAGATTTTTATACTAATATCTGCCTTTTCGTCTTTCTCACTCATTGGCTTTATAAATGTACCTTTGAAGGCTGCGAGAAACAATTCACTTCCCCAATAAACTCTGGCTTCATGAGAAAGTGCAGAGGTAAGATGTATCTCCTGATCCTACAGCTGGCTTGTCTGGGAGTGACACTGAGCCCTGTAGGAGACAAACTGCTAAAATTTTATTTTATCTCACACAGGCTACCCTGGAAAGACCTGGACGGAGTATACTAAACATAGGAGAGAACTACAGAGATGTATGCCGTCTCATGCCTTATGATTGGCAGATTGCTTTTAGAATAGTATGTGTATAAGTATATGGATAACCATAATGGCGCCGGAGGGGATGGCTGCCTTTTTACGGGCTTCTAACCAACTGTGCTATTTTGTGTTTTTCACATTGGTAACTTATTTGTACATAATGTTGCTGCTACCATCTCTTATGACAGAAAATAGGTTTTGAATATCAGAACAGTGATTACTCACCTAAAACTGGATGAAGTTTATTTCTTTAATGAGTTCGATGCGAAGGTTATACTGTGTCTCAGAGACCAGGCCCAAATCCCTGTCATTCGCGTGAAGAAAATACAGAGGTACAGGGGGCGGAGATCGGGGAGCCTTGTGAGAATTTGTCGGCGAGTGGATAACCCGCCTCCACCATCCGTTATATTGGCCAACGTGCAATCACTGGAGAATAAACTGGATGAGCTCTGTTCAAGACTATCCTACCAAAGGGACATTAAAAGCAGTAATACCTTATGTTTCACCGAGTTGTGGCTGAACGACGACACGGATAATATACAGTTGGCTGGGTTTTCTGTGCATCGGCAGGACATAACTGCCAGGTCCGGTAAGACGAGGCGTGGTGGTGTGTGTCAATTTGTCAATAACAGCTGGTGCGCAATATCCAATATTAAGAAAGTCTTGAGGTATTGTTCGCCTGAGGTAGAGTACTTCATGATAAGCTGTACACTACACTATCTACCAAGAGAGTTCTCATCTATATTTATCGTAGCCTTCTATTTTTCACCACAAACCGATGCTGGCACTAAGACCGCACTCAACAAACTATATAAGGCCATAAGCAAACAAGAAGCGGTGCTCCTAGTGTCAGAGATGAGACTTTAATGCAGGCAAACTTAAATCCGTTTTACTTCATTTCTATAAGCATGTCATATGTGCAACCATAGGGAAAAAAACTCTAGACCACCCTTACTCCACACACAGAGAAGCATACAAAGCTCTCCCTCGAACTCCATTTGGCAAATCTGACCTTAATTCTATCCTCCTGATTCCTGCTTACAAGCAAAAACTAAAGCAGGAAGTACCAGTGACTCGCTCAATACAGAAGTGGTCAGATGACACAGATGCTACGCTACAGGACTGTTTTGCTAGCACAGACTGGAATATGTTCCCGGGATTCATCCAATGGTATTGAGGAGAACACCACCTCAGTCACCAGCTTCCTCAATAAGTGTATTGACAAAGTCATCCCCACAGTGACTATATGTACACATCCCAAACAGAAGCCATGGATTACAGGCAACATCCGCACCGAGCTAAAGGCTAGAGCTGCCGCTTTCAAGGAGCGGGACAATAATCTGGATTCTTAAAAGAAATCCCGCTATGCCCTTAGACAAACCATCAAACAGGCAAAGTGTTAATACAGAACTAAGATTGAATCCTACTACACCTCTCTGACGCTCGTCGGATGTGGCAGGGCTTGCAAACTATTACGGACTACAAAGGGAAAACCAGCCGCGAGCTGCCAAGTGACGCAAGCCTACCAGACGGACTAAATACCTTTTATGCTTGCTTCAAGGAAAGCAACACTGAAGCATGCATGAGAGCACCAGTTGTTCTGCGGAAAGCTGATGTGAGCAAGACCTTAAAACAGGTCAACATTCACAAGGCCACGGGGCCAGACGGATTACCATTTTCAACCTCTGCCTGACCCAGTCTGTAATACCTGCATGTTTCAAACAGACCACCATAGTCCCTGTGCCCAAGAAAGCGAAGGTGACCTGCCTAAATGACTACCGCCCCGAAGCACTCACATCGGTAGCCATAAAGTGCTTTAAAAGACTGGTGATGACAGGTGCATGGTGTTTCCTCCGACACATTGGTGCGGCTGGCTTCCAGGTTGGATGCGCGCTGTGTTAAGAAGCAGTGCGGCTTGGTTGGGTTGTGTTTCGGAGGACGCATGGCTTTCGTCCTTCGTCTCTCCCGAGCCCGTACGGGAGTTGTAGCGATGAGACAAGATAGTAATTACTAACAATTGGATACGAAATTGGGGAGAAAAGGGGGTAAAAAATAAATAAATTCAATAATAATACAAATTTTAAAAAGACTGGTCATGGCTCACATCAACACCATCATCACAGAAACCCTAGACCCATTCCAATTCGCATAACACCCCAACAGATCCACAGATGACGCAATCTCAATCGCACTCCACACTGCCCTTTCCCACCTGGACAAAAGGAACACCTATGTGAGAATGCTGTTCATTGACTACAGCTCAGTGTTCAACACCATAATGCCCACAAAGTTCATCACTAAGCTAAGGACCCTGGGACTAAACACCCCCCTCTGCAACTGCGTACTGGACTTCCTGACGGGCTACCCCAGGTGGTAAGGGTAGGTAACAACACATCTGCCACGCTGATCCTCAACACTGGCCCCCTCAGGGGTGCGTGCTTAGTCTACTCTTGTACTCCCTGCTCATGCATGACTGCGTGGCCGAGCACAACTCCAACACCCTTATTAAATTTGCTGACGATGGTGGTAGGACTGATCACAGACAACGATGAGACAGCCTATAGGGAGGTTGTCAAAGACCTGGCAGTATGGTGCCAGGACAAAAACCTCTCCCTCAATGTGAGCAAGACAAAGGAGATGATCGTGGACTACAGGAAAAGGAGGGCTGAACAGGCCCCCATTCACATCAACGGGGCTGTAGTGGAGCGGGTTGAGAGTTAAGTTCCTTGGAGTCAACATCACCAACATACGATCATGGTCCAAACACACCAAGAAAGTTGTGAAGAGGACACGACAACACCTTTTTGCCCTCAGGAGACTGAAAATATTTGGCATGGGTCCCCAGATCCTCAAAAGGTTCTACAACTGCACCATCGAGAGCATTCTGACCAGTTGCGTCACTGCCTGGTATGGCGACTACTCTGCACCCGACCGTAAGGCGCTACCGAGGGTAGTGAATACAGCCCAATACATCATTGGGGCCAAGCTTCATGCTATCCAGGACCTATATACTAGGCGGTGTCAGAGGAATGCCTAAATGGCATATATTATTATTATATTATGCCCAAAATATATAATATAATATATGCCATTTAGCAGATGCTTTTATCCATAGCGACTTACAGTCACGTGTGCATACATTCTACGTATGGGTGGTCCCGGGAATCGAACCCACTACCCTGGCGTTACAAGCGCCATGCTCTACCAACTGAGCTACAGAAGGACCATAATAGAAGGACCATAATAAAATAATGTCAAAGACTCCTGTCACCCAAGTCATAGACTGTTCTCTCTGCTGAACAATGAATCAAAATTGACAATTTACATTGACACCACCCCTTTGTTTTTACACTGCTGCTACTCGCTGTTTATTATCTATGCATAGTCACTTCACTCCTTCCTACATGTACAAATTACCTTGACTACATGTACCCCTGCACATTGACTCGGTACCGGTACCTCCTGGACATAGCCTTGTCATTGTTATTTTATTGTATTACTTTTTATTTGAAGCTTTATTTAGTAATTATTTTATTCAATCTTATTTCTTGAACTGCATTATTGGTTAAGGGCTTGTAAGTAAGCATTTCACGGTATTGTGTACACTGGTTGTATTCGGCGCATGTGACAAATACATTTTGATGTGTTTGTTTACCTGCACAATTACAACAAAGTTCCTCAGTGAAGGTTGCTTTAAAGTGATTGTCTCCAGCCCTTTTGCAGTGTAATGAGTGCAGCAAGGTGTTTCCCACCTGGTTCCTGAAGCAGCACTAGTGTGTCCACGCAGAGTAGCGCCCGGTGTTTATCTGTCCCAGGGAGGGGTGCGCCTTTCAACCTGCAGGGCAACATCAGCTCTTTCCATGAAGAGCAGTGCCCTTACACCTGCCCCCATGAAGGCTGTGGAAAGACATTTGCCATCAAGGTATGAATACCTGACCATAGTCCTGTTGTGTTGCTACCAGATTTCCCTCTCTATTTAGTCAAAATCAGCTCCTGTATCTCTGGAGGTGCATTTGAATGAGAGAGTGGTCCCCACACATTTTAATTACAGTAGTGATAACATGGATATACGTGTTCCCTTTAATAGAAAACGTTGTAGTTCACAGCAAGGCTTACAACGCCACAGTGTTGCCCACCATCCAGAATGGAAAAAACAGGTAAGAATAGACATAGGCATTCCATGTATGCTAGAATATGTTCATTTATTTGAACATAAACTTCGAGTAGCCAGTAGCCAGTAGATAAACCTTACATGTCGTGCTGTTCCTCATCCCATCCTATGTTTATTGCATATTGCTGTTTGTGTACAACCGCCCTCTTCATTAAAAAAAAATAACTGGATATGACATGGCCTTCACTAGTTAAGTTTTCCATTCGTTTTTGAGCTCATAAGTTTCCACACACACAACTGTTAAGTTAGATTGTATTTAAGTTCAGTGCTGTGAGTCTGGTGTGAGGTCTGTATGGGGAACAGCAGGTGATGTGGTGGACTCGGAGCTGGTATCAGTGGCCGGCGCTGCTGCACCTTTGTTCATGTCTCTGAGTTCCTTCACTGAGGGTGGACGCAGGATGCACATGGCAGCTCTACCGTCTCGGATTACTTTGGGTTTGGAAACAAATCCTACCAGCCCCTCTATCTGTTGCACCATCTGCTCCAGAGTTGTGTCCTGTCATCAAAACCATAACAGCACAACATTAACATTTGAGCTGCCCATACTTTCACATCTCAGGAAAGTTAACATGGAGTTCTTGTACAGACAAAAAGGCACACTCCTTTTCCCATCCGCAAAAAGAATAGAAAAATATACAGTGTCCTCCAGAATTATTGGGACAGTGACACATTTTTAAAATGGTTTTGGCTCTGTACTCCAGCACTTTATATCGGGTGAACCGTTTATAAATTACAGCATTTTTTGTACATAGTCCCCCCATTTCAGGGGACCAAAAGTATTGGGACAAATTCACTTACAGTAATAGTTAAAAGTTTGGACACACCTACCCAGTCAAGGGTTTTTCTTTATTGTTACTATTTTCTACATTGTAGAATAATAGTGAAGACATCAAAACTATGAAATAACACATATGGAATCATGTAGTAACCAAAACAGTGTTAAACACATCTAAATATATTTTAAATCTTCAAAGTAGCCACCATTTGCCTTTGACAGCTTTGCACACACTTGGCATTCTCTCAACCAGCTTCATGAGGTAGTCACCTGGAATGCATTTCAATTAACAGGTGTGCCTTGTTAAAAGTGAATTTGTGGAATTTATTTCCTTTTTAATGTGTTTGAGCCAATCAGTTGTGTTGTGACAAGGTAGGGGTGGTATACAGAAGATAGTCCTATTTGGTAAAAGACCAAGTCCATATTATTATTATTATTATTAAATGTAATGTAAAATATTATGGCAAGAACAGCTCAAATAAGCAAAGAGAAATGACAGTCCATCATTACTTTAAGACATGAAAGTCAGTCAATCCGGAACATTTCAAGAACTGAAAGTTTCCTCAACTTTGGTCCTTCTGTAGCTCAGTTGGTAGAGCATGGCGCTTGTAACGCCAGGGTAGTGGGTTCGATTCCCGGGACCACCCATACGTAGAATGTATGCACACATGACTGTAAGTCGCTTTGGATAAAAGCGTCTGCTAAATGGCATATATTATTATATTATATTAAGTGCAGTCGCAAAAACCATCAAGCGCTATGATGAATCTGGCTCTCATGAGGACCACCACAGGAAAGGAAGACCCAGAGTTACCTCTGCTGCAGAGGATAAGTTCATTAGAGTTAACTGCACCTCAGATGCACCCCAAATAAATGCTTCACAGAGTTCAAGTAACAGGCACATCTCAACATTAACCGTTCAGAGGAGACTGCTTGAATCAGGCCTTCATGGTCGAATCGAATTGCTGCAAAGAAACCACTACTGAAGGACACCAATAATAATAAGAGACTTGATAGGGCCAAGAAACACAAGCAATGGACATTAGACCAGTGGAAATCTGTCCTTTGGTCTGATGAGTCCAAATTTGAAATGTTTGGTTCCAACCGCAGTGTCTTTGTGAGACGCAGAGTAGGTGAACGGGTGATCTCTGCATGTGTGGTTCCCACCGTGAAGCATGGAGGAGGAGGTGTGATGATTTGCTGGTAACACTATCTGTGATATATTTAGAATTCAAAGCACACTTCACCAGCATGGCTACCACAGAATTCTGCAGCGATACACCATCCCATCTGGTTTGCGCTTAATGGGACTATAATTTGTTTTTCAACAGGACAATGACCCAACACACCTCCAGGCTGTTTATTTGACCAAGACGAAGAGTGATGGAGTGCTGTATCAGATGACCTGGCCTCCACAATCACCGTCCTCAACCCAATTGAGATGGTTTGGGATGAGTTGGACCACAGCGTGAAGGAAAAGCAGCCAACAAGTGCTCAGCATATGTGGGAACTCCTTCAAGACTGTTGGGAAAGCATTCCAGGTGATGCTGGTTGAGAGAATGCCAAGAGTGTGCAAAGCAAATGGTGGCTATTTGAAGAATCTCAACTATAAAATCTATTTTGAACACTTTTTGGGTTACTACATGATTCCATATGTGTTATTTCGTAGTTTTGATGTCTTCACTATTATTCTACAATGTAGAAAATAGTAAAAATAAAGAAAACCCTTGAATGACTAGGTGTGTCAACTTTTGACTGGTACTGTAGATGTGTATTAAAGTAAACAAAAATGTTGTATTTGGTCCCATATTCCTAACACGCAATGATTACATCAACCTTGTGATTCTACAAACTTGTTGGATGCATTTGCGGTTTGTTTCGGTTGCAATTCAGATTATTTTGTGCCCAATATAAATTAATCGTAAATAATGTACTTTAGCATTTTGGAGTCAGAATATAATGTTTTAAACACTTCTACATGAATGTAGATACTCCTATGATTATGGATAGTCCTGAATTAATTGTGAATAATTATGAGTGAGAAAGTTACAGGCCTCCAAATATCCTTCCCTCTCAAAAACTCTAACCTCCCCTGTTATTCTAATGGTGAGAGGTTAGCTTGTCTTGGGGGTATAGTACTCGTGCATCTGTAACTTTCTCACTCATCATTATTCACCTTTCATTCAGGACTAGCTGTAATGCATCCAACACGTTTGTAGAGTCACAAGCTTGATGTAGTCATTGCGTGCTAGGAATATGGGACCAAATACTAAACGTTTGCATACCTTAATACACAAATAAGTGAATTTGTCCGAATATTTTAGGGGACTATGTAAAAGAAAAAAAGTACTGCAATTTCCGATTCGGATTAAAATACCCTCAAATTTAAGCTGACAGTCTACTACTTAACCTCATAGTCATTGTATCATTTCAAATCCAAAGTGCTGGAGTACAGAACCAAAACAACAAAAAATGTCACTATCCCAATAATTATGGAGGGCACTGTATAATTCACCATGTCTGAGCCCGGTTTATATTTGTTGCTAATGAATCTCTGCTCTGCCAAAGGAAGGTTTTTGTGTACATATACAGAATTGAGTGTATATTTTTGCATAAAAAAATAGAGTTCTTAATTAAAAAACCAACTGTCTACTATTTTCCTGGTTTCAACTACAGAATAGTGAAGAGGTATCTGGTGTGTTCAGGCTGACACATTTAGGTTTAATATAGGTTTACTGTTTGCAATACTAATGGATATACAGTTGAAGTCAGAAGTTTACATACACCTTAGCCAAATACATTTCAAATCAAGTTTTCACAATTCCTGACATTTAATCCTAGTAAACATTTATTTAAATTGCCTTTAAATTGTTTAACTTGTGCCAAACATTTGGAGTAGCCTTCCACAAGCTTCCCACAATAAGTTGGGTGAATTTTGACCCATTCCTCCTGACAGAGCTGGTGTAACTGGTCTCGTTGCTTGCATCTGCTTTTTCAGTTCTGCCCACACATTTTCTATAGGATTGAGGTCAGGGCTTTGTGATGGCCACTCCAATACCTTGACTTTGTTGTTCTTAAGCCATTTTGCCACAACTTTGGAAGTATGCTTGGGGTCATTAACCATTTGGAAGACCTATTTGCGACCAAGCTTTAACTTCCTGACTGATGTCTTGAGATGTTGCTTCAATATATCCACAATTGTCCTGCCTCCATGATGCCATCTAATTTGTGAAGTACACCAGTCCCTCCTGCAGCAAAGCACCCCTGTGCTTCACGGTTGAGATGGTTTTCTTCGGCTTGCAAGCCTCCCCCTTTTTCCTCCAAACATAACGATGGTCATTATGACCAGTTCTATTTTTGTTTCATCAGACCAGGGGACATCTTTGTCCCCATCTGCAGTTGCAAACCGTAGTCTGGCTTTTTTATGGCGGTTTTGGAGCAGTGGCTTCTTCTTTGCCGAGCGGCCTTTCAGGTTATATCGATATAGGACTTGATTTACTGTGGATATAGATACTTTTGTACCTGTTTCCTCCAGCATCTTCACAAGGTCCTTTGCTGTTGTTCTGGGATTGATTTGCACTTTTTTGCACCAAAGTACGTTCATCTCAAGGAGACAGAACGTGTCTCCTTCCTAGGAGGTATTTTATATTTGCGTACTATTGTTTGTACAGATGAACGTGGTACCTTCAGGCATTTGGAAATTTCTCCCAAGGATGAACCAGACTTGTGGAGGTCTACAATTTTTTTCTGAGGTCTTGGCTGATTTCTTTTGATTTTCCCATGATGTCAAGTAAAGAGGCATTGAGTTTGAAGGTAGGCCTTGAAATACATCCACAGGTACACCCCCAATTGACTCAAATGATGTCAATTAGCCTATCAGAAGTTTCTAAAGCCATGACATAATTTTCTGGAATTTTCCAAGCTGTTTAAAGGCACAGTCAACTTAGTGTATGTAAACTTCTGACCTTACTGGAATTGTGATACAGTGAATTTATAAGTGAAATAATATGTCTGTAAACAATTGTTGGAAAAATTATTTGTGTGATGCAAACAGTAGATGTCCTAAACGACTTGCCAAAACTATAGTTTGTTAACAAGAAATTTGTGGAGGGGTTGAAAAACAAGTTTTAATGACTCCAACCTAAGTGTATGTAAACTTCCGACTTCAACTGTTCAGTATCTGTTCTGTCTAGTTCCATGAGCTTGTTAGGGAGATGAAATACAGGAATATGGTAGTAGTCATTATACATACCCAAAAAATCATCTCTAAAGCATCTTAGAAACTACAGAAGTGTGAATAGAACCTGTATAAGGGACGTGGTTTTAGGTGATGTGCATCAGACAGGTCAAAATAAAAAAAAGAGAGAGATATTTCTCACCAGTGGCTGTGTATGTTCCACACGCCCTGTTCTCAGAGTGATTCTGACATGGTGCTTCTTGTCCAGCCAGCTCTGGACCTGCCTCAGCTTGGTTAGAAGATCATGGTTACCAATGTCAGAGGAAACGGTAAGCTCCTTTACCTGCACAGGGCCTGTGGAGAGACCGAAGGTATGGTTTTGGCTTTCAGAGATCAGACAGGAGGGGATTCCTTTTAGAGAATTCTGATATTACCACTGTATGCAATGCAGAGATGTGCATGTGTGTGATGTAAAGGCAGTAGTTGTGTATGTGCTAAATATTACACACCTGTCTTGGCTTTCTGTTTCTCACGCAGTTTGAGCTGCTCCTCGTGGATCTGTTTGCCAGTCATTAGACGGTAGACGGGTGGATCTTTGTTTTCGTTGAGAGGGACCAGTTTAAGCCCATTCTCGTCCATTAGTCTGAGGACATCAGCTCGATGCATGGTGCCCATGTTCTCGTCATTCTCATTGATCACCTGCAGGTGGCGCTGGTGGATCTTCCGGCCAATACTGCCAATGGTGGCACGAGCTCGGGGATCCTGCTTCTTCTTAGGCACCTGCCCCTCTTCAGTTTCATCCACTGTGGTGGACAGTGGACACCATCCCCAAGACAACGATGCACTCACACATCTCCCATTGTATGATAGGAGCCCAGCCCCAGAGGCTGTTCTCCATGAGTTGAGGGTTCCACCACAGACACCTCTAGATGCATGGCTCAGGGCCCACCTCAGACAAGCACTAGACATTCTGAGCAGAACACAGAGAGAGCAGGAGAGAGTGAGAGAGGTAAACAAACGTGAAACTATGTATTATTATTCCCAAAAGTAAGTCACTTTTGTCTAGCAATTACGTTTAAAAGTCAGAAAATGCAAGTGAAAGACCATCAAAAACATACTGTTGACAAGCATGGAAACATGGTTAGCTAAGAAAACAAGAATTGACAGGGAGAAGTAGCCGCCTCTACAGAACGTATTGTACAGGGCTAGGAATACATACAGATCAGGCACGCGACAGTCAGCTTGCAGGCCGAAACACAGGAACAAAGAATAAGTAAGGACGCACGAAGAATTGTAAACTTAGCTTTATATTGTACAATATTTCAACGCATACGTATCGCCCTAAAACGGGAGGTGTTTGTTTCCATACAACATGAAAACGGGGTCCTGTCTCCTTAACAGTTCTTAGCGCAGCATGATGACGTAGTCGCAGAATAATGATCTGAATTTGTAGTTTTAGATGTCGTTCGAACTAGTACCTTTCTTATATATAACGTAGGCTATAATTAATCATGTGTAGGCCCCTACGCTACTAATAGTAAGCTAGGCTACAGGCTGCTGTTGATTATAATAGCCTGATCATGGTCTAGAATAATTGTCATCAAACTATGTTCTTAGCAAACCTTGTGATTAAATATCTAAGTTAGATTTCGAAAAATAGTCAAGAGGCAATTGGTCTTTCAAACGAAAAAAAACAAATCTCATAGACATGGCATACATTTGAAATAATTGTAATTAATTTGGCTGACAATCGGAGATAATGACATAAGGGACGGGGTCTTAGACCAGTGCAGGCGTATTGCGCGCGCGGGTCAGCTTCTGAGCGCTCATCTGAGCGTAACTCGGGTTGACACAGTTTGACTCGTCAATACTCTACTCTGCTCGTCTTTGTTTTGCACCTTCTTCTCTGGGCACTGCATTTAGCTTATATATTAAGCCAATTCGATGTATTTGTTCATATTATCAATACCCTATGTTCCATCTATATTAGGTCACATCCTGCATGTGTTCTTGATTGAAAAATAACAATTATAGTAACTTGCGATATGTTCAAAGGCAGTGCGGCCTTTATTTAGTGTCCCTTTATGTGTTTAGTGTACTTTGAGAGATCTTAGTGAGGGAAAAAATCTGATTGATAGACAAAGGTGCTTTTCTATAGCTCTCAGGGGAGAGCTCTTTCAAAGGAGTAGGCAGGAATGTTTTTTGTTGTTGCTTTGGATGTTTGCAAACATTGTAGGCCTATATGCTCAATTATATTATCTTCATTATTAAAATCCCACTCGGTAGCCCTAATGATCTGGATTGTAATTTCTGACACATAGGCTACTTGAAGAAATCTGCAGTGATAGCCTAATTGTCAATAAAGTTTTAGAGATGTTCAGTGGTCTCTGCGTTGTGGGGTTATCCCCTGCCCAGGCCTTAGTCTATAGAAACAGTAAATAGATAGATTTTATAATCAGATGAACTGCAGTTAATTTAATGAACAGCAAGATAAGTTCCTTGTGTGTGTGTGTGTGTGTGTGTGTGTGTGTGTGTGTGTGTGTGTGTGTGTGTGTGTGTGTGTGTGTGTGTGTGTGTGTGTGTGTGTGTGTGTGTGTGTGTGTGTGTGTGTGTGTGTGTGTGTGTGTGTGTGTGTGTGTGTGTGTGTGTGTGTGTTCACCTCTAATCCAGGACTGATTTAGACATGAGGTGCTATTAGTTATCAGGTAGAACAGAAAACCAGCAGGCTCAGGACCTCGTAGGGTCAGAGTTGAATACCCCTGGCTAGGGTAAGGGGTGTTGAAAATAAGCTGCATTGCACTTTTTGTATAGTTAGGAGTTTTAGTCTTGAAGGCATGTATCTGTATGTGGATAAAAACTCAATTTAAACACAGGATATAGTGAGGATTCTCCGTTTTGAATGATCTGTTTTACAATGACAATTTGAGGCCTCAATTAATCTGAAGTTTTATATCCGTTCAGTTTCTACAAACCAAACCATTCGTTTGTATAGGTTTCATAGGCTGCGTTTACACAGGCATCCCAATTCGGATCATTTGCTGGCAAAAGATCAGGGCCCGGTTTCCCAAAAGCATCTTAAGGCTAAATTAATTTTAGAACCATGGGTTTATAAAATGAATTTGACTTTAATCTGATTGGTCAAAAGACCAACAACTGCCTGTGTTATTGCAGCCTAAGTCTAGTAACAGTGTGGAACTTATTAGTAAGCATTTTATGATGAGGAACATAATAGGAGGCAAATTGCATAGGCTGTTTGCAGTGATGTGGTGTCCGGACACCTAAACGACATAATGATTAAACTCAACCATTCAGCAAGCCGGGCAATTGTCAAAATGTAGAGAGATGTGAGGGTAGGCCTACTAACTGCCAAAGTTAAACAGAAGTATATTTAAATAAGAAAGATGCGCTCGCGGAAAGAGCATTCATGGTGGAGAATGTGAGCTTATTTATTAATTAGCGCAGAAATTCTGCTTCCTCGTGCTGGCAGCCCGCTTTGAAGCGAAACCCCAACAAAAAGGTAAGTTACCACACGAAAACGTTCCTGTAACCTCTCAAACTATAACATAGTTTAAATGTGTCGTTTGGTCTTCATCCCAATGGTGGGACTTCTATGTGTGAGGCTCGTTTTCCCAAGGATAACGAACATGTTTCGGCAAATACACATATGCAGGTTATGTGGCGCTGACTAACACCTGAATGAGCTGATGATTAACTGAAACGTAGCTTAACGCCCTCCTCCCTCTCTCTCTCTACATTGCCAAACCATTTTAGGCCTATAGCTTAGAGCCAATGGTAATAATTGTTATGTCCTTCTTGATTGAAAACGTGAATAAAAAAATGCCAATTTGCTCATTTTCTGTCGCCGTATTAATCCCCCATTCAACTGATTCGTTTAGTAGTCTTAGAATTAGACTATTCTCACTTGCATCTGTCAATCATTTCCATTGTTTTGTAAGTTTGGTGATCTGACGTTGAGAAAGTTTGAAGCCACATGAAACATGTTAACAACGACTTAAACAACATTTTAAAGAATACATTTCAGTATAAAACATATATTAGCCTATTCTTATTAATGTGGAATTATAATTCTTAATAATATAATGATTTAATGATGATAATATAATGATGCTTGATATTATTCTACATGGTCACTCTTGTCCGACAGTGCTGCTCTGCTGTAAACTATATATACTGCTGTATCTACAGGTACATCACACTGAAAGGAAACTCCAAATAACATTTACAGTTTACAATGTTGTTATTAGGCTACTCCTGTAAGTACATTGTAACAATTATTGTCATTATATGCGTAGTTACATTGTACTTAACCAACATTACATTGTACTTAACCAACATTACATTGTACTTAACCCTCATTAGACAATGCACTTGTAGGCTACTTGGTTGGGTTAAATGCGGAAGACACATTACAGTTGAATACATTCAGTTGGACAACTGACTAGGTATCCCCCTTTCCCTTTCCCTTTCAAAAATAATAATTACAGTAACACTTTAAGTGTGTTCTAAATGTTGTCCAAATTCTGTATCTACTGTGTATTTATACAGGTAGTTTAGTTACGCAAGAAACTTACATTCCAACTATGATGCATCCTATGTTCAGAAATGATTTGTAATTATTTTCATGTTCACAGTTGGTACAAATGTTTTAATCCACTAGCCTGTCCTATGTATTAATGTAAAACAGTCAACTCTGACAAAGTGTCATGGAAAATGTCCTCATATACCACTTGATTTAATGTGTATGATGATTTACAGCATATCTCAACATATTCAGATGATTGCGTAGTGTGACTTACCTGAACTATCAATTACAAATTAAAGTGACAGTCACTTCGTAACCAAATATACATAAGCTAGAAACTATTTTTGTTGAGACAAATTGTCATGAAAAATGTTTAAAATCATCAAATACCCCTCTCTCTTGAAATAGTACAAATTAATTGAGCACCTCAATGTGTTGTAGAGAACTGGCAAAACAATTTGTCCAGATGAAATTTTAAAAGCCATAAAATGAACCAATTTTAGAATCTATCATTTTTTATAATCAAATGATCAATTATGTGTTTGCCTTTAAGGTGACTGAAATAGTCATTTTAAAATAGCACGACGGCAAAATAGCAAGATATCTGAATTTGTATTTACAGTTTATCACCTGCTCATCTTAATAAAGATGAGCAAAAAAGATAGTATAAAATAAATAGTACAAATACTGAACTAAATTGTATGCCCAAAAAAATCTGACCCTATATAGCACCGCCTGGAGTTTGGTAAAAAGGCATTGGCACTTGGATTGGAACTGGTGCTATAGTCAGAGGACATGAAAATAGAGTTGTTTGGCCACACACACCAGTGGTGGATTTGGTGTTGAAAAACAGAAGCATATGTAGAAAAGTACCTCATAAAATATAGGGGTGTATCTTTGATGTTATGGGGCTATTTTGCTTCCACTGGTCCTGGAGCCCTTGTTAAGCATTTTCTCCAATCTCATAAAACATTTTAGAAAAAGGCTAATTGTCGTTATCCTCACAAGGGGGGTGCTGGAGTATTGAAAACAGGAGTGTTAATCATTTAGACCCCTATCTTCGTTTATTTTTACTTTTGAAACAAAATTTTAAAAAATTCTAAGCAATTGTATTAAGAAATATATACATTTTCGTTGTTGTTATTGCATGCATTATAGCTTAGTATTTTTAGTATTTATTTTATAGTATGGTTTGCTCATCTTTAGCAAGGGTGCCAATAATTATGGACCTCGCTGTATATATCGGTTACCACTAGTTTAAGAGGATGACATTTGTCTCAGCAAAACTCCTGGACTGTTTAAAACCCCTAGTTGTTGTTTTTTTTTTTTTTACTTTATTCTCCTGACATTGTCTCTGCGCACTCTCACTTCTCTGTGTTTCTAGCGATTTTTAATCCAGATAAAATCAAGGCTAATGCTTCATTAGCAGGTATTTTTACATAATGATCCTCATGATGCGCTGTTAATTTTTTTTGTTAACGCAATTACCAGGCTCTCAGTGGACGGGGTCTGAAAGGTCTAATTACCCTGTGGCATGCTGGGAAATAGTTGTTGGTGTCTTTGGGCAGGTGGCCCGGGAGGTGGGAGTCAGGAACAGGGCATGCCGAGGCGGGCAATTACTGGATGAATTTCACTTTAATAAATGTTGAGCTACATTTGGAAATGCAGATAACAGAGCTTTCTGCCTAATGGGTGCCGCACTGAAGCCACTTGAGCAAGGGAATGATCTGAAAGAGGGTTTAATTAACACAAGCTACATGATCCAGAGAGAGACAGACTGAATGTTAGAGTGAGGGGGAGAACGCTACAGGGATAATGTGGAAATTAGAGGAGGAGAGGAAGGGAGCTAGCGATATGGAGGGGGTGCCACCTGTGTTTTCACTCGTTTATAATCTCAGACACTCATATATTGACATAGACTGACACATCAATGACACACACACGCACACACACACACACACACACACACACACACACACACACACACACACACACACACACACACACACACACACACACACACACACACACACACACACACACACACACACACACACACACACACACACACACACACACACACATACATATACACACACACACACATTTCTATGTACTAGCTAATATGTGTCTAGAGGGATGTATGTATGACCTCTGAATATACAATCATATTATATAGTCTTCTCATACAAAGTTGTGTGTAGACAAGTTGTATTTATTTTCCGTAGTGTACCATGTGTCTTTGTGTGTATACCATGTGTTCTTGCATGTGGGTACTGTAGAGCCTACAATGTATTGTGTGTGTTGATGGTGCGTGTGATTGTGTCAGTAGTGTAAATGTGTGGTTTTGTGTGTGTAGGGTGCTCCTGGCTGTGAGCGGCCTGGTCTCCCTCCACTCTGCTGGAGCTAAAAGCCCTGAAACGGGACGGTAATTGCCCAATTAGGCCCCTCGCTCTGTGGGCCGCAGAGCACTACGCGCCTCCACACGCTCACAGAGTCACATAATTGAGCTGAAAGCAAACGAACGGACGGCAGACAAACAAGCTACTAGAAAATAATTACTTGGAGTGTTTCTTTTCAGTACCTGTACAGCGGATTTCATTATCGTCAATAGCCTCTAAAGCTGCTCGAAACGCTGGTAGTTGTCATTTTCATAGAGACTTGATAATGACATTAATTTGTCTTAATGGGTAGTTCTATTGTTATAAATAGTGAAATGAGCTGAAATTGTCTTGCCATGGCAGGCAGAGAGGACTTCATCGCGCTCCCGGCAGACATGAGGAGATAATTTAGTGTGCTTGTCAAATTTCCAATAATTTGTTATATGGAACATGAGTAATGCTAGTGCCATTAATGTTCATTTTCCTGTAAATTCATTACTACCCTTTTCCCTTTTATGTTTTTAATTCCTCTGCCCATTTTTCTCTGCCTCAAGTGGTTACACAAGGACTTACTAAAAACACGGACCCAGACCCCTACCACACACACACACACACACACACACACACACACACACACACACACACACACACACACACACACACACACACACACACACACACACACACACACACACACACACACACACACACGCACACACGCACGCACACTGAAGACGTGTATACACAAACACGTAAATACTTCTGCACAGTGAACTCAAACACATATATGTAAACACAGAATACTCACACTTGTCTACATGCAAACTTTATAGATTCATTTAAATGACAAAAATACACGTTTGTTAGATATTTTCAGACCTTAAAGGACGACTGGACATCCTGATTTCCTGATTTGTCCTTGTTTTTCATTCTGGCTCATCAAGAAATGCTTGCTGCCATGACTGAAGGAAAACGACAGTTGTCTTGGGGATGTGGTTTGATGTGGGTGTTTCTTAGCCATTCAATCACAACAAACAAGGGCAGTAGTGAGTACAGTTAGGTCAGTTAGGTCAGCTAGCTAGCTTTGCTATGGAGAGAACAACGCCATCTCAAGATGGTGATAGGATAGCCAGCTGCAGCAATCTAGCTGATGTTTCTCTGTCAAATCCGTTTTGGACTAGACTGACTTTATGACCAAAAGTATTCTATTTACACTTTGTAGTCCATTTGTACTCTAGATGTAATGTTTTTGACTCATATCGATGCGACATAGGCCATTTAAAACCAGAGAAGTTAGTTCTAAGGAGAAGTTGACCTTTAAAAGTTGTCTATTGGGAGAGACCAGTTTATTTTCCATCTACCATCATCAATTTTAACCATGAAGCTGTGTAAGCACCATAGCGGGAACAAACCTTGAAGAATGGAAAGCCAGGAAGATAAGATACCATTAATGTCCTTCTGACTAAGTTTGCATACTCATTGACATTTAAAAAAAGAGAAATGGATAGAGCTACTTTCAATTTCATGTTCACATTTTCATTGTGTCACAACATATAGTGTAGTGTCCTTCTGGACTGACAGGTACAGGGTCGTAAGTTCAGGTCAACATCAGGCTAACTCCTGAATTTCCTACATTGGTGTCAGAAATGAAATGGGACTACTAAGGCACCAGCAGTGTTGTATAAAGATGCAGGTTTGTGTCCCGGCAGATTACCCCCCAAATTTGCCACAATCACACTGCTACTTATAGTAACATCATATCACTGAATCTACCTTTAAGGTAGTATTTTATACCTTTAATTTAACTAGGCAAGTCAGTTAAGAACACCTTCTTATTTTCAATGACGTCCTAGGAACAGTGGGTTAACTGCCTTGCTCAGGGGCAGAACGACAGATCTTTACCTTGTCAACTCGGGGATTCAATTTTGCAACCTTTCGGTTACTAGTCCAACGCTCTAACCACAACGCTACCTTCGTCCCCACTGGCTGTATAATGTACAACATATCTAATATCTAAGCGTTAAAACGTACCAACCGTCCATTGTATTACATTGTGTTTTTGACACTGTCTTGTGTCTTTTTTTAAGTAATGAGGGAATCTTTGTAGAGTTGATGATTGGTCTCATTCCACCGAGATGAACAGTATCTAACAGACATCTTCAAGTTCCCAATGAGCAATGAGCTTTGGGATGCTTTTTCCTCCATTGCTGCTGTTGACAAACCCTAATATCAACTTCATTATTTGAAATACCAACATGATTTATCGTTAAATATTGTCATTCATTTGGCTTTAACTTTGTGCTTCCTTACATTGATTGATAGATGCATTTTCTATTATCTAGGTGTGCCTGTGTGGGTGTGTGGTTACATGTATTTACCTGTGTCTCACTGCAAATGTCTGTATGTGTGGGTGTGTCTGAGTCCTTTGAGAGTGCGTGTAATATAATTTAGAAGTGAGATGAGAGGGTCCATAGAGGAAGGGCGCAGTGACTCAGGAGCCGATTGGTGACTCAGGAGCTGATTGATGACTCGGGGATGAAGCCGCACTCCTGATGGTGACTTCTTGTGTAATGCTATCTAATAATAGTTTTTAAACAGCCCTGTTTTACCTTTTCATCAAGCCAGTGGGAAATACAGTATCAAAGAGTAATTCTTTAAATAATATCTCATTAGTATTAGTAGCTCATAGGCCTGTGCCTCACTCCCTCACCACAGAAATAGCACAACACCACATAATGGAGCTGGAAACGGCGCAAAACTGGAGGTGCAACGTGGGGATAGAGCAAGACAGGAACTTCTACTATCGATACATTTAGTGTTTTGTGTGTGTTTTTGTTGTGTTTTGTCTTTGTTTATTTGAGCGAATGTGTTGCTTCTATACATTACTTGTGCTTGCGTTTTATATGCAGTTGTGTGTATTCGTTTGCATGTAGGTTACTTTGTGTGATGATGTGTGACACACTCCAGATTAAAAGTCTCAGAGCCTCTCAGATCCACACAACAGCCAATGAAGAATCGGTGACTTTTATTGGGGTAGAATAAAAGGATGTGATGAAAGAGTCAATGCCTAAAAGAGAGAAAAAGGGATTCAGAGGGAGGGGCGAAAGAGTGCAGAACAAGGCCCCATCCATCACGGGTGTGGAGGAGAGGAGACGCATTCCAACGCTCAGAGCAGGAGGATACACTCACTCAACGCTACAATGGAGGGGGAGGCAGGGAGGGGAGTCCATCAATACACATCCTCTCCCATGGACTTTCTGTCCACACAGTCTTCATTTGGCTCCCAGTCCAATGCCCTCTGTGGACATGACAATTATACATTTTTCTGATGCCAAAAGCATTCATACCCACCACAATGTACCAAAAACAAAATCCCACACATCTCTACTGCACAGATAGCTGATAGTTTAGACCTTAGGTTGTTGGTTTCAGTGTCACTTATGTCTTCTCCGGGTTTTGCATTTTGTTGTCTCTGCTACTCAGTCTGTTCCTGTGTTGGTTTCATTATTTTGAAGGACTCTCTCTCTCTCGCTCTGTCTCTTTCTCTCTCATACACACTCTCTCTTTCTCCCCACCCCAGTCTGTCAAAGTAGGCAGTGAGGAGCAGGGGGTGGTAGGAGGGTTCGGGGTGGGAGGGTTAGTGGGGATTGGAGGGCGGAGGGAGCAGGTGATGGCTTTCTGGAGTGCACCCTTTCACACCCCTCTCTTTCTCTGTCTGCGCAGCGTGAAGAGGTGGGAGAGATGAGGGGCCTCCGCCTCACACCCCCAGGGGCTGCACCTGCCATGGGTGAGGGCGGCGGGTGTGAACTCTGACCTTGTACCGTCCGGGCCTGCTCACTTGACGGCCATTTTCGGCTAATGTACATATACAAATGCACAGTTACACACACACACACACACACACACACACACACACACACACACACACACACACACACACACACACACACACACACACACACACACACACACACACACACACACACACACACACACACATGTTGAGACCCTATCATTCAAACATATTTTGTATTCACAAGCACACACACTTCACACACAGCTCAGCATGCTTATTGATTGACTCCCATTTGAAATATTTGAAAATTGAATTTCTTTCAGCATTGTATTTGGTGTTAAGGAATTAGGACTTGTTCGGCTTTAGTTTGTTTTCAAGCACTGTCGATTACTTTTAGTTCTGTGTTGTGACGTTTGGATATTTTCTGTAGAAATGACCTGTCTCGTGGGTATGTATAGTTCTGAATGTAGTGCTGAGAAGTCCTGCACCAGAGGGTTCTGCTCCATGATGTGGGGTTTGGGTCTGTACTGGTCTGTGTCATCTTGGAGTGGTTTTGTTTGGATCTTTTCCAATTCATCTTATTCGCCTGTGGTCCATCGTGGGAGTGGCAGCCCAAAGAGTAGGTCTCATTTATAAAAGTAATCTGTGCAGACAGGCCGTCATAGCGAAGCTGGCAGCTCTTGTTATGTTTGACAAACTGGCTACAAATGGGTATTATTCAGTTTGCGGAGGTCCATTTGGGTTCTGTCAGGACTCAGAACAGTGCGAGGGCCGGTGTCAGTGGACCCCTGGCCCGGGCCAGCTGAAAGTCAGTATATTGGTTTCTATGGTAATGGGGAGTAGTAACCCCCACCCAGGAGCGTCCTGCCGCGTGTCGCCTCCTCAATAGAGCGCATCTGCAGAAAACTGGGGACCCTCTGAAATGGGCAGTGACCCGTCCCCAGCAGCCACAAAAAAAAACACAAATGTTATACCCCAGAACTGGCTTTTTCTCAGCGCTTACGTCATAACTCAGAGACAAAAAGCTGGGACAGAGCCCTGCACTGTCAAATGCAGAGAGAGGGAGAGAGAGGAGTGGTCGCCCCGGTCATTAGGGTGGGGGTAAAAGTCAGAGGCAGGAATGAATGAGAGAGAAAAAAAATCTAACAAAATCTTGAACAAAAGCAGACTCCAAAACACAATGCCTGCCATAGAGATTTGGGAAGAAAGGGGGATATTGGGTTATGAAAATGATTCAGGGGCCTATTCTTACTCATGCAAATGTCCCCAAATTTCTCATTCATTACCCTGAAAGTGTCGCTCTCGCCTTGGCAACGGCTCACTCATTTTCAGGACTGGGTACAGTTTTACATTTCCATCAGAATTTATACACTGAATTGAGCGAGTCGACCTTCACAACAGCATTTCCACACCATGTCTTTCCTGCTGTAGCACCACTTCAGAAATAAAATTGCCTACAAAAAATAGGCTACTGCCTTAATATAATACTGTTTTACCAATTATACTGCAAAGTAACCAATGCCGGAATTCACGAAACATAGCGTCTCTTCTATTCTAAAGCACTGCTTCAAAATACTTCAAATACTGAATAGAAAACAATGCTTACATTAATATGACATTTTCTTCACCACAATAAACAAATAGAAAATTATACTGACTCTTATAATGAGACTTATGGGAGAGAGATGGGAAGGAAATAGTGAAAACAACAGGAGTTCGGAAATGAAAAGGATATAAGCCACGCCTACTGAAGCCCGATCCTGAGAGCTTAATTATACCATCCCATTATTTTAATTAAAATACTGTAGTTGGAGTCAGAAATGGAAATAAACAAGTAATTACAAACACAATAGTTGATAGTAATGTTGACATAAAGTGTTTGTAGGCAGCCCCCCTCTATTCTCCCCCTCCCTCCCATGGCTCAGCTGTCATTCCCAGGGGGGGATCCAATTAATTCAATTAACTGAATACACAAGTACTGTGGGACTCTATCAAAAAGCCTTTGGTTTACTCATTCAAGTAAATCTGAAACGAGTTAGTTTGTTCACTAAGAACACTTTTTTTTATATATATATATATATGTGTATTTAGTGAATTTCAACACGTATTCCTCAACTTCCAACTTTAATCACAGGACAATACTCTATATTTGGTCAAAATAAAAATATATATTAGTATAATTGGAAATTGATTTAAGTATAGCATGGCAATTTTAGAAAAGTCCTTCAAAATCTGCACTTTCTCTCCATGAGCCAATGTAGCCAGTTCATAGAGAGACATAAGATAAACAAAGGGAGGGAATGACGGAGGAACAGAGAAGTAAAACGGTGAAAAGGAGGGAGGAGTAGAAGAGAGACCGGCAGCACTCGTTTGGGTCATAACTCTGTGCACATGACTAGTTTCTGTGGGTTTCTTCTGACTTTTTCGAAGGAGCGGGAATGACAGTGGTGGAGAAAGTGCTTTTCATTCTTTCACATATTGTTGTTAGGGAGTGATTGGGTGTGAAAGAAAGGAAGAAACCTCAACACTTTGAACAACTTGTCAATGGAGATGCTGAAGTGGCCACATTCTAAGCATTCTGTCACATGTGTGTACAATCCCCTTGAAAAAGCTCACTGACCTGCCAATCGCCCTTTATTGCCGTTCAAATGGCAAGACGCTCGCATTGTGTCTGGGAGAGTTCATTAAATTCATTGGTTTGACCTGTTATTTTTTTAAAGCCAAAAAGTCGACTGAATTGGACAAATCTGAGTCAGCCATATAAAATGACCCAATGACCTCCATAGAGAAACAAATCCCTTTGAGCAGCATGTCAAGGCTTTCAAATGAGAATGAAAGCCAAAGGGGACATTTTAAACATATCTATACCATAACAAATGGATTCACATCAAAAGTTTTTTTTTGTTTTTTTTAAATCAACCCATAATATTATGTATGCAACGTGTCGTTATCAAATGTCCATTAGCTCTATACTTCAGTATAGTTTGATGGACATTTCGTCAAAATGCCTTAGGTGAACGTGAGTTTTCAGTGTAGGCTACACAGGTGGTAGGTCTAGTTGTTGCAGCAAAGCATCATGACTGCACATATAATCTCACTGACTGTAGAAAAAAGGGTCTGACTTCGGCAGCAAGGGCGAGACGCTGAATCAACACTTGAGTTCAATCGAACACGCCGCGGCAATTTTTACACAGTGTCTTTCAACTACTGCCCTCAAATACAACTTAAGCATCTACTTGTGAGGGGATTCGGTACTGTTCGACCATGGGAAAAACAGCAACTCCATAGATACTAAAATTCGGGTTCGATTGAATTCAACATGGTTGATTATTATCGAATACTGTTACTCTGTTAATGCATTCCTTCATTGGGCATTAGGAACTGGTATAATGTTGTAATGATTAGTCATAATAATATCACATGATTTTAGAAGTATTCAGGTGACTCATTAGGACAGTAGAGCTGCATCCCCTCAACACTATGGTCCTTCTGTGGCTCAGTTGGTAGAGCATGGCGCTTGTAACGCCAGTGTAGTGGGTTCGATTCCCGGGACCACCCATACGTAGAATGTATGCACACATGACTGTAAGTCGCTTTGGATAAAAGCGTCAGCTAAATGGCATATTTTATTATAACAGATAACTTGTAAATCGCTCTGGATGAGAGCGGCCGCTAAATGCAATCAAATTTGTCTTGATGTTCAAGTTCATCTTGATTGCTACCAAATGAATCGGGACACACACACACACACACACACACACACACACACTCTCTCTCTCTCTCTCTCTCTTAAGGATTCATTAGTCCCCATAGTGTGCTGCACATATTGCACTACTCAGCTGGTAGTTGGGTTAGCAGTGTCATCTGTTGGACTGGTGGCTCTGTTGAGCATATGAATGATAATCAGGCCTTTGTGTGCCTACCCATAGTGGTGCAGCAGGACCTGCAGTCTGTGCAGTCGCCTCGGGGGAAGATTAGGAGGGGGCAGGCAGCCCTCTGTGTCACATCGACAGTCACAGCGCCCGTCCAGCTCGGCCAAACCCCACTGGGACCCTAAATCCTGTTACACTGTCAGCTAAGACCATCCCTCCTATTAGAGATGTGTGGGTGTAAAATGTGTGTACATATTAAGTACGGGGGCGGAGTGTCTCAAAACGATGAATAATTCATACTAGAAGAAAAGGAGATATTGACTACATCCCCATGAACAGAGTGCCCTCTTTATTTTATCAAATGGGAGCTCTTAAGACTCAAACACAAACCCATGAAAATACCCTTTTATGGTGGCACAGCGGGTGCTGGCCAATATCATCATCATCATCATTATCATGCATAAAATATATTTGACTGGAAACATGACTATTATTTATTTGAATATTTTATTAATGGTTTGCTGTATTTCAGTTGTGTTTTTCCCCCAGTTGTATAGTTTGTGTCATAACACTATTGGATACTTATTAGTGGGTTAGATTAAATGTTTATCGTATTGTTATTGTGTTTGTGGTTGGACTTGACTGAGGATTGTATTGGTTTTTGTTCTAATTGTAGCAGTTCACGCTGTTTGATTGGTTTCCGTGACAAAGTCCTTATGTTGAAGGGGATTCCTTGCACTTCTGGCCTGCGCCTCCAGAGGGACATGTTTTCGGAGGTCAAAGCTATTCTGTCGGTCTACAGTTGATTCAATAGATACAAATGAGGATGAGCCTCCCTAAATAGCCCCTATATTCATACCCACGGGGTGACAGCTATGATCGTAATTGTTCAAACGATTATCTTTGATAATATCTTGAAGCAATGGAGTATAGCCTACTCTAAACACCAACCAGCCAAGCATATGTCACTGGTATAATATTAACCAAACAATTAAATTCAACCCTCCTCTCCATGTTGAAACAGCACCAATTCCAGACCAATTGTAGCCTATTGTGCCACTGCCTTGTGAGATCATACCCCAACATACCCTGAGCCTCTAATTATTCAAAATGTTGATGTGAAAAGAAGGAAATGCATTCAATGGATTATGTGTTGCATTAACACAACATTATTAGACAATTTTGTAATTAAGGTTTAGAATAGCCTACAGCATGGAATTGAGAGGGGATGTGGCGGGTCAGGGAACTGGAGCAAGATTGGCCCATTAGTTAATGGAGGACGCCTGGCATGCAGAGTCCAAGAGAATGAAAGGCCTAATCCCACTCTGTCGCAGATAACAGGCTCTTGTCCGCATGACTCTGTACCTATAGCTTGTTTAAGGGTTTAATTGCTCCTAATTTGTGCGTTAAAGACCTGCTATTATGTCGCTGCAAAGTTGCGACCAAATTATACCCTTTATGCGAGTCGAGTGGTATTTTTCACAGAGCAGAGTCCATGGTCATTTTACAGGAGTTAAAACAAATAGGTTTTTGGCCCATTATATGGGCAGGCTCGGTTCTAGACTGAAAAGCATGAGCGGTGGAGCAGACAGGTAATTGTCACGCTTGTCAAGGACCACCAGTGACTCCAACGTCGCAGCCAGTAGGCCTAAGAAGTGTCCAGTCTCCTATGTGGTCATGTTCATGTATTTTTGTACATTTCCAAAATGAACACACTAATAATACGATTTCATATGCAGCCCATTGCATCATATTCCATTAGCCTACAAGTTGGTATTGTCATTCGTGGGAAAGCAATGCCATGCCATGGGTATTACAGAGTTCTGGACGTCCCTCCATATAGCGCAGCAAGCAGACTGTCTACAGCAGCCTGTGAAAAACGCGTGTAGAAAGTACACGGTCTACAGTAGCCTGTGAAATCGGTATGGAGAAAGCACACTGTCTACAGCAGCCTGTGTAAGAGGCATGCATGTAAAATATAACATTTAACATATGGAAAAAGGAAGAAGCCCTAGTCATGTATCCCAAACGGGTGACAAAGGCTTATAAGACTAGTTCATATTATGATTTTATCAAGTGGCTATCTGATATATATGTAAAAGCATTATAACCACCCACTGGGCATACACTGGTTGAATCAATTTTGTTTCCATGTCATTTCAATGAAATTAGGTTGAACCAACATGGAATAGATGTTGAATGTATGTCTGTGCCCAGTGGGCAATTATCCATCTGATTTGCTCTCTCTTCCTCTGAGAAAGCACAGTTTTTAAAAAAAAGTTTTCAGTTTTCATCTCAGTTTTCTGAGAAAGAAAAACGAAGATAGTTTAATGTGGAGAAAAAAAATAGGGAAGCTTTTTAGGGACCATTCAAAAACCAAAAAATAAAATAAACAATACGGTTGGAAGGAATATCAACCACATTCCACTGTTTACTCAAACATGATTGGTTCCCATCCCTTTGAAGGTCTTGTTTAGAAGACCTAAAGTGAAAGAAAATGTTTTCCTATTGCTTAATTCAATCAGAGCGAGGCGGGGGCTTTCACTCGCCACGCATTCGGCCTCTCAGTGACAGAGTCGCTTTTGTGTGAGTCTATCCGCCGCTGTCACACACTTTAATTCGAGTCTCTTTCTCTTGCATTGAAAACTCTCCACAATGACATTCAATAAGAGCCGGCGAGTGAAAACCTGGTTATTTTTATATATTCTTTCCCGGACTCGGTGGGGGCCGCGCACAGGAATTAATCACTGTTTTTGAACCGCATTGCCTTCAGGTTGTGACTTGGCCTGTGGCTATACATTGGCCTCAAAATGAACAATAACATTCACACGTTTTAAATTAAACACTTTGTGTTCTTGCATATAGGCTAGTCCTAACTGCATAGACCTGACTTTAGAAGCACTCATTATACATATATAGGCTATGTTTACTATGCCTTTGACCTAAAAAAATGATATGTCCTTTAGGCCTATATAAATCATGCGTTGACAAACATTACGACATACTTGCAAATTCAACATTGAAGTCTTATCGATCCAAATTATGCGGATATGCATATGCTTGCATTCCAAGAAATATCAACATGTATAGCCTATTCAAAGTTAACATTACAGAGCAAATACCACTCCACTCCCCAACTTTCACTCATGGATTGATCGAGTCAAACATTCTTAGCTGTTAAATTACGAGGATATTGTAGGATAAGTTCTGACGTTCCATAAATACAGGTCTCTTCTAAAAAAAAGAGACCTTGGTCTCCATGTTAAAATAAAGGGTAAACATTTGAAGATTTTCGGAAAACAGAAAAAAACAATAGAATGGACTACCCCAGTATATTGCCAAAATGTTTATTTCTTAAATTATAACGGCCTATATTAAAACGTCCTATAATACATGAGAGCGAAGCTAAGGGGAGAAGGGGTTCTGCCGCCTCTTGCGGCGTGGGTGGGGCTGACAAGAATAGATTACATTATGCAGTTCATTTAGTTAACAAGTGAAATAATGAGGAAGCGTGCAGTGTGAATGCCAAGAGAAAAGGCACAAACCCCTATTGAGAGCTCTTCGACGTTCGCGTCGTAACCGTCACATGGCCCATACCGGGACTACAACTATTTAAAGAGCAACAGTGTCCTTTCAGCACCACTCCGCTGTCCATCCGCCAAGCAACCAGTTCAGAACGAGACTCCGCGCTGACTGAAAAAGTTTACCAAGAAGTACTGAGCAGCACGTTTGCAAAGATGCCGAGGTCCTTTCTTGTGGATTCCTTGATTTTGAGGGAGGCAAATGATAAAGGGAGTGAAAACAATCCACCTTTATTTCCCTACGCTATGCATCCGTCCCACCCACTCCATGGGTTGTCCTCGGGTTCTTGCCACTCACGGAAGGCTGGCTTGCTGTGCTTCTGTCCGCTATGCGTATCCCAGCTACACCCGTCACCACCAACCTTGCCACTCCTCAAGGCATCCTTCCCTACCTTCGGCTCCCAGTACTGCCATTCCGCACTTTCGAGGCAACACACGTCCTCCACTGGAGTCAACCTCAACCATGGTCCGGGGATATATCAAGCAACCTATTCGGTTCCAGACCCACGCCAGTTCCACTGCATCTCCATCGGTGAGTAAAAATTATTGAATGCGCTACGGATACCTTTGCACATAATGAGCTGGTGTGTTATTTAGCATTTTGGATAACTTACCTAAATTGTTATTTTTTGTGTTTTTACAGAAAACAACAACAGCCAACTTCAGAGCAGCAAGCGCATGCGCACAGCTTTCACCAGCACACAACTTTTGGAGTTGGAGAGAGAGTTCACTTCCAACATGTACCTCTCCAGACTTCGGCGCATTGAGATCGCCACATATCTAAACCTGTCAGAGAAGCAGGTCAAGATCTGGTTCCAGAACCGCAGAGTCAAACACAAGAAGGAGGGGAAGAGCGGCGTGCACAGAACCGGCTCCCACAGTTGCAAGTGCTCATCCATGTCATCTGCACGGTGCTCGGAGGAGGAAGACGATATGCCTATGTCTCCCTCCTCATCGGGGAAAGAGGATGATGGAGAGCTGTCGGTCTCCCCCTGAACTTCCTCTGATCCTCAACAGAGACAATTGGTCCTCATTGCACCTGTGGAATTCTGAATGCAACCAAAAAGTCGACTGTTCTTATCGTGTTCAGTCACCTGTATATAGGAAGAGAACAAAATATATAAAAAGGGAATTCCCCTGGAATGTTGTATAATTGTATACATGTTGTACGTTTGGTATGTATTTTTTTTTCTAAAAACGGTCTATTTGCTGTTGCCTATCCAAATGGATGCTATTACAACCAGACATGTATCATGATATAGACCTACCCAAATAAATAGCAACATTTGTTAGTATTATTTTTGGGAAACAATAGCTGTATTTTGTATAATAGTGAACACTGGCTTAAGCACATCTATTTGGATGGAAATGTGACGGAGATATGGAATGTGTGCGGGACGGAATTTGTTTTCCCTCACAATGTCACATCACTGAGATCAAGTTGTTATTATACCTTCAGTGTATTTGAAAATATGTATTTATTTAAAAATGTTCATATTTAAATAAAGAATATTTCTTAGTGTTATACTCATGGCTTTGTGTCAAATGTTTTACACTGGCGCACCACTGGGAGCGCACAGTGAGTTCATGCGTATTATCAACCAACTAGTCCACAACACGGTCGGGAAACTTTATCAGAAAATTTGCTTTAGACATAATGAGTAGTACAAACAAAAAAACGACGATATGTTTTGGTCAAAATATGTTACCAACAGAGTGTTGGATATGGCATTTGGGTCAAAAAATTGTGCCATCCTCAGAAGGCATGTTTTGTTTGTTGCAACATTATCAATTTCACATTTATTTGTGTCTGCATGTTCACATACCATATACATCAAGTATATACATTATTCTATAGATTAATTCATGAATCCAAAGTAGGTGTTGGTTTATATCAGATAGCACATGTGCATAATGTACGCGCACGGTCTGTTTACTTTAAAGTGTGGATAAAAGAGAAAGAGCTCACTGCTAAAGACGTTTTTCTGTCCAGGGAAAAAGTCGATGTACTTTTTAGAGCCATTTTCGTAGGCAATGCTGAGTTTTACGCACAAATACACTTGGTAATGTATGCCTCCCCCTTGCTACATTCAAAATGGTGCAGCTTTACATTTAAGATGCCCGTTTGAATCCAGCTACAGTGCAGAAGAAGCACGCGCGCAAGGAGTGAAAGTGTTCCAAAATATTTCCTTGTTTCCCTCTCAAAACAAGTGCTATGGTTATGATAATCTCCGTCAAGAAGTCCCAAGAAGACATTCATGTGGGTCCTCTCATGCTTTCCCTGGGGAGTGCTCTCAAAGCCCGCGTGAACATGCAAGTGCCATTGGATCTCCACACATCGGCTCTCACTCTTGTCATATCAGAAATCCGCTTCATCTCAATGTCCTGGTCCGTCTCGTGCGAGGGAGTTAATAACCACTACGGGGTGTATTAACGAGTGAATGAAAGTGAGCAAGTGAATACATTCATCACTGTGTAGGCGACATTTAAATAAATATGGTAAGATAAAGGCTCATATGCTATCCATATAATTCCTTTTGATCGGTAATTATGTTGGTAAGCTCGTTGATCTCCAAGGTTGTTTTTATTCCTGGTAATTGAATTTTCAAGACAACTAGGCTATAACTATGCCTATGTGTTAGGCTCCATGTCATTCCTGAAATGCATTCAAATATATCTACTTCACGTTGCTGCTTACATTTAGGGACAGTTCTGCTAAAAAGCAATGATGAAAAAAATACTTAATATAGAGAGAATGCACATCAAGTGACTAGATGTAAAAAATATATATATTTAAAAACGCGTGGTTTTGGAGACCATGGAGTGACAATGGGGCCAAGACTGTGAATACGCCTGCTATACTCGCGCCACATGTTTTCCTTGTTCATTACTGGCTTCTCAAAACTACATTACATTTATTGAAATAGGATTTAAATGCTATTTACTTCTCCGAAAACTTATCATCAGCCCTCGGTGACAACAAAGACTCATCTAGGACTGCACATTCACTAAATTATTCACGTTATTGTGCCTTTGGGCGAGAAGTTGCACTTGTAAACTTTCCTTTAATTGTTCACTTAAACATTTTAACAAAACTCCAATATTAGCATTTGTTAAGATAGGGGATTAGGCCATTTTGTTAATTGCACCATAGAGCCCAATTTTGCGTCCAAAGCGCCCTTTATCCATTCAATAGCCCGGGGGTATGCGCCCTGGAGGAGCTTATAAACCCGGTGCTCCAAATGCTCAATTTATTTATTCTTAATTTTGAGCCGATCAATTCATTGAAGCAAAAAAGGCTACAGTGTCTTTTTAAGAGAAGAAAAGCGAATTGTTGACGTGACCTTGACGGGGCTGCTGAGAGGGCTACCCGACGCTCGAGGACCGCTTGAGTCAACAGGCGCCCATCTAGCAGACTCGCCCTTGTCTTTATTCCAACTAATTTTTCATTTACGGCTTTTCTTAGACATGTCTCTTATCTATCAGATTAAAAGAGCAGCTTGTAACAAATCAGTCTGTCCGATTTACAAGAGCATTATGCGCGGACAAAGGGAGCAGGCCGTCAGTACCTGAGTCTGGTAGACGGTGCCGCGCTGCAGCTGATTCGATGGTTTGAAAATGCGCACGAAACAAAATACTTGAATCCTGAAAAAAAGAGCCTTTGTACGTTTCTTTAGAAATCAAGAAATTCTGCATGACAAAGGACAATTAATAAGCCGTCTTTTCACGACCAGCAGCTGGTTTCCCCGTCAAGGAAAGTTGGAAAAAATTCAGACTGAATGCGCGCAAAAGCCCTTTGCGCGCAGACAGCTACCCAAGGTGACCCATTTGGCACAGTTAAAATAACCAAGCCGAAGCAAAAGCGAGGGAACTGTCAAAAACATTTAAGCTGGAATATCTTGAAATTGCAAATCCCTTTATGTGGAGGGACGCTGCCGATGTGGGTTACTCTTACAATGAAGGTGGTTAAGTTGGAGAGGCTTTGGAAACGGACACGTGGCTTCTCAATGAGAGCTCCTTTGGACTCGCGTGGCTCGCTGCGGCACTACACATTCAAATCAAGTTTAAACACTATATTTAATCAAATAAATACACAAATACTATGCAACATCATTTTGCTAACACATCGTAATAGATTATACATTCTTAATTTAAAAAAATACATGTTATTTACATAAAATTGTAAAGAAAAACCATAGAGCACACGGTGTATTTTTTCTATCCTCAGCTTTGTACATCAAGAATGATTATGAATCACTGGGCAGGGTATATGCTACATCTTTACCACTTTATTTCTGAAAAGGGAGTTAAATGTTTTCTTGCCTTGTACCAACAACATATTTAGTGAATCATTTGTTGTTCTCTGCCAGAACAATGGATCCATTATCTGAACAATGTTACAGTTGGATATGGGAAAGCATCCACGTGAGAAAAAAACTTATACTTCCATCTTACTTTGACCTTATACAGGCTATTCAAAACAAATGAGGCTACCTTTAAATATAATCGTGTTGGCTAATATATATGTTTTAAGCCTGCTCTAGCTAAAACAGCCAGTGAACTTCATGGGAGCGAAGATAAATAGTTTTTCACGACGGCTTTCATATGGGCTGTTTTTGTTTGTTTTTAAGCGATTTGCTCCGGGCTGTTGTAATGATGGTTTCCGAGCCAGTCCGTTAGAGTCCAGATTGCAACTGTGTAATGAGATCTTTTTCCATTTCACTAAGTTTGGTTTAAAATGTCTAGACTTGCATGGAGATCGAGGCCCTCAGAGGTCCTGGCTCGTGGGTATACGGGGCCGTTGGTTGGGGCCATCCAGGGAGACAGGGTCAACGGCTATGGTTCTGATTGTGGCGACGCACCCAGTCAGGTAATCGATCACGATAGGGCAGTAGTCATCGATCATGACCTTGGTAAACTCAATCCCATTTGGCCGTCAGCCTGTCACTCGTCGTTTCACTTTTCTTTGAAGATATAGCCATAAGCCCAACAGCCTTTAATTTAGGATCGACAACCTAATTCCACAAACATAGAACATAGAGCATTGTGTGTGTATATATGTATGTGTGTGTGTGTGTGTGTGTGTGTGTGTGTGTGTGTGTGTGTGTGTGTGTGTGTGTGTGTGTGTGTGTGTGTGTGTGTGTGTGTGTGTGTGTGTGTGTGTGTGTGTGTGTGTGTGTGTGTGTGTGAGACAGAGAGTGCGCGCGACACTTAAGAAATGACGCAACACTTTTCCTATTATATAATATCCTAGTTGGCCTTGCCTTAAATAGTGAAACCAGTTAATGAAGTCTATTGTTGTGTTAACGGTAGCCCAACCCTTCTAAATCTGCAACATGTAGTTCTACTGTTGTTCAGTATATAGGGAACTAGAATTTGCAGCTATTGGTGTCTGCACCTGCAATGTCAAGGCTTCGCAAAATAATGAACTGCGCTGAATTGGAACTGAGCTTTCAGTTAACCTTTGTAAGCGATATAGAGACATGAGAACAATACCATAGGGTGCAAAAATAATGTGACACTCACGTTTCCGCCCGCATGTACCTCAAGTGTATACCGAACTGTTACAATCTCTAAATGTATCCTGTTGGTAGAATTTTGCACAGCTGAACAATTCTCACTACCTCATATGCTATTGAAATCTTTCTAACCTGACAAAGCGCGCTTGGCTGCGGTCAAATGGGCATGTTTCGCCCGATCACATTTAAATATGCGAATTAGTCATGAGTCTTGACGCAAACTGCCGAAGTTGCTCAGTTGTTTTCATTATGGAGAAGGAGGGGGGTTACTACTAAGCAGTCTTTTACCGGAATGTCATAACAAGAAAATTATCTGGAAACGAGAATTCGCACATGCCGCCCAGGGAATGACAGCTGTCACAATAGATTATCTTGTTGCATTTGCTCAATTATCAGCCTCTTGTGGTGTACCTAACAGTGTATGATACCCTTCCTGACACTAACAGAATACGTAAAACAAATCTGAGAGGGAGACTGAAGGGAAATGGGGAGATTTTATGACAGGCAGCAATATAGGCCTTTATTTAATCCCAATATATGACGTTTGATAACCACATTCACAATGGCCTAGACTCATCATTGGATGTAGCTACCTAGGACAAATACTTATGGCAAAACACAGAAATTGTACGTGAAATATGTTGTCAGTCTCTGCTCATCGTCAGGGAAGGAAACAAATCGGGCTGGCCACAGACTGGAGAAGGAGCGTCATCTAGTGACGATATTATTCAACACTTCTTTATTTGGAATGCTTCTCTTCCTTACATCGGCGGCCTGTTCCAAATTATAGATATGTTAGGCCTATGATAGGCCGAATGAGTTAGGAGTTTACAGATGAATATTTCTGTGGGGATATGGAGGTAGACTTGATTTCAAACAATACATGTTAAGGCTGAAACAGGGAGTAAAATTGTTATAATTTTTAAAAGTTTGACAAAACTGTGTTTTGGATAGGCCAACTTCAAAATTACAGTAGACATTTAGGCCTGTTGCAGTAGAAATTGTGCTGTATCTAGGCCTATGACAATTTATATATATTGTTGTCCTGTCATAGTGGCCGTGGTACTGTGAAAATGTAGTCAAGATCACTAACATCCACATTTTCAGTTGCCTGTTCTGCTGAGATACAATTAAAAAACATAGTCTATACTAGATGTTTTTGGATTCACTTCTGAAGACTAATAAGATTGAGTGTGGTGGGCTACAACCAACCGACTCAATGCACCAAGTACACATGTCGATCAGGAGCTCTACCGGGGCAGTCCCATTAGTTCTCTTATATACAGACAAGTTATATTTGCATAATTTAGCTTATTCATCACTCATCAGTAATGCACATTAAAGCTTGCTTCATGCATGTGACAGACCAATACCTCACAAGGCTTCTTCTCTCTAAGCTGAGACCTTGAAACTCAGATATCCCTTTCTCAAAACAAGGGTCTGGGCATACTGCCAAATTGCAGATACTGATAGTGAGGATTTGTTTAATCAGTCACTTGCATGAACACAGAAATGGGTTATTAGAAAAGCACAGAAATACTACACAGAAATGAATTATTAGAAAAGCACAAACATAAAATGTCCTGCATCTGCAGGAACCCCCTCTTTATACTTCTATTCGTCAATCTTTATTCTATGACTCCATTACATAGGCGGGAGGTGCTCCAGTACAGTAGATGGCGGGAATGCACCATAACGTTGGATGCCAACCGCCGATTAACCTCACAGAAGAAGAAGAGGCGGGCACTGTTTTCCCGCGGTTTTGTTAACGATGGCGAGGGCAGGTGTTTCCGCAGGCGGGAGCGAAGGACACTGTGTGCTTACTTAGCCAGCTAATATTGTAATGTGCATGTCTAAATATATTATCTTTAATAACCTCTTTTGGAAAGGACCCTACATCTCAATTTCCGCCTAAAATGACATACCCAAATCTAACTGCCTGTAGCTCAGGGCCTGAAGCAAGGATATGCATATTCTTGATACTATTTGAAAGGAAACACTTTGAAGTTTGTAGAGATGTGAAATTAATGTACAGTGGGGCAGAAAAGTATTTAGTCAGCCACCAATTGTGCAAGTTCTCCCACTTAAAAAGATGAGAGAGGCCTGTAATTGTTATCATGGGTACACTTCAAATATGACAGAAAAATCCAGAAAATCACATTGTAGGATTTTTAATTAATTAATTAGCAAATTATGGTGGAAAATAAGTATTTGGTCACCTACAAACAAGCAAGATTTCTGTCTCTCACAGACCTGTGACTTATTCTTTAAGAGCCTCCTCTGTCCTCCACTTGTTACCTGTATTAATGGCACCTGTTTGAACTTGTTTTCAGCATAAAATACACCTGTCCACAACCTCAAACAGTCACACTCTAAACTCCACTATGGCCAAGACCAAAGAGCTGTCAAAGGACACCAGAAACAAAATTGTAGACCTGCACCAGGTTGGGAAGACTGAATCTGCAATAGGTAAGCAGCTTGGTTTGAAGAAATCAACTGTGGGAGCACTTATTAGGAAATGGAAGACATAAAAGACCACTGATAATCTCCCTCGGTCTGGTGCTCCACGCAAGATCTCACCCCTTGGGGTCAAAATGATCACAAGAACGGTGAGCAAAAATCCCAGAACCACACGGGGGGACCTAGTGAATGACCTGCAGAGAGCTGGGACCAAAGTACCAAAGCCTACCATCAGCAAGGGCATTGAAGATGAAACGTGGCTGGGTCTTTCAGCATGACAATGATCCAAAACACACTGCCCGGGCAACGAAGGAGTTGCTTCGTAAGAAGCATTTCAAGGTCCTGGAGTGGCCTAGCCAGTCTCCAGATCTCAACCCCATAGAAAATCTTTGGAGGGAGTTGAAAGTCCATGTTGCCCAGCAACAGCCCCAAAAGATCACTGCTCTAGAGGAGATCTGCGCATGGAGGAATGGGCCAAAATACCAGCAACAGTTTGTGAAAACCTTGTGAAGGCTTACAGAAAACATTTGACCTCTGTCACTGCCAACAAAGGGTATATAACAAAGTATTGAAATGAACTTTTGTTATTGACCAAATACTTATTTTCCACCATAATTTGCAAATAAATTAATAAAAAATCCTACAATGTGATTTTCTGGATTTTTTTTCTCATTTTGTCTGTCATAGTTGAAGTGTCCCTATAATGAAAATTACAGGCCTCTCATCTTTTTAAGTGGGAGAATTTGCACAATTGGTGGCTGACTAAATACTTTTCTTTGCCCCACTGTGGGTGAATATAACACAATAGATCTGGTAAAAGATAAAACAAACAAAAAAACATGCGTTTTCTATTTTTATTTGATCATCTTTGAAATGCAAAAGAAAGGCCATACATTTACATTTACATTACATTTAAGTCATTTAGCAGACGCTCTTATCCAGAGCGACTTACAAATTGGTGCATTCACCTTATGATATCCAGTGGAACAGCCACTTTACAATAGTGCATCTAAATCTTTTAAGGGGGGGGGGGGGGGTGAGAAGGATTACTTTATCCTATCCTAGGTATTCCTTAAAGAGGTGGGGTTTCAGGTGTCTCCGGAAGGTGGTGATTGACTCCGCTGTCCTGGCGTCGTGAGGGAGTTTGTTCCACCATTGGGGGGCCAGAGCAGCGAACAGTTTTGACTGGGCTGAGCGGGAACTGTACTTCCTCAGTGCTAGGGAGGCGAGCAGGCCAGAGGTGGATGAACGCAGTGCCCTTGATTGGGTGTAGGGCCTGATCAGAGCCTGGAGGTACTGAGGTGCCGTTCCCCTCACAGCTCCGTAGGCAAGCACCATGGTCTTGTAGCGGATGCGAGCTTCAACTGGAAGCCAGTGGAGAGAGTGGAGGAGCGGGGTGACGTGAGAGAACTTGGGAAGGTTGAACACCAGACGGGCTGCGGCGTTCTGGATGAGTTGTAGGGGTTTAATGGCACAGGCAGGGAGCCCAGCCAACAGCGAGTTGCAGTAATCCAGACGGGAGATGACAAGTGCCTGGATTAGGACCTGCGCCGCTTCCTTTGTGAGGCAGGGTCGTACTCTGCGGATGTTGTAGAGCATGAACCTACAGGAACGGGCCACCGCCTTGATGTTGGTTGAGAACGACAGGGTGTTGTCCAGGATCACGCCAAGGTTCTTAGCGCTCTGGGAGGAGGACACAATGGAGTTGTCAACCGTGATGGCGAGATCATGGAACGGGCAGTCCTTCCCCGGGAGGAAGAGCAGCTCCGTCTTGCCGAGGTTCAGCTTGAGGTGGTGATCCGTCATCCACACTGATATGTCTGCCAGACATGCAGAGATGCGATTCGCCACCTGGTCATCAGAAGGGGGAAAGGAGAAGATTAATTGTGTGTCGTCTGCATAGCAATGATAGGAGAGACCATGTGAGGTTATGACAGAGCCAAGTGACTTGGTGTATAGCGAGAATAGGAGAGGGCCTAGAACAGAGCCCTGGGGGACACCAGTGCAGAGAGTGCGTGGTGAGGAGACAGATTCTCGCCACGCCACCTGGTAGGAGCGACCTGTCAGGTAGGACGCAATCCAAGCGTGGGCCGCGCCGGAGATGCCCAACTCGGAGAGGGTGGAGAGGAGGATCTGATGGTTCACAGTATCGAAGGCAGCCGATAGGTCTAGAAGGATGAGAGCAGAGGAGAGAGAGTTAGCTTTAGCAGTGCGGAGCGCCTCCGTGATACAGAGAAGAGCAGTCTCAGTTGAATGACTAGTCTTGAAACCTGACTGATTTGGATCAAGAAGGTAATTCTGAGAGAGATAGCGGGAGAGCTGGCCAAGGACGGCACGTTCAAGAGTTTTGGAGAGAAAAGAAAGAAGGGATACTGGTCTGTAGTTGTTGACATCGGAGGGATCGAGTGTAGGTTTTTTCAGAAGGGGTGCAACTCTCGCTCTCTTGAAGACGGAAGGACGTAGCCAGCGGTCAGGGATGAGTTGATGAGCGAGGTGAGGTAAGGAGAAGGTCTCCGGAAATGGTCTGGAGAAGAGAGGAGGGGATAGGGTCAAGCGGGCAGGTTGTTGGGCGGCCGGCCGTCACAAGACGCGAGATTTCATCTGGAGAGAGAGGGAGAAAGAGGTCAGAGCACAGGGTAGGGCAGTGTGAGCAGAACCAGCGGTGTCGTTTGACTTAGCAAACGAGGATCGGATGTCGTCGACCTTCTTTTCAAAATGGTTGACGAAGTCATCTGCAGAGAGGGAGGAGGGGGGGGAGGGGGAGGAGGATTCAGGAGGGAGGAGAAGGTGGCAAAGAGCTTCCTAGGGTTAGAGGCAGATGCTTGGAATTTAGAGTGGTAGAAAGTGGCTTTAGCAGCAGAGACAGAGGAGGAAAATGTAGAGAGGAGGGAGTGAAAGGATGCCAGGTCCGCAGGGAGGCGAGTTTTCCTCCATTTCCGCTCGGCTGCCCGGAGCCCTGTTCTACATTGAGATAGGAAGCTGTCCACAACAGGGCAACAGTGTGTGTCTAAAGTTTCAGACTGATACATTCAAGAATGAGAGAGCTACATAATATTTAGTATGAAGTCTCCCAGGTGTCACTCATGAGTTTTCCCAAATGTACCCAAGTGGCCTCCAAGTGGACGAATTGGTCAATTGATACATTTTCAAGTACATACAGTGGGGTAAAAAAGTATTTCGTCAGCCACCAATTGTGCACTGTAATGTACAGGTCTCGATATATTACCTTTAAGACCTGTCACAACTATGCCCCATATCCCTCAGAATAATCTATTAGGAAAATGCATCTGAAGTAATCGAGGCCCAAAGGATCTGCTGATGATTGGTATATATTTTATAGGTAACTGAATTGGATCTACGAGATCAGTCAAGTTGTTTATTGCGGAAGATTTTTCTATGGAATGCAAAACAGATAATGCCGCTCAATACGGCAGCAGAAGCACCATAGTTTGGGGGTAGTTGGGGGAAAACCCACCGATATGTGAACAGATTGAACCTACCTAGAGTAGACTAGCCTATGTATGGAAGGGATAAATAAACCCGCTTCAGCTAAGCTTTAAAACAAAAAGGGACTTGAAACAAAAACTGAGGGACTTGAAACAAAAAAACATAGAACACCTCAACAGGTGACTTACCTGGGAAATAAAGCATTCGATATTTATTGACTGGACATTACGTTTCGGAATAACATGCTGACCACACCGCTCGTGCACGTGCGTCTGCGTGAGCCATCGTGTGCATGTTGATTTTGTCCACCAACACCAGACACGATCAGGACACGCATGTTGAAATATCAAAACAATCTCTGAATCAACTATATTAATTTAGGGACAGGTCATAAACCATTAAACATTTATGGCAATTTAGCTTTCTGTTGCTAGCTAATTTGTCCTGGGATATGAACATTGGGTTGTTATTTTACCTGAAATGCACAAGGTCCTCTACTCCGACAATTACTCCACAGATAAAAGAGTAAATCAAGTTATTTTCTAGTAATCTCTCCTCCTTCAGGCTTCTTCTTCTTCTTTGGACTTTATGTGGCTGTTGGTAACCAACTTTAAGGTGCATTGTTGGCAACCAACTTTAAGGTGCATTACCACCACCAACTGGACTGGAGTGTGGACCTCAGTTCATCTTTCAATCACCCAGGTGGGTATATGCTCCTAAAAACCAATGAGGACATGGTAGAGGCAGGACTTGCAGCGCAAGGCAGTGTGGGTGCAATGATTGAATAACATGTATGTGTAAATGTATTTTGAAACGCTTGCACACACGACGCGGGCGGTGTGGTCAGCATGTAAGGCGGTTCATGCCGAAATGTAGGCCTGTTCATGTCCCGTCAATAAATATATGCCGAAAAAGTGCCCCCTTTTCTTTATTTCCCAGGATAGTCACCTGTTGAAGTGTCCTCTGGTATATATTTTTTGGATACTCTAAGGATTGTGTCTAATAATCCTTTTACTTGACACACCGGTGTGGTGATGTGAGCAAATAGACTACGTTTTTGGTTCAAATAGACAGAATTAAATTGTATTTTCTGAGCCTGGCTGACATGGACTGTTTCCTCACCTTATTCTCCTTGTGGATATCCATGGTTGTTGGTTATTTGCCAGGTAACAATAAGTGAAAACAAAACAAGGACTGAGCAATGGACTCCTTATTTTACTCAACTTATTTTACTCAACTGAAATGAATTGTGTTTCTTTGAAAAGATGGGCTTGGCTGCCAAGACAAATACGTTATGGGGAAAGGATCCACAGACAGAGGCTGATTATCTTTCTGCACATCTCTTTATTTACAATGCTGGCTTTCATTGTTAACAAAAATGCAGTGTGGCTCAGTTGGTAGAGCATGGTGATTGCAACTCCCGGGTTGTGGGTTAGATTCCTATGGGGAACCAGTACAAAAAATGTATCCACTCACTACTGTAAATTGCTCTGTATAAGAGTGTCTGTACCCCCGTTAAGTTACACATGGCCATGGACTGTGGCTATTTGACCATAATATAGGCCAACCAGAGTTTCTTATCATCAGAAAATGGAGCTAATGCATCCCATAACATGTTAACATGGAAATAGCTGTTCAATCAGCCCACTGTAGCAGCCAATGTGTGGTGTTAAATGTAGGCCTACATTCCATGAGACTTTTGAAAAAAAAACATGCAGGGCTTGACATTGACCTGTTTAGCCACTTGTCCTTCAAACAAGGAGGTGATTGGAAATGCTGTTGTGTTGTTTGATGCAAGAAACCACTTTACAAAATAAAATGCATTATTATTCTCATATCATTATTACAGAGAATCAGACAAATTATGCTACCCTCTGCCTATTGGCTACTTGGCTTGTTCAAGCCTATCTCAAAATACAACATTGCCCCTTTAAGACAAAAAAAACCAGCTCTTTACCAGACTCGCTTTTCAAAGATGTCTAGAAATGTACACGTTTTGTGCTCTTATAGGAAGCAATCACTCCCCTATTGCTGACTACAAGTTATCTATAACTGGACTAACAACTCACTAACTAGCAAAGGATATGATCAAAATGAGTACAGGTGGCTGGCTACATGCAGCTCTCCCTTTGATCTCAAAACAAGCGCATATGCTCATAACCGCTCATGATGTAATCACAATCCAGTTCAAAGTAAATGGCACAAATCCGTATATGGTAATGGTCTATTTGCATATAGGCCGACTGCAGCTCTGATTATTTATGCCTCATCGGTCTGTGTAGAGTGCGGGCTGAGGAGTGCATGTCATTTCAATAGAATCCTACTCGGATGCGCTACGCCTACAACAAAATCTCTTGCATAATAAGTTTTGGTTCAGTATGTTGCATTGAAAGCTGCTAATATCGCGTGATTCAATCACAATTGCCATAGTAAAGGCAAACGTTGATAGTGTTGACAGGGAAAAGTGTAGAACAGCGGTGTACCAACCTTTTCTGAGTCAAGATCACTTTCTGAGTCAAAATGCAAGCACATTTTTTAAACACGATTTAAGGAACGTAAGCCTATGCAACATTAACCAATTAAAACAGTATTGTAGCAATGAGGTTTGTGCAGTAAGCTATAGGTCCAATACATTATCACTGCATATTAGCTTCGCTTGAATTGCCTTGCCAATGCATTGTTGTTTGGGACATTTTTTTAAATTCGATTTAAAAAATTGAGGTAGGCTATATGATCACACCGGTAATTGATCCTTTGTTGAGCATTGTAAATAAAGAGATGTGCAGAAAGATCACCAGCCTCTGTGTCTGTAGATACTTTCCCCTTAATGTTTTTTTGTCTTTCATGTCAGCCAGGCCCATCTGAGTAAAATAAGTATATAGTTTTGTACTGGTCACAAAATAATCCAGAAAATTGTGGTAAATAGTGCCACACTCAGGCAGAAAACGGAATGTTCTATTCTCAACTCAGCCCATCTTTTCAAAGAAAACAACATTGAATTATATCTCTATTTGAGCTAAATAAGTAGTTTTGTTGTGCTCACAAGAAAATCCTTACAATTCAGGTAAAGAGCGCCACAGTCAGGCAGAAAAATGTTCTATCATAAAGTGAGAACAATTAGTTTCCCTGGCTGATACTTAGAAATATACTGAACAAAAATATAAACAAAACATGCGAGAATTTCAAAGAATTTGCTGAGTTACAGTTCATATAAGGAAATCAGTCAATTGAAATAAAATGATAAGGCCCTAATTTATGGATTTCACATGACTGGGCAGGGGTGCAGCCATGGATGGGCCTGGGAGGGCACAGGCCCACCCACTTGGGAGCCAGGCCCAGCCAATCAGAACATTTTTTTTTCCCACAAAAGGGCTTTATTACAGACAGAAATACTCTTCCGCACGTCGTCTGCAGTTGTGAGGCCAGTTGGAAGTACTGCCAAATTCTCTAAAATGATGTTGCAGGCGGCTTACGCTAGAGAGACTAATATTACATTCTCTGGCAACAACTCTGTACATGTTTGCAGTCAGCATGCCAATTGCATGCTCCCTCAAAACTTCAGACATCTGTGGTACTGTGTTGTGTGACAAAACTGCACATTTTTAGAGTGGCCTTTTATTGTCCCCGGCATAAGGTGCACCTATGTAATGAGCATGCCGTTTAATCAGCTTCTTGATATGCCACACCTGTCAACTGGTTGGATTATCTTGACAAAGGATAAAATGCTCACTAACAGGGATGTAAACAAACACGCTTTTTGTGTGCACGGAACGTTTCTTTGATGTTTTATTTCAGCTCATGAAACATGGGACCAGCACATTACATGTTGCATTTATATTTTTGTTCTGTGTACTATAACAGTAAATTAATAGATGACATTGACTGCTATAAACCTGTCTCCAATATAATCACAGAGTTTACACAGACCCACCGCAGACCTTTGACAAATAAATCTCTGTGTGAAAAGGTGTCCCAAGGTCTGTTTTGTCAACAAACTCAATGTATTCCAAACACTGGTGGTGACCATGATCCCAATAAGTAGCCTAGTACACGATGCCTCTTCTGGTATGTTCTATTGTAAACTGTCTGGGACTCGTTGTTGTTTCCCTGTTAACTACTCAAATATATTTTACTTATTAAGTCAAAGACAAAATGAACTGCAATACACTAGTCTCAAATATATTAGACTAACTAGGCCACACAGAACCACGGCAGACCCATTGTAAATTCTTGGGATTGGGTTGGGTTGGCTTGGGATTGGGTTGGCAACCTCAACCTGCCTTTCGCTCACCGGGGACCTCCAATCTCTAGCCCCATGGGCACCCCCACAGCTAACACACATAACTTTCTCCTCACACTTCTCACATCTAGGAGTCTCCCTACTACACACTGCTGCAACATGACCATAAGCTTGGCACCTAAAACACTGTAGTATTTTCGGAACCAAAGCTCTCACAGGATAACTGACATCCTAACTTGACCTTGTCAGGCAAAGACACTGCATCAAAACTCAGCAGGACAGACAATGTCTTCTCCGTTTCACCAGGCTTTCCACTGGATCTGCGTCGCACCAAATGGCAGGCATCACAGACACCAGGAATCTTCCATTTCAGCTGATCTTCCTCAACACTTAATGCCACCCTCCTTTCAGCGGCACCCTGGTCCGGAGAGCAAAGCAAGTCACACTTCTTGTCCCGAGTCACTTGGGCGAGGGTGCCCGTTCCCTCTGAACAGAAGAAACAATAAATCATCACAAGTCCACTTCTCTTTACTTTCACCGACTCGACAGTCCTGAACTTCTTCTCCACCAAACCTGACACTACATATGGATCAGCAAGAATACAAGGATCCATTCTCTCAACAAATCTCACTCCCACTGGGCCGGAATCATCTTTGTCATCATCGGGATGAGGCTCGAACTCAGTGGTCCTCACTGCAGGTACTTAATCTTCCCTCACTTCAGGTTCCATCTCTGAACTACTGGAACACGTATCCCTCTTTTTGCACTTGACGCCAACCTTTCTCATCACATCGCTTCCCTCTACACTCAGCTCCTTCTCGGCGATCATCACTGCACCTGCCACCGCATTTAATTCATCCTTACTCTCATCACATTCAATTTCCTTTTCCAGGGCTTCCAAAAGTTCTGTGCAATTTACTCATATGTTACATTTTCCTCAATTTTCCATTTCTGCCATCTTCCAAGAGGACAACCGATTCCCCTCCACTCAGTTCACCCCATTGTAAATTAAGAGGCTTTTTATCATATTAAAACGTGTCCCAGTGCAACATGCCGAGCTCTGCCCACTGGGGCGTGGCTTACGGAACACTGTTTGAAATAAGTGCTCCTAATGCAGTATTCCTACGGATCTCACCACAGCAGTATGGTCAGATATGGAACAGACTCAATTGTATACCACTAATATACAGACTCTCCACATTTCTTTACCCTACTTGAAATTGGTATCACGTCTGTGACAGCATGTGCAGCACCACTGAGGCGATCTCCATTTTAAAGTAGTACATTTTATTTTTCATAATTGGCCAACTACTCCCAACTCAAAGGAATACCAACCCAGTTGACTACTTTAAATTGGTGGAAGCGCTCAATGGCAACGTCCATGTTAAAGCGGGTTATATCCATGATGAGTCCTCTTTCTATCTCTACGACAACAGGCACAACTACATAATGTTGTTTTTTAAAGTTGTCAAAATGCCATGTGCACCCACTTATAGCAGTGGATTCATAACAACCTAACCATTACAAAACTTCTATTAGATAAAATAAGCCTCGCGTAGTCTCAGGATTTGACCTCGTTTTTTCCCCGAAGTTCCCAGTTGTCTTAAAAGCAACATTAGGGCCCAGAGTTTTTTCCTGGTCAGCCCAAGTGGGCAGAATTTTTTTTTTTTTCAGCAGGCTAGCTAACTAGCTAGATTGGTTTGCCATTTTAAAGGCTCTAAGATATAGAGCAGCCCACATTTTGTGAGCATGGAGAGGCCAGGGATAGCCAGACTAGTAAATTGGGCTAAGGAACAGAAATTGGATATTGGAGAAAGGCCCTCAGTGCGTGTTCTGCAAACAATACAGCGGATGAAGACATGCATGCACGTGGTGATTGGATAGATGTGGTTATGGACAGCGAGGAAGAAGAAGAGCCGAGTGCAGCGGGAAGATGTGTGTTCAGGGAGAATTGCACCAAGTACAAACCGTACCCTGCTGTCTTTGATGGCTCAGAAATTGAACCTGACGAGCATGAGGATGAATTACCTGTGGTGGCAGGTGTGGTGAAGACCTCTGAGTAAGAGGCTCACCCCGATGGTCATGCAAAGGATAACCATGGACGACGTGGATCCCTGCCTTTTGGCTGACCCATATGTAGTCTCAGGATGGGTAGAAAATCATTTGGGAACTGTTAAATCGGTGAAGGTAGCTCGATATGGACTTGTTAGGATTTGTCAGTTATCCCATGAGAACTTTTGTGCCGAACCCACTAAGGTGTTTCAGATGCCAAGCTTATGGTCATGTTGCAGCAGTGTGTAGGAGGGAGATTCTGAGATGTGAGAAGTGTGCAGGAGGGCATGGGATAAAGGAATGTGTAGTATCAGAGGAGAAAACTGTATGTGCCAATTCTGGGGGTGCCCATGTTGCTGGAGATCAGAAGTGCTCGTGCAAGAGAGACAGGTTGAGGTTGCCAGGGTCAGAGCAGAACAGGTGTCATATGCTGCGAGGCAGTGAAGAGTAGGGGATAATGGGTCAAGGGTGAGTAGTAGACCTAAGCCAATACAGAGTGATACGAATTTCTGCTTCAGTAAAATTAGCTTCTTAGCATTCATTGCCATGGTTATCAACTGTACCGCAGAAATGGAACGTAAATTACAGAAAATATATGTTGCGGTGGCAGCTGCAGAGAAGTACTTGGGTGGAATGAGGTTTTACTGCAGAAGTTACAAGGTGTGTTGAACTAAAGACTTCTGTCCACCCATGTTGTTTGCCTGGTGTAGGGTCAGTTAGGGTCAAAATAGTGGAATGGGGTGGTATTTATTTTTCTGATTAAAAAAATATTTTTTTAAATAGTGATCTATCGGTGTAGGGTTAGTTGGTGGTGCACATTTTTCCTTTCCCCCTTCCTTTTTATTTTTGTTTCACAAAATATAACGTGCTCGACCACACACTCCTGCACCGTAGATGGCGGTATGCACAAACAAAATGTGCGAACTCCATGATACCAGTGAACAAGAAGAAGCAGCTAGCTAGCAAGATCACACAAACCCACGTTTTCCCTCCAGTGTAGGGTGTGGCAGGAGTCGAACTATTCAGTCGGAGTCTTGTCCTCCTTACCCCTCCGTCGCAGTACAGAATGGCGTCTCCACTAGCAAGGCATTTCAGCAGGATTTTCCAATTAACGTTACATGTCCAAAGAAAACCTGTTACGTTTTCCGGTGAGTAGCTAGCTACTATACACGTTTGATTTATGTCGCAACTATTAAACGTATAATTATTCCAGTCATCCACAAACAACGTATACAGGTGGCATTAACGTTAACTTTACAACCAAAATACAGTGAACAAAGTAACAGCTGATGTAGCTACCTAAAGCAGAGATTCCTTTTCTAATACCTCTGCCCAATGCTAGCTGACGTTAGCGGCTAGCAATCTAGTTAGCTAACTTTTGCTTACTGTAGCTAAATGCATAACGAAAAACATCGAGTTGTTACTGACAAGCTAACTAGACAGATTTTCAAAATTAATCAATGTTTCTACAAAAGCACTGCTTCAAAAACCCAAGTCGGTTAGTTATCTTCCTTCCCTAACTCAATTTTCTAACCTTCCCCATCTTATCTCCTTTCCTAGCTCCCTTCTAGATTCCTTTCCCCAATCCCTTTCCTCATTACCTAGTTTCCTTATCCTGCTCTCTTAGCTTCCTTTCCTTACCTCCTTCCAAATGATTAACAACATCCAGTAGGAAGGGAGCTAGGCAAGGAGTAGTGGAGGAAAAGCGAGGGGAAACTAATCTAGGAAAAGAGGATGAAGGAATAAAAGGGAGCTAGGAAATGTGGAAAGGGAGTGAGGAAAGGAATCTAGGAAAGAAAAGGAGTTCACGCATACAGTACCAGTCAAAAGTTTGGACACCTAGTCATTCAAGGGTTTTACTTAATTTTTTTACTATTTTCTACATTGTAGAATAATAGACATCACAACTATGAACTAACACATGGAATCATGTAGTAACCAAAAAAGTGGTAAACAAATCAAAATATATATTTTTTAGGTTATGCAAAGTAGCAGTTGCCTTGAGAGCTTTGCACACTCGGCATTCTCTCAACCAGCTTCACCTGGAATGCTTTTCCAACATTCTTGAAGGAGTTCCCACATGCTGAGCACTTGTTGGCTCATTTTCTTTCAGTCTGCAGTCCAACTCATCCCAAACCATCTCAATTGGGTTGAGGTTGGTTGATTGTGGAGGCCAGGTCATCTGATGCAGCACTCCATCACTCTCCTTCTGGGTCAAATAGCCCTTACACAGCCTGGAGGTGGGTTGGGTCATTGTCCTGTTGAGAAACAAATGATAGTCCCACTAAGCCCAAACCAGATGGGATGGTGTATCCCTGCAGCCATGCTGGTTAAGTGTACCTTGAATTCTAAATAAATCAGACAGTGTAACCAACAAAGCACCATCACACCACCTCCACCATGCTTCACGGTGGGAACCGCACATGCAGAGAATCTGTTCATGTACTCTGCGTCTCACAAAGACACACCAGTTGGAACCAAAAATCTAATTTGGATACATCAGCCCAAAGGACAGATTTTCCCTGGCTAATGTCTGTTGCTCGTGTTTCTTGGCCCAAGCAAGTCTCCTTCTTATTGGTGTCCTTGAGAAGTGTTTTTTTTTGCAGCAATTCAACCTGATTCATGCAGTCTCCTCTGAATAGTTGATGTGTCTGTTACTTGAACTCTGAAGCATTTATTTGGGTTATCTTCTGTATACCAGCCCTGCCTCGTCACAACAACTGATTGGCTCAAATGCATTGAGAAGGAAATAATTTGTTGAATTGAACTTTTAAGGCACACCTGTTAATTGAAATGCATTCCAGGTGACTGACACCATGAAGTTGTTTGAGAGAATGCCAAGAGTGTGCAAAGCTGTCATCAATGTGAAGGGTGGCTACTTTGAAGAATCTCAAATATAACATTTATTTTGATTTAACACTTTGGTTACTAAATTATTCCATATGTGCTATTTCATAGTTTTGATGTCTTCGCTATTATTCTACAATGTAGAAAATGGTAACAATAATGAAAAACCCTTGCATGAGTAGGTGTTCAAACTTTTGACTGGTACTGTATGTGGTAGGAATTAACCACGGCCAGCAGAGGAAAAGAAAATGAGTGAGGAAAAGTGGAATCTAGTAGGGATGTGCATCGTGCCCTTTCAATAAGATTCGACACATCTAGATGAGATATGATACAGGAACAATACGTTTTAGTTAAACGATTCGGTTTGATTAGAGAACGAATGCTATTTGATGCACTAACATTTTCAGTAACAAGTTAATTGTCCAATCCAAGTTAATATCTGCTTCTGATGGAGCTCATGAGCTGGGCCTTTGAGCTGGATCTGTCTGAGCTGATGTCAAAAATCAAATCAAATTTTATTTGTCACATGCACCGAATACAACCTTACCATGAAATATAATAATAATAATAATAATAATATATGCCATTTAGCTGACGCTTTTATCCAAAGCGACTTACAGTCATGTGTGCATACATTCTACGTATGGGTGGTCCCGGGGATCGAACCCACTACCCTGGCGTTACAAGCGCCATGCTCTACCAACTGAGCCACAGAAGGACCACATACTTACTTACAAGTCCATAACCAACAATGCTGTTTCAAGAAAAATAAGAGTTAAGAAAATATTTACAAAATAAACTGAACCCAATAAAATAACAATAACGAGGCTATATACAAGGGGCACTGGTACTGAGTCGATGTGCAGGGCTACAGGTTAGTCGAGGTAAATTGAGGTAATATGTACATGTAGGTAGGGGTAAAGTGACTGCATAGATAGTGTGTAGCAGCAGCGTCTTTTTTTTTTGTTGTCAATGTATGTAGTCCGGGTTAGCCGTTTGATTAACTGTTCAGCAGTCTTATGGCTTAGAGGTAGAAGCTGTTAACCTCTAGCGTCGAGCAATCCCGTATCCGGGAGCGTAATCATAGCCTCATGCTCATTACCATAACGCAACATTTCCTATTCATGAAAATCACAAATTTAAATTAAATAAAAATATTGAAACACAAGCTTAGCCTTTTGTTAACAACACTGTCATCTCAGATTTTCAAAATATGCTTTTAAACCAAAGCTACACAAGCATTTGTGTAAGAGTGTTGATAGCCTAGCATAGCATTAAGCCTAGCATTCAGCAGGCAACATTTTCACAAAAACAAGAAAAACATTCAAATAAAATCATTTACTTTTGAAGAACTTCGGATGTTTTCAATGACGAGACTCTCAGTTAGATAGCAAATGGTCATTTTTTTCCAAAAAGATTATTTGTGTAGGAGAAATAGCTCTGTTTTGTTCATCACTTTTGGCTAAGAAAAACCCCTGAAAATGCAGTCACTACAACGCCAAACTTTTTTTCCCAAATAGCTCCATAATATCGACAGAAACATGGCAAACGTTGTTTAGAATCAATCCTCAAGGTGTTTTTCACATATCTATTCGATGATAAATCATTTGTGGCAGTTGGTTTCTCATCAGGAGTAAACGGGAAAATACTGCAGCTGGAGATTACGCAATAATTGTGTCTGAGGACACCAACACCTGGTAGATGTAGTCTCTTATGGTCAATCTTCCAATGATGTGCCTACAAATATGTCACAATGCTGCAGACACCTTGGGGAAAACGTGGAAAACGTAAGCTGACTCCTAGCTCCTCCACAGCCATATAAGGAGTCATTGCCAATGAGGCGGTTTTTAAAAATGTGGCACTTCCTGATTGGATTTTTTACCTTTTTTTATTTTCTGTAACATCAGTTCTGTGGCACTCACAGACAATATCTTTGCAGTTTTGGAAACGTCAGTGTTTTCTTTCCAAAGCTGTCAATTATATGCATAGTCAAGCATCTTTTCGTGACAAAATATCTTGTTTAAAACGGGAATGTATTTTCATCCAAAAATTAAAATAGCGCCCCCTATATCCAAGAAGTTAAGGAGCCTTTTGAACCTAGACTTGGCACTCATGTATCGCTTGTCGTGTGGTAGCAGAGAGAACAGTCTGACTAGGGTGGCTGGAGCCTTTAACAATTTTTAGGGCCTTCCTCTGACACCGCCTGGTATAGAGGTCCTGGATAGCAGGAAGCTTGGCCCCAGTGATGTACCCTCCTGAAATGCTTTGCGGTTGGATGCCGAGCAGTTGCCATACCAGGCGATGATGCAACCAGTTGGGATGCTCTCAATGGTGGAGCTGTAGAACTTCTTGAGGATCTGAGGACACATGCCAAATCTTTTCAGTCTCCTGCGGGGGAATAGGTGTTGTCGTGCCCTCTTCATGACTGTCTTGGTGTGTTTGACTCATGATAGTTTGTTGATGTGGACACCAAGGAACTTGAAGCTCTCAACATGCTCCACTACAGCCCCGTCGATGTGAATAGGGGCGTGCTCGGCCATCCTTTTCATGTAGTCCATGATCATCTCCTTTGTCTTGATCACATTGAGGGAGAGGTTGACCACACTGCCAGGTCTGACCTTCTCCCTATAGGCTGTCTCATCGTTGTCGGTGATCAGGCCTACCACTGTTGTGTCGTCTGCAAACTTAATGATGGTGTTGAAGTCGTGTTGGCCACGCAGTGGTGGATAAGCAGGGAGTACAGGAGGGACTAAGCACGCACCCCTAAGGGCCCCCCGTCTTGAGGATCAACGTGGCGGCTGTGTTGTTTCCTAGCCTCACCTCCTTAGGGCGTCCTGTCAGGAAGTCCAGGATCCAGTTTTAAAGAGAAGTGTTCAGTACCAGGATCCTTAGCTTAGTGATGAGTTTGGAGGGCACTATGGTGTTGAATGCTGAGCTCAAGTCACTGAAGAGTATTCTCACTTAAATGTTCCTTTTGTCCATGTGGGAAAGGGCAGTGTGGAGTACAATCGAGATTGTCATCTGTTGGGGTGGTATGCATGTTTGAGTGGGACTAGGGTGTCTGGGATGATTGTGATGTTGTGAGCCATGACCAGCCTTTCAAGGCATTTCATGGCTACAGATGTGAATGCTATGGGGTGATAGTCATTTAGACCGGTTACCTTGGCTTTCTTCGACACAGCGACTATGGTAGTCTGCTTGAAACATATAGGTATTACAGACTGGGTCAGGCAGATGTTGAAGATGTTAGTGAAGACACTTGCCAGCTGGTCAGTGCATGCTCGGAGTATGCATCCTGGTAATCTGGTTTTGTGAATGTTGACCTGTTTAAAGGACTTACTCTCATCGGCTACGGAGAACATGATCACACAGTTGTCCGGGAACGGCTGGTGCTCTCATGCATGGTTCAGTGTTGCTAGCCTCAACGCGAACATAAAGGCATTTAGCTTGTCTGGTAGGCTCGTGTCACTTGGCAGCTCGCGGCTGGGTTTCCCTTTATAATGTGTATTAGTTTGCAAGCCCTGCCACATCCGACGAGTATCAGAGCCGGTGTAGTAGGATTCTATCTTAGTGCCGTAATGATGCTTTGCCTGTTTGATGGTTTGTTGGCGTGTGTAGCTGTATTCTTGTCCGGGTTTGTGACCGGCTTCTTGAACATGACAGCTCCAGCCTTTAGCTCAGTGCGGATGTTGCCTGTAATCCATGGCTTTTGGGTGGGATATGTACGTACGGTCACTTTGGGATGTTGACAAATGCTCTTATTAATGAAGCCAGTGAATGATGTGATATAGTCCTCAATGCCATTGGATGAGTCCTGGAGCAGAGACTGGAATATGGTTGGTTGTCACGATACTGGGATACCTACTTTTCCATGGAAAAAAGGAAAACACGAAGTTGACACTATTCTTTGATCCTTTAAAAACCTATCGTGTGTAAATATATTGTGTTCTTGGAAAATAAATGTGATTCTGGGTGACACAAGGCTGCTTGTTTCCAACATTAGGACTGTTTTCCTCAAATGTTGTCCACTTCATGTTTTGCTTCACGATACCTCGAAGTATCATAATACTGGTATTGTGACAACCCAACTTCTCTGCTAGCGAAACGAGCTTAGCAACAGCTTCATCGGACCACTTCCGTATTGAGCGCTTCAGATTTGCCAAATAGTGGGCGAGGGAGAGCTTTGTGTGTGGGGGAGGGTGTAAAGGTGGTCTAGAGTGTTGATTAAAATATTTTTTTTTACCTCTAGTTGCACAGGTGACATGCTGCCTTAAAATCACCGGCCACTAGGATTGAAGCCTCTGGATGAGCGTTTTCTTGTTCGCTTATAGCCCTATGCAGCTCATTAAGTGTGGTCTTAGTGCCAGCCCCGGTTTGTGGTGATAAATGGACAGCTATGACAAATATAGATAAACTCTCTTGATAAATAGTATGGTTTACAGCTTATCATGAGGTATTCTAGCTCAGGCAAGCAGAACCTCGGGACTTCCTTAATATTAGAGATCGTGCACCAGCTGTTAAGACACACTTCCTCCCTTGAGCTTTCCCAACGCTGCCGTTCTGTCCTGCCGATGCATAGAAACACCAGCTAGAGTATTATCCATGTCCTTGTTTAGCTAAGTTTCAGATTAACATAGAATATTAGTTCTTCAGGTCCCTTTTGATAGGACGGTCTTCATCGGCGATCCACCAGTTTGTTCTCCAGTGATTGTACATTCAGCAATACAACGGATGGTAGAGGTGTTTCTTTTGCTCGCTGCCATAGTTTCATCAGCCAGCTGCATCCCACCCTGCAGCTAGCTAGTTAGTTACAAGTAGCTACCTAGCTATTGCAAGCCTGCAGCTGACTTGGCTAACTCGCCAGCAGATATTCATCAGTTGTTAGTATTATGACACTTTCAAGACAAGTCATTACTCGGAAACTCTTTGTAAGAAAATGAGCTCAGAGTTTCCCACTTAGAAAATATCAGAATTTACCAATAGGAGGTTTTGTGCAACAACAAAAAAATACACATTTTTATTCAGTTTCCGAGTTGTTTTGAAAGCACCATTAGCTAGCTAGTCAGAACAGACCATGATTAGTCAAAGGTGTGACAAGACCAGTGTTGTTCGAGACCGCCCAAGACTGGGGGGAACATGGATTTTTATAGCCATTCAGAATGGTGGAAATATGTATTGAGGGCAAATAGTCACCCTTCAAATTATCACTAACCCATGGTCTGTAAAGGATAGATACAGACCATGATAAACTTACAATTTGCCCTGGACTTCTAGGGGAGCAAGGAAATTCTGAAGAGCGTGACAAGGTTTGAGGATATGTTTCAACAAAAGTAAAGGACAGTAATGTAGAAAGCCCAGGTTTTAATAGGCTATAAGATATACATGTCATGAAATGAGTGTGGATCTCTGGCTTGGCAAATCACTTTTTTTATGCACTGACAGGGGCTGATAATTCAGATTGTTTTACTCCACTGGGGCATCATTTAGAAACCTTGCATAACCACAAAGTATGCCCCAAAACATGCGTGTGCCAGTTATCATGTAGAAGTTGGCATTTATGAAACTCTTGATGTATCTTGACGTAAGAATGTGCTTCTCCTCCCGCAATCTTTAGACCATTCGTACGCACAGTTTCTAGTGGTTTAAGGTATTGCATTTCAAGAATGCAAAAGTAGCCTAGGAGTAGACTTGGGCAAATAGGAATATACAGTATGATGACATGCTTAATCATTAAAAAAATAACAGGCAGCTAAATATAATACGAAGATGCATTCATTTGCCGTTAGTGAGAAGAGCAAAAATCTACACCTATATATTTTCTTTGGATTCTAAAATAATTAGAAGTAGTCACATGTTTAAAAATACATTTCCATGTTCATTGCAGAATAAATTCCTCACCTTTTCTGACTCATGGTGTTATACTTGTGAAATACACTGAACAAGAACATAAATGCAACATATAGTGTTGGTCCCATGTTTCATGAGCTGAAATTATCCCAGAAATGTTCCATACGCACAAAAAGCGTATTTCTCAACAACAACAAAAATCACTGATTTGTTTACATTCCGGTTTGTGAGCTTTTCCTCTTTGTCAAGATAATCCATCCACCCGACAGGTGTGGCATATCAAGAAGCTGATTAAACAGCATGATCATTCCACGGGTGACCCATTGTCCTGGGGACTGTAAAAGGCCACTCTAAAATGTGCAGTTTTGTCACACAACACAATGCCACAGATGTCTCAAGTTGAGGGAACATGGAATTGGCATGTTGACTGCAGGAATGCCTACCAGAGCTGTTGCCAGAGAATGTAGTGTACATTTCTCACCATAAGCCGCATCAAATGTAATTTTAGAGAATTTGGTAGTACGACCATGTGTATGGCGTTGTGTGGGTGAGCGGTTTGCTGATGTCAACGTTGTGAACAGAGTGCCCAATGTTGGCGGTGGGGTTATGCAACAAACACAATTGCATTTTATCGATGGCAATTTGAATGGACAGGAATAGCTTGACAAGATCCTGAGGCCCATTGTGAGTCCCTTTTTCTTTTAAGGTATCTGTCCCCATCGGATGCATATCTGTATTCCTAGTCATGTGAAATCCATAGATTAGGGCCTAATGAATTTATTTCAATTGACTGATTTCCTCATATGGCCATGATGAGTTCATATTCACAAAGTAGCCATACAACGCATCTAATTTAATTGGGCCTATTAGATAAGCTATTATAATTTGTTTTTGTTTTATGCATCCGAAAAGGGGGCACGGTTTATAACACAGGTCAACAGTAGAATTAGACAGGTGAACACATACAGTGGATCTTTTGCATTGAAGTGTGTAGGCTACCGCTGCAGTTAATTTGCTCTGCTGGCTGTGGTCAATGTTTCAGAATTCGAGGGCACAGCAGCGTGTTTAGGTTAGGGAAAAAGTACATGTAAATCATCTGTTTACAGGTCTAAAACAATTAGCAATTGTTTTTGTGTTTCTGAAACAACAGTCAGATACAGCAAAAAAACATTCTGCCAATACCTCACGATATTTGGTCCAGTTCGCATTGCTACTTCCTTTTAGATACAGTCTTGGCCTAATTATAATACTTCCATGGTTTACAGCAAAGAAGGGTGTTCTTGTCACCATAAAAGGTGAATGATGGGTGTTTTTCAGATGGAGTTAGAAGGCTTGTAAAATTGTGCTCGCATGAACATCAGGTCTGATTTTAACGGGAAACATGCATGTGCATATATGGTTTATAAATCTCAATTTGTGTGTGCGCGCAGTCTTTTCAGAAATAGGGCACACAGCTATTTACAACGGATATAAATTAGGCCCCTGGTCTCGGGAAGAAATAGCGAGTCCGCACTGGGTGAGTAAAAATGCATCTGAGAACCTCTGTGATCTCGAGACTGGACTACAACACTTGACCCTCTGTGATCTCGAGACTGGACTACAACACTTGACAAGACTCATACAAATTGGAACCACAAACCAAACCATTGTAAAAGCACCACCATCTCCAAGTCACATGAGCATGGCTAGCTGTGTCATTGAGTGAAATCATGTATTTCAAGATTGACCCAATGGTTTGGGGAAAATGTATGCAAAACGTTGTTGTAATGTTTCTGTTTTCCAGGAGTGAGACACAAGTCGTCTACAGTGCAGTATGCAGCACGCCCTGACCTGCCGAAGCTGGCTTATAGAAAAGTGAAGGGGAAGAGCCCAGGTGTAGTCTTCTTGCCAGGGTTTGCCTCTAACATGGGGGGAAAGAAAGCAGAAGCCCTTGAGGAGTTCTGCCAATCACTAGGCCACTCTTACCTAAGGTAAATTAGCTATAGCGTTTTCAGTCATGAAAAATAGAGCTGTCTGATCTCTCTACACTTATTATGCATGTATGCATGTCATTCTTTGAGTTGGTCAGGACTTGTTGCCATTGTGTTTATTTATTTTTTGTCTGCATTGCTCTCCTTGAGTTCTAAGCTGCTCATATCATGATGATGTAGTCTTTGGTCTTTCCCAGGTTTGACTATACAGGCTGTGGGTCATCTGAAGGTGAGATGGTAGACGGCACTGTCGGCACCTGGAAGAGGGATGTTCTATATGTATTGGACGAGCTTGTGGAGGGGCCACAAGTAAGGCGCTCCCCTCTGTTTCTATGATGAGATGAATTGTGGTCAGCCAGTGTAATACGAAGTATTATTACCTGAAATAGACCTGCACAGACTCATGTATAATAGTGGGATGGTAGTTTATGTAAAACTGTTATAGATTGCAGTGTGAATTGACCACTGAGTTAGTAATAAACCTAGCCCTGATGGCCATGTGGAGGATATTAGGTTATTGTACCTCTACTTGTCCTGCAGAAGCCTTTGGTTCCTCCATGCATGCATTATTTACACTAGGGTTATCCATGCTATCATTAGAGGGTAATTTCTGATCGAGACAATTATTCTGGTGTTGCAGATTCTGGTTGGCTCAAGTATGGGCGGCTGGCTGATGTGCCTGGCAGCCATAGCTCGTCCAGAAAGAACTGCGGCCATGGTTGGCATCTCTACAGCAGCTGACCACTTTGTAACTGTCTTCAATACACTTCCTATAGAGGTGAGTCAGCGTTCAGAGTCAGCCATCTTGAGTTGTCAATAACCTTAAAGCTTTTCCTCTCATGACTGACACTTGATTAAATGGATCATAACAACAAACCGAAGGAGGGTTCAAAAGAAAGGGAACAAAAAATCCTTAATTCTGAAATGCATGCAGTTAGTTTTGAAATTGCAAGAACAATTTCAGATGGCATTATAATTAAAACATCTTTCCTGAGAACTTTTTAAAATGGTTGCCATCTTAGATAATGTCTCTACCTCCAGAATCTAATTCAAGCATTTTGTCTAAATGCCACCTGTCTGTCATTCTAGGTGAGGAAGGAGATTGAAGAGAAGGGGCAGTGGGTGGTTCCTACCAAACACAACGAGGAGGGCTCCATCACGTTCACCACAGAGTTCCTGAAGGAGGCAGAGCAGCACTGTGTTCTGCAGAGCCCCATTCCAGTGACCTGCCCGGTGAGGCTCATCCATGGGATGAAGGACCAGGATGTGCCCTGGCACATCTCCATGCAGCTTGCCGAGCGTGTGCTGAGCAACGACGTTGACGTCATCTTGCGCAAGCATGGCCAGCACCGCATGGCAGAAAAGGAGGACATCAAGCTCATAGTCTACACCATCGATGACCTAATAGACAAGCTGACCACTTTGGTTTGATTGGCCAAAACTGGACCATGCTATGGGTGACACCTCCCACCCCGATCCCAACTTTCCTGCACTAGGACTGCTGTTCCTGATGCGTTACAAAATCGAGGTGCTACTTTACAAAATACATACTGTGAAGAAAAGGAGCTCTAACACTTTCTCCTAGCTCTCTCTATAGCTTTTGTTGGGATTTTTATTTACTGGTGCCATGCCACTTTGTTCACACTTCTCCCGAACTTATTGGGATTTCGGTGTATATATTTCGATTTTATTCTCACAATGTGGTTTGATAGTGATTTCGTTAAACCGTTAATGAGTAGGGCTCACTCCTATTACAATAGCACATCAGGTACAGGTGTGTTACGTCCACCTGTGAGCAAACATTTATTTTCCTCCACTGTCAATTTTACTCCGAACAAATACAAGTGTAATGGGCAGTTTGCCTTTATGTATGCATGTGCACTTAAAGACCAGTAGGAGGCAGCAAATGTCACTAGTATTTTAGGCACTTCGCTATGTAACATGTCTCCAGCAGAATAGATTTCTAGGGGGGGTTGTCTGTGAAGAGATCAGTTGGCAAAATTACTTAACTGTACTGTATGATTCTCATGCTGATTTCCATGCACTGCTCATTTCCCATGGGTTCCATTGCTGAAAGAACTTATCTATTTTTGTATTGATTTGTCTGTGCAATTTGACTTTGCACACAAGGTCAGAACAGCATATTGACTGCATGACAACTCATGTATGAAGAACTTTATGTAGATTCAACTTATGTTACTTTCAATGTTGGCTCAGTTCATATGGGTTTTGTTGCTAGTGGGTCCTATTCCAAAATGACACAGATCTCAAAGAAACGATTGAACAGTAGCATCGTGAGATGTTAGCCTGGTTTGAGTGACTGGCACAAAAGCACGTTTTTGGGGAGTTGTTAGGTGAAAAACATTGCCGTATTAGGGAGCAGCCCATGTTTAGATTTTCCTGTTTTAGTATAGTAAACATAATGTTTTTCTGGTTGGTTTCCAACATCTCACAACCTAGATCCTAAATGTTTAATCTTGTGAACTAAGTTTATTTATGCCATGTTCCATATCACAGTTAGTGATATCACCTGTAAACATTTATGTGGCAGAATTGATGGGCTAGTTCACCGAAACACTGATCATATCTGTTTATTGATGATGACAAGCAATACCATCTGATGCTTATGCCAATAAAGTAACAAAATGAATGAATCTGGCTTTTTCAGATACATCTAACACGTTGGTTTGTTAATCTCATAAGGTTTCGTTTGAGTTGATTTTTTAAATGAGCCATTTCAAGTGAATCTCATTTCTTAACATATACACTGAGTATACCAAACATAAGGAACACCTTCCTAATATTTAGTTGCACCCACCCTCCCCTTTTGCCCTCAGAACAGTTTTAAATTCATCGCGGCATGGACTCTATAAGGTGTGTCAAGTGTTCCGAAGATATGCTGGCCTCCATTGATGACTCCAATGCTTCCCACAGTTGTCAAGTTAGCTGGATGTCCTTTGGGTGGTTGACCGTTCTTGATGCACACAAACGTGAAAAACCGAGCAGCGTTGCAGTTCTTGACACAAACCGGTGCACCTGCTACCGTACCCCTTTCAAAGGCACTTAAATATTTTGTCTTGCCCATTCACACCCTCTGAATGGAACACAGTGTATTTGGAAACTATTCAGACCCCTTGACTTTTTCCACATTTTGTTACGTTACAGCCTTATTCCTAAACTGATTTAAATAGAAACCTCAGCAATCTACACACAATACCCCCATAATGACAAAGTGCTTTTTTTTTGTGTGTGAATGTGTGTGTATAAACTATACCTTAAGTATTTAGACCGTTTCCTTTTGTCCTTGAGGTTTCTAGAACTTGATTGGACATGATTTGGAAAGTACCACACCTGTCTAAGGTCCCACAGTTGGCAGTTCATGTCAGTATAAACCAAGCCATGAGGTCAAAGGAATTGTCCGTAGAGCTCCGAGACAGGGATTGTGTCGAGGCACAGATCTGAGGAAGTGTACCAAAGAAATGTGCAGCATTGAAGGTCCCCAGGAACACAGTGGCCTCCATCATTCTTAAATGGAAGAAGTTTAGAACCACCAAGACGTCCTAGAGCTGGTCGCCCAGCCAAACTAAGCAATCGGGGGAGAAGGGCCTTGGTCAGGGAGGTGACCAAGAACCCGATGGTCACTTTGACAGAGCTCCAGAGTTCCCCTGTGGAGATGGGAGAACCTTCCAGAAGGACAACAACCCTAAGCACACAGCCAAGACAATGCAGGAGTGGCTTCGGGACATGTCTCTGAATGTCTCCCTGAACATCTCTGGAGAGACCTGAAAATGGCTGTGCAGCAATGCTCCCCATCCAACCTGACTGAGTTTGAGAGGATCTGCAGAGAAGAATGGGAGAAACTCCCCAAATACAGGTGTGCTAAACTTAGTCATACTCAAGCAGATTCGAGGCTGTAATTGCTGCCAAAGGTGCCTACACAAAGTACTGACTATTGGGTCTGAATACTTACAGTACCTGTCAAGTTTGTACAAACCTACTCATTCCACTATTTTCTACATTGTAGCATAATAGTGAAGACATATCACATATATAGAATCATGTAACCAACAAAGTGTTAAAATATATTTTGATTTGTTTGAGATTCTTCAAAGTAGCCACCATTTGCCTCTGACAGCTTTGCACACTTGGCATTCTCTTAACCAGTAGTCACCTGCAATGCATTTCAATTACCAGGTGTGCCTTGTTAAGTTAATTTGTAGAATTTATTTCCTCAATGTGTTTGAGTCAATCAGTTGTGTTTTGACACGGTAGGGGTGGTATACAGAAGATAGCCCTATTTGGTAAAATACCAAGTCTATATTATAGCAAGAACAGCTCAAATAAGCAAAGAGAATGGTCAGTCAATCCGGAACATTTAAAGAACTTTGAAAATTTCTTCAAGTGCTATGATGAAACTGGCTCTCATGAGGATCGCCACAGGAAAGGAAGACCCAGAGTTACTTCTGCTGCAGAGGATACGTTCATTAGAGTTACCAGCCTCAGAAATTGCAGCCCAAATAAATGCTTCATAGAGTTCCAAGTAACAGACACATCTCAACATCAACTGTTCAGACTGTGTGAATCAGGCCTTAATGGTCAAATTGCTGCAAAGAAAACCACTACTAAAGGACACCAAGAAACACGAGCAATGGACATTACACCGGTGGAAATCTGTCCTTTGGTCTGATGAGTCCAAATGTAATATTTTTGGTTCCAACCGCTGTGTCTTTGTGAGACGCAGAGTAGGTGAATGGATGATCTAAAAAATGTGTGATTCCCACTGTGAAGCATGGAGGAGGTGTGGGGGTGCTTTGCTGGTGTCACCGTCTGTGATTTCTTTAGAATTCAAGGCACACTTAACCAACATGGCTACCAGCATATGTGGGAACTCCTTCAAGACTTGGAAAGGAAAACCATTCCAGGTGAAGCTGGTTAAGAGAATGCCAAGAGTGTGCAAAGCTGTCGTCAAGGCAAATGGTGGCTATTTTGAAAAATCTAAAATATATATATATATTTTTTAACACGTTTGGTTACTACATGATTCCATGTGTTGATGTCTTCAGTATTATTCTACAATGTAGAAAATAGTACAAATATAGAAAAATCCTTGAATGAGTAGGTGTCAACTCACATTCCCAGTGGGTCAGAAGTTTACATACACTCAATTAGTATTTGGTAGCATTGGCTATAAATTGTTTAACTTGGGTCAAATGTTTCTGGTAGCCTTCCACAAGCTTCCCACAATAAGTTGTGAGAGTTTTGGCCCATTCCTCCTGACAGAGCTGGTGTAACTGAGTCAGGTTTGTAGACCTTGCTCGCACATGCTTTTTCAGGTCTGCCCACACATTTTCTATAGTATTGAGGTCGGGGCATTGTGATGGCCACTCCAATACCTTAACTTTGTTGTCCTTAAGCCATTTGGCCACAACTTTGGAAGTATGCTTGGGGTCATTGTCCATTTGGAAGACCCATTTGCGAACAAACTTTAACTTCCTGACTGATGTCTTGAGATGTTGCTTCAATATATCCACATAATTTCCCCCCCTCATGATGTCATCTATTTTGTGAAGTGCACCAGTCCCTCCTGCAGCAAAGCATCCCCACAACATGATGCTGCCACCCTCGTACTTCACAGTTGGGATGGTGTTCTTCGGCTTGCAAGCCTCCCCCTTTTTCCTCCAAACATAACGATGGTCATTATGGCCATTTTGTTTCATCAGACCAGAGGACATTTCTCCAAAAAGTACAATCTTTGTCCCCATGTGCAGTTGCAAACCGTAGTCTGGCTTTTTTTATGGCGGTTTTGGAGCAGTGGCTTCTTTGCTGAGCTGCCTTTCAGGTTATGTCAATATAGGACTCATTTTACTGCGGATATAGATACTTTCGTACCTGTTTCCTCCAGCATCTTCACAAGGTCATTTGCTGCTGTTCTGGGATTGATTTACACTTTTCGCACCAAAGTACGTTCATCTCTAGGAGACCGATTGCGTCTCCTTTCTTAGCGGTATGACGGCTGCGTGGTCCCATGGTGTTTGTACTTGCGTACTATTGTTTGTACAGAAGATCGTGGTACCTTCAGGTGTTTGGAAATTGTCTACAATTTTTTTCTGAGGTATTGCCTGATTTCTTTTGATTTTCCCATGATGTCAAGCAAAGAGGCAGAGTTTGAAGGTAGGTCTTGAAATACATCCACAGGTACACCTCCAGTTGACTCAAATGATGTCAATTATCCTACCAGAAGCTTCTAAAGCCATGACATCATTTTCTGGAATTCCCCACGCTGTTTAAAGGCACAGTCAACTTTGTGTAAGTAAAATTCTGACCCACTGGAATTGTGATACAGTGAACTATAAGTGAAATAAACTGTTTGTAAATAATTGTTGGAAAAATGAATTGTGTCATGCACAAAGTAGATGTCCTAACCAACTTGCCAAAACTATAGTTCGTTAACGAGAAATGTGTGGAGTGGTTGAAAAACGAGATTTAAGTGTTTGTAAACTTTTGACTTCAACTGTGTATGTGTGGAGGTTTGTTAAGTGTCCAAAGAAGTGCCAGATGTATTCAGAATGGTGTTGTCTGCGTAAAGGTGGATCAAGGAATCACCCGCAGCAAGAGCGACATTGTTGATATATACAGAGAAAAGAGTTGGCGCAAGAATTTAACCCCGTGGCACCACCATAGAGACCACTAGAGGTCTGGACAACAGGCCCTCCGATTTGACACACTGAACTCTATCTGAGAAGTAGTTGGTGAATCAGGCGAGGCAGTCATTTGAGAAACCAAGGCTGTTGAGTCTGCCGATAAGAATACGGTGATTGACAGAGTCGATTCGGAATGGTCAGTGATCTGTTTTGTTAACTTGGCTTTCGAAGACTTTAGAAAGGCAGGGCAAGATGGATATAGTTCTGTAACAGTTTGGGTCTATAGTGTCACCCCCTTTGAAGAGGGGGGTTGCCGCGGCAGCTTTCCAATCTTTAGGAATCTCGGACGATGCGAAAGAGGTTGAACAGACTGGTAATAGGGGTTGCAACAATGGCGGCATATAGTTTTTATTTGTACGGGTCCAGGTTTTGCAGCTCTTTCAGAACAACTGCTATCTGGATTTGGGTGAAGAAGAAGCTGGGGAGGCTTGGGAAAGTAGCTGCAGGGAAAGTAGGTGCAGGGCATGCAGAGCAGTTGGCCGGGGTTGGGGTAGCCAGGAGGAAAGCATGGCCAGCCGTAGAGAAATGCTTATTGAAATTCTTGATAATCGTGGATTTATCGGTGGTGACAGTGTTTCCTAGCCTCAGTGCAGTGTGCAGCTGGGAGGAAGGAGGTGCTCGTATTATTCATGGATTTTACAGTGTCCCAAAACATGTTGGAGTTAGAGCTACAGGATGCAAATTTCTGTTTGAAAAAGCTGGCCTTTGCTTTCCTAACTGACTGTGTGTATTGGTTCCTGACTTCCCTGAAAAGTTGCATGTCGCGGGGACTATTCGATGCTAGTGCAGTCCGCCACAGGATGTTTTTGTGCTGGTCGAGGACAGTCAGGTCTGGAGTGAACCAAGGGCTATATCTGTTCTTAGTTCTACATTTTTTGAAAGGGGCATGCTTATTTAAGATGGTGAGAAAATTACTTTTAAAGACTGACCAGGCATCCTCTACTGACGGGATGAGGTCAATATCCTTCCAGGATACCCAGGCCAGGTCGCGGGCCTCCCGGGTGGCGCAGTGGTCTAAGGCACTGCATCGCCATCTCTGTGCCACCAGAGACTCTGGGTTCGAGCCCAGGCTCTGTCGTAGCCGGCCGTGACTGGGAGGTCCATGGGACGACGCACAATTGGCCTAGCGTCGTCCAGGTTAGGGAGGGTTTGGCAGGTAGGGATATCCTTGTCTCATCGCGCACTAGCGACTCCTCTGGCGGGCCGGGCACAGTGCACGCTAACCATGTCGCTAGGTGCACAGTGTTTCCGCCGACACATTGGTGCGGCTGGCTTCCGGGTTGGATGCGCGCTGTGTTAAGAAGCAGTGCGGCTTGGTTGGGTTGTGTTTCGGAGGACGCATGACCTTCGTCTCTCCCGTGCCCGTACGGGAGTTGTAGCGATGAGACAAGACAAGACTAACAATTGGATACAACGAAATTGGAGAGAAAAAGGGGGTAAAAATATATATTTTTAAATAAATAAATAAAAATTTAAAGGCCTGATCGCAGAAGTGTTTTAGGGAGCGTTTGACAGTGATGAGGGTTGGTCATTTGACCGCGGACCCATAGTGGATGCAGGCAATGATGCAGTGATCGCTGAGATCCTGATTGAAAACAGGTGTTTTTGGAGAGCAAGTTGGTCCTCACCTGTTTTCAATAATATCTATGAGGGTGTCCATGTTTACGGATTTAGGGTTGTACCTGGTGGGTTTATTGATAATTTGATAATTTGTGTGAGATTGTAGGACTGCCGGGGTGTTAAGCATATCCCAGTTTAGGTCAACTAACAGAACGAGATGGTAAGTGATCCATGCAGTTACAGGTGAAAAAGTAGACTCAATACTAATGAGAGTGGCTGTGTTACCTGCAACAAAACACATTTTGTTTTAGTGGTTTACACAACTGTATTAATATCTTATTTCATCAGGTCAGAAACATGAAAATCTGGATTAGTTTTGCCCTCAGTGGTAAGTGTGTGTATATAAAATGTTTTGGTACATTTTAAAATGGCTGGTCTGCAGCAATCTCAAGGATACTGTATTTATTTATTTCCCAGTGCAAAACTAACATTTTGAACAGGAGTTTTCGCTGCTCCATTCATGAAGGAATAGGAAGCAAAGCAATTCATCAGACTGAAGAGACAATCGGGATACTGGGATCCCAACCACTCTAAGAACCAGTGAGTGGGGTTACACTATTGAAAAAAGGTGCCACATCTACCAGTGTATTTTATGTATGGATTTTGAATTTTGTATTGATTTTGACAAGTCCAGGCTTTCTACCTGTGTAAATGTTTGTTTGCATGCACATGATATTATTACTCCCTCTACCCAAGGCCAATGAGTACTGGACAGCTCTCCGAACAGATGCTCAGTATTTCATGGATATGGGACACCTGATGTTCGACCACTCTGTGGCTATGTGAGTCTAATAAGACAACTGTTACCATAGATAGCGGCAATGGCACTAAAAGCATTTAACAAAGAGCACAGCTTACATACCGGTAATGTGTAAACTCAGCTATTGACGTGTTTTTAAATAAGTCCGATTGCATGCATTTCCAGTGAAAACAACAGGCTCTATATGGAGATAATGTGGAATGCCCGTTCTCACCTTGACAGGCAGACGGTGACAGATGGTCAGTAGAGGAACTGTGGAGATGCTCAACAGCCACAGTATCATGGATAAAAAAATCATCAACATCTCAGTGGGGGTGGACGACTACAATCACTTAGCTAAATGTGCTTTCTCTACAGTGCTGTCCTTGATGTAAGAGTGTGATTGCATGATGTATTATCCTTATTCTGTCCAAATAAACATTTAAAAATGGAAAATGCACGTTACGTTTTTGCACGTGCATGATTCGTTTTTTGCATGGACATGTTTCATATAACATGGGCTACTGTAACTTTGTGAAATGCATGTAAGAATATAAACTATTGTATACGAATAATAAACAGAGTTGAGGTGTAAGTCTACTTGCTAGTGCCTTCAGGAAGTCTTCACATCCCTGGACCTTTTCCACGTTTTGTGGTACAAGGTGGGATTAACATTTCTGTAATTGTAAAAAAAAAAAACTGTTTGTCAATGATCGACACAAAAATAATCTGTCAAATTGGAAGAACATTTTTAACATTTGTAAAAACCAGTAAAAACCAGTCAGCAGAAGCTTATGGGATGAATTCCAGGGACCTCACAGGAGGACTATGTAGACCAATTTAAAATTCAGGCTGTAACACAAAATCATGTGGAAAAAGTCTAGGGGTGTGAATACTTTCTGAAGGCACTGTATGCCTTTATTCATATGCCTTGTGAATAAAACAACTGATCAATATTGATGAATATAGAGAAAGCATCACAAATATCAACCATAGGCCCTTCTTTACCCATTCATTTGACTATCTACAAATCATGTAATGCTACATTATATTAATGAAATAATTGGAATGAACTCCCAGTAAACTATTTGAAGGGTAAAGTCCTATAGTAACCATTCCTGGACATTACCACTGGATATTGACGTTTCTCCCATTTGGCCATGAATTCATCCGGATAGTAGGCTCCATCCCCTATTGGAGGCGCGAAGGCGCAGCGGCATCAACTGACTCTCGTGGCACTGAAAGCTGTTGGGAGTCACAGAACGGATGCTGAGTACGGATGTTGAGGTTGGTACTGCACTCCTCAAGATGTCCAGTTTTAACAGCATGTGACTCCAGAGTGGGACTAACGACCAGGAACGGAACGAAGCCTGACCATACATACATTGAAAATTCGTAAGTAAATGACTGAAATGGGAAAATAATGTGCAGAGACGGAACCTGACATAACGAATGGGCCTAGATGTAATTGCGAACGCTATAATAAATGCTGTCATATTGCATGCACTTGCACTAGCAGGATTTTCCCTGGAGGGAGTTAATCCAGGCCGTTTAGCCTACGTTATTTCCCTAACGAGATAGAATGAGAGGGACTTATTTTTGGCTGATCCGTTTGTCTTTTTTCTTTCGCTTATGCAAGCAAGTATATTATGGCGTTTCATAAATCAATCTCTGGATGCCATCCAGTGGAGAGTGACAACGCGCGCATCACAGGAGGACTACGTAGACTATCTGAAATTCGATCATATTTCCCTGGATTTTTTTTCGAGGGAACTATCATCCACACGGTTAAAACAAATGAAATGATGAAGATTGCAATGTGAAACTAGAGGTGTCCGAATATATGAAAAAAATTGCTGAACTTTATGACTGCGTATCCTTGAAGTCAGAGGCCCGTACCTAAATATACATGTGACATCAGAAATGAAAGCCCAGGGCAGACGAATACAAATAATTAACAGACAGCAGTGAAATAGTGCATGTCTCCAGCGACACACATCCTCAAACTACTATAGACTGCAGTTCAAAAGTTATGGATTAATTTACCCAAAATAAGACATTTTGCTTCTAATTTTACAGAAGGGTTGGAGAGATGTTATATTTGTTCAATTGCCCTCTTTCCTTGCAGTCACTCTCTTGGAAGAGCTCGAACTCTGGAAGCCATGGCAAACAGAGGACCCAGTTACGGGCTGAGTAGGGAGGTTCAGGAGAAGATAGACCAGAAGTATACTCTGGACCTGGAGGCCAGACTGGTGGACTGGATCATCTTGCAGGTTGAGGGGGACATAGAACGACCAGAGTCTGGGAGACTAAACTTCCAGAGCTGGCTCAAGGATGGAACAGTGAGTCTCTGACACAAACTCTGGTTGATGTAACCTTATGCATATTTTCATTATTCTAAACCTAACTCTTAAAACACATATACAGATCATCTCAGACTCTAATTCACCATTATCATAATAGATGATATTTGATAGCCTTTGTAATTATGGGGTTTCTTCTCCTGGTACTCAAAGCCACCAACCACTGCCACCTCTAATGCTAGGTGGGTGTAGGCCAGTTCTAATCTGTCACTCCATTATTGCATCTCTCGTTGCAGATTCTTTGCAGGCTCATTAACAGCCTCTATCCCCCTGGTCAAGAACCCATAAAGAAGATCCAAGAGACAAAGATGGTCTTCAAGCAGATGGAGAAGATCTCTCAGTTCCTGCAGTCAGCTGAAGCTTATGGGGTGAATTCCGGGGACCTTTTCCAGACCGTGGACCTATGGGAAGGTACAGCTCTTCCACCTTACACTCACATGCAGCAATTGGTTAGTCCTTATGATAGATAACTTCAGGTATGTGCCATGTATGTGAATATAGCCTTTCAATATAATATACCTTCCTGGAAAGGATTCATTTGTCAAATCATACATTTCTTTTCTACAATTTTTTTTATTTTTATAACCAATGAGGGAACAACATGGACTACTTGAGACTGCAGAGAGAGCACACCCCCATCCACATTGACAGAGCCACAGTGGAGGGGGTCAAAAACGTACATTTCCTCTGCGTGCACATCACTGACGACCTAAAATGGTCCCTTCACATAGACAGCGTGGTGAAGAATGCTCAACAGCACCTCTTCAACCTCAGGAGAATCAATACATTTGTCTTGGCTCCTAAGACCCTCACAAACTTCTACAGATGCATCATTGAGCGCATCCTGTCGGGCTGTATCACCTGCCTGGTATGGCAATTGCACTGTCCGCAAACACAGGGCTCTCCAGACGGTGATGCAGTCAGCCCAACGCATCACCGGGGGCACACTGCCTGCCCTCCAGGACATCACCCGATGTCACAGGTCGGCTATGAAGATCATTAAAGACCTCAGCCACCCTCCCCACTGCCTTTTCACCCCTCTACCATCTATCTAGAAGGCGGAAACAGCACAGGTGTATCAAAGCTGTGATGAAAGACTGAGAAAACAGCTTCTATCTCCAGGCCATCAGACTGTTAAACAGTCACCACTAGTCGGCCTCCATCCAGTACCCTGCCCTGAACCTTAGTCACTCTTAATAGCCGGCTAACACCCGGTACTCTACCCTGCACCTTAGAAACGACTGCCCTATGTCCATAGTCATTGAACACTGGTCACTTTAATAATGTTTACACTACCGTTCAAAAGTTTGGTGTCCTTGTTTTTGAAAGAAAAGCACATTTTTTGTCCATTAAAATAACATCATATTGATCAGAAATACAGTGTAGACATTGTTAATGTTGTAAATGACTATTGTAGCTGGAAACGGCAGATTTTTAATGGAATATCTACATACGCGTACAGAGGCCCATTATCAGCAACCATCACTCCTGTGTTCCAATGGCATGTTGTGTTAGCTAATTTAAGTTTAGCTTTTTGAAAAGGCTAATTGATCTTTATGAAACCCTTTGCAATTATGTTAGCACAGCTGAAAACTTGTCCTGATTAAAGAAGCAATAAAACTGGCCTTCTTTAGACTAGTTGAGTATCTGGAGCATCAGCATTTGTGGGTTCAATTACAGGCTCAAAACGGCCAGAAACAAATAACTTTCTTCTGAAACTCGTCAGTCTATTCTTGTTCTGAGAAATGAAGGCTATTCCATGCGAGCAATAGCCAAGAAACTGAAGATCTGGTACAACGCTGTGTACTACTCCCTTCACAGAACAGCACAAACTGTCCCTAACCAGAATAGAAAGAGGAGTGGGAGGCCCCAGTACACAACTGAGCAAGAGGACAAGTACATTAGAGTGTCTAGTTTGAGAAACAGACGCCTCACAAGTCCTCAACTGGAAGCTTCATTAAATAGTACCCGCAAAACACCAATCTCAATGTTAAGAGGCGACTCCTGGATGCTGGCCTTCTAGGCAGAGTTGCAAAGAAAAATCCATCTCTCAGACTGGCCAATAAAAATAAAAGATCAAAATGGGCAAAAGAACACAGACACTAGACAGAGGAACTCTGCATTGTTTTTTTTATTGCTAGGTATTACTGTACTGTTACAGCTACAAATACAAGCATTTCGCTGGTACCTGTAATAACATCTGCAAATCTGTGTATGCGGCCAATAAACTTTGCTTTGACCTACTAAAGGCCAAATATAGTATTGAAATGTCTGTCTGGTATTTTGTGTACTACAGGGAAAGATATGGCTGCCGTGCAAGGGACCTTGTCAGCACTTGGCAGTATGGCGCTCACAAAGGATGATGGTCAATATCGTGGTGAACCTGATTGGTTTCATAGGTGAGGAACCAATCATGATAGCTGTTTGTAATGAGTTGTACAAAACAGCAATGATGTCCATTTCTTTATTACATACCACTCCAAAATGAACTATTTATAATGAGCCGCCTTAACTTGACCCCTCCTCCCTCTCACCTGTTTGCTTTACGTATCATTACTGTAGGTGTAGACCTTCCTATCTGACTTGTATCAGTTTTAATCTCTGCTGTACAAACATCCATCACAGCAGGTAAATCACGTTTTGTCTCCTGTGCTTTTAGGAAAGCTCAGGGAAACCGGCGGGAGTTTTCTGAGGAGCAGTTGCGTCAAGGCCGAAGTCTGATTGGCATGCAGATGGGCGGAAACACGGGGGCATCTCAGTCTGGCATGAGGGGGTACGGCATGCCACGCCAGATAATGTAAAAATGTGATTTGGCTCCTCTAAATTAATCCAAAGTTGCTCTCTCATTAGCTCAGTGGCAGCGTGAAGTTTCCCTGATGATCTCGCTATAGGGGCCCGAGATGTAACCTTATACTGAAAGTCTCAGAACACTATTACAGGGCATTACAGATGATGTCCTTCAATAAGCCTTTGTATGAGCTCACAGTGGCTCTTCTTCACTCAGTTACACGGTCTGGTGTGTCATTTCTGTCAGAGTGGATGTTTTTTGCATCAGAAAGGGGTTCAAGGTTTCTGTCAACACAATTGCGAAATGACAGCAACTGTGCCATTGTCTGAGAAATGTTATTTTGAAAAGTAATTGTAATGATAGTCACGGTAGTATTAAGGTGCAATATTCTTTATTCAGGTCATTTACAGCACCAGTAGTCTTATTCTTTACTACACTGCGGAATGTGAATGCAATGCACTACGGCCATTTTTCTTTTTATATAACTAACTACCTTCGTTGCATGATTTCTTTATGCACAAAGTTCATGTTCAGTATTGAATGTTAAGTTTAATATTTGTTGAAGTACTTCAATTATATGTCTTTTTTCTTGTTTAATTTATGTTACTTAATGTATCCAGATGTATGAGTACTGTGTGAAATGTCTTGTAAAAAGCATGAGTTGGCGCAAAAAGTTGGTAGAAGCGCTGCCTATTGACGTTCACTCTAGGCTATAAATAAAGTTGCACACTATATACAAGCTCCCAGTAAATTATTGGGTGAAGCACCAATATTTTGTCATCATTGTGCCTTCTTCAGGGTAATGTCATGAATACTTGAACTAGGTTATGTAGACAAAAGTGCAATTAGTGCAAACAATGACAATAGTGAGGGGTGTGTCATCGTTATTAGGGTGATGAGAGGAGGGCTCATAATAATGGCTGGAACGGCGCTGATGGAATGGCATCAAACACATAGAAACCATGTTTGATACCATTCCACTTATTCCGCTCCAGCCATTACCACCAGTCCATCCTCCCCAATTAAGGTATCTGTGCGCTATTGTTATATTGCAACGTAATTAGATAGTGTACATAGTATTAGCATCAACATATATTATTATTTCACAAAATTTCATATACATATTTCATTGTTTACATTTAATTAAATCTTTGTTAAATATAATATTTTGGTTCAACCGCAATGCACAAAAAGCATCATCAACAAAGTGGGTCTCTAACCCAGGCAGCGCCATATGTCCTTCAGAAGCCCGATGGTGCCCGCCACAACAGCGCGTACCTGGCAATGGCGCACATTGTAGTTCCTCTCTGCGGGTTGGCGAAAGGGGTGAGCAGCCACCGCTTGAGAGGATATCCACTGTCGCCTGTAAGGTTAGTGAATGGGTTAGGCACTGCAGCAGAGAAATTGCAATTGATTTAGAATTTCTACATTTACTCATCCGTACCTAGAAGCCAGCCATCACGGACAGCTCCAGCCTCAAGTCTGCGCCCAACGCTGCTGTTTCTCCATATGAATGAGTCATGGGTTGACCCAGGCCACCACCATGTCCGCATCACATATGATTTGGACATTCATGGAATGATAAAGCTTTCGATTAATGAAAGTCAATTCACTCTCACTCGTTGCCCTTAAAGCAACATGAGTGCAGTCAATTACACCGATTATTTAGGAAACCGGACATTGCTGCAAATTGCACTTTGATATTTGCATGGTCACCCACGGTGTAAAGAAACTTTGTAGAGGTGAGTCAATCCAGTTATACCTCCTAACACGTCTGGCATAACGCGGCTAAAGCTTGGCTGAGAGATCCTTGACATGTCAGCCAATTCCCTTTGAAAAGTGCCGGTTGCCAGAAATCCGAGAGTTGTCAGTTGTCAGCACCGCTTGGTTTCTGTGGGTGCTTCTCTGTAAAGCTGGGCCTACTACAGCACAGAGATCCAAGAGAACAGCTCTTGGTAATCGGAACCGGTTTATACGCCACTCATCATCATTGGCCAGTAAATCTTGCTGGTCTTTGAAAATTCGCTCTTTCTGAATTCTTCCATTCGCCAAATCTTCCAACAGTGCCAAAGCAGCCATTGTGCGTCATTACGCATTGTAATTGCATGCCTTTTAATACCCATCCATTTGATTGTCAAAGCCACCCAATTGCTTAACACCTTCATGTGTGGTAATTACGCTGGTTGTAACTGACACTGACAGAGAGAGGGCCATTATCACATTGGCAGTTCTGCACAACGAACATGTGATAACAATATATTAAACTGTGCACTCGAATCTGCCCTACTGAGGCATCGAAAACGGCATCAGTTTAAACGTAATTTGACCTATTGTTCACCTTATTATTCATTAGAATATATTTCATAACATGCAGGTATTGTTTAATAATTACAGTTCCAATTAAATATGACTCTGATTAAACAGTACAATATATTTTAGTGTTTTGGTGCAAAACAGATATCTCCGTTTGTATTTATCCTAAATCATGTTTTTGTGTGCAGTCAAAGGAACTCTTCATATATAATAGGTGAGAGGTAATATTTTGAATTATTTTACACAAAGGTATCAATTTCAAAGCGTTTCTCGAGTTCATCTTTCTGCCATCAGAGTCGCAGTTTCTCATTTCTCCGGTGTCCGTGGAGGACCGCACATTCTCTCATCAAGTTTGTTTTTTATAAATCCAACGTTTGCTTATAAAGTTGCATACGCCTTCTTTTGTGCCTACACAACGTTTATAAATGAGGCTTCTGATCACGACTCCATTTTGCTTCTCCTTTCCTATAGGCAGAAACTCAAACAGGAAGTGCCCGTGCTAAGGACCAGGTAGCCTTCGAGAATAACATTGAGGAATACAGAATACCACTGTGACTATTAAAATCTACCCTAACCAAAAACTGTGGATAGATGGCATTATTCGTGCAAAACTGAAAGCGTGAACCATCGCATTTAACCATGGCAAGGTGACTCTGAACATGGCAGAATACAAACAGCGTAGTTATTCCCTCCGTAAGTCAATCAAACAGGCAAAATGTCACTATAGAGACAAAGTGCAGTCGCAATTCAACGGCTCAGACATGAGACGTGTGTGGTAGAGTCTACAGACAATCATGGACTAGAAAGGGAAAACCAGCCCATCGAGGACACCGACGTGTTGCTTCCAGACAAGCTAAACACCTTTTTTGCCCACTTTGAGGATAACACAGTGCCACCGACATTGCCCGCTACCAAGGACTGTGGGCTCTCCTTCTCAATGGCCGACGTGAGTAAGACATTAAAGCATGTTAACCCTCGCAAGGCTGCCGGCCCAGACTGCATCCCTAGCTGTGTCCTCAGAGCATGCGCAGACCAGCTGGCTGGAGTGTTTATGGACATATTCAATCTCTCCCTATCCCAGTCTGCTGTTCCCACATGCTTCAAGATGTACACCATTGTTCCTGTACCCAAGAAGGCAAAGGTAACTGAACTAAATGACTATCGCCCCATAGCACTCACTTCTGTCATCATGGAGTGCTTTGAGAGACTAGTCAAGGATCATATCGCCTCGACCTTACCTGACACCCTAGACCCACTTCAATTTGCCTACCGCCCCAATAGATCCACAGACGATGCAATCGCTATCACACTGCCCTATCCCATCTGGACAAGAGGTATACCGATACAAGAATGCTGTTCATTGACTACAGCTCATCATTCAACACCATGGTACACTCCAAGCTCATCATTAAGCTCGAGGCCCTGGGTCTGAACCCCGCACTGTGCAATTGGGTCTTGAACTTAAAGACAGGCCGACCCCAGGTGGTGAAGGTAGGAAACAACACCTCACTTTGCTGATCTTCAACACTGGGGCCCCTCAAGGATGCGTTCTCAGCCCCCTCCTGTACTCTCTGTTCACCCATGACTGTGTGGCCACACAAGCCTCCAACTCAATCATCAAGTATGCAGACATCACAACAGTAGTAGGCCTGATTACCAACAATTATGAGACAGCCTACAGGGAGTAGGTGAGGGCCCTGGGAGTGTGGTGCCAGGGAAATAACCTCTCACCCAATGTCAACAAAACAAAAGAGCTGATCCCACTCCCCCCCATCTACATCGACGGGACCGCAGTGGAGAAGCTTCAAGTTCCTCAGCGTACACATCACTGACAAACTGAAATGGTCCACCCACACAGACAGTGTGATAAAGAAGGCACAACAACACCTCTTCAACCTTAGGAGGCTTAAGAAATTTGGTTTGGCACCTAAAACCCTCAAACTTTTACAGATGCACAATTGAGAGCATTCTGTTGTGCTGTATCATCGCCTGGGATGGCAACTGCAGCACCCCAACCGCAGGGCTCTCCAGAGGGTGGTGCGGTCTGCCTAACGCATCACTGGGGGAAAACTACCTGCCTTCCAGGAACCCTACAGCACCCAATGTCACAGGAAGGCTAATAAGATCATCAAGGACAACAACAACCCAAGCCACTGCCTGTTCACCCCGTTATCATCCAGAAGGCGAGGTCAGTACAGGTGCATCAAAACTGGGACAGAGAGACTGAAAAACAGCTTCTATCTCAAGGCCATCAGACTGTTAAATAACCATCACTAGCACATTAGAAGCTGCAACTGCCTAATCGCGGGGGAAGGGCAGAGCACACAAACTCACACGTTAGCTTAAGCTTAGCTTATAGTATGGGTCAACTGTAACTCCTGCCACGTTATAGTTTATTCTACTATACGTGGGAGTGTTGGCAGGATATAAGGAGTGTGCTTAGTCCTACAGTGGTCTGCTCTTGTTAAGCTAGCTACTGCATAGCTTATTCACCGTGGAACACATGAGTCTAGGCAAGATGGCTGCGCCCTGTGAGAGATAAGCATGGTGCGGCTTGTGACACTTGACTCACTCTCTGGGGAAAACTGCAAGTCTGCTGGAGTGAAACATACACAGACTCCTGAGCTTGCAGTGTTAGGCACGGTCCCTGAGACCGAATGCTAACCGGGATTGTTCTGGTGGAGAGAAAATACACAACAACTAGGACAAACCCTCAGCCCCGCAATACTGGTTGACCAATCTGAGTATTGCCCAGGTTGGTACACTGTCACAAGTAATTAAAACATGGTACAGTCCTGAAACCATAGGTCTGATACCATGTGTATGAAATTAATTTGAATCATTAGATTATTATAATACATGTGTGTAAGTGTTACTCATTCGATGATTAGATTATAATACTGTGTGTGGTTTTAGTCAGAATCAACGTTTGGGAACAATGTGTCTAGTGTTTTGAGAACAGACTGTCTGAGCCAGATCCGGGGAGACCTTGGCTGGGACACTTCCCAGTCCCAGGTCTCTCCCTATCTTAGGGGAGGGTAGGAAGACACTATTCTGACGTACTCCCCTAAGCTCTATTGGCGGGCAGATTTGATGGTTGGTGTGTAAGTATGTGTGTCGCTATAAATTGAAGGTCCTGTACTGTACACGTCAGAATGTTCCCGTGAATAAACTTTTAACTTTGGTAGACTGGGCCTCTGTCTGTTTTCGTTTCTATCAGTATCTCACAAATCCTGATATAACAGACTGAGGGTAACAATTTAATTGGTAAATGAACAGGAGTATAGAATTATCCTGACAATGGCACAAGCCAAACCGAGTGGGGAGACAGCAGAGCTCCCAAGTGGAGAGGCTAGCTACTCCAAGCTATTGAATAGCTGTTGGTATACTTCTGAGCTTTTACACTCTAACATAGAGCTCTAAACAGGCAAATCCTCTCTGGAATGAGCTGAGAATAGGAAGAGGTAGAGGTGGGAGTAGCAGCACTACCCAGTACACAGGACTAAATGTATCCTGCCCAGCGGAAGTATACCATATTGGAGTGATCCAATATGGTGCTACATAAAGTCAGAAGCATTAGACTACTATTGTTGGCCCTAGTTTGTCTGTAACATTAAAGAAAAGGGGAAATGGTTGCTGTGAAAAAGGGGTAATACTTTGTGTTGGTAGTAAAAAATAAATGTGCTCATGTTTGGGTTCCCTGTGTTGCCAACCAGAAATGTGGGAGAATGGGAGATATGGTAGCCTAATCTTTTGTAATTTGTAATCATGTATTATCAAGGGGTGTGCTTGTTTCTGCCCGCAGAGGGAGCCTTTCACTCGAGTGGTTGCTTGACGTGCACAGTGGCTATCACGCTAGCCTGCCTGCTTAGTGAAGTTGATTGAGAATCTACTGAAAACTGAAGCACCATATAAACGAATTATGTTTAATCTTATCTTCACGGTAAGGCAGTTAGTTATAAAGCATATGATATAGAACACCAAGTTAAGCGGAGTTTAATGATCTGTTCTTCTGACGTTTTCATAGTTTAATTAATTCATAAAACTCCGTTAGCCTGTCGTAGTCATGGCGACAGATGACTCAACGAACGTTCAGTGTAAATAAAGGGAAACATTGTAACTTGCTGTTAGGGATATGTTGAGAATGACATGATAAATGTTTGTGAGGTGGCAGACCTTTTACAAATAGTTTTTTAGTAACAATTTTGGCTATTTAGAATTGCATAAGAGTAGCCTAGTCAGGCACATGTAGCGCGTCATCTTGATTGACTAGTGTGATTAATTAACAGAATTTCGTCACATTTTATTGTAGCCTGATGCACTACCATTGTCTTTCATTTATTTATCGTTTTCTCCCAAATGCAATGTGTTGCCCAGTTGAAAATTACTATATTTATTATTATTATTACGATATCTAACAATTATGTTTTGTAGAACTTCCATTGCTCCTCAAAGAAGTGCAGGAGCTTAGTGGGGAAAGAAAAAACAATTGGGGTAAGCATCAGTCATCTATCTTACTCAACTTAATTTCCTCATCCTTTTTTTTTTGCATACAGTATTGTGAATGGCATGTATAGTTCTTACATTCACAATGCATGAGACACAGTTGATTTTAGTACATCTGAGCAGATTGAAATGGATGTATTCCTGATCCTTTCAATTTCCATGATTTTGTATTAAACTATCTAACTGTGAATAACAAACATGTTATAAAACATTAACAAGGCTCCATATCTCCTCATTATTGGAGGTGCCCACATGCCTGATCTAATGATGTATGATAGGCTTATGTGTTTTCTATAGGTTGAACTGAAAACCCAGTGGCAAGGCTCAGACAAGAACTTTCCTCAAGCGATGTGCTGCTCCTTGCCACAGACTAGGTGAATCTTCTTAAAGCTCTGCTGTCACAGTCAAGAACCAGATGGTTCTCTGGGTTATGGCAAATTCTGGGATGTAGTTCCAGCCAATCCTGTCCACATGTCCTTGATAAATGACAGTTGACCATTAAAACAACCATAGGCCTCTGTCAAATATGTTAAAGGTCAGTAGGTTCAGAGTAAATGTTTGCCTTAAGGTGAAAAAGGTGCTTTCCACAAGTAAAATAATAAGTCAAACGTTTGTTTATTCAATAAGAGGAAACTAAATCCAGGTACTATTCAGAACCACAGGGACTACATTTCGTAAATAGGCTGCATTAATTAATTTCAAATGGGTAACTGTTGTCAACAGTAACAGAAGAGACTGGAATGTTAAACAAACTGGACAGAAACGTTTATACTAAAACGGCCTTCCCCTGGGAAGACCACAGGTGGACGACAATCCTCTCAATCAGCCGAGATCTATGTCCATCTTTCTCTGAAAGAAAATAAAATCAGTGTACATTTTCAATGCATTATCTAAATTAACCCATAACCAATAACTCCAGTTAAAACCGATCCCCTAAAAAGTCCCATATCTTTCCATTTGGTTGAGATTCAACAAGCATACAAGCATTCAACTAGCTTGAGTAAACAAGGTTTGAGAAATGTTGAATGTATTCTGGCCTCCAAGGTCAAAAACATTTTCTTACAAATACACCACAAAGTATGATTCATAAGACTGACTCGTCATAGTTGAGAATTACCTTAAGGTTCAGATAATGTTCCTCACTGCTACAGTGGACTGATTTGGCTGTTTCCTCATTGGTGTAGAAGATGTTGCACAGCTTGCAGAAGAATCCAGTCCTTGGCACCAGATAATCTAACCCTGCAAGTAAAAGGAGAGCGAAAGGGTTGTTATCACAATATGGCACTAAAAGCTCTTAAGCAGATCCCTGTCACACCTGATAATAAAAATAGGCAGCCACACAAACATAAGTCAGTTTCTCTAGCATCTTACCAACAGGGTTGTCAGGTTGATAAGGACCCAGAGGTTCCTCCTGCTTCTTCTTCTCTGGCATAGATTCCACACCACTGGCTTCCTCACCCTCAGGGTCCCCACAGACCCTCTCACTGTCAGACACAGGGCTCTGGACATCCTGGCCATACAAAAACAATCACGTCTTTCACTCATTCGTTCTACTTAGCCTGAAAGACCAACACCAATAAATATCTTCACTCTTCTCGGTGTTAAGTGGATTGACTGATTACGTCTTGACTGAACTGTAACTGTAAAAGGATTGTTCATGGGCATGCAATTTTTTTTATAAACGATTGCCTTGATAGCTGAATATTTACATATTAACTATCTTTCACCTTGTTCAAATTAAGGAAACAAAAACAGCAAATAACCATCTTTCACCTCTGGATAGGGGCTTTTGGTTGACTGGCCATTAGTATTTTCATCTCCTTGATGATCTCTTGATCTTCTGTTGTTCTGACCAGCCAACCACAGCTCATATTTGACTGGTGGCTTCCTGTATCAGAAGAGCAGAATACAATGTCACGCAGTACTAGATCATGTAAGTGTACTTAGATGCATCACTCATACATTCCAGTTTAACAACATTCTTTCTCAGATTATTTAATTGGATGTATATTCTTCCAATAGATTCCAATCAATTGAACTGGTAGTGAACATGGACTGCATACTAGCATTATTCAAATTCCATTTAGTCTAACTATAATTTCCATCATCTACTCTATTACATATTGTTAGGGGTCATTGAAGAGTATTTACCAGTATATTAGTGAGTCTCCCTTTTTGCACAAACTGACCCTTAACAGGGTCCCGTAGAACTTGTGTGGACGTTGGAAGTACTTCACCATTTTCTGAGCGGCTTCCACGCTCTCCAACTGGATATAACACTGAAAAAAAAAACATCCAAGTGAAAGTCCTTTATTATTAGAACCCCCCCGCCCACTCTAAAAAAAGGGCCGGTGAAACTACCTTTCCATGATGCCAGTTCAAATTATAGCCAGTGATTTTCCCGAAAGGCTGGGCAAGTCGTAAAAGAGAGACGTCAGAGTACTTCTGGAGTGGAAGCATACAAATGTAGATGGATCTCCCACTAGGCCTCTACATTGACAGAAACAAAGTCACATTACACATAATACACATCTTTGTGTTACAAATATTGACTCTATACTAGATGTAGTTTAGTTAATAACTAAATTCTCTCATCAGATGCATAATGTGTACAGCATAGATACACCAAACCCACCTCCAACTTTTTCTGTGAAAAGCACATGCTAACATTAACATGTTTCCTCAACAACTGTCCTTTTCCTTTGTAGAATTTCACCATTTCACGTACTTCCTCGGTAGTTTCAAGCTCTAACCATGCCTGAAAATATAGGAAATTCTCAATGTCATACAAACTAGGACATTAAATGCTTGCACAAATCAGGGGTTGAGTAAATAAATTCCTCTCTGTATGCCAAAATGCATAAATATCAAATTGTTATTCACCACTGTTGCTATGACATCTAGTTTTCTTCATGGGATGGAAATAATGTTAAGTACCATACAAAATAAATACACTGCAGTAACAGAATTATGAACATACCTCCTTTCTGAGGAAGGATATGGCATGGTCGACAACTTTCACGTTTGCTCGCTCTGCCAGTTTCAATAGGGCCACCGCCATGTTTCCATAGCCCGTTCTAATTGGGCTAATATGGACAACTTTTCCATCCTGTAGAAAACAATTTTACTGCGCAACCTACTATCAATAATGTTGGATAAAACAACTTTTCTACACTTGACACATTGCAACTTTTATTTTACTAGGCAAGTCAGTTAAGAACAAATTCTTATTTTCAATGACGGCCTAGGAACAGTGGGGCAGAACGACATTTGTACCTTGTCAGCTCGGGGATTCGAACTTGCAACCTTTCAGTTACTAGTCCAATGCTCTAACCACTAGGCTACCCTGCCGCCCCAACTACACGTTTCTAAAAGATAATTTGAGGAATACCAACCCATGAAGCACCCTTTGACTCTGCAAATAAAAACAAAAAGTAATTATAACTATAAATTATGAGCTGCAGATTATTTTCTTAATGTGTTATCCACACTGGCTAAACAGGTATAATAATTATGTCTATTGCTGCCAAGTAATAACATTTTTCATCATTCATTGCTTACCCAGCGGTGTGTCCCCTCCAGTACTGTCGTCAAGTTCATCCAATGTAACAAAGTCATCCATATTATCAGGGAAATCCATGTCATCCATATTGTCCTGTTGGAAATAAGTCCACAACATCAATAAGTTAAAGAATTTGAGTTTCAAGTTCCACAGTGCTGCACTAGAACCATATCTTATCTCATGACACATACTTGTTGCAATGGGAAACTGTAAAAAGCTGCTCAAACAATGAACATAAAAGTATGTAAAATAGTCTTGAACTATGATATAGATCCATGTCTCAAAGCTAGGAAGTGAACTCTGTGGCTGCACTATTCCAAATTAAATTGACATCTTAAATATGCTCAAACCTCTTGGTCAGTCCAGGTTTTTACCATGTTAGGGCTGAACAAATAGGCATGTCTACTGATCCATACATCTACAATGCTTGGCTGACTTGAGCGATTAAGTGCCTGTTCTGGATTACTACGGTCAGTCTAGGTTTTCTGGAAACAATTGGAGCTTGTACAGAGATGGCTCTAACCTTTGATATTACCATGGAACGTAAGGAGATCCTTCAAAGCTGATCTCAATCTGATTTGTAGGGCACTCATAAAACTGATGGAATTAATAGCCCCTGAGAAAATCACATAGCCTACATACAGTGCCTTTAGAAACTATTCACACCCCTAGACTTTATCCATTGTTGTGTTAGCCTGAATTTAAAATGGATTCCATTTAGATTGTGTGTCACTGGCCTACACACAATACCCCATATCAAAGTGGAATTATACTTTTAAAAGTTTTGACATGAATTAAAAATGAGAAGTTTAAGAGTCTTGAGTCCAATAAGCCTAAATAAGTTCAGGAGTAGAAATGTGCTTAACAAGTCAAAAGTTGCATGGATGCAATAAGTGATTAACATGATTTTTGAATGACTACCCATTCTCTGTACTACACACAGATAATATTAAGGTCCCTCAGTCGAGCAGTGAATTTCAAACAAAGACCATGGAGGTCTTCCAATGCCTCGCAAATAAGGGCTCCAATTGGTAGATGGGAAAAGCCCCCCCAAAGAATACATTGAATATGCCTTTGAGCATGGTGGTTATTAATGACACTTTGGATGGCGTATCAATACAACCAGTTACTACAAAGATAAAGACATCCTTCCAAACTCAGTTGCTGAAGAGGAAGGAAACCACTCAGGGATTTCACCATGAGGCTACTAAAACAGTTTGTGTTTAATTGCTGTGACAGGAGAAAACTGAGGACGGATCAACAACATTGTAGTTACTCCACAATATAAAACTAAATGACAGAGTGACAAGAAAGAAGCCTGCACACAATAAAAATATTCCAAAACATACATCCTGTTTGCAATAAGGCAAAGAAATTAACTTTATGTCCTGAATACAAAGGGTTATGTTTGGGGAAAATTCACACATCACCGAGTACCACATATTTTCAAGCATGGTGATGGATGCATCATGTTATGAGTATGCTTGTCATCGGCAAGGACTTGGGAGTTTAAGGATAAAAATAAACTAAATAGAACTAAGCACAGGCAAAATTCTAGAGAAACCTGGTTTAGTCTACTTTCCAACAGACACTGGGAGACAAAATCATCTTTCAGCAGGCCAATAACCTAAAACACAAGGTCAAATATACACTGGAGTTGCTTCCCAAGACGGCATTGAATGTTCCTGAGTGGCCTAGTTACAATTTTGAAAATCTATGGCAAGACTTGAAAATGTCTGTCTAGCAATGATCAACAACCTACTTGACGGAGATGAAAGAATGTGTAAATATTGTACAATATTGTACAATCCAGGTGTGAAAAGCTCTTAGACTTACCCAGAAAGACTCACAGCTGTAGTCGCTGCCAAATGTGAATCTAATACATATTGACTTAGGTGTGAATACCAATGCAAATTCAATATCTGTACTTACTTTCAGAACATTTGCAAACATTTATAAAACATGTTTTCACTTTGTCATAATGCGCATTGTGTGTAGATGTGTGAGACTAAGTAATACATTTTAAATTCAGGCTGTAACAACAAAATGTGGAATAGTTCAAGGTGCATGAATACTTTCTGAAGGCACTGTAAGTAGCAGGCTATGGTATCAAGCAAACTCAATATTCCAACAAGCCACGAGACAAACCGGGCATTGCTGACATGAGTCACAGAAAACATCTTGACTGTTTGTCTAGATTGACGAGGTTCAATCTGAAGTGTCAGATGCATTTTATTTGCCACTGAAACTTCTGCCAGATTTCAGTGGTTCTAGGCAATAGATGGCAACATCTGTTTCAACTGATCAGTGGAGGATCTCACTCAACCAAACTACATTCTCAGGAAAGCTCCCAGAACTTCAACCAAGTTGAAGAGTTGAAGCACACATGCTTTAAGAAGCCATTGCTAGGAACCCACATCTTGGTTACTTGACAAACTTATTTTCAATTCTGGGAACAATGAGCCTTTTGTTGGTTCCGATCACAAATATAAATGAAAATAATTTCTTACATCTTCTTGAAAGCTCTCCTGTTCCATCTTGTTCTCCATTGAGACGTCAGCATCACACAGAGCTGGATCATCGGCAGCCTTGATGTCACAATCCTCCAAGGTATCGTCTACCAAAAGTTCTGAGATTTCAGGTTCCCCCTTATCTTTAGAATCAGCCACCAGAGAAGCACTTTTGGAAGAAGCAGGGTTTTTAGTTGCAACACCAGCACCAACCTCATCATCTGACAAGCATTGTTCAGGTTCCACCTGGATGCCCTTTCCATCTAGATCTTTGTTTTCCAAATCAAAGTCCTCCTCCTTGATGTCCTGCTTGACCACTTCCTTGACCTCCTCTGAGGTGCTTTGTTGACCTTCTCCTTGTTCCATCACTTTCTCAGCAGGTTGTTTGCCTGTACTGGGTTTCTCTTCGTTCGTGGAGTTTGAGGTCTTGCAAGTCTCCTCGCTCTTGTGTCTGTTGCTGCGGCCTTTACTAGAATCTGCTCTTCTGGATGTGGTGGAGTCAGGACTTTCTCTACAAGGCAAAAACCATTGAGGTAAACTTCCCTGAGACTAACTTCCTAATGAGTCCCATGGAAAAATTGGTCGACATTGCCCCAGTCTTACTTACCTCAGGCGCTTCAGTGACGATGACAAGTATACGTTGACACTCTTTCCATTGATCTTGAGGGGGTTGGAGTGGTAGTACTTCACCATAATGTCAGCATCCTTCCAATCTACCATCTCAATCAGGGCCTGCAGATGAATAAGGGAGGATTCATTAGACAAAGCTAGAGAAGGTACTGCATAATGGGAGGTTTGTGTTGAATTGATCTATTCTAGTCATATTATCCCATGCTATTCTGAATTTAAAATAGATACACTGCATTGTTACTGTTATTTGAGATCATCAGAGCAATTTGCAGAATTTGATTGATCACACTTTAATTCCATATTGCTCAAACCTTACTTGATCACTTGAAAATGTTGAATTCCGCACATTCCCAAACATCTTGACGAGATCAAGAATCTCTGATTCTCTTTCCTTCCCAGGAGGTAGGCGGGAAAAACAAACCACTGTATTGGTAACTTGTTTGGTCTGCCGTTTTTCTGGTGGTTCATTCAACCTTGGCGGCTGAAGGAAAAAACATGCTCATACTGGGATCTCTGTGATTAATACTTCTGTATTAATTATTATCATTATCTCAAACTTTTAACAGACAGATGCACTTACATGAATACTGCACACCATCGGTGATAGGTACAGAGTCAACTTATTTCCCTTCACGAATGCTTGCTTTTCACTGAAGTGATTCACCATATTGACTGCCTCTTTGTGAGAATCAAACTCCAGGAATCCCTGGAACAAAAAGACAACACTGAATCATCCAATAGACATTCAACTACAGATGTAACTTTTTTAGAGAGAGAATGTTAAAGCTGCAACATGTAACCTTTTGGGCGACCCAACCAAATTCATTTAGAAATTAGTCATAGCTGTCATTCTCATTGAAAGATAGTCTAAGAAGCAGTAGATATGTTCTATGTGCCCCATTTCTATGCTTCCCATGCTTAAGTTTCATCTTTCTTTCAGTTTTGTACACAGCTGAAAATACAATATTTTGTAATTGAAAAGATATTTCACTGCAGTTTAGATGGTACAACTATTCTCTACAGTAGAGTTGCTTGTTTTGTCAAAAACTGAAATTAGGCAAACTATTTTAATTTTTGCAACCATGAAATGGTACAGCGATTTCTGAATAGTGGATCTTTAAGGGTTGAGTGCTTATTCCTCTTTTCTTTCTTTTTTTATCAATGTGTAATTTACCTTGCAGGGGAACACCAGATGTTTTACAACCGTGCCGAATGGCTTAGCCAAAGTCATCAAGTCTTCTACACCAACAGAGCCAAGGGGAAATTTTGTAACCACCACCTTTGTGCCAACCTAAAGCAAAATATAAAATCACACATTCAAGCATGTAGCTTTAAGCAAATTAACTCCATCATAAGTTAATGATATATTTAAAATCATATTTACTAGGCACGTCAGAACAGAATTCTTATTTACAATGACAGCCTACTGGGGAACATTGGGTTAACTGCCTTATTCAGGGGCAGAATGACAGATTTTCACCTCGTCAGCTCGGGGATTCGGGGGTTCTTTTAACGCAACGTAACGTAATCAACACTGCTAGCTAGCCAGCTAGCCCCCGAATAGCAGCACTGTAGAAACTATTACACTCAACGGAACGACTTGATTAGTGTAGTGTCAACAACGCAGCCACTGCCAGCTAGTCTACAAAGTCAACAACGCAGCCACTGCCAGCTAGGCTACTTCAGCAGTACTGTATCATTTTAATCATTTTAGTCAATAAGATTCTTGCTACGTAGCTTAACTTTCTGAACATTCGAGACGTGTAGTCCACTTGTCATTCCAATCTCCTTGCATTAGCGTAGCCTCTTCTGTAGCCTGTCAACTATGTGTCTGTCTATCCCTGCTATCTCCTCTCTGCACAGACCATACAAACGCTCCACACGCGGCCACCCTAATCTGGTGGTCCCAGCGCGCACGACCCACGTGGAGTTCCAGGTCTCCGGTAGCCTCTGGAACTGCCGATCTGCGGCCAACAAGGCAGAGTTCATCTCAGCCTATGTCTCCCTCCAGTCCCTCGACTTCTTGGCACTGACGGAAACATGGATCACCACAGATAACACTGCTACTCCTACTGCTCTCTCTTCGTCCGCCCACGTGTTCTCGCACACCCGAGAGCTTCTGGTCAGCGGGGTGGTGGCACCGCGATCCTCATCTCTCCCAAGTGGTCATTCTCTCTTTCTCCCTTACCCATCTGTCTATCGCCTCCTTTGAATTTCATGCTGTCACAGTTACCAGCCCTTTCAAGCTTAACATCCTTATCATTTATCGCCCTCCAGGTCCCCTCGGAGAGTTCATCAATGAGCTTGATGTCTTGATAAGCTCCTTTCCTGAGGACGGCTCACCTCTCACAGTTCTGGGCGACTTTAACCTCCCCACGTCTACCTTTGACTCATTCCTCTCTGCCTCCTTCTTTCCACTCCTTTCCTCTTTTGACCTCACCCTCTCACCTTCCCCCTACTCACAAGGCAGGCAATACGCTCGACCTCATCTTTACTAGATGCTGTTCTTCCACTAACCTCATTGCAACTCCCTCCAAGTCTCCGACCACTATCTTGTATCCTTTTCCCTCTCGCTCTCATCCAACACTTCCCACACTGCCCCTACTCGGATGGTATCGCGCCGTCCCAACCTTCGCTCTCTCTCCCCCGCTACTCTCTCCTCTTCCATCCTATCATCTCTTCCCTCTGCTCAAACCTTCTCCAACCTATCTCCTGATTCTGCCTCCTCAACCCTCCTCTCCTCCCTTTCTGCATCCTTTGACTCTCTATGTCCCCTATCTTCCAGGCCGGCTCGGTCCTCCCCTCCCGCTCCGTGGCTCGACGACTCATTGCGAGCTCACAGAACAGGGCTCCGGGCAGCCGAGCGGAAATGGAGGAAAACTCGCCTCCCTGTGGACCTGGCATCCTTTCGCTCCCTCCTCTCTACATTTTCCTCCTCTGTCTCTGCTGCTAAAGCCACTTTCTACCACTCTAAATTCCAAGCATCTGCCTCTAACCCTAGGAAGCTCTTTGCCACCTTCTCCTCCCTCCTCAATCCTCCTCCCCTCCCCCCTCCCTGCAGATGGTCAACCATTTTGAAAAGAAGGTCGACGACATCCGATCCTCGTTTGCTAAGTCAAACGACACCGCTGGTTCTGCTCACACTGCCCTACCCGGTGCTCTGACCTCTTTCTCCCCTCTCTCTCCAGATGAAATCTCGCGTCTTGTGACGGCCGGCCGCCCAACAACCTGCCCGCTCGACCCTATCCCCTCCTCTCTTCTCCAGACCATTTCCGGAGACCTTCTCCCTTACCTCACCTCGCTCATCAACTCATCCCTGACCGCTGGCTACGTCCCTTCCGTCTTCAAGAGAGCGAGAGTTGCACCCCTTCTGAAAAAACCTACACTCGATCCCTCCGATGTCAACAACTACAGACCAGTATCCCTTCTTTCTTTTCTCTCCAAAACTCTTGAACGTGCCGTCCTTGGCCAGCTCTCCCGCTATCTCTCTCAGAATGACCTTCTTGATCCAAATCAGTCAGGTTTCAAGACTAGTCATTCAACTGAGACTGCTCTTCTCTGTATCACGGAGGCGCTCCGCACCGCTAAAGCTAACTCTCTCTCCTCTGCTCTCATCCTTCTAGACCTATCGGCTGCCTTCGATACTGTGAACCATCAGATCCTCCTCTCCACCCTCTCCGAGTTGGGCATCTCCGGCACGGCCCACGCTTGATTGCGTCCTACCTGACAGGTCGCTCCTACCAGGTGGCGTGGCGAGAATCTGTCTCCTCACCACGCGCTCTCACCACTGGTGTCCCCCAGGGCTCTGTTCTAGGCCCTCTCCTATTCTCGCTATACACCAAGTCACTTGGCTCTGTCATAACCTCACATGGTCTCTCCTATCATTGCTATGCAGACGACACACAATTAATCTTCTCCTTTCCTCCTTCTGATGACCAGGTGGTGAATCGCATCTCTGCATGTCTGGCAGACATATCAGCGTGGATGACGGATCACCACCTCAAGCTGAACCTCGGCAAGACGGAGCTGCTCTTCCTCCCGGGGAAGGACTGCCCGTTCCATGATCTCGCCATCACGGTTGACAACTCCATTGTGTCCTCTTCCCAGAGCGCTAAGAACCTTGGCGTGATCCTGGACAACACCCTGTCGTTCTCAACTAACATCAAGGCGGTGGCCCGTTCCTGTAGGTTCATGCTCTACAACATCCGCAGAGTACGACCCTGCCTCACACAGGAAGCGGCGCAGGTCCTAATCCAGGCACTTGTCATCTCCCGTCTGGATTACTGCAACTCGCTGTTGGCTGGGCTCCCTGCCTGTGCCATTAAACCCCTACAACTCATCCAGAACGCCGCAGCCCGTCTGGTGTTCAACCTTCCCAAGTTCTCTCACGTCACCCCGCTCCTCCGCTCTCTCCACTGGCTTCCAGTTGAAGCTCGCATCCGCTATAAGACCATGGTGCTTGCCTACGGAGCTGTGAGGGGAACGGCACCTCAGTACCTCCAGGCTCTGATCAGGCCCTACACCCAAACAAGGGCACTGCGTTCATCCACCTCTGGCCTGCTCGCCTCCCTACCACTGAGGAAGTACAGTTCCCGCTCAGCCCAGTCAAAACTGTTCGCTGCTTTGGCTCCCCAATGGTGGAACACACTCCCTCACGACGCCAGGACAGCGGAGTCAATCACCACCTTCCGGAGACACCTGAAACCCCACCTCTTTAAGGAATATCTAGGATAGGATAAGTAATCCTTCTCACCCCCCTTAAAAGATTTAGATGCACTATTGTAAAGTGGATGTTCCACTGGATGTCATAAGGTGAATGCACCAATTTGTAAGTCGCTCTGGATAAGAGCGTCTGCTAAATGACTTAAATGTTAAATGTTAAATGTTAGGAAAACATCACCACAAAAGGGGCATCATTACCTTGGGCTTCAAATAGTGTCTTTCTGGAGCAGACCAGACTTCACCTAAAGATGAAAACATGAAAGGAGATAGTATTTATTTTCAAGTGGTTTGCAATTGGGCCTTATTTGGTCTGGATCAAACTTGACTTTGGAACGGGACTGGTGTTATCACCTCCTACGTGGTCTGAGCTATGTTGTCTCTTGTACGGCATAGCAGGACGTGGCGTTCTCCTGGACGGTGAAATAGCATTTCTACTTGGGATGGAGTTGGACCTGGAAGATAACGTAAACAGTGCTAAGTAAGAAGAGGAACAGCTAATGATTTTACATCATGACATGCCTATTTTCAACGTAAAGCTTAATTTAATGCCCCTCACATTTCCTTCCGGGTATCAGGTCTTTTCCAATCTGGATATCTGTAAAAAAAAAAAAACTGAAAATAAACAACTAATTGGAATAAAACCAGGTAATAGGAAATATATCAATTGATTGTGACCTGTATCAGTCCATTCTCTAAATGTTTTACGTTGCATGTTAACACTTACAGACGCAGGAGTTCTCGACAGCCCTCCACGTGGCTTAATCCATTGACATGATCCTTCCATTCCTGTGAAAAAAGCGAACTCATTAAGCTAAATGAATGCCAGCACAGCCAGAAGAGGACTGGCCACCCCTCAGAGCCTGGTTCCTCTGTAGATTTATTCCAAGGTTCCAGCCTTTCTAGGGAGTTTTTTCTAGCCACCGTGCTTCTACATCTGCATTGCTTTCTGTTTGGGGTTTTAGGCTGGGCTTCTGTATAGCACTTTGACATCTGATGTATAAGTATAAGAGTGTTGATTTAAATTACATAGATACACAGTACAAAAGCAAGAGTATTGGAATATAACAAAGCTTACCTTAGTAGAATTCAACATGCATAAGCATAGAGAGCATGTGTGTGGGTAAACCTTGGGCACAACTCCATGAAAATCATCCACTTGATAGGAGAAAGGTAACCTTTGCTGGGTCTCGGATGGTTTTTCCCTTGAGGACCAATTGTGACGGGAATCTCTCGTCTCAGTCCGCCGCTCTGGTCTACTGTGAATCTCCACTCTCCTATAGTCAGTGTCACAATGGCTGCTTGACCGGCGAGGTACTGCAGGCGGAGTGTCCCGTTTGCTAAGGACTCCATCATCTGTATCCTCCTGCCGGCTGTCTCTCTCTGGGGAGGCCTCTCCCTGCTCCTCTTGCTTGGCTCGATTGGCCTTCAGTTGCAATATCAGATAAGGCAACGTCTCCACACTGATCTCGTTCTCTGGAATCTGGGCCAGAGCATCCACATCTTCTGGAGAGAGCCCCAGAGTGGCATATAAATTCATAGCTCCATCACCAGATCCTTGGTGTGCAGAGCTGTTTCCCTCACTGCCCTCCATCCTCAAACATCCAGGGCACAGAGAAGTTTATTCTGAAATTGGGGGGGGGGTTGAAAAAAAGTTGAAAAAAAGTTTCCCAAACTTTTTGCCCTAACACTAGACAGCAGATTCAAATGATCAAAACGTTATGCTTAGTTGATTAATTGAATCATCTGTGTAGGAATACAGCAACAACAAAAAAGCGTGCACCCGAGTTTGGGAAACCCTGAACATGTCTAGCTCCATCAATGTGGTTGGGTAAAACGTGTAGGCCCTACAGATGAGCCTTAGGAAGAAAGTATTCTGAAAAAAAGTAAACTGAAAAGGTATCATCTTCAATGGCTCTCTAGCTGGTCTTCATTTGCTGTGGGTAGCTAGTCATTTGCTACAGTAGCTAGTTAAATTGGAGGGGGCTTCAGCACAACAGCCAGTTGTTGTTAACTAGCTAGCTACACATATTTAGCTCTGGTAAATTAAGCCAAATATCATCTCAACCCGATGAAAAAAATATTAGCAAGCAAGTACCATGTAGCTCTAACGTTACTGCATTATTGTTGGCTAGCCGCACGCACCGTTGGAGAATGCTGCCTTGCTGACCACAGCCAGGAAGCTAGCTAGCAAGAAGCTAACCATAGCTTTCTAGTAAACACAGACAGATAGTTTCGGGTTGAATGTTTACGCATACAGTTCCACTACTACATGGAATGCACATTGTGAATGCTGTAAAACATACCTTTCAAGAAGCTTCCTTTCTGGGTAGTTCGTTAAATTTAGTGGCTACAGTCTGACCAACTATATTTATAATTTATCCATCTACCAGCGACATAAAAACAATAGCGTATTTCCTTAACGGAATTTCAGAATAAAAGTCCCCCACGTAATTACATTACTTCTTTTGTGAGGTTTAACGGCGGTTGGCATCCAATTTGTTGCATTACCGCCACCCACTAGACTGGAGTACAACTCCCTTATACTTTGCTTGAAAAATAAAAATGTACAAAATAAATACCCTACCATCTAACACTACACTCACTAACTTCTAAATTATATACAATAAAATTAACACCACCCTACTAATTAAATGTATTTATTCCTACCTCATGCCTGGAAGGATGGGACACCACTTAACACACCCTGTAACTCTTCTGCTGTCAAGTCTCGCCCACCCAATATCTCTCTGCAGCTGCCACCACAACCTCAATTTTCTGTGAATTCCATTCCATCCCTGCAGTACAGTTGATAACCATTGCTATAAATCCAATCTTACTGAAACATGTAACTTTTTGGCCTATCCCTCTGTACAGGTATATCTCTACTATTCTCACCACTCCTCCACCTTAACCCATCTTCCTCTACTTTCTTCACTGCCTCAGCATATGACAACTTCTACTCAACTCCAACCCTGGAAACCTCAACCTGCCTCTCTCGCACGGGACATTTCTGATCCCCAACTCCATGGGCACCCCTACAATTAACACATTCCAATACTTTCCCCAATACTACACATTCCTTTGTCTCATGCCCTTCTGCACATTTCTCACACCTTGAACCCTCCCTCCTGCCACATGCCCATAAGCTTGACACCTGTAACATTGTAATGTATTCGGCTCATACAGGATAACTTATATATCCCAACTTCAATTTGTCGGGCAAAGACTCAACTTCAAAACTCAAAAGAACAGACAATGACTCTTCTGTTTCCTCACTCTCGCCACCCTGTCTGCGAGCATCACATACACTGGGAATTTTTCCCCTCAGCTGGTCAACTTTTATATTTACTGCTACCCCAGTTATCATTCTTTTCATTGGTGCCCTTTTCTTGAGAGCGAAACAATACACTTTTCTTGCCGCCATTCCTTTTACTCCGAGCGCATTCTCCCTCTGACCAACAGAAACAATTATCACTAGACCACTTCTGGTTACCCTTACCGATTCCACATTACCCAACTATTTTTTTCACCCACCGTGAAACCACAAATGAATCAACCAAAAGGCAAGAGTCCACTTATTCCAAAAACTTCACTCCTACTGTCACAGACTCATCTTTTTCCTGATCCTCAGTGCCTACCTCGGTCTCTGATAACTTCACCACAACTTCACCACACCTATCACCTCCGATACTTCGCCCTTACTCACTTCCATTTCTCCTCCTGTCTTCAGCTCCTTCTACTTACACTTTCTACCATTCTTCTTTAACTTACCATCTCCATTTTTTCCCCACAGTTTTTATCCGACTCAAGCTTACCTTCCACGTAGTTGCATTATTTTCCAGAGAACACAGAGTCCCGAGGTGACTATCCCTTTTTTAATTTAACACATTTCCAGCAAACAAACCTGTTCATTTACAGGTAGAAATGTGTTCAACATCCACTAAAGTAGGTAGCAAGTTTACTACTCGATAGCTACAGTAGTTGCCTTGATAACTAAACAAACAGATTTGCTAGTATAAGAATATTTTGACGATAAATGCAACGCAGAGGACGAGAGAACTAGTTAACGATCAATAAGAGGTGGTTTTCAGTTTAACATCTGTTTAGAATCTGTGAAATGTCTCAAGTAATGAAGTTTAACTTGCAAGGCTTTATTTTGCAGGGATAACTTTGTGTTATTGTTTTATTCATGTTCTACGTTGACAACGAAAGAGACTGAATACTGTATAGATAACAAAGCGCCAACGTTGTGTCCTCTTCTTCTCCTCAGTCTCAGAACTCGGATGACATCTTGGTGGCTTCTGCTGAGTGTCCCAGTGATGACGAGGACCTGGAGGAGTGTGAGCCTGGAACAGGTGAGTCTGTCTGTCAGCCCTGGCCTGGGGTTCAGTGTCATACCAAGGCCCTAGGAGGGAACAGGACCTCCTAGGATCACCTACTGTCTTCCTACACTAGGGACCAATAGGCTAGTTTTAATGAGCTCATGGATAAAACCGAATGTAGCCTTGGTCTAGCCCATGGGTGTCAAACTCTGGCCCGTGGGCCAAATTTGGCCCGCGGGGTAATTATATTTGGCCCGCGAGACAATACCAAATTACTACTAGAGCTGGCCCGCCGGTATTATACAGCGCATTCACCACTAATACTACGAATCCCATAATGCTCTGCTGTTTTCGCGCGCCAATCAGGACAGGAACCAGAAACGCTCTCTCCTCTGTGACAGTAGTCATAGCAACATAAACGCTACAACTGTCAGCGAGCTAACCCTTCCCAAAAATGGCGAAAAGAAAGGCATAAAACAGGAGCTTTCTGGACAAGTGGGAGGCAGAATATCTGTTTACATATGTAAAAGACAAACCTGTTTGTCTTGTTTGTGGAGTCAACGTGGCTGTAAGTAAGGAGTACAACATTAGACGACACTATGAAACGAAACACCATGACAAATACAAGGACCTGGACATGACTCAAAGGAGCCAGAAAGTAGAGGAGATGAAAAGAAGTTTGGTTTCACAACAGAATATGTTTAAAAAAGCCACATCACAAAGCGAGGTTGCTGTAAAGGCTAGTTATATAGTGGCAGCAGAGATCGCAAAATCAGCCCGGCCCTTTAATGAGGGAGAGTTCATGAAAAAGTGCATGATGAAGGTTTGTGACCTCGTATGCCCAGAGAAAAAACAAGCATTTTCAAACGTGAGCCTGAGCAGGAACACAGTAGCTGATCGCACATGTGATCTTGCCACCAATCTGTATGACCAGCTGATGGAAAAGGGAAAAGATTTTGTTGCGTTCTCCCTCGCTGTGGATGAGAGCTGCGACGCATCTGATACTGCTCAGCTGTCAGTCTTCATCCGTGGAGTGGACTCAAATCTGTGTGTTACGGAGGAGCTATTAGGATTCAAATCAATGCATGGCACAACCACAGGAAAGGAAATCTTTGAGGAGGTTTCCAAATGTGTAACTGAAATAAAGCTGCCGTGGGATAAACTTGTTGGATTAACGACAGATGGTGCGCCAGCGATGTGCGGTAAAAAGAGTGGACTGGTGGGCATGGTTCGGGAGAAGATGGGGGAAGAGAACTGTGCAGGTGAGCTAACTGTTTACCACTGCATCATACATCAGGAAGCACTGTGTGCCAAAGCCCTAAAGATGGAACATGTTATGACCACAGTAACACAGGTAGTTAACTTTATAAGAGCCAAAGGTCTAAATCACCGCCAGTTTAAATCTTTTCTGGAGGAGTGTGGTTCGGAATACGCAGACATGCCATATCACACAGAGGTGAGATGGCTAAGCAGAGGAAAAGTACTGAACAGATGTTTCGAGCTGCGTGAGGAAATATGTCAATTCCTGGAAACCAAAGGGAAGGATACTAGGGGAAGGATACAAAAGTTCCTGTGTGAGCTGGCCTTTCTCTGTGACATCTCGAGCCATCTCGATGCGCTGAACCTGCAGCTTCAGGGGCGGGGGCGCATCATCACAGACATGTACGCTGCAGTGAGGGCCTTCAAAACTAAACTGTGCCTGTGGGAGAATCAGATGCTGCAAGGAAACCCTTGCCATTTTCCCTGCTGCCAATCCATAAAAGCGCAGATCTCTACCGCGTGTTCCCATGCGCACAGTTTGCTGAAAAACTCAGTGTTCTCGCCGCTGAGTTTAGCCGGCGATTTGCCGACTTCGATGCCCAGAAATGCAAGTTTGAACTGCTTAGTAATCCCTTCGCAGTTGATGTGGAAAATGCACCAACCAACATCCAAATGGAGCTGATTGAACTCCAGTGCAACGACACGCTGAAGTCAAAGTATGATGCTGTGGGCGCCGCACAGTTTCCACGGTTCATCCCTGACACAATGCCTCAGCTCCGCACCCAAGCTGCTCAGATGCTCTCCATGTTCGGCAGCACTTATCTATGCGAGCAACTTTTCTCCTCGATGAAGATGACCAAAACAACTCACAGGAGACGTCTGACTGATGAACATCTTCGCTCGATACTGAGGATTTCTTCAGCTCAGAGCTTGAGCCCAGACATTGATGAACTAGCATCCAAGAAGAGATGCCAGGTATCTGGCTTGGGCACATCAGATTAGACCAGTGTGCAATAATTAACGTTTTCTTTATGCACTTTTTCTTGCTACAAGGCATGGGCTTGAATGGTTGATTAATTTATTATCATTTTATTTGTAAAATTATTAGCCAGTGGAAAAAGTTGATTTTGGTATTTAAATCAGAAGGCTGCAAATAGAAAAGAGGCATACAATTTTTATTTACATTTTATTTATTTAATAAATGAATGCCATTGATGTGTTTTTTCATTTGAAATTCGATTTTGCATGTCTCCACTATTAAATTATATATTGTATGGTAATAAGCGATGCTTGTTCCATATCCAATGTTAAAGCAAAACTTGTTTGGGTCCATATTAAAAGGTTAATTTGTTCAATGTTGGCCCGTGACTTTGTTCAGGTTTTACATTTTGGCCCACTGGGTATTTGAGTTTGACACCCCTGGTGTAGACAGATTCAATGTAGATTACACCAATAGAAGCCTTTGAGTAACTATTCAAGTAGACTACATCACAGGCAACATGTCAGAGGATAGTAATGAATAGAAATGTACACAAACATATACTTGGAGGTATATTTTATGAATAGCACCAGATAGCACCAATCATTCTCATTTTCAACATGTATTACATTTATTTACAAATCTCAGATAGATAGGCGCTATGCAATTTGCACAACTCAAATATTACCATGGTATTGCATCATTTATTCCATGATATTGATCTGAATCATGGAAATGTACCATGGTTTTAGCTTTGAAGTATGATGGTACTGCCATGCACCTAAATAGTACCCTGGTATTCCATAATTTATACCATGGTAAGGATGTGGATCGTGGAAATAACATGGTTTTAGTCTGCACTATACATTCTACCATGGTAACGCACAATTACGACAAATGGTACTCCAAAATAAAATATGGTACAATTTTTATTAATTAACATGGTACAGCGTCAGTATAATGCATTAAATAAATAGATCCACCAAGGTCAAAATAGGTTTGTTGGTATTAATTTGATGCATTTATTGAGTACCACACTATGAGTCATAATACCCATAAAACCTAGCGGTAAAACCCGGAAATGGTTCCAATCGTTTTTCCACCATTCATTCTTCCATAGGGAATTTTAGAACTACTACATTAGGTCTGTGTTTTGTGATGGCGTGATGTTTTGATAACCGCACAAATCTCTCTCGGACAAGGTAACTTTTATCAATATATTCACCTGTAAATGCTAATTAGACACTAATGTGGCTATCATACAGAACTACACATCCTTTCGCAAGCTTTGACGTAATCACTCAAGTCCCAGGGTTGGACAAAACAAAACATTTCTCCATGCAAACTCTCATCGACAAGTATTAAGTAACCTAGCGAGTAGATATTATAGCCTTTTTAGTTTCTCGTGTAAATGATTGATATTGTGTATTTCTCGTGTGTATTCTTGTTTAGCATTTTCTAATTACCTAGCTAGCTACTTTTTAGCATTTTTTTTATTACTATAATGTTTTGAATTACCCTAGCTAGGTAATTCAAACCTACATCTGTCATGTTCTAATTTGGACTTTAGGGCTGTTTTTAGAGCATGATCTCGTTCTTTCATCGGTTTCCAGATTTCTCCATTTAGCCAAGGAAGAGTACTGTTTTGGCCAAGTTTGGATGTAATTTTTTTTAGGAATCCATTTATTATAGTCTGGATTGTGGATAGAAAAAACTGACTATCAGCTTCCATATCAGTATAGGACAATAGATCATTCCAGTTAATTCCCTTAATTGTGTGTTCGAAATCATTTAATTCACTCGTAGGTATTCTGAGCTGATCAGGCCTTCTAACAGTAGAGGTTAAACCTGTTCTTGGAAAGCTTTCTGGCTGTAAGTGTCAGATTACGATCAGATAGCCCAGTAACCATATTGAATTATTTAGTCACTCTCTCTGGTTTATTACTGAACACCAGATCAAGTCACCCTGGTTGGCCCTTTAACTAGCTGTGTATGGTCAAAGGTATTAGAGATCCGTTTGAGGGTTTTCCTACAAGAGTTGTCTTCATAATTAATGTTTAAATCTCCCATTAAGATGACCTCTTTCCCAAAATCACATTCCCTAAGCATTTTATTAAACTGATCAAAAAACACACTTTTGGTGGAAGGTGGTCTATACATTCCAATAAGGGTCAAATACATTTTGGGAGACAGTGTAACGTTTAGGCCAATACATTCTAATTCATTATCACATGACCACTCAATTTGTTTACATAAGATGTTGTATGTTCTTTAATGTAAATCATCAGACCCCCTCTTCTTCCTTCAATCCTTTCTCTCCTGAAAAAATTGTAGCCAGGCACAATCAAAGTGGCAGATGGAGAGATTTTACGGAGCCATGTCTCTGAAAGGCAGAGGAAGTCAAGGTTGGAGTCTGTGAGAAGATGTTGAATTTGATTACTTTTTGGAATGACACTGCAAATGTTCAAGTAGTCCCCTGGGTTTAGCCCGTGGGTCCCAGATGACTGGAGAGTGATTGACACATTGAAAAAAGTGACATTTTCTGTGTTTTCTGACAGCTCGGTTTAGGCCGTTTTGATTAGGGGGAGTTCGGTAGTGCAATTAACTATCCCTTCCGCTTGCACTGGATGCGGGGGACTAATTAAAACAGCTTGCGTGGCAGAAGCAGAGTCGGGGATCGTGTATAACGACTTGGATATGTTTGGAGAGTCAAATTTCATCTTGGAATCGGGTGACTCGAGAGAAATCATGGGACCATAGCACTCACCCACTTCCATGGCGGCGATGATTATCGGACGGGACCATCCATTGATTTCCACTCCGGTGAGTAGCGCTGGCTCAGTAATGTTTGTAACTTTACATCCAATTGGCGAGAGAATTCCAAGCAAATTGTCATGTTTCCACCTGTCACCAGAGCGCGGCAGATACCGTCCTAGAGACATTGATGACACTCTGGTGTGTCCTAGTACTAATTATGATTTCCCTGTTAAGAGAGGTGTGTTTTCTGTTTGCCTTTGCAGAAAGCTTGATTTGGTTGCCTTGTGTGTTTGTCTCCCGTGTGAGTTTGAGACTTTGTGTTTGTTGTTTTCCCATTGTTACTGTGATCCTTCTGTTACTGTTTCTCAGTAAAGTATTTACGTTTATCCTTAACCATTGATTCCTCGTCTGGTATCTTCTCTGCACCTGGGTCCAACCTCACCCCATCACAGCAAGCTTCTGCCTCCAACATGGACCCAGCAGAGATCACCCAGATCAAGAATGTTATAACCCACCAAGGAGCACCGCTGGGGCGGCAGCAAGAACAACTCTCCCAAATATCAGAGACCCTCCAGACACTTACTGATTCCCTCCAACCACAGTCCAACCCCAACCCAGGAGGAGTCAATGCCCAAGTCTCATCGCCCAGTGCTACAGGCGTTGCCATAGTTCCTCCAGGGAACCTGCACCAGGAACCCAAGATCCCAGCCCCCGAGTGGTATGACAAGCTACAGTCCTCCTCGTTCCACACCGATCGGGCCATGATGGCCTACATCATATCTCTACTCTCAGGCAAGGCCCTGGCGTGGGCAACAGAAGTTCAGGAACAGCAGCCACCATTCTGCAGCTCCATATTAGCCTTCACTGCCTTCACTGAGACGAGTCTTCAACCACCCAGTCGGCGGACGAGAAGTGGCTAGCCGACTGTTCAACATCCGCCAAGGGGCCAGACCAGTGGCTGACTTCGCCATTGAGTTCTGCACCCTCGCCGCAGAGAGTGAGTGGAATACAGAGGCACTGGTTACCGCTTTCCACCAGGGTCGGTCTAACTCAAAGAATAAACTGGCCTCTTGGGAACTGGGAGAGGACCTCGTGTCCCTGATAACACTGGCAATCAGGGTTGACAACCGCCTCCGAGAACATGTGAGACAGCACCTTTTTGACACCACCCCAGTATCCCGGTTTCCTGAGCACCCAAGCCCAGCATTGAGGAGCCCATGCAGCTGAGATGCACACGTCTGCCCACAGGAGCGTGACAGACACATGCGCGAAGGCTGCTGCCTCTACTGCGGAGGTCTCGGCCATCTCTGTGCTACATGCCCAGAGCTGACGGGAAATGCCAGGGCTCGCCAGGACAAGGGGAGACCCTGACGAGCTGTGCAGTTACACCCCGGCTACCCAGTCGCCATCTGTCACTACCCGCAACCGTCCACTGGGACAATCATCAGCACCAGATTCAAGCCTTTGTGGACTCCGGGGTCGCAGATAATTTCATTGATCAAGACTTCGCCAGAGGATAACAAAATCCCCTGCGTGAAATGTCCCATGCCTCTGCAGATTCAAGCACTCGATGGATGCCCCATTGGCTCTAGCCAGGTGGAATATCAGACCAAGCCCATTCTACTGCAGGTTGGGGTGAACCACTTAGAGACTCCAAGTTGTCTTTTGATCACTGCTCCTGAGAACAGAGTACCCCTGGCTAGCTCTACATAACCCACTATTCTCCTGGTCTACGGGACACCTACTCGATGGTTAAGAACTGCCAGACTTAATGTCTAAGACCCCCACCAAAAGCCTCACCGCGCCTTGCCGTGTCCTCCTGCATCCATTGAAGACCAAGACTTCTCCGCTCTCCATTCCTGAATACTTCGACCTCCGGGAGGCCTTCAGTAAGAGGCAAGCCGCCACCCTCCCTCCTCAGTCCATACGACTGCACCATAGAACTCCTACCCGGCTCCACCCCTCCCCGGGGCAGCCTTTACTCCCTCTCGAACCCTGAAGCAGCAGTCATGGACAATTACATCCGGGAGTTGCTGGAGGCAGGTTTCACTCGCTCCTCAACATCCCCAGCTGGTGCAGGCTTCTTCTTTGTGGGAAAGAAGGATGGAGGTCTGCATCCCTCCATCAATTACAGAGGGCTGAACAGGATTATGATCAAGAATTGTTACCCCCTAATGTCCGCCGCCTTGGATCTGGCCCAAGGTGTCCAATTCTTCATCAAACTGGACCTCCGCAACGCTTACAACCTGGTGAGAATCAGGGAGAGAGATGAATGGAAAACTGCCTTTAACACCCGTAGTGGCCACTATGAGTATTTAGTCATGCCATTCAGATTATCAAACTCACCAGCAGTCTTCCAAGCATTGGTCTATGACACTCATAGGGATATGTTGAATCGGTTTGTCTTTGTTTACTTCAACGGCATCCTGCTATTCTCCAAGACCCTTCCGAAACAAATCCTGCACGTCCGCCAAGTTCTGAAATGCCTCCTGCAGAGTCAACTATACGTCAAGATAGAGAAGTGAGTTCCATGTATCCCAAGTCTCTTTCCTGGGCCACATTATCTCTACCGCCAGAATCCAAATGGACCCTGTTAAGGTTAAGGCGGTCACCGACTGGCCCCGTCCCGCCTCACTCAAACAAGTCCAGCGGTTCCTCGGATTTGCCCATTTTTCCATGCATTTTATTAGCAACTGCGGTGTGGTGGAAGCGCCTCTCATGGCCCTAACCCGCAAGTCCCAGACCCGTTTTGGCTGGACCCCCTGAGACTGACAGGGCATTCGTGGAGCTCAAGGGATGTTTCACCTCCCGACCCATCCCTGTTCATTCTGATCCTACTCGTCTCTTCGTCGTAGAGGTGGACGCCTCGGACAATGAAGCAGGGGCGGTCCTTTCACAGCAGAACGAGGGGGACAAGAGACTGTTTCTTTCCAAGCTGTTCTCTCCAGCGGAACGCAACTACGATGTAGGCAACCGGGAGCTCTTGGCAGTCAAGTGGGCCCTTGAGGGTTGGAGACACTGGTTGGAGGGGGTACCTCATCCTTTCGTGATCTGGACGGACCATAAGAACTTGGTTTCCTTTCAAGAAGCCAAGAGGTTGAATGCTTTTTTTAACAGATTCAACTTCACTCTAGCCTATCGCCCGGGATCCAAGAATCAGAAAGGAGAAGCCAACACGAGATCTCTAATGAGATGAGGAACTCCGAGCCCATCATCCCCAGCTCCTGCATTGTGGCTCCCGTGGTCTGGAGTATTGAGACCACAGTACGACAAGCACAGACCCGAGAACCTGACCCAGGCTGGGTCCCACTAACAGAATTTATGTTCCGCGATCAGCCCGTTATTGAGTACTACAATGGCGACACTCATCTAAATGAACTGGGCATCCAGGGGTTAATCGGACACTGGAGTTCCTGAGGCGGAAATTCTAGTGGCCCAACATGATTAAGGATGTGTGCCCAAAGCAATTCCTCAAGACAGCAACCTGCTGGGTTGCTCCAACCTCTGCCCATCCCCAACCGGCCCTGGTCCCACCTGTCTGTAGACTTTATTACACGGTTACCTCCATCCCAAGGGCTTACCACTATCCTGCTGGTCGTTGATCGGTTCTCCAATACAGCCTATTTCATCGCCTTACCCAAGTAGCACTCTTCAAAGGAGACCACGGATCTCATGATTACCAATGTCTTTCGACTACATGGACTTCCCCAGGACATTGTCTTGGACCGTGGGCCCTAGTTCATCACTCGGTATTGGAAAGCCTTCTGCTCCCTGTTGGGGGCATCGTTGAGTCTCTCCTCACAGTTCCACCCACAGTCTAATGGGCAAACTGAGTGGGCCAACCAGGAACTGGAGAAGTTCCTCTGCTGTTTTGTCTCAGGCCATCAACTGGAGCAAGTTCCTCGTCTGGGCTGAATATGCTCATAACACACTGTCGAACTCGTCCACTGGATTGTCGCCGTTTCAGTGTCAATCCGGGTTCATATAACTTTTGTGGTTAAATTTCCATGTACCAAATAAAAAAATATAAGTAAATGGGTTGGAATCACATTTTTAACTCTAGGCTACTGATTGTTTTGTCAACAAAATAAATAGCATTTTAATAGCGAATGTGCCCACTCTGGTCTTTGAACGTGTGCTCTAGCCAACAACTCCGATATCAGGCTTTAATGGCAGGCTGTCTGACAAAATGTGTACGTTTTAATAATTAATAAAACACAATTTCCACCAACATTTCCGTTTTTTCTGACAATTTAGAATTTTTCACATCCTTGACTTAACTCCCTTGTCCAGAAATGGGGTTGCGTTAATGGTGTTATATTAAGAATTCTTCCCCCCGTTTTGTTTTCTGACTGCCCGCCATTAAAGGAGGGAAATTCTGCCTTTGCAGACTGAATGGAAGATGCTTTACGTACGAGCCGGTCCACGGGGGACAGGATGTATTACTGGCTGGACATAACAATCCCAGATTTCTATAGTAATTACTAGAGTATTACTATAATATTCTTTAAATAAATGTGTGTTAGTCTTATAGGACTGAACCAAAATATTACATGTGACAAAGATTAAATCATTTATGTTGATGTTAATACTGTGTACAATATCTAGTTGTTGCAATATGATAGCCTAATGTATTCAACATGCTGTAAACTGTCTTAATTTTATTTTATTATTTTAATCCCTAATAATGACACACCCCTCACTATTGTCATTGCTTACACTAATTCCACTGTCTACATAGCATTCAAGCATTCATGACATTACCCTGAATAAGGCACAGTGGTGCGGAAACGTTGGTTTACCCGATGTGACGGAATAATCAGAATTAGCTCGGTAACATAGATAATTAAATTGTCTTATCTGCTTGAAACTGTTGAACTCTTATGAGAATGTATCCCGTCGGACCCTGGTGATGGCAGATGCACTTCCTCCCTCATATGGGCCTCTGTCACCTGGGGCTCAGAGAGGGGAGAAGTCAGGCTTGTCTATCACCTGTAGAATATGAGAACGAGAAGAGGACAGGAGGGAACGTTGTCTTCATATGTGGATATGTGTCTTCTCCTATTACAAACCGTGTGAAGGAATGGTGTGATTAATGAGGAACCAATTACTTGTCTCCACAATTTCTGTGCCCAGCCACTCCCTCCTTCAGCCTTGGGAGAGGTCGGAGACTGGATGTGTGGGGTAGTGTCTGGAACCATTGTACGTCTTCTCTGATGTTGCACCTATCCTGGGACAGTGCATGACCCAGGGGCTCACTCCCCTCAGTGAGCTCGTCTAGGCGTGTGGTCAAGGACATGGATTTGGTGTTTCCGTATTATGAAGTATCAGGCATGAGTTCAGAGCCTCATTTTAGGGGCCAAACTCTGTACAATAAGAACAAGTCTTCATAGCAAATGCTATCTGGTGGGTAGATACTCCTTTCTCATTTATCAAGTCTCACCTTGTGACCCATTCCACACATGTTGTTTGTCATGTAGACTAAGTGGGTATCTTTGCATCCTTTGTGTTGGGGCCTCAACAAATCATCTAAGGGGGGGTTTGTCGACCAGCAATCAGTATTGCAGAGTTCTCACATTCAATTGTTTGTGTGACCCACTCTCCTTATAAGTGAATAAAGATTTAGTTTAAGTATAACTCTGACATATGTGATAAGTTGTCTCTACTCATTTGATAATACAGAAATTAACCACCACAGCAATAAATTACTGGGAGCTTGTATATAAAGTGTGCAACTTTTATAGCCTTGCGTTTACTATGTAAAATGTTACAGAAAACATTTGCTGAACTCTCCCCCTATTGGTTTATCATTCAAAAGCATGTAGGTCTATATGGCTTAAATCATTCAGGTTTTAAACCAAACAATCTCCCCCATTTGTCCTTTCCTCAAGTGATGTGCTGCTCCTTGCCACAGACTGGGTGAATCTTCTTAGCCAGCTCTGCTCTCTGTCAAGCATTAAATGGTTCTCTGGGTTATGGCAAATTCTGGGATGTAGTTCCAGCTGATCCTGTCCACATGTCCTTGTCATTGATAAATGACAGTTGACCATTATAACAACCATATGCCTCTGTCAAATATGTTAAAGGTCTGAAGGAGTAAATGTTTGCCATAAGGTGTCAAAAGTATTTCCAGAAGTCAAAGAATAAGTCAAACGTTTGTTTATTCAATAAGAGGAAACTAAATCCAGGTACTATTCATAACCACAGAAGGGGACTACATTTCGTAAATAGGCTGTATTAATTTATTTTAAATGGGTAACTGTTGTCAACAGTAACAGAAAAGCCTGGAATGTTAAACAAACTGGACAGAAACATTTATACTAAAACGGCCTTCCCCTGGGAAGAACACAGGTGGACGACAATCCTCTCAATCAGCCGAGGTCTGTTTCTTTATCCATCTTTCTCTGAAAAAAAATCAAGAAAATCAGTGTACATTGTCAATCCATTATCTATGTTAAACCGTAACTCCAGCTGAAAACGGATCCCCTAAAAAGTCCCATATCGTTCTATTTGGTTGAGATTCCAAAGGCATAGGTGATACAGTGATGAGTTATTTACAATTAACAGTTGAATGTATTCTGATCTCCAAGGTCAAAAACATTCTTACAAATACACCAAAGAATGATTAATAAGACTGACTCTTGTCATAGTTGAGAATTACCTTAAGGTTCAGATAATGTTCCTCACTGCTACAGTGGACTGATTTGGCTGTTTTCTCATTGGTGTAGAAGACGTTGCACAGCTTGCAGAAGAATCCAGTCCTTGGCACCAGATAGTCTAACCCTGCAAGTAAAATGAGAGAGAAAAAAACATGTTTGTGTTCTCACTGATATGGCACTAAGTTATTTACCAGATCCCCGTCACCCACTAATAAAAAAAACAAGTCAGTTTTTTTTCCTCTAGCCTCTTACCAACAGGGTTGTCAGGTTGATAAGGACCCAGAGGTTCCTCCTGCTTATTCTCTCCTCCCTCTGGGATAGATCCCACACCACTGACTTGTTCACCTTTAGGGTCCCCACAGACCCTCTCACTGTCAGACACAGGGCTCTGGACATCCTGGCCATACAAAAACAATCACGTCTTTCACTCATTCGTTCTACTTAGCCTGAGAGACCAACACCAATAAATATCCCTCTTCTCTGTGTGAAGTGCATTAACTGATTACTTATTGAATAACCAGTAACTGTAAAAGGATTGTTCACGGACATGCAAAAATTAAATACATAAATATTCAGCAAACATTTAACTAACAAGGCAATATTTCACCTTTTTAAATTAAGGAAACAAAAACATAGCAATAACCATCTTTCACCTCTGGATAGGGGCTTTTGGTTGACTGGCCATTAGTCTTTTCATCTCCATGATGATCTCTTGATCTTCTGTCTTTCTGACTGGACAACCACAGCTCATATTTGACTGGAGGCTTCCTGTAATCAGGAGGGCAGAATATGTCATTGAGTACTATATCATGAAAGTGTACTTAGACACAGCCCTCATACAGTCCAGTTGAACCATAGATCACACCATTCTTTATCAGATTATTTCATTAGCTGTATATTCTTCCAATAGATTCCAATCAATTGAACTGGTGTTGACAGACTGGATACTAGCATTCTTCAAATTCCATTTAGTCTAACTATCATTAGCATCTACTGCATATTCTTAGGGGTCATTGAAAAGTATTTACCAGTATATTAGGGAGTCTCCCTTTTTGCACAAACTGACCCTTAACAGGGTCCCGTAGAACTTGTGTGGACGTTGGAAGTACTTCACCATTTTCTGAGCGGCTTCCACGCTCTCCAACTGGATATAACACTGAAAGGAGAAAGAAAAACATGCATGGGTGAGTCCTATATCAACAGAAAAACAAACGACATTCACCTTTAAAAAAAATGGGCCGGTGATACTTTACCTTTCCATGAGGCCAGTTCAAATTATAGCCAGTGATTTTCCCGAAAGGCTGGGCAAGTCGTAAAAGAGAGACGTCAGAGTACTTCTGGAGTGGAAGCATACAAATGTAGATGGATCTCCCACTAGGACTCTGCATTAACAGAAACAAAGTCAAATTACACAGTCAATATTTGTCACAATAAGGTGTGTATTATGTGAGGTGTGTAGTTATGTTTATAATACAGTGCATTCGGAAAGTATTCAGATCCCTTGACTTTTTCCACATTTTGTTACGTTACAGCCTTATTCTAAAATGGATTAAATTATTTTTCCTCAATCTACACACAATACCCCATAATGACAAAGCAAAAACAGGTTTAGAAATGTTTGCAATTTTACTAAATATAAAAAACACTCAGGTGCATTCTGTTTCCATTCATCATCCTTGAGATGTAGAAACATGATTGGACATGATTTGGAAAGGCACACACCTGTCTATGTAAGGTCCCAGAGTTGACAGTGCACGTCAGAGCAAAAACCAAGCAACGAGGTCGAAGGAATTGTCTCTAGAGCTCAGAAAGGATTGTGTCGACGCACAGATCTGGACAAGTGTACCAAAACATTTCTAAAGCATTGAATGTCCCCAAGGACACAGTGGCCTCTATCATTCTTAAATGGAATAAGTTTGGAACCACCAAGACTCTTCCTAGAGCTGGCAGCATAGCCAAACTGAGCAATGGGGGAGAAAGGCCTTGCAAGAACCCAATGGCCAGACAGAGCTCAAGAGTTCCTCTGTGGAGATGGGAGAACCTCCCAGAAGGACAACCATCTATGCAGCACTCGACCAATCAGGCCTTTATGGTAGAGTGGCCAGACAGAAGCCACTTCTCGGCAAGGCACTTGACAGCCCACTTGGTTTGCAAAAAGCACCTAAATGATTCTCAGACCATGAGAAACAAGATTCTCTGGTCTGATGAAACCAAGATGGAACTCTTTGGCCTGAATGCCAAGCCTCACCTCTAAAGCAAACCTGGCATAATCCCTACGGTGAAGCATGGCGGTGGCAGCATCATGCTGTGGGGATGTCCTTCAGCGGCAGGCACTGGGTTACTAGTCAGGGTCAAGGCAAAGATGAACAGAGCAAAGTACAGAGATCTTTGATGAAAACCTGCTCCAAAGAGCTCAGGACCTCAGACTGGGGTGAAGGTTCAACTTCCAACAGGACAACGACCCTAAGCACACAGCCAAGACAATGCAGGAGTGGCTTCGGGACAAGTCTCTGAATATTTTTGAGTGGCCCAGCCAAAATATGGACTTCAGCATGGACTAACATCTCTGGAGACCTGAAATAGCTGTGCAGTGACGCTCCCCATCCAACATGGCAAAGCTTGAGAGGATCTGCAGAGAAGAATGGGAGAAACTCCCCAAAAACTCGTAGCTGAAATAGCAGCCAAAAGTGCTTCAACAAAGTACTGAGTAAGGGGTCTGAATACTTACGTAAAATGTGATATTTCAGTGTTTTATTTTTAATGAATTAGCAAAACTATTAATAAAAGAAAAACATTTTTTTCTTTGTCATTTTGGGGTATTGTGTGTAGATTGATGAGGGAAAACAAACCATTTAAAGCATAGATACTACACCATTTAAGACACCAAACCCACCTCCAACTTTTTCTGTGAAAAGCACATGCTAACATTAACATGTTTCCTCAACAACTGTCCTTTTCCTTTGTAGAATTTCACCATTTCACGTACTTCCTCGGTAGTATCAAGCTCTAACCATGCCTGAAAATATAGGAAATTCTCAATGTCATACAAACTACGACAGCAAATGCTTGCACAAATCAGGGATGAGTAAATAAACTCCTTCCTGTATGCCGAACTACATGAATGTCAAATTATTCACCACTGTCGCCATACAAAATAAAATACACTTGATCCCCAAATAACATATCTGCAGTAACATAATTATTAACTTACCTCCTGTGTGAGGAAGGATATGGCATGGTTGACAACATTCACGTTTGCTCGCTCTGCCAGTTTCAATAGGGCCACCGCCATGTTTCCATAGCCCTTTCTAATTGGGCTAATATGGACAACTTTTCCATCCTGTAGAAAACAATTTTAACCGACTGTCAATAAAAACAACTTTTCTACACGTTTGACACATTCCAACTACTCGATATGGAGGAATACCAACCCATGAAGCATCCTTTGACTCTGCAAATAAAAACAAAAAGTAATTATTACTATAAATTATCTGGAGATTATCCACACAGGCTCGACAACTGTAATAATTGCTTTTGTCCATTGCTGCCAAGTAATAACATTTTTCATCATTCATTGCTTACCCAGCGGTGTGTCCCCTCCAGTACTGTCGTCAAGTTCATCCAATGTAACGAAGTCATCCATATTCTCAGGGAAATCCATGTCATCCATATTGTCCTGTTGGAAATAAGTCCACAACATCAAATTTTAGTTAAGGTCCACAGTGCTGCACCAAAACCATTACGAATCTCACAAATATGTGAGGTTGCAATGGGAAACTGTCAAAAGCATTTCAAACACTGCACATAAAAGTATGCAAAACTGTATTCTGAAGTATGAAGGGAGACTGATTAGAGCTAAGCACAGGCAAAATCCTAGAGGAAAACCTGGTTCAGTCTGCTTTACAAGACACTGGGAGAAATTCACCTTTCAGCAGGACAATAGCCTATAACACAAGGCCGACTTGACAACAACCGACTTGACAGAGTTTAAAGAATTGTGCGCAAATATTGTACAATCCAGTTGTGAAAATCTCTTAGACTTACCCAGAAAGACTCACTGCTATAATCACTGCCAAATGTGATTCTAACATGTATTGACCTCAGGGGTGTGAATACTTACGTAAATTAGATATCTGTATTACATTTTTCAATACATTTGCAAACATTTCTAAAAACATGCTTTCACTTTGTCATAATGCATATTGTGTGTAGATGGGTGAGGAAATCAATGCAATTCATTTTTTATTCAGGCTCTAAAAACAAAATGTGGAATAAGACATGGGGTGTGAATATTTTTAGAAGGCCCTGTACATAGCGTGCTATGGTACAAGGAAAACTCAATATTCCAACAATCCATGACTCAACCAAACTACATTCTCAAGAATGCTCTCAGAACTTCAACCAAATTGTAGAGTTGAAGCACACATGCTTTAAGATCCCATTGCTAGGAACTAGAGGTCGGAATGGCCGATTAATTAGGGCCGATTTCAAGTTTATAACAATTGTAAATCTGTATTTTTGGACACCGATATATATATATATATATTTTTACACCTTTATTTATCCTTTATTGAACTAGGCAAGTCAGTTAAGAACACATTCATATTTTCAATGACGGCCTAGGAATGGTGGGTTAACTGCCTTGTTCAGGGGCAGAACGACAGATTTTTTTTACCTCGTCAGCTCGGGGATTCAATCTTGCAACCTTACAGTTAACTAGTCCAACCCTCTAACCACCTGCTTTACATTGCACTCCACGAGGAGCCTGCCTGTTACGCGAATGCAGTAAGAAGCCAAGGTAAGTTGCTAGCTAGCATTAAACTTATCTTATAAAAAACAATCAATCATAATCACTAGTTAACTTCACATGGTTGATGATATTACTAGTTTTATCTAGCGTGTCCTGTGTTGCATATAATCGATGCGGTGCGTATTCGCAAAAAAAGGACTGTCTTGCTCCAATGTGTAACCATAAACATCAATGCCTTTTTAAAAAGCAATACACAAGTATATATTTTTAAACCTGCATATTTAGTTAATATTGCCTGCTAACCTGGCTCGTTGCGAACTCTGTGAAGACTATTTCTTCCCTAACAAAGGCAGCCAACTTCGCCAAACGGGGGATGATTTAACAAAAGCGCATTTGCGAAAAAAGCACAATCGTTGCACGACTGTACCTAACCATAAACATCAATGCCTTTCTTAAAATCAATACACAGAAGTATATATTTTTAAACCTGCATATTTTGCTAAAAGAAATCCAGGTTAGCAGGCAATATTAACCAGGTGAAATTGTGTCACTTCTCTTGCGTTCATTGCACGCAGAGTCAGGGTATATGAAACAGTTTGAGCTGCCTAATTTGACTGGAATTTACATAATTATGACATAACATTGAAGGTTGTGCAATGTAACAGGAATATTTAGACTTATGGATGCCACCCGTTAGATAAAATACGGAACGGTTCCGTATTTCACTGAAAGAATAAACGTCTTGTTTTCGAGATGATAGTTTCCGGATTTGACCATATTAATGACCTAAGGCTCGTATTTCTGTGTGTTATGATGTTATAATTAATTCTATGATTTGCTAGAGCAGTCTGACTGACCGATGGTTGGCACCAGCAGGCTCGTAAGCATTGAGCTGTTTATGACTTCAAGCCTATCATCTCCCAAGACAAGGCTGGTGTAACCGATGTGAAATGGTTAGCTAGTTAGCGGGCTGCGCACTAATAGCGTTTCAAACGTCACTCGCTCTGAGACTTGGAGTGGTTGTTCCCCTTGCTCTACAGTTGCCGCGGATTTTGTGGAGCGATGGCTAACGCTGCTTCGAGGGTTGCTGTTGTCGATGTGTTCCTGGTTCGAGCCCAGGTAGGGGCGAGGAGAGGGACGGAAGCTATACTGTTACACTGGCAATACTAAAGTGCCTATAAGAACATCCAATAGTCAAAGGTATATGAAATACAAATCATATAGAGAAATTGTCCTATAATAACTACAGCCTAAAACTTCTTACCTGGGAATATTGAAGACTCCTGTTAAAAGGAACCACAAGCTTTCATATGTTCTCATGTTCTGAGCAAGGAACTTATATGTTATCTTTTTTACATGGCACATATTGCACTTTTACTTTCTTCTCCAACACTTTGTTTTTGCATTATTTAAACCAAATTGAACATGTTTCATTTTGTTTGAGGCTAAATTGATTTTTATTGATGTATTATATTAGGTTAAAATAAGTGTTAATTCAGTATTGTTGTAATTGTCATTATTACAAATAACATTTTATTTTAAAATCGTCCGATTAATCGGTATCCGTTTTTTTTTTTGGGGTCCTTCAATAATCGGTATCGGCGTTGAAAAATCATAATCGGTCGACCTCTACTAGGAACCCACATCTTGGTTACTTAACATAAATGTATTTTCAATTCTGGGAACAATAATTAGGGATGCACGATATATCGGTAAGCATATCGGAATCGGCCGATATTAACTAAAAACAAACGTTGGCCCAATGTCTAGTTAAACGCCAATGTGCAAAACCGATGTAAAAGCTGACATGCATACCTATATAACATAGGTAGATGAGGTAATGACACCACAACAAATATCCCGCTACATGTGCAACACAGCATTCCTAATCTAGTCTACAATGTCTGCTGTGTGGATCAAGCAGTCAACAAGTCCAGCAGTCATTTGAAAGAGTAAGAACATTTCAGCGAGACAACTCAAAGGCGAAATCTATTAATACCAAGATCATGGAATTCATTGCCCTTGACAATCAACTGTTCACTGTCCTGGATGTTGGCTTTCGCCGCCTGGTCGAGCACCAGTACGCACTTCCAAGTAGGCGCTATTTTTCCAGATGTTGTCCTACCGGAGTTACACAGTATTCCCGAAACTCAGTCATGAGCTACTTGCTACGGGTGTCACTGGTATTAGCTTCACGACTGACATTTGGACCAGCGATGTCAGCCCCATGAGCATTAGGAGTCTGACAGCACAGTGGGTCGATGAGGATTTCCTATTGAGGAAAGCCGTATTGCATGCTCAAGAATGTGCTGGTTCTGATACCATCACTGCTGCCATTTCAATGGCATTTGAGAACATGTTTGAAACATTAACACTCCTAGCTCCATTTGAACAACTGACTCGAGAAATAAGCTCAACTGCATCTACAGCAGACGTGAAACCTTGTCACGGCATTGAAACGCCTGCTCAACAAAAATGCCAACACAGACTGTCGGGTTAACTTGGAAAAGTATTCTACTAGAGGCTGTGAACAAGCGATTCGGTGGCATTCTCTATGAGCCTCTACTGTGTCGCCACCATGCTTGATGCTAAGTACAAGGACTGCTACTTCGATGCAGACAAGCAACAGGGTTTACATGAAATCTTATAGACACAGCTGGACAAGATGGAAACGGACACAGTGACAGTGCGCACCGAGGAAGAGAGGCCACGGACAGACAGAGCTGAAACTTCACTGCTTGACATGTATGATGAGATCCTGGTTGAGACTGAACAAATGAACAACGAAACAGCAAAGTAAGTGAAATAAATAGATTTTGATTATGTTTTGCTGGTAATGGGGACATATGTAAATGCCCCCCCAAAACTTTTTGGCCAGTGTGTGTGTGTTTAAACTACTTAACTGTACTAGAATGCTTAAAAGGCCGCTATTTTTGTTTTTTATACCAGTCTAGTTTTCTTTGCCAAGGAAAATATCCGATATTGGTATCGGCCAAAAATGTCATATCGGTGCATCCCTTACAATAAACCATTCTTTGTTGGTTCCAGTCACAAATATGAATGACAATAATTTCTTACATCTTCTTGAAAGCTCTCCTGTTCCATCTTGTTCTCCATTGAGACGTCAGCATCACACAGAGCTGGATCATCGGCAGCCTTTACGTCAGAATCCTCCAAGGTATCGTCTGCCAAAGGTTCTGAGATTTCGGGTTCCCCCTTATCTTTAGAATCAGCCACCATAGAGGCACTTTTGGAAGGAGCAGGGTCTTTAGTATCAACACCAGCACCAACCTCATCATCTAACAAGCTTTGTTTAGCTTCCACCTGGATAATCTCTTCGTCTAGATCTTTGTTTTCCAAATCAACGTCCTCCTCCTTGATGTCCTGCTTGACCACTTCCTTGACCTCTTCTGAGATGCTTTGTTGACCTTCTCCTTGTTCCAACACTTTCTCAGCAGGTTGTTTGCCTGTACTGGGTTTCTCTTTGTTCGTGGCGTTTGAGGTCTTGCTAGTCTCCTCACTCTTGTGTCTGCTGCTGCGGCCTTTACTAGAATCTGCTCTTCTGGATGTGGTGGAGTCAGGACTATCTCTACAAGGCAAAAAACATTGAGGTAAACTTCCCTGACACAAACGTCCTGATGAGTCCTACAGGAAAATTGGGTATGGCTGCCATGGCCCCAGGTGAAGAACTCTTACTTACCTCAGGCGTTTCAGTGACAAGTATACTTTGACACTCTTTCCACTGATCTTTAGGGGGTTGGAGTGGTAGTACTTCACCATAATGTCAGCATCCTTCCAATCTACCATCTCAATCAGGGCCTGCAGATGAATAAGGGAGAATTCTTTAGACAAAGCCAGAGAAGGTGCTGCATAATGGAGGTTTTGGTGATGAATTTACCTAGCCATACAAAATAAATAGATACTGCATCGTTAAATTGTTTTAATAATTGTTGTCTATTTGAAATCACCAGAGATTTGCAGAATTTGATTGATCACACATCAATTCCATAGTGCTCAAACCTTACCTGGTCACTTGAAAATGTTGAATGCCGCACATCCCCAAACATCTTGGCGAGATCAAGAATCTCTGATTCTCTTTCCTTCCCAAGAGGTAGGTGGGAAAAACAAACCACTGTATTGGTAACTTGTTTGGTCTGCCGTTTTTCTGGTGGTTCATCCAACCTTGGCGGCTGAAGGAAAAAACAAGCTCATACTGGTATTTCTGTGACTAAGAACACAGAATCTCACATTTTTAAGAGGCAGATGCACTTACATGAATACTGCACACCATAGGTGACAAGTACAGATTCAACTTAATTTCCTTCACGAAAGCTTGGTTTACACTGAAGTGATTCACCATATTGACAGCCTCTTTGTGAGAATCAAACTCCAGGAAGCCCTGTAACAAAAATACAACACCGAATCATCCAATAGACATTCAACTACAGATGTAACTTTTTTAGAGAGTGAATGTTAAAGCTGCAACATGTAACCTTTTGGGCGACCCAACCAAATTCACATAGAAATGAGATATAGCTCTGTCATTCTCATTGAAAGCAAGTCTAAGAAGTGATAGATCTGTTCTGTGTGTGCTATTTCTATGCTTCTATGCTTCCTGTCTTCTACTTTTGTACTCCAGCTTCAAACAACTAAAAATACTATTTTTGGTTATTGAAAATATGTTTCACAGAGGTTTAGATGGCACAATGATTCTCTACACTATACTTACTTGTTCAGTGGCATACACTGAAATTAGGTGTACTATTACAAATTTATGCAACCAGGAAATGGCAGAGCGAACTTTAAAAGTTTAGAGTGTTTATTACCAATGTGTAACTTACCTTGCAGGGGAACACCAGATGTTTTACAACCGTGCCGAATGGCTTGGCCAAAGTCATCAAGTCTTCAACACCAACAGAGCCAAGGGGAAATTTTGTGACCACCACCTTTGTGCCAACCTGAAGCAAAATATATATCACACATTCAAGCATGCAGCTTTAAGCAAATAAACAACATCATAACAAGTGAATTAAATCTATCTAGCTCTATTTATAAGAAAACAATGCCACAAAAGGGGCATCGTTACCTTGGGCTTCAAATGGTGTCTTTCTGGTGCAGACCAGACTTCACCTAAAGATGAAAACATGAAAGGAGATAGTATTTATTTTCAAGTGGTTTGCAATTGGGCCTTATTTGGTCTGGATCAAACTTGACTTTGGAACAGGACTGGGGTTATTACCTCCTACGCGGTCTGAGCTATGTTGTCTCTTGTAAGGCATAGCAGGACGTGGCGTTCTCCTGGGCGGTGAAATAGCATCTCTACTTGGGATGGAGTTGGACCTGGAAGATAACGTAAACAGTGCTAAGTAAGAAGAGGAACAGCTAATGATTTTACATCATGACATGCCTATTTTCAACATAAAGCTTAATTTCATGCCCCTCACATTTCCTTCCGGGTATCATGTTTATTCCAATCTGGATATCTGTAGAAAACAGAAAATAAAAAACAAATGTGAATAAAACCTTGTTATAGAAAATATCTCAATTGATTTTGTGAACTGTATCAGTCCAGTTTCTAAATGTTTTACTTTGCATGAAAACACTTACAGATGCGAGAGTTCTAGACAGCCATCCGCATGGCGTAATCCATTGAGATGTTCCTTCCATGTCTGTGAAAAAAGCAAATTCATATTAAGCTAAATTAATGCCATCATGGAAGGTTGAGTGTTCTGATTAAAATTATATAAACAGTCCAAGAGCAAGAGTTTTGAAATATAACAAAGCTTACCTTATTAGAATTCAACATGCATAAGCATAGAGAGCATGTGTGTGGGTAAACCTTGGGCACAACTCCATGAAAATCATCCACTTGATAGGAGAAAGGAATCTTTTGCTGGCTGTCGGATGGTTTTTCAATTGGGGGCCTATTGTGGCGGGAACCTCTCCTTGCTTCAGTCCGCTGTGGTTGCCGCCCCGGTCGACTGTAATCAGTGTCTCTCCTATAGTCAGTGTCAATATGGCTGTTTGACCGACGAGGGACTGCAGGGGGACTGTCCCGTTTGCTAAGGTCTCCATCATCTGTATCCTCCTGACAGCTGTCTCCCTTTGGGGAGGCCTGTCCCTGCTCCTCTTGCTTGGCTCGACTGGCCTTCAGTTTCATTATCAGATAAGGCAACGTCTCTACACTGATCTCATTCTCTGGAATCTGGGCCAGAGCATCCACGTCTTCTGGAGAGAGCCCCAGAGTGGCATATAAGTTCATAGTGCTCATCGCGCCATCACCTGATCCTTGGTGTGCAGAGCTGTGACCCTCACTGTCCTCCATCCTCAAACCGTCCGGGCACAGAGAAGTTTATTCTGAAATTGGGGTAAAATGGTGTTCAGTAATTTCAACTGATTATGTAACCTATGAATATGTCTAAGGCAACCTATATACTAGGCAGTGTCAGGGGAAGGGCCCCAAAAAAGTGTCAAAGACTCCAGTCACCCAAGTCATAGACTGTTCTCTCTGCTACCGCAAGGCAAGAAGGTACAGGCGCACCAAGTCTAGGTCCAAAAGGCTCCTTATCAGCTTCTACCCCGAAGCTATAGGACTACAGAACAATTAATCATATGGCCACCCGGACTATTTACATTGACCCCGCCACCATTTGTTTTTACACTGTTGCTACTCGCTTTTTATTATCTATGCATAGTCACTTTACCCCAACCTACCTGTAACCCCGGTATATAACCTCTATTGTCGTCATTTTATTATGTTATACATTTTTTACTTTAGTTTATTTAGTAAATATTTTCTTAACTATTTCTTGAACGGCATTGTTGGTTAAGGGCTTGTAAGTAAGCATTTCACGGTGGTATTCGGCATAAAGTGTAGGCCCTAATGAAGGGGCTTGGGAAGAAAGTATCCTTCGCATTTGTATCTGAAATTCTACCATCTTTAATCATTCAATAGTTAACCAGATGTCAATTGAGGTCCCTCACAGAAATAATAATATGTTTACCAGCCCAGAACAATGTAGATGCAAGCTAACGTTAGCTACTGTAGCTAGTTACATCGAATGGGCCGAAGGCCTCGGCACAATAACAGCCAGTTGTTATTAACTAGCTACCTTCGCATCTTTTTTAAAAATAACGAAGCCCGATATCTCCTCACCCTTGATGAATAAAGATTAGCTATCAAGTATGCCCCATGTAGCTTATAAAGTAAGTGCAGTATTGTTAGCTAGCAGCACGCAACGCTGGAGAATGCTGCCTAGCCGCCCACAGCCAGGAAACTAGCTCGCAAGAAGAAGCTAACCATAGCTTTCTAGCAAGATAGTTTCGGGGTGAAAGTTTATGCATCCAGTTCAACTACCACATGAAATACAAATGGGGAATGCTGCAAAACATACCTTTTAAGTACCCTTTCGGGTATTTCGTAAAATTAGGTGGCTAACGTTACAGTCTGGACAAAGATATGTGTAACTAATCCTTCTACCAGCGTCTCGTCAGTGACATAATAAAACTACTTCCCATCGCGGAATTTACAAAATGTTCATAATAAAAGTCCCCCGCGTAATTACATTAATGTATTTATTCATGATATTTGAAAAATAATTGTCTAAACTTGAACTATGATTCATATTTAAGTGAAATTAGCATTACATGTATTTTTTTCTTCTTTTTAATTTCCAAAGTTAAATAAAATGCCCCCATTGCAATACACTGGCTTATAGAGAAAAAAGTATACTATGTGTCAATGTAAAGTGGGGTTGGGAATACTCAGTAGAATCTACATATGGTGTAATTTCACGGAGGACTCGTCTAAATACATAGCAACACTCTACTTCACCCACTCCATAGCCCTGAAAGCAATAAACTGTGGGCCTATAAATTACATTTTGGCTTATAGAGAAACATTTGTGATGTAAACGCAAGGCACTTAAGCCTAATTCCTCCTGTAAATCGCTCTGGATAAGAGTGTCTGCTAAATGACTAAAATGTTGTTTTTTAAAAAATCAAACAGACTTCCAAGTTTAGCAAACCGTCAGTCCTGTCTTGCTATTATGAAAATCTAATTGAACAATGCAAATAATGTTTTCAATTTGACTTTTGCCTTCAAAATCGTCTCAAACATAGAACATGAAATAATGAACTATAGCCATTGAATTCTACCATGCTGATATACCATGCGTTCTAAAATGCCCTTCAAGCCAAGCAGAAACAACTATTCAACACATGCCATACCTGGTATTCTAAACTGGGTGGTTTGAGCCCTGAATGCTGATTGGCTGAAAGCAGTAAAAATAAATGACATAACATACATTTTTACTGCTGTAATTATTTTGGTAACCAGTTTATAATAGCAATAAGGCACCTCCGGTGGTTTGTGGTATATTGCCAATATACCACGGATAAGGGCTGTACCCAGAAACTCTGTGTTACGTCGCACGACAGCCTTTAGCCACGGTATACTGGCCATATACCACACCCTCTCAGGCCTTATTGGTTCATTGTAAACCGGGTGGTTTGAGCCATGAATGCTGATTGACTGAAAGCCGTGGTATATCAGACGGTATACCATGGGTGTGAAAAACAAAACAATTTGCTGGTCTAATTACCTTGGTAACCAGTTTATAATAGCAATAAGGCACCTCTGGGGTTTGTGGCATATGCCCAATATACCACGGCTAAGGGCTGTATCCAGGCACTCCGCATTGTGTCGTCCCCAGCTGTGGACCGGAGCTGTGGACCAACAGGCTCCAAAACAGCTTCTTTCCCCAAGCACATCCTCACCCACAGTGTATCTGCACTGATTATCTGCACTGACTAAATGCCACTCACAGGTCTCTACAGAAACTCACACACACCTATACTGACAGTCCTGCACACACACGCATACATGTACACACACATGCACATACTATCAGGTGTGAAGGTAAGACCCAGATGCAGACAACGTCGAATTAACAATGGTTTAATAATCCAACAGGGGAAGGCAATAGACAGGTCAAGGCAGGCAGGGGTCAGTAAACCAGAGGTGGGGCAAACTTACCGGACGGCAGGCAGGCTCAGGGTAGGCAGAGATCAATAATCCAGAGTTGGGGCAAAGGTACAAGTCGGCAGGCAGGCTTAGGGTCAGAGTGTCAGGGGCAAGCAGAGTGATCAGGCAGACGGGCTCGGAGTCAGGACAGGCAAGGGTCAAAACCAGGAGGGTGAGAAAAAGAGACCCTGGGAAAAGCAGGAGCTGAGATACAAAAACGCTGGTTGACTTGACAAACAAGACAAACTGGCAACAGACAAACAGAGAACACAGGTATAAACACACAGGGGATAATGGGGAAGATGGGCGACACCTGGAGGGGGGTGGAGACAATCACAAAAACAAGTTAAACAGATCAGGGTGTGACAGTATCCTCCCCTTTAGGGTCACCACCTGGCCTCCTATCTGAGCGCATACCTGGTTAACCGGGGTGCCAGTGGAAGTCGGCGATGAGGCCTGGGTCTAGGATGTCTCTAGCGGGGACCCAGCACATCTCCTCCGGGCCATAACCCTCCCAGTCAACCAGGTACTGGAAACCCCTGCCCCGTGGTCGAACACTCAGGAGGCGTCTCTTATTAATAAAATATATTATAAACATATCTTGTGTAATTTCCGTTGTTGTATGTTGTTGTTGTATGTTATTAATAAAATATATTATAAACATATCTTGTGTAATTTCCGTTGTTGTATGTTGTTGAATCAAACAGCTGGCCATTATTAATAAAATATATTATAAACATATCTTGTGTAATTTCCGTTGTTGTATGTTGTTGAATCAAACAGCTGGCCATCACGGTCTAGCTGGTGTTGGTGAGGGAAAGTGTCTGGCAGAGAGATTCACAGATTCACAGATGGCCATCCGTCGTACACGGGTACGACGGATGGCCATCGATGACACAGAGAGGAGGGGTGGGCCTGGAAACAGAATACAAAGGGCTGTGAGACATGGGATTAATCCTAAACACATGGAAAGTAGGGTGAATACAGAGGTTACGGGGTAACAAAAAATGAACAGCTATGGGGCTAAGGACTCTAGAGATGGAGAATGGGCCGATAAAACGGGGGGAAAGTTTACGGGACTCCACCCGGAGGGGCAGGTCCCGGGTGATGAGCCATACCCTTTGCCCGAGCCGATAGCATTGAGCAGGGGTCAGGTGGCGATCTGCTTGTCGCCTATACCTGGAAGTGGTCTTCAACAGAGCGGCCTGGGCTCTCTTCCAGGTACGGCAACAGAGGCGGATGAACATCTGGGCAGAGGGATTGCTGACTTCCTGCTCTTGCTTGGGGAAGAGCAGAGGCTGATTTCCCAAGGAACACTCAAAGGGCGAGAAACCCGTGGCAGGGCAAGGAAGTGATTTTGCGAGCGTACTCAACCCATACAAGTTGCTGACTTCAGGTGGTAGGGTTGGAGACCATGTCCACTGGGAGTCTGTGGATCCGGAAGATGTGCTGCACCATAAGCTGGGCCGTCTCCTTGGCTGAGGATAGTTTGGGGAGAGCAATGACATGGGCGGCTTTGGAAAACTGGTCGACCACAGTCAGGATGGCATTGTTGCCCTCAGACGGGGGGACCCGTGACGAAATACAGGGAGGTATGGGACCAGGGATGGTGAGGGACAGGCAGTGGTTGGAGAAGACCAGCCGGAGCTTGCCGAGGAGTTTTGTTCTGTGCACAGACCGTGCTGGCGGTGACAAACGCAGCAACATCCGGAACCATTGTCGGCCACCAAAAGCATTGTCACACGAAGGCCAGGGTGCGACGAGAGCCCGGGTGACAGGCAAGCCTAGAGGAATGGGCCCACTCCAGGAACGCGGAGTGGACAGCGTCAGGCACAAACATCCGGTTATCTGCCACCCCCCTCCCTCCGGGGGCATCCGTCTTGACGTTCTTGGACCCCGGTTGGTAGGAGAGGGAAAAGTTGAACCAGGTAAACAGCAGAGCCCATCTCGCTTGCCTGGAATTTAGATGCCTGGTGGTGGAGAGATACTCCAGGTTTTTGTGGTCGGTCCACACAATGAACGGATGTTCCGCCCCTTCTAGCCAGGGCATCCATTCCTCCAACACCCCACATCGTAGTTCCTCTCCGTGGCATTGAGGCGGTGGGAAGGCGCAGGGATGCAGCTTAAGGTCCAGAGCAGAAAGTTGGGACAGAACAGCCCCCATTCCGACATCCGAAGCATCGGCCTCCACCACGAGCTGACGGGAAGGGTCCGGGTGAACCAGGATAGGAGCAGTGGTGAAGTGGTGTTTAAGGTCCCAGAACGCCCGGTCAGCAGCAGAGGACCACGTGAACGGAACCTTGGTAGAGGTAATTGCAGACAGGGGGGAGGCCAGGGTGGTGTAACCCAAGATATGCAGCAATAAAAGTTGGCGAAACCCAGGAAGCGTTGCAGCTGCACCCTGGACGTAGGCTGAGGCCAATCCTCCACTCCTCTCACCTTCTCGGGATCCATCTGGACACTCTTAGCAGAGATGGTGTAGCCTGAAAGGGAATGGTGGAGCGATGGAACTCACACTTTTCCACTTTAACAAACAACTGGTTCTCCAGAAGGCGCTGGAGAACCTGTCGGACATGGAGCACGTGTTCTTGGGAGGAGCGGAAGAAGACAAGGATGTCATCAATGTAGACGAAGACGAACCGGTTAAGCATCACACGGAGAGCATCATTCATCAGAGCCTGGAAAATGGCTGGGGTGTTGGTTAGGCCAAAGGGCATGACCATATTCGTAGTGGCCACTGGCCATGTTGAAGGCGGTCTTCCACTCGTCCCCCTCTCGTATCTGCACCAGGTAGTAGGCGTTTCATAGATCCAGCTTGGAGAAAACAGTGGCCCCCTGGAGCGGCTCGAAGGCAGAGGAATTGACTGGTAGCGGATAACGGTAACAGTAATGTCATTGAGTCCCCAGTAGTCAATGCACAGGCGCAGGGACTTGTCCTCTCCCAGCGGGAGAGGAAGAGAGACAGATAAACCCTGTAGCTAGAGAGTCCCCAATGTAGGTCTCCATAGCCTTGGTCTCTGGTTCCAACAGAGAGTACAGATGCTAGGGAAAAGGTCAATCCCGCAGTCATATCCCGTCGCTTCCGCAATCGGGCGGTGCGGCAGAAGGTAAGTGGCCCGGGACTTGCTGAACACCTCCTAGAGGGTCCTAGTACTCCGCGGGAATGGCGGAGAGGTCTGGAGCAACTTCCGAGCCCCCCAGGAAGATGTCCCGGGGCAGGTTGCACCGACTTCAGACAATGGCCGTGCCAAAATGGACTCCAGCCCATGATAGACTAGTTGATGAGGGGATTGTGTCGCTGGAGCCAGGAGAATCCCAAAACCATGGGAATCTGGGGGGACTTGATGAGCAGGAATTGAATGGTCTCGCTGTGATTCCCTAACATACTGTACGTAGGTTGATGGGAGTGGTGTTATGGGTGACCCGACCTATAGAGCACCCATCCAGTGCTCTAACATCTATGGGAATGGAGAGGGGCTGAGTGGGGATGTTCAGCTCGGAAGCCAGTGTGGCGTCCCAAAAGCACTCATCGGACCCAGAGTCAATGAGGACCCAGAGACATTTGGACTGGTTTCCCCACAGCAGAATGACAAAAAAGGGGTCTGAGTAAGGGAAGCAGAAAAGTTCTCCATATGGCCCACCAGAGTACTTGCTCCTACCGGTGAGCCTGGTCTTTTATCGGGCAAGAGGACACAAAATGACCAAAAGTCCTGCAATACAGACAGCTCCTTGTCTTGATCCTGTGTTGCCGTTCTGCTGGCGACAGCCCAGCTCTGCCTAGTTGCATAGGCTCGGGAAACAGTGCCTTGGCCGTCTTTGGTGACTCTCGAGGAAGGTCGGGAAGTGTTGGGTGCTCTCGGCAACAGGACTGTTGGGGACCTCCGGGTTGACTCGGAGGTGAGGTTGAATCCCTGGATATGCGAGCGAAATCGAATTTCCTCTCCATCCGTCGTTTCCGCAATCGGCCATTGATGTAGATGGTCAAGGCGAGGAGGGAGTCAAGATCCGTGGGTCACTTCCAAGCAGGAAGCTCGTCCTTAACCTCCTCAGAGACACCATGCAGGAACATGTCGAACAGTGCTTCCTGGTTCCATGCACTCTCAGTGTAAACTGCACATAGAGTTGAAGTCAGAAGTTTACATACAAACACAGCCAAATACATTTAAACTCAGTTTTAAACAATTCCTGACATTTAATCAGAGTAAAAAAATCATGTTTTAGGTCAGTTAGGATCACCACTTTATTTTAAGAATGTGAAATGTCAGAATAATTGTAGAGAGAAGGATATATTTCAGATTTGATTTCTTTCATCACATTCCCAGTGGGTCAGAAGTTTACATAAACTCAATTAGTATCACTTCCTATGACTTAGCTTTTCCACCGCACTTTAGCTGAGACAGGTAGCAGACAGTCCAATAGAGTGTATTGCATATGGGACTGTGGAGGGGAAGGAGTAAAAAGCCAGCGACAATCCTTACAACACAGTCCCCCTCCAAAACTAAACATGTTTGGTTAGTAGACACCCTAGGTAGTAGCCTAAAAATGTTCATTGACAGTTCAATATTTATTCCATATACAGTGAATTGCATTGGCATTTGCAATATTCTGTTGCGTGGGTAAATAGTCACAAATTCTGAATGATCTTGCTGGATCGAATCCCCGAGCTGACAAGTTAAAAATCTGTCATTCTGCCCCTGAGCAAGGCAGTTAACCCACTGGGCACTGAAGACGTGGATGTTGATTAAGGCAGCCCCCTGCACCGCTCTGATTCAGAGGGGTTGGGTTAAATGCAGAAGACACATTTCAGTTGAAGGCATTCAGTTGTACAACTGACTAGGTTGCTTAATTTGTAAATTATGTCTGAGTGTTGGAGTGGCTATCCATACATTTAAAAAAATACAATAAAATGGTGCCGTCTGGTTTGCTTAATATAAAGGAATTTGAAATTATTCATACTTTCACTTTTACTTTAGTAATTATTTATAAAGGTATCTTTACTTTACTGACAATTTGGTACTTTTTCCACAACTGAATGATAGTGAGACAACTGCTGGGCACAGCACATAGCATTATGGTTTCACAGAACTAGAACAAGACACATGAGGCTTTCAGCCACTAGAGGGTGCTACTAGGACAAGACGTACACTGAATGCACAAAACATTAGGAACACTTGGTCTTCCATGACATAGACTGACCAGGTGAAAGCTACAATCCCTTATTGATATCACTTGTTAAATCCACTGCAATTCCTGGAGATAAAGGGGAGGGGACAGGTTAAATAAGGATTTTAAGCCTTGAGACAATTGAGATATGGATTGTGTATGTGTGCGATTTAAAGCATGAAGAGGCAAAACTAAGTGCATTTGAAAGGGTAGTAGTACGGGTATGGTAGTAGGTGCCAGGACCACCAGTTTGTGTCAAGAACTGCAACGTGCTGGGGTTTTCACACTCAACAGTTTCCCATGTGTATCAAGAATGGTCCACCACCCAAAGGACATCCAGCCAACTTGACACAACCGTGGGAAGCATTGGAGTCAACTTAGGCCAGCATCCCTTTGGAACGCTTTCAACACCTTGTAGAAAGAGGGGTTGCAACTCCATATTAGGAAGGTGTCCTAAATGTTTTGTATACTCAGTGTATAAGGCACTAGTCCATATAATCATCTAGGAATACATCTCAACCAAACTTGAAATAAATTAAAACGTGATAGAATTTAATAACCTGCCCAGGGACTGCGGTTGAGAATTAGCCGGCTGGCTAAAACCGGCACTTTTACTGAAACGTTGATTAATGTGCACTGTCCCTGTAAAAATAAAATAAACTAAAAAAACTAATCTGTAAGAACCAAGAAACACCTTTTTAGCATAGCACCAGTCATAACATACAATGACAACATTAAAAACAGACATTTCGCAATGTGCTCCACCTTATAATATTATTTTTCTTATATAAAGTAGTCATTCTCTTTAGTTTAGATTTTTCCCTGATGTAGCTATAATCTTGTAACATCATTTTTTTTTGTAACAGTATTTTTATTGGAATTTCACAATTTTCACCCATATTAAGAGATACAACAACAGAGACAAAGCACCCCGAACAAAAACAAGAAAAACAGCCCCCACTTACACATATCTAAGCGCATATATATATATACACATACTGTACATACATACACATACATACACACACATAAATATACCGATGAATATACACACACATACGCATACATACGCGCACGCACGCACACACACACATACATACACACCCATACATACGTACACCATTTTCCTCTTCCCGCTCGGTGCTTCCCTCGCCCCATCACCATCATTGCGTCTCTCAATACATACATTTTAAACAAACTTACAAACAGAAATTAAACAAAAAAGCTCAGTTTAAACCAAGAGGTTAGGTTCCACACATGGAACGTACAGTGTAGTTCTGAAATACATAGATCCCTGCCATTCTAAGAGAATCCTTGCAGCATAATAGCTGATACCTCAGGTTCTAGGTAATTTAGATAAGGTTCCCATACTTTGTAGAACTGGTCTGTTTTAGAATGCAATGTACATGTCAGATATTCCAGAGGCACCCATTCAAATAGTATCTTATGCCAATCTTTAATAGAAGGAACCTTTTCACGAATCCACTGTAAAAGGTTGTTTTTCCTCGCTGCGAAGGTAAGGATGTTGTAAAGCCTCCTTTTACCCACAGAAGTAACCTGCCTACTAGGGAGACCTAACAGTAAATAAACTGGGTCCAATTCTAGATCAACCCCTATGATCTTTTCAATTTCTTGCAGAACACCAGACCAGTATCTTTGTATTTTGGTACATGACCATAAACAATGTGTTAGGGTGCCTGTATCAGTTTTGCATTTAAGACACTGAGGGGAAGAGGAAGTGGGGCTAAAAGCATGTCTGCGATTTGGGGATATATGCCATCTGTGTATTATTCTTAATTGGATTGTTCTAGTACGGTTGCATATAGATATTGTTTTTGCATATCTCCAAATGTCCTCCCACATCTCTTCGTCAATAGTAACAGACAATTCTTTCTCCCACACTTGTTTCACCCTCTGTGTGTTGACAGCAGAAAAGGACCTTAAAGTATCATAAAACAGGCTTACAGACATTTTCCTTTGTGGGAAAAAAAAGCATTCTTTCAATGACAGACACATCAGGGTTACCAATTAAGCTGGTGCTCTTCAGAATATAATGTCTTACTTGTAGGAAGCGGAAAAAGTCCTGCTTTGGGAGTCGATATTTCTCGACCATCTGCTCAAATGACAACACAATCTTATCAGCAAATAAGTCATTTAGCCTGCGTATGCCCTTATTAAGCCATACGTTAAAGCCAGCATCCAGCAATCCTGGACTGAAATCTGGGTTGTTAAGAATTGGGGTAAGAGCAGAGGTTAGTTTGGACCTTCCCAGGAAGCGTTGAACTGACCTCCATACTTTGAGTGTGTTAAGTGTAACGGGATTATTGCAGTGATCTTCTACAGACTTGAAACTTCTGAAAAATAAAAGATCCTGTAAGGGGTATTTTGAAAGAGAAGTCTCAATGTCTAACCAAATAGAGGAGTCATCATTTGTGATCCAGTCAGAAATATAACAAAGGTGGTGATAGAACCTGATATTGGGCAGGTCCAAGCTGCCCATAGAACTTGGCAGCTGCAATATTGCCATCTTAAGTCTTGGCTTGCGTTTACTCCATATAAAGGAACTTAGCCATCCATTTACATCCTTTATTACCTTATTGGAGAGTAATACTGGGATCATTTGGATTGGGTAAAGTAGTCTAGGTAAAATGTTCATTTTCAAGAGGGATATTCAAGAAATCGGGAGAGAGTTCCAGCGCTCCAGATCCTGTCTTATTGTATCAAACAAGGGAACAAAATTGGCTTTGTACATTAGCTGGAATTTAGGAGTTACAAATATACCCAGATACATGAAACCTGAGGGAGACCATTTAAAAGGGAAGGGGGAGAAGTATTAGGTACAGAGTGTAGGCTACCAAGTGGCATAGCCTCTGACTTAGTAAGGTTAATCTTGTAGCCTGAGAATTCGCTGAATAATTCAATAATATTAATAAGAGATGTAATTGAAGTCTCGGGACTAGAGATGAATATCAGGACATCATCAGCATACAAGCTTATTTTATGGTGAACATCACCAATGAGCAGCCCCTGTATAGCAGGCGTTACCCTGATGGCCTCGGCCAGTGGTTTCATAACGAGTGCAAAGAGGAGGGGGGATAAAGGACAGCCCTGTCTGGTACCTCTGTGTATAGAGAAGCTATTTGACCTTAGCCCATTAGTAAGGACAGCAGCCTGAGGATCATCATATAAAACTTTCACCCATTTTATAAAGTTGTCCCCCAGACCAAATTTATTTAGAGCAAATAATAGGTAAGACCACTCCACACGATCAAATGCTTTCTCAGCATCTAGGGAGAGCACAAGACCATCCACAGCACTTTGTTGGTAGGCTTGAATTACATTAAGAAGCCGCCTGACATTGTTGCATGACTTACGGCCCCAAATGAAGCCAGTTTGGTCTCCTTTCACAATTAGTGGCAGTGAGTCCTCTAATCTTGTGGCTAGAATTTTAGAAAGCAATTTTCTATCCACATTCAGAAGGGAAATTGGTCTGTACGAGGAACAAGACTCTGGACATTTTCCCTTTTTGAGAATAAGTGAAATGTTGGCTTCTCAGCATTTGAGGGAGTTGGTCATTTGAAAATGAGTGGTTAATCATATCACGCAATGGCTCTAGGATCAGGCCATGGAACTCTTTATAGAACTCACTACAAAACCCGTCTGGTCCTGGGGCCTTACCATTTTGCAGATTCTTAATTGCGAACGTTATCTCTTCCTTGGTAATAGGGGCATTAAGGAGGGACTTCTGCTCTTCGGAGATAGTAGGGAGCTCAATCTTACAAAATAAGTTTTCCATTAATTTGGGTGCATCCTTTGGCAGTTCTGAGGCATAAAGGTTTGTATAAATTTTTTTAAATGAGTCACTTATCAATTTATTTTCATATAAATGATTACCATCATAATCAGTAATAGTAGCAATTGACTGAGAGTCAGCCTTCTTTTTAACTAGGTATGCCAAGTACTTTCCTGGCTTATCGCCATGTTCATATAGCTTTTGCCTGACAAATCTCCTTTTATTTTCAGCGTCCTGTGTTAGGAGAGAGTCTAACGTTGATCTAATGACTGAAATGTCCTTTAATAGGGCAGGAGTGGGCATTTTAATGTAGTCATTCTATTTAGTTCCTAATTCAACCTCTAACATTTTTTGCTTTTCACGCTTTTTCTGTCTCTTAGTAGCTGTGTATGACATAATCAGACCCCTGGCATACGCTTTACAGGTTTCTCAAAGGAGTGAAGGGTTATCTGTTGATTGAGAGTTAATAGAGAAAAATGCTTTAAACTCTGTAATAAAATATGATGTGAATGTATGGTCTTTAAGAATGGTTGTGTTCAACCTACAATGTTTTGACCGATTGAATGCCCCGTTGAGTTTTATGTCCAGGATCACCTCAGCATGGTCAGATATGACTATGCTTCCTATCCTAGCGGATAAAACAGACTGCAAAGACGTCCTGGGCATAAAAAAATTATCTATTCTAGTCTGACATCCATGAGGTGCAGAGAAAAAAGTGAACTCTCTGTTGGAGGGATGAAAAGCTCTCCAGACATCCGCATACCCCAGATCATCACAAATAGCTTTAAGTGACTTAGCTTGAGGAGAGAGTGAAGCTATATCGCTGGGGAACTTATCAATAAGGGGGTTCAACAAGCAGTTAAAATCTCCTCCAACCACTGCAGTGTCCGAGTTTAATTCTGAAAAGTCTAGAAATACCTTAGTGAGGAAATCAGGGGGGTGAGCAGGGGGGAAGTAAATATTCATTATGGAAATGTTCTGCCCTTTTAAAGTACCATTAATTATAACAAAGCGACAAAATGTATCTTTCACACAATTCAAGACCTTAAGTGGTAAGTTCTTTTTCACCAGAATTGCTACACCTCTACTTCTGGATGTAAATGATGAGAAAAACACTTGACCAAACCCCCCCTGTTGTAGTTTCAGGTGCTCCTTATCATCCAAATGAGTTTCTTGCAACAGGGCAATATCAATATTTTCTTTTTTCAAAAAAGACAATACCTTCTTCCTTTTAATGGGGTTATGGCTTCCTCTAATGTTCCATGTACATACACGCAGTCTGTTACCTGCCATTGTATCTTGACCATTCAATATCCAGACTGGATCCTACCGTAAAAGTGGGGTGGTACCTTTTTCCATGTGTTGAACTCTCCTCTATCTCACTGAGCATAAACAAACGATATGAACCCTGAACTCGAACGATACTAAACCCAACAATTAAACATGTAAAGATCCAAAAGGGGGTTTTCCCACTAGCTAACATGCAGGGGATTTCAACTCTCCAATGTAGACTCTTAAGTCCGCATTGGCGCTCAATAGCCTCATCCTTTATATGTATGGATAAGAAAATCAATAGAAGAAGATTGAGGCTCTTCCACCTAAAACCAAGCCTGGGCACCAATATGGATTCACACATATCTCAGCCTGAGCTATAGCGGCTATTACTTTAGCAAGAAAAATAATAAAGATACGAATATTACTGAGCCGGAGTACGTGAGGACTCACACCACTGTTTCATGATCAGATTCAACCAAAAATAAACAAAGTTATCCAATCAAATCAAATCAAATTTATATAGCCCTTCGTACATCAGCTGATATCTCAAAGTGCTGTACAGAAACCCAGCCTAAAACCCCAAACAGCAAGCAATGCAGGTGCAGCCAATGCTGTGGAGGTGCAGCTTAAAGTTATTTACCCGAGAGAGTCAATAAACACAGCAGCCTCTTCAGGTGTGTAGAGCTTTTTAGGTGATCCGTTGACCATAATCTTCAATGTGGCCGGGTACAACAGTGCGTAGTCCATCTTCATTCTCCTGAGTTGAGCCTTCCCCTCATCAACCGCTTTGCGTCTTCGTACAACCGCTGTGGAATAATCATTGAAGAATGAGACCTTTGGACCTTTATGTTGACTACCATCAGAGCCAATGTTTCTAGCCGCATCCATGACGTGCTGCTTGTCGGTGAAGTTGTGGAACTTTATAACCACCGGCCGTGGGCGCTGATTGGGACCGGGTATCGGTGCTTGAGAGCGATGGGCTCTGTCCAGCTTCACACGACCAGCCTTAGTGTCCATTTGTAGGCAGCCAGGGATCCATTCCTCAAAGAATTTTACTGAACGTGTCCCTTCAGAATTTTCCGGGAGTCCCACAACACGAATATTGCATCTGCGTCCTCGATTATCCAAGTCGTCAATGTGCTCCGCCATTTCGCGCACCTGTTTCTCAAGTGCTTTTATCTTAGCGTCCATAGATGTAGTTGAAGTTTCCACTGCAGCAATTCTTCCTTCCGCCTCAACAATACGTTTCACAACCCTCTGTATTTCAGCCGAATGGCCTGCTATTGCTTCCAAGACCGTTCTTATCTTAGCATCGATCACTTTAGTAATGTTATCAGTCATCTTTTGAATCATCAGGTCCATTGTGCCTGGGTCCGCAATGGTGTTAGCTTCGCTAGCTCCTCATGCACATCCACAGGGGTGGTGGTTTTGATCGACTTCTTTGTAGTTCTATTGGGCATATTGTCGGAGATTTTTGCGAAATAGTCGTCAAGACTCATTATATGGTAACTTATTTAGCCAATTCTACCACTTTTTCAAGCTAGGAGATTAATGTAAGAATATACATTTACGAATGCCACGAGAGCTCGCTGAAACACCGTGTTCTCTCTACGGCGCCATTTTGTCCCCCCTTGTAACATCATTTTAACATTGGCCCTATCCAAAGCTGGGGGGGAAAAAAAAATATTTTGAAGGCAAAATCGGAAGTCTTAATATTGCTGGCGGGTTGCTAATGCTGCTGCTGTGATACTAATGCCTTGTTCTGTCTGCGTCTGGCTCATGGGGTTTTCCGCGTTCCCTGGAGGTGCTGGAGGTACTGCAAGGGGTCGCATATTTTTTGGGGAGTGTGGAATATTTTGGGGGATTTTCTAATATGACATAAAAATATATGAATATCGCTAGCTACAAGAGAATACCATTGTGAATACCATTTATATGTCTCTGTGTCCAGTATGAAGGAAGATAGAGGTAGTTAACGAGCCAATGCTAACTAACACAAGCACAATGACTGGAAGTCTACAGGAACATTTAGCATGCTAGTTGTTCCAGTTAAATAATTATTAAGCAAGTCAATTTAGACAAGGATTGTGTATGTGTATGATAGTAGGGGTATGGTAGTAGGTGCCAGACACATAGGTTTATAAATGTCGTTCCACTTCATGATTGTGTCCCACTTGTTGTTGATTCTTCAAAAAAAAATACAGTTTTATATCTTTATGTTTGAAGCCTGAAATGTGGCAAAAGGTCGCAAAGTTCAAGGGGGCCGAATACTTTCGCAAGGCACTGTATAAGTACCTAGGTGTCTGGCTAGACTGTAAACTCTCCTTCCAGACTCATATCAAACATCTCCAATCTAAAATCCAATCTAGAATCGGCTTTCCATTCCGCAACAAAGCCTCCTTCACTCACGCCGCCAAACTTACCCTAGTAAAACTGACTATCCTACCGATCCTCGACTTCGGCGATGTCATCTACAAAATAGCTTCCAATATTCTACTCAGGAAACTGGATGCAGTTTATCACAGTGCCATCCGTTTTGTTACCAAAACACCTTATACCACCCACCACTGCGACCTGTATGCTCTAGTCGGCTGGCCCTCACTACATATTCGTCGCCAGACCCACTGGCTCCAGGTCATCTACAAGTCCATGCCAGGTAAAGCTCCGCGTTATCTCAGTTCACTGGTCATGATGGCAACACCCACCCGTAGCACGCGCTCCAGCAGGTGTATCTCACTGATCATCCATAAAGCCAACACCTCATTTGGCCGCCTTTCGTTCCAGTTCTCTGCTGCCTGTGACTGGAACGAATTGCAAAAATCGCTGAAGTTGGAGACTTTTATCTCCCACACCAACTTCAAACATCTGCTATCTGAGCAGCTAACCGATCGCTGCAGCTGTACATAGTCTATCGGTAAATAGCCCACCCAATTTTACCTACCTCATCCCCATACTGTTTTTATTTATTTACTTTTCTGCTCTTTTGCACACCAATATCTCTACCTGTACATGACCATCTGATCATTTATCACTCCAGTGTTAATCTGCAAATTTGTAATTATTCGTCTACCTCCTCATGCCTTTTGCACACAATGTATATAGACTTTTTTTCTACTGTGTTATTGACTTGTTAATTGTTTACTCCATGTGTAACTTTGTGTTGTCTGTTCACACTGCTATGCTTTATCTTGGCTAGGTCGCAGTTGCAAATGAGAACTTGTTCTTAACTAGCCTACCTGGTTAAATAAAGGTGAAAAAAAGAGTATTTAACAAAACATTTAAATTTGCTCATCAACTCTCCCCTGTTTTTCAGTTGACACAAAGGTCTTGATGTGTATAAGCCTAGCACCCATTGAGTGAGTTTTCAAGAAATTTCAAAGGGCGGAATTTCCCCCTTTTTTCTTCAGATACTTGTCTGCTCATATGAAAATAGACACATGATGAAACCAGGAGTTTCTGAGGGTTTTTTATGCCCTGTTTTGGAAGACTTCCAAATGTAATCTAAGTAAGGTATTCATCCATTTGTAGTCTTTCAAACTATTAAGGGGATTTCTCTGGGGGTCATAGCTTTAGCTTTAACGTGTTTATGTTGATGAGGGGATATGCATATGTGAGTCTCAAGTCAATCTGACCATGTATATAAGAAGGCTTGCCCCTAGACACTTGTAATTTCAGTGGGTGGCTCAACGAGGCACTCCAGACATCATACTTGAGTATTGAGCCAATATTAGCATATATATTAGAGTTGGGCTTAGGCACTTCGAAAGTCCATCATTGTATAGTACATGCCCCCCCCCCCCCACACACACACACACACAACATGCCCCATGACTCCTCGCCAAATCAGAGCAATCAAAGAATATATTTGGCTCTAGGCCCTTACTATGTCCAGAACAGATTAGACTTGTCACTGGACACTTACTATATCCATCTATACACCTACTAGATTAGATTTCGCACTAGACACTTACCGTGTCCATCCATATGCCTACTATAGGCTGGAAGACTGAATTTAGTCCCCTCTGGTGGCCAAAACACCATGCCATTTTTGAAATTGGATTTCCATATTCGTGATCCAATAGATGATTCATGATAAGCACAGGCCTGGATGTGACATCCAAAAGCCCCGTTCGCCCTCCATTTTCACATCTATTTCAATGTTAACTGAGGCCAAAATGGAATCCTGGCCACCTCTCCTGAAATCATATACATGCCAGCCCCAGTGTGCTGCCAACTCTTAGAGCCACCAGGTCAAGGGTCGTCAGACGTCGTTTGAAACTGGACACCTTCCTCTCTGGCTCCAGGGGCTTCCTAAGAGATAAGGGCTGTATGAACAGTAACAGTATGGCACCAGACATTCTGTAAGAGCAGAAGATCTGTCCATCAACATATCATTTATCACGTCATTTGGACAATCAACTTATTTAGAATGCTGCAGGTAATGGTAGGCCTATTTTTAATCAAAATAGAACAACAATTATTGGACCCACTCTATTTATTAACCGATGACAAGCAGTCTTGGTTTTAATTAGATAACCTGAACACTGCTGTCTATACTTCTGATAAGACACTACAGACAAAACTACTATGACTGTTAACTTTCGCAAGCAGTTAATTTAGTCACTAGAATTTAGGATCATGCTCTATATTGGATTACAAATTTGATCACCAGATCAGTGTCAAATATAATATTTAATGTCAAAATCAAACAGACCTATGACCAGCCACAACCAATATTGAACTTAATCAAGCACTCAATTAGCAGTTTCCTTTTCATATTATATTTGTGTAAGACTAGGAGTGGATTGTCTTCTCTCTGTCTGAATGTTGATATTAGATGCAGTTCTTACATCGAAGAGATACTGCCTGTAAGAGCAGTAGATGAAACCAGTCAGATCCATCCCGTTGGGACAAAGGCTGCAGTACATAAGGCTAGTTTCAGTTCATATAACGAAAGTTATAGTTCATATAACGAAAAAACGATTCGATTTTTCACACAAAAGTGCTTTATTACAGACAGAATCACTCCTCTGTTTCATCTGCTATCCGGTCTGCTGGTCTAAAACGATCCCGAGGTGAAGAAGACGGATGTGGAGGTCCTGGGCTGGGTTGAATGATTATGCATACAGTTCAACTGCTACATGCAAAACAAATTGTTAATGCTGTAAAATATACCTTTCAAGAAGTCCCTTTTCAGGTATTTCGTATAGTTTGGCGGCTACAGTCTGGCCAACGATATTTATAACTAATCAATCTACCAGCGTCTCGTCAGCGACATTAAAACAGTAGCTTCTTCCCTTAACAGAATTTCAAAATAAAAGTACCCCATGTAAACACATTAACATGAAACATAATTGTCTAAACATGAACTATGATTCATATTTAAGTGACATTTGTATTAAATGTGGATTTAATTTTTTTTTACAATGTTAAATAAATGGCCCCAATGTAATACACTACATGAAATACATATGGGCATACAGAGAATTCTGTGTGGATGTAAAAGTGGGGTTGGGAATACTCAGTGGCGTCTGTAGAATGTACATATGGTGTTAGAGGGGCGGCAGGTAGCGTAGTGGTTAGCGCGTTGGCCCAGTAACTGAAAGGCAACATTGAATCCCCGAGCTGACAAGGTACAGATCTGTCGTTCTGCCCCTGAAAAAGGCGGTTAAACACACTGTTGTTCCTAGGCCGTCATCGTAAATAATAATTTGTTCTTAACTGACTTGTCTAGTTAAATAAATAATAAAATAGAGAGCGCGCGTCTGGTCCAAGTACAGAGCAACACTTCCTACTCCACCCATTCCATAGCTGCCAATGCAGGCCTATAAATTACATTTTGGTTTATAGAGAAAAATGTGCCGATGTAAAAGTGGGATTGGAAATACTCAGTAGTGTCTGTAGACTCTATATGGAAGGGATAATCAACGTTTTTAGTTTGTGAGACTTATTTTTCCAGATGAAGTCAATAAAGGTCTTATTGATCTCTTTACAAGTAGCTGGATTTACACATAACGATAATGAGGGGGTACACAAAACGAGACAGTCCCTCTGCCTTGGACAGAAGTACTCTCCCAAGTATAGAAAGATCTCTTTGTAGCCAATTATTAAATATATTTTTAGTTCACTTAACTTTAGGTGATAAAATCAAATGTTGTATGGCTAAGTGTTTTTTTGACAGATGTATTTAACACAGTCCTTTACAGGAATATTTTATATTTATTTATCAGAGTCAAATAAACACAAGATTTCACATTTAGAAACATTCAGCATTAATCATGATGCAATAGAAAATGCAGTTACAGCATTAAGGGCATGGGCGACCTGGTCTTTGTCTCTTAAGAAAAGAGTAGGCCTATATACCTTTTTCTAGTACAGGACACATTGACGTCAGGCACAGATGCGCAATAAGAAAGCCATCTCCATCTACGACCATTCAACATAGCTTAGATTTATGTTTTCTAAACAAAATCACTTTTTTGAGTTCTCATATGCTTACAATGATGTTTTGATTCTTGCTTGAACAGTCGCTAAGGTTATATTTGGTTGTGATCTTTGCAAAATAACACTTTTGGAAACAACAGTTGTTAGCTATAATGCTAACTCTAATTGATATAAAGGCTTTAGCAAAAGCTAGCCAAAGAGCCATTTTATTGGTTGAAGTTCAAGTGTTTTTTAACTGTAATGCAGTTGATTTGTGATGACACAACCATTAAAGAAGTTTTTTTTTTGCCTACGTTCTATAAGAACTCCCCGCCACCAACTTGTGCATATTACCCTAGTGCAGCAATGTTCGCAAACACAGATAGGGGTCTATTGTTATAATTCATATGTGCCCCACTAGAAATCCCTGCATTAGCATGTTTTTGTTAGCTGATACATCATGACAAAATTCACCACATTACTGTCCTGCTAACGTGCTTGGACCTCTTGTATGTAAACTTTTGACCCACTGGGAATGTGATGAAAGAATAAATAAATAATTATAGAATAAATAATTCTCTGTTATGACATTTCACATTCTTAAAATAAAGTGGTGATCCTAACTGACCTCAGACAGGGAAGTTTTACTAGGATTAAGTGTCAGGAATTGTGAAAAACTGAGTTTAAATGTATTTGGCTAAGGTGTATTTAAACTTCCGACTTCAACTGTAGATGGATGTCATGTTCCCATCAAGTGTCTATCAACTCCTGATGCTGAGGAGTACAGGAACAGTAAGAACTGGTTTTCCATCAATGTTCAGGGTGTATGCACTCCTAATTTAGAGTTTTCAAACATTGTTGCCTTTTGTAAAAGTGTTGTGGAAATTCAGTACTGAGAGAGACTTGGTCATTTCTCTCTTCAAACAATCATCTTTATTTCCAATGGATTAATTCATGCAATAATGAAGCGGTCAGCCCAGCAGTCTTGACTGTCGGACCGAGTGCTTGAAACATACAGAAAATACAGTGTATTTATATACCATACCTAAAAATGCTTCCAACCATGGCTGGCTCCACCGTTCCCATATGGATTGGGGGGCACCATGAGCCACATCCTGTCTTTATCTGCCCCCGGCGTTATCTTACCCCTGACCCTGGCCTAATTTCCCAGATGCCAGGATGTCTAAGAACCAGAGAGGCCTTTGTTCTACTCCTCTCTATCCCAGTTACAACCACCCCACATCCTGTCATGAACGCCAGCTGTAGGTTTTAAATCACCAGGTCAATCAAGTGTCAGTTCCAGCTCTCTCTAGTAAAACCCATGCCCACAACACCCAGACTAGCTGCAGGAAGCTAGAGTGGACTCCATAAAACTCAGCAATTGCAGGAGAGAAATATTTAAATAAATTGTTCCATATCCAACAAATAAGATGAATACATCATTTTTCCCCTCACAAAAGGTGCAACTCACAAATCAAGGATTTTTCCTCAACTCTTCATTGTGTGCTTAGTTTCAAAGAGGACAACATAGTGGACTACTACTTGGTGACAGTGGATATGGTCAGTAACTTTTTATTCACTCCATACATAAATCCCACAACGTCTGAGCCGCAAAGATAGAACTGAGCTCATATGCGGGATGGGATGGGACAAGAGGGATGGTCGAGCATGTTTGGAGTATGGAAAAATCGATTCCAGTGTTTACACAATACACTTTGTTTCAAGACAAGATGCTGCAAAGTGATCGTTGCTACGGCTGTGCTGCACAACTACCTGAAGCAACATTGCTGTCCTGATCCTCCAATGGAAGATCAGGATCAAGCAGATGTGCCCACGGATGAGGCAGGCAAGGACCAACGAGGACTTGCACACAGTTGCTTTCAAATTGCAACACCTCAACTAGATGAGATGCATCTAAATATGGAATGATTCATTATGGCTTATCTTTGCTTTGATAAATGTATGTTCTGTACAAAATGAAAATAGTGTGCAGCAAAACGAAATGAGTGACTAAACCAAGACTAGTTTAAAATGTAGTTTGTGGTGATTAAAATACTCATGAATATCCAAATGACAAAACATTTTTTACATATATTGTTCACCATGGCTGGTAATCACAATTGTCTCATTACTGAATATATTTTGCATCATACCGCTCTCTTCCAGCTTCATTTCCAGGCCAACCTATAGAATTCTCATTCTCATTTCATGTTCTTCAGATATTTCATTTGATGGCGGTGAAATTCTCTGGCCAACTTCTCATGCACAGTCATCTTTTTTTGTTCTCTGCTGAAAGGTGGTGGCAGAATCTTTTCTCAGGGATGCTATAGCAGATGTGGCGGGTACACACTCACTGCACTGGCTCTTCCAACCTGTTCACATTACACACTCACTGTGCACTGGCTCATCCAACCTGTTCACATTCCTTTCCTCTGGAAAAAGAACAGTTAGAAGCACAAATAAACTCATATGGTCTTTAGATTGATGGAAGAATAAAGATTGACAGACAGTGGAATATATATTTACCAAAGGAAGTGACCAATTTACTTTCTTTCGTATATGTACTATTTGTGCTCAGCGCTTCTTCTGAACTGTCCAAATGGTCATCGTCTGGTATACCATCCAGAGGTTGCTGGTGCTCTATTATTCCAGACAGGAAGTCACTCAATTCATCAGTCTTGTCTTTTTTTGGTGGTCCACCAACAGTAGTAAAATCGCTCTCTTCTGAACTCTGCATTCTCTCTTTTTAAAGTCAGTTTAAAAGGTTCTTTCAGAGTCTATAAAAAGGCAGATATCATTCAATATAAGTGATGTCACAAAAATATGAATATGATGAATGTGAAATACTGAAAATAATGGATTACAACTTCAGGTGAGTTCTCTTCTTGTGGTTACATTTTCATTTGCATTGAATTCACAAAAAATTGCAGCCCAACCACTTGTTATTTTGCTCAGTAGCAGTAGAATGGTTTTTACGTTCAATAACTGGATGGTTTGAGAAATTCTGTTTTAGTAGCATTTTTTCATGCTCAAGTTTAGAATTTTAGCCTCTGCCATTGTTTTGTCTCAAGATTCACACCAGTGATGGCGTTTTCTATTCCATTTCCAGGTTTACATGAGCACCATTAGACCAACAGCATGTGCTCATTCTTAACCTAATCAGGCTTAACCCAGGTGTTCTCATTTAGGTTAACTTACCTTACTCAAGGACTCTGTAGTCTGACTAACTAACCCAAATTTAAGCCACGTTCATGAATGCTATTTAAATGTCCTAGTTTAAATAGCACACATTAAGGCCTACTCCTGGCATAATCTAAGCCCCGCCTTGACACCTGCCCTAAAAGTCTGAACATGTGGAGAAGTGCAGGAGTATTACCCGCTGGACATAACAATCCTAAATGATAGTACAGATTTCTATAGTAATTACTAGAATATGTATAGGATTACTTAATTTTTTTTCTGCATATCGTGCATTCCAGTTGAACCAAAAGATGAAATGGAAATAAAGTGTATATGAAATTAAATCATGTTCATACTAATACTATGTCAAATATCTACTTATGTTGCAATATGATAGCCTAATATATTCAACATCTAAACTTATTTTTCATTCTCCATCACTCTAATAACATGACACACCCCTTCACTATTGTCAGTGGTTGAACTAATTACACTGTCTACATAACCGGAGTCAAGCTTTCATGACATTTCCCTGAAGGCAGTGTTCCAAAACAGTGGTAGCTTGAATATAAAATGCACAACATTTGTAGCCTCGCGTTTGTGTTATGTTATGGAATACATTCACTGAACTCTCCCCTATCAGAAGCGTCTAGGCCTGTTTGTTCGATCTCCCTCATTTGTCTTTTTCCTCAAGCGATGTGCTGCTCCTTGCCACAGACTGGGTGAATCTTCTTAGCCAGCTCTGCTGTCAGTCAAGCACCAGATGGTTCTCTGGGTTACGGAAAATTATGGGATGGAGTTCAAGCCAAACCTGTCCACATGTCCTTGATAAATGACAGTTGACCATAAACAACCATAGGCCTCTGTCAAGTGCAGTAGGTTCAGCGTAAATGTTAGCCATAAGAGGTGACAAAAGTAACGGCAGAAGTCAAAGAACAAGTCCAACATTTATTTATTCAATAAGAGGAAACTAAATCCAGGTACTATTCCTAACCACAGAATGGGACTACATTTCGTAATAGGCTGCATTAATTAATTTCAAATGGGTAACAATGTTAACAGTAACAAAAAAGACTGGAATGTTAAAAACAAACTGGACAGAAATGTTTATACTAAAACGGCCCTCCTCTGGGAAGACTACAATCCTCAATCAGATACGGTCTGTTTCTTTATCCATCTTTCTCTGAAAGAGAACAAAATCAGTGTACATTTTCAATGCATTATCTATGTTAACCCATTACCAAGAATAGCTAAAACAGATCCAAGTCTAATTTTTCCAAATGGTTGAGATACTACAAGCACAGGTGATACTAGCTTTAAATAAACAAGGTTTCCCTTGAAATTGATGAATATTTGACAATTAACATTTAACAGTGAAGCCTGGGGAATGTTGAGAATGTGTTCTTACCTCCAAGGTGAACAATTGTTTTAATTCTTTTTACAAAAACACCACACCAAAGTATGATTCATAAGACTGACTTGTCATAGTTGAGAATTACCTTAAGGTTCAGATAATGTTCCTCACTGCTACAGTGGACTGATTTGGCTGTTTCCTCATTGTTGTAGAAGATGTTGCACAGCTTGCAGAAGAATCCAGTCCTTGGCACCAGATAATCTAACCCTGCAAGTAAAAGGAGAGCGAAAGGGTTGTTATCCCAATATGGCACTAAAAGCTCTTAAGCAGATCCCTGTCACACCTGATAATAAAAATAGGCAGCCACACAAACATAAGTCAGTTTCTCTAGCATCTTACCAACAGGGTTGTCAGGTTGATAAGGACCCAGAGGTCCCTCCTGCTTCTTCTTCTTCTCCTCCTGCTGCTGCTTCTCCTCCTCCTGCTGCTGCTTCTCCTCCTCCTGCTGCTGCTTCTCCTCCTCCTGCTGCTGCTTCTCCTCCTCCTGCTGCTGCTTCTCCTCCTCCTGCTGCTGCTTCTCCTCCTCCTCCTGCTTCTCCTCCTCCTCCTGCTTCTCCTCCTCCTCCTGCTCCTCCTCCTCCTCCTGCTCCTCCTCCTGCTTCTCCTCCTCCTGCTGCTTCTCCTCCTCCTGCTGCTTCTCCTCCTCCTCCTGCTTCTCCTCCTCCTGCTTCTCCTTTCCCTCTGAGAGAGCTTCCACACCACTGGTTTCCTCACCCTCAGGGTCCCCACAGACCCCCTCACTGTCAGACACAGGGCTCTGGACATCCTGGCCATACAAACACAATCATGTATTTTACTAATTTCTTCTACTTAGCCTGAGAGACCAACACCAACTGATTACTTATTGAATAACCAGTAACTGTAAAAGGATTGTTCACGGACATGCCAAAATTAAATACATAAATATTCAGCAAACATTTAACTAACAAGGCAATATTTCACCTTGTTTAAATTAAGGAAACAAAAACATAGCAATAACCATCTCACCTCTGGATAGGGGCTTTTGGTTGACTGGCCATTAGTCTTTTCATCTCCATGATGATCTCTTGATCTTCTATCTTTCTGACTGGACAACCACAGCTCATATTTGACTGGAGGCTTCCTGTAATCAGGAGGGCAGAATATGTAATGGAGTACTATATCATGAAAGTGTACTTAGACAGACCTCATACAGTCCAGTTGAACCATAGATCACAACATTCCTTATCAGATTATTCTTTGGCTGTATATTCTTCCAATAAATTCCAATCAATTGAACTGGCAGTGGACATAGAATGCAGTATCCAGTCTTCAAATTCCATTTTGTCTAACTATCATTTCTATCATCTACTCTACTGCATATACTTAGGGTCATTAAAATTATTTACCAGTATATTAGGGAGTCTCCCTTTTTGCACAAACTGACCCTTAACAGGGTCCCGTAGAACTTGTGTGGACGTTGGAAGTACTTCACCATTTTCTGAGCGGCTTCCACGCTCTCCAACTGGATATAACACTGAAAGAAAATAAAAAAACATCCATGTGAAAGTCCTTCGTTAATAGAAAAACAAAATGGGCAGGTGAAACTTTACCTTTCCATGACGCCAGTTCAAATTATAGCCAGTGATTTTCCCGAAAGGCTGGGCAAGTCGTAAAAGAGAGACGTCAGAGTACTTCTGGAGTGGAAGCATACAAATGTAGATGGATCTCCCACTAGGACTCTGCATTAACAGAAACAAAGTCACATTACACAAACATTGACTAGGTCTGTAGTTTAGTTTATAATACAGTGCATTTGGCAAGTATTCAGACCCCTTTACTTTCCACATTTTGTTATGTTACAGCCTTACTCTAAAACACCCCCCTCAATCTATACACAATACCCCATAATGACAAAGCAAAAACAGGTTTAGATATGTTTGCAATTTTATTAAATATAAACTGAAATACATTTTTTACTTAAGTATTCAGACCCTTTGCTATGAGACTCAAATTTGATCTCAGGTGCATCCTGTTTCCATTGATCATTCTTGAGATTTTTTATTCAACTTGATTTGAATTTACCACAGGTGGACTCCATTGATTTGGAAAGGCACTCACCGGTCTAGATAAGGTCCCACTGTTGACTGTGCATATCAGAGCAAAAACCAAGCTGAGGTTGAAGGAATTGTCGGGCGAACTCCGAGACAGGATTGTGTCGACACACAGATCTGGACAAGTGTAACAAAACATTTCTGAAGCATCCCAAGAAGGTCCCCAAGAACACAGTGGCCTTAATCATTCTTCAATGGAAGAAGTTTGGAACCACCAAGACTCTTCCTAGAGCTGGCCGCCCAGCCAAACTGAGCAATTCAGGGAGAAGGGTCTTGGTCAGGGAGGTGACCAAGACCTCTGTGGAGATGGGAAAACCTTCCAGAAAGACAACCATCTCTGCAGCACTCCACCAATCATGCCTTTATGGTAGAGTGGCCAGATTGAAGCCACTCCTCAGAAAGAGGCACATGAGAGATGGCATGGTTTGCAAAAAAAAACCTAAATGATTCTCAGTCCAGATTAAATCAAGATTGAACTCTTTGGCCTGAATTCCAAGTGTCACATCTGGAGGAACACCTACAGTGAAGCATGGTGGTGGCAGATTCATGCTAGTGGGATGTTTTTCAGCGACAGGGACTAGGAGACTAGTCACAATCGAGGGAAAGATGAATGGAGCAAAGTACAGAGAGAGACTTGATGAAAATCTGCTCCAGAGCGCTCAGGACCTCAGACTGGTGTGAAGGTTCACCTTCCAACAGGACAACGACCCTAAGCACACACACACAGCCAAGACAAAGCAGGAGTGGTTTCAGGCCAAGTCTCTGAATGTCCTTGAGTGGCCCAGCCAGAGCACGGACTTGAACCCGATCGAACAGCTCTGTGCAGCGACGCTCCACATCCAACCTGACAGAGCTTGAGAGGATCTGATGAGGAGAATGGGAGAAACTCCCCAAATACAGGTGTGCCTAGCTTGTAGCGTCACACCCAAGAAGACTTGAGGCTGTAATCACTGCCAAGGGTGCTTCAACAAAGTACTCAGTAAAGGGTCTGAATACATAAGTAAATGTGACCTCTCTTTTTTTGTTTAAATTAGTTTTAAAAAAATCTAAAAAACAATATTTGCTTTGTCATTGTGTGTTGTACTTGAGGGGGAAAAAAACAATTGAATCAATTTTAGTAAAAGGCTGCAACGTAGCAAAATGTCGAAAAAGTCAATGGGTCTGAATACTTTGACTGCACTGCAACTCAATTATTTCATCAGATGCATAACGCATACTACACCATTTAGCAGACACCAAACCCACCTCCAACTCTTTCCGTGAAAAGCACATGCTAATATTAACATGTTTCCTCAACAACTGTCCGTTTCCTTTGTAGAATTTCACCATTTCACGTACTTCCTCGGTAGTTTCAAGCTCTAACCATGCCTGAAAATATAGAAAAAGCTATATCATAAAAACAAAGACAACAAACATTTGCACAAATCAGGGGTTGGGTAAATAAACTCCTTCCTGTATGCCGAACTACATGAATGTGAAATTATTCACCACTGTTGCTTTGACAACATTTCCATCCCATGAAGAAAACTAGATAGGTACCAAACTAGATAGGTACCATACAAAATAAAACACTGATCCCCAAAATAACATATCTGCAAGTAACATAATTATGAACATACCTCCTGTCTGAGGAAGGATATGGAATGGTTTACAACTTTCACGTTTGCCCGCTCTGCCAGTTTCAATAGGGCCACCTCCACATTTCCATAGCCCTTTCTAATTGGGCTAATTTGGACAACTTTTCCATCCTGTAGAAAACAATTTTAACCGACTGTCAAGAAAAACAACTTTTCTACACGTTTGACACATTCCAACTACTCGATATGGAGGAATACCAACCCATGAAGCATCCTTTGACTCTGCAAATAAAAACAAAAAGTAATTATTACTATACATTATCTGGAGATTATCCACACAGGCTCGACAACTGTAATAATTGTTTTTGTCCATTGCTGCCAAGTAAGAATGTTTTGCATCATTCATTGCTTACCCAGCGGTGTGTCCCCTCCAGTACTGTCGTCAAGTTCATCCAATGTAACAAAGTCATCCATATTATCAGGGAAATCCATGTCATCCATATTGTCCTGTTGGAAATAAGTCCACAACATCAATAAGTTAAAGAATTTGAGTTAAGGTCCACAGTGCTGCACCAAAACCATTACGAATCTCACAAATATGTGAGGTTGCAATGGGAAACTGTCAAAAGCATTTCAAACACTGAACATAAAAGTATGCAAAACTGTATTCAATAGTACTGAAGTATGATAAAGATCCAGGTCACAAAGCTAGGAAGTGAACTCTGTGGCTGCACTTTTACAAATGACATTGACAGCTTAAATATCCACAGTTATTCAAACCTCTTGGTCAGGCCAGGTTTTAACCATGCTAAGGCTGAACAAATAAGCATGTCTAATTGATCAAATCGAATTGTATTTGTCACATGTGCCGAATACAGGTGTAGACCTAACCTTGAAATGCTTACTTACAATCCCTTAACCAACAATGCAGTTCAACAATGTTTGGCTGACTTTTGAGCGATTAAGCGCCTGTTCTGGATTACTACGGTCAGTCTAGGTTTTCTGGAAACAATTGGAGCTTGTACAGAGATGGCTCTATAACCTTTGATATTAAACCATGGAACGTAAGGAGATCCTTCAAAGCTTATCTCCATCTGATTTGTAGGGCACTCATAAAACTGATGGAATTAATAGCCCCTGAGCAAATCACATTGCCTCCATACAGTGCCTTCAGAAAGTATTCACACCCCTAGACTTTATCCATTGTTGTGTTAGCCTGAATTTAAAACGGATTACATTTAGAGTGTGTCACTGGCCTACACAAAATACCCCATTTCAAAGTGAAATTATGGTTTTAGACATTATTACAAATAAAACATTTTAAAAGCTGAAATGTCTTGTGTCCAATAAGTGTAACATTTTTTGTTAATGGCAAGCCTAAAGTTCAGGAGTAGAATTGTGCCTAACATGTCAAATAACTTGCATGGACTTTTTTTAAATGACTACCCAATCTCTGTACGCCACACATGAAGATAATTGTAAGGTCCCCCAGTCGAGCAGTGAATTACAAACCAAGACCAGGGATGTCATCCAATGCCTCGCAAATAAGGGCACCAATTGGTAGGTGGGTAAAAAAAAAAAAAAAATCAGACATCGAATATCCCTTTGAACATGGTGAAGTTATTAATTACGCTTGCGTATCAATACACCCAGTCTAACTCAGTGGAAGGAAATAGCTCAGGGATTTCACTATGGAATATTGGTGACAAAAATCATTAGTGTTTAATTGCTGTGATTGGAGACAACTGAGGATGGAACAACAACATTGTAGTTACTCCACAATACTAACCTAAATGACAGTGAAAATAAGGAAGCCTGTACAGAATAGAAATATTCTAAAACATTAATCCTGTTTGAAACAGGGGAAAGAAATTAACTGAGGACCACGTCATATTTTCAAGCATGGTGGTGGAGGCATCATGTTACGAGTATCCTTGTCAAGGTCTAGGGAGTTAAGGATAAAAAGGCACTGCTTAGAGCTAAGCACAGGCAAAATCCAAGAGGAAAACCTGGTTCAGTCTGCTTTCCAACAGACATGGGGAGAAATGCACCTTTCAGCAGGACAATACCCTAAAACACAAGGCCAAATATACACTGGAGTTGCTTACCAAGACAAAATGGAATGTTCCCGAGTGGTTCCCTAGTTACAGTTTGTACTTAAATCTGCTTGAAAATCTATGGCAAGTCTTGAAAATGTCTGTCTAGCCATGATCAACAACCAACTTGCCAGAGCTTAAATAATTATGTGCCAATATTGTACAATCCAGGGGTGAAAATCTGACTTATCCAGAAAGGTGATTCTAACAGACTCAGGGGTGTGAATACTTATGTAAATTAGATATGCATTTAATTTTTAAACAAATTTGCAAACATTTATAAAAACATGTTTTCACTTTGTCATAATGCGTATTATGTGTAGATGTGAGACTAAGTAATACATTTTAAATTCAGACTAACAACAAAATGTGGAATAGTTAAAGGTGCATGAATACTTTCTGAAGGCACTGTAAGTAGCAGGCTATGGTATCAAGCAAACTCAATATTCCAACAAGCCATGAGTCAAACCGGGCATTGCTGACATGAGTCACAGAAAACATCTTGACTGTTTGTCTAGATTGACGAGGTTCAATCTGAAGTGTCAGATGCATTTTATTTGCCACTGAAACTTCTGCCAGATTTCAGTGGTTCTAGGCAATAGATGGCAACATCTGTTTCAACTGATCAGTGGAGGATCTCACTCAACCAAACTACATTCTCAGGAAAGCTCCCAGAACTTCAACCAAGTTGAAGAGTTGAAGCACACATGCTTTAAGAAGCCATTGCTAGGAACCCACATCTTGGTTACTTGACAAACTTATTTTCAATTCTGGGAACAATATGCCTTTTGTTGGTTCCGGTCACAAATATGAATGACAAGAATTTCTTACATCTTCTTGAAAGCTCTCCTGTTCCACCATGTTCTCCATTGAGACGTCAGCATCACACAGAGCTGGATCGTCGGCGGCCTTGATGTCACAATCCTCCAAGGTATCGTCTGTCAAAAGTTCTGAGATTTCGGGTTCCCCCTTATCTTTAGAATCAGCCACCAGAGAGGCACTTTTAGAAGGAGCAGGGTCTTTAGTATCAACACCAGCTCCATTCTCGTCATCTAACAAGCTTTGTTTAGCTTCCACCTGGATAATCTCTTCGTCCAGATCTTTGTTTTCCAAATCAACGTCCTCCTCCTTGATGTCCTGCTTGACCACTTCCTTGACCTCCTCTGAGGTGCTTTGTTGACCTTCTCCTTGTTCCATCACTTTCTCAGCAGGTTGTTTGCCTGTACTGGGTTTCTCTTTGTTCGTGGCGTTTGAGGTCTTGCTAGTCTCCTCACTCTTGTGTCTGCTGCTGCGGCCTTTACTGGAATCTGCTCTTCTGGATGTGGTGGAGTCAGGACTTTCTCTACAAGGCAAAAACCATTGAGGTAAACTTCCCTGAGACATACTTCCTGATGAGTCCCACAGGAAAATCGGTCTGGCCGCAATAGCCCCAGTTGAAGGACTCTTACTTACCTCAGGCGTTTCAGTGACAAGTATACTTTGACACTCTTTCCACTGATCTTTAGGGGGTTGGAGTGGTAGTACTTCACCATAATGTCAGCATCCTTCCAATCTACCATCTCAATCAGGGCCTGCAGATGAATAAGGGAGAATTCATTAGACGAAGCTAAATATGGTGCTGCATAATGAAGGTTTTGGAGTAAATTGTTTTAATAATTGTTGTCTATTTGAAATCACCAGAGATTTGCAGAATATGATTGACCACACTTTAATTCCATATTGCCCGAACCTTTACCTGATCACTTGAAAATGTTGAATGCCGCACATCCCCAAACATCTTGGCGAGATCAAGAATCTCAGATTCTCTTTCCTTCCCAGGAGGTAGGCGGGAAAAACAAACCACTGTATTGGTAGCTTGTTTGGTCGGCCGTTTTTCTGTTGGTTCATCCAACCTTGGCGGCTGAAGGAAAAAACAAGCTCATACTGGGATCTCTGTGATTAAGAACACAGAATCTCAAACTTTTAAGAGGCAGGTGCACTTACATGAATACTGCACACCATAGGTGACAAGTACAGATTCAACTTATATCCCTTCACGAAAGCTTGCTTTTCACTGAAGTGATTCACCATATTGACTGCCTCTTTGTGAGAATCAAACTCCAGGAATCCCTGTAACAAACCAATACAACAGTGAATCATCCAAAACATTCAACTACAGATTTTGAGAGAGAATGTTAAAAGCTGCAAAATTTTACTTTTTGGGCAACCCAACCAAATTCACATAGAAATTAGATATATCTGTGTCATTCTCATTGAAAGCAAGTCTAAGAAGCAGTAGATATAGGGCACATAGAACATTTCTATGCTTCCTTGGTTTAAGTTTCCTCTTTTACCTTCGGTTTTGTACACCAGCTTCAAATAGCTGAAAAGACAATAGCTGTGTTTTGAATACTCATACGAACTGCACTATTTGTGACGTGAATTGAGAATATAGTATGCTTATTGGTCATAGCATGGATATAGTTAGTACACCAAAAGTTCCCGGATGTCGTACTAACTTCGCCAAAATACAAAGTATACAAGCAGTGTACACTATCTCTGTGCTTTTAGGGCTGTTAATGCAAATACGCAGCCAAAGGCGAAGCTAGAGTGACTGAGGATGGAAGATGGCGGAAACTGAGTAGTGAAGCTAATAGTACAGAAAGTAAGAATGAGTGGGTTAGTGGCGAAGAAAAAGGGAAACAAGAGTAGCAAAGCTATGTTGGAAAACAGGAACCACTAGACTCGTTTTTGGTCCGAGTCAGGGTTTTGGATCAATGCTACTTGGGAAATCCGTTTACGTCTCCAGGAAAATCTGGAATGTGTTGGAGGAAAGTCTGGAGTCTGAGTCGCAAGAAGAAGCGTGTTTTAAGATATCGGAGTAGAATATTTCCTGCATGGATTTTTGCAGCAGGGCGCCTAGCAAGGTGATTATTTCTGGGGTGGCGCAAAACATAAAGGCAGAGGACATAACTGAAGACGTCGATGGAATAGTTGGTCCACGTCGCCTGACCTGTATGGTGGACGGAGAAAAGAAACAGACTTCATCCATGCTACTGTTCTTTGATGAAGAGTCTCTCCTATCTCAAATAAAGTTAGGATTCATGAGATGCCCTTAAGAGATTTTGTGCACAAGACCCTTCAGTTTCACAAATGTAAAATATTTGGTCATGTGTCAAGCGTGTGCAGAAGGGAATAATATTGTATGCCATTTGGCACGTGACAAAAAAAATTGATCCGACTCTCGTCTGCGTGTGCCAGAGCGCAGAATAACTGATGAACGCTCAACACCCATCAGTAAACGTCAGCAAAAAAACTGTGTCATTCAATTGTTGCCAGCAGCAGTTACAGTCACCAACAGTCTGGGTAACATAAAAGCAGCCTAACCCAGCTCTGCTAGGGTCAGTGAACAGGTCAGACTGAGGTTCTCGCTCATTATGTGTCTGGAAGTAGCTAGCCAACGTTAACCAGTTAGCTTGGGTGCTTGACTGCCGTTGAACGCACGGATCAACCCTACTCCTCGGCCAGAGCGTCCAGTGTGCGTTCTAAACCCTCAGAGCAAAACGCTCTGAATTTACAAAGGACAATCTGACAATGCTCTGGATTTACAAACACCCAGAGCGCACGCTGGCACTCCAGATTGAATTTACTAACACACCGGGAATCGTAAAATGTCTAGCTAGTCAACAACCCACTGTTCCTAGGCAGTCATTGAAAATAAGAGTTTGTTCTTAACCTGTTAAGTCGACCCTCTACTTTTTCGAACATTCTGTTAAAAATCGCGCAACATTTCAGCGCCCTGCTACTCAGGCCAGGAATATAGTATATGCATATGATTAGTATGTGTGGATAGAAAACACTCAGACGTTTATAAAACTGGTTAAATCACGGCTGTGACTATAACAGAACGTGCGTTTTATCGAAAAGTGCAGGAAAATCTGATCACTGAAAATGGAAATAAATATCCTTGCGCTACTTCCAGGAATTGTTCAAAGTGAACCGAATTAAATGAGGCCGAGGTTGCAGTGCCTACAGCTTCCACACGATGCCTAGAGTCTTGTCATTTGATTCGGCTTTGATTCTTGGTCAAACCGAATCAAGGGAACCGATTCCCTCCGGTCTCCGACCGGATGTTTTGGTCGAGCTCTCTCCAGACATTTTGGTCGAGCATCTCTCCAGACCTATAGAATTTACATCGCCTCCTGATGAATTTTATCGCTTATTAACGTGTACTAATACCTAAAGTTGCATTATAAAAGTATTTCGAAGTGTTTTGTGAAAGTTTATCGTCGACTTTTTGAATTTTAAAAAATGACGTTACGTTATGAAACGCTATTTTTTTTCCCGTTTATCACACAGTCTTCATAGATCGATATCTAGGCTATATATGGACCGATTTAAATCGGGGAAAAAAAGACCCAATAGTGATTATGGGACATCTAGGAGTGCCAACAAAGAAGATGGTCAAAGGTAATGAATGTTTTATATTTTATTGTGCGGTTTGTGTAGCACCAAATATGCTAATTATTTTGTTTACGTCCCCTGCGGGTCTTTTGGGGTGTTACATGCTATCAGATAATAGCTTCTCATGCTTTCGCCGAAAAGCATTTTAAAAATCTGACTTGTTGCCTGGATTCACAACGAGTGTAGCTTTAATTCAATACCCTGCATGTGTATTTTAATGAACGTTTGAGTTTTAACTAATACTATTAGCATTTAGCGTAGCGCATTTGCATTTCCAGAGCTCTAGATGGGACGCCTGCGTGCCAGGTAGGAGCAAGAGGTTAACTGACTTGCCTAGTTAAATAAAGGTAAAATAAATCATTTAAAAAATATACAATTAGTTAATTTTAGTATACTGTAAACGAATGCTATCGTTTCAGTTGTGCGTACTAGCGCTTCGCCTGTCTACCGGAAGTTGATGCTATTGCTATGCAACCTCTTGCTAGCTTGTTAGCATAACAAATGACTAGCTAGACATTTTACTGCCTTGTTCAGGGGCAGAACGACAGATTTGTACCATGTCAGCTCGGGGATTCGAAATTGCAACCTTTCGGTTACTAGCCCAACGCTCTAACCACTAGGCTACCCTGCCGCCCTGTCCTATGCACTCATTAAGTATGTAGCATACAGTAGGTATTGGTATTAGAACTGCAAATATTTTTGGTTATTGAAAATAAATGTTTCACAGAGGTTTAGATGGTACAATGATTCTCTACACTATACTTAATTGTTTTGTCACATACACTGAAATTAGGTGAACTATTAATTTTAGCAACCAGGAAATGGCAGAACAATTTCTGCATAGTGCATGTTTAAGAGTTTAGAGTGTTTATTACTTGGTTTTTATCATCAATTTGTGTAACTTACCTTGCAGGGGAACACCAGATGTTTTACAACCGTGCCGAATGGCTTGGCCAAAGTCATCAAGTCTTCAACACAAACAGAGCCATGGGGAAATTTTGTGACCACCACCTTCGTGCCAGCCTGAAGTAAAATGGAAATACATTCAAGCATGCAGCTTTAAGCAAATAAACATATGTGAATTAAAAATGCTCTATTTATAAGAGAATATTGTCACAAAAGGGGCATCATTACCCTGGGTTTCAAATAGTGTCTTTCTGATGCAGACTTCTGGGTGGTTGAAATAGCATCTCTACTTGGAATGGAGTTGGACCTGGAAGATAACGTAAACAGTGCTAAGTAAGAAGAGGAACAGCTAATGGTTTTACATCATGACATGCCTATTTTCAACGTAAAGCTTAATTTCATGTTTTCCCTAACATTTCCTTCCGAGCATCATGTTTTTTCCAATCTGGATATCTGTAAAGAAACAAAAACAAAGAAAAAACGAATTGAAATAAAACCATATTATAGAAAATATCTTAATTGATTTTGTGACCTTTTATAGTACATTTTCCAAATGTTTTACTTTGCATGAAAACACTTACAGACGCGAGAGTTCTTGACAGCCCTCCGCATGTCGTAATCCATTGAGATGTTCCTTCCATGTCTGTGAAAAAAAAAATAATAATATTAAGCTAAATTTACTGCCATTGTGAAAGGTTGAGTGTTCTGATTAAAAATATATATAAACAGTCCAACGGCAAGAGTTTTGAAATATAACAAAGCTTACCTTATTAGAATTCAACATGCATAAGCATAGAGAGCATGTGTGTGGGTAAACCTTGGGCACAACTCCATGAAAATCATCCACTTGATAGGAGAAAGGAATCTTTTGCTGGCTGTCGGATGGTTTTTCCATTGAGGGCCTAGTGTGACGGGAACCTCTCCTTGCCTCAGTCCGCTCTGGTCGACTGTGAATCTCCTCTCTCCTATAATCAGTGTCACAGTGGCTGTTTGACCTGCGAGAGACAGCAGGGGGACTGTCCTGTTTGCTAAGGTCTCCATCATCTGTATCCTCCTGACAGCTGTCTCCCTTTGGGGAGGCCTGTCCCTGCTCCTCTTGCTTGGCTCGACTGGCCTTCAGTTTCATTATCAGATAAGGCAACGTCTCCACACTGATCTCATTTTCTGGAATCTGGGCCAGAGCATCCACGTCTTCTGGAGAGAGCCCCAGAGTGGCATATAAGTTCATAGTGCTCGTTGCACCATCACCAGATCCTTGGTGTGCAGAGCTGTGACCCTCACTGTCCTCCATCCTCAAACTGTCAGGGCACAGAGAAGTTTATTCTGAAATTGGGGGAAAATGGTGTTCAGTCATTTCAACTGATGTAGTAACATAAACATGTCTAAGGCAACCTATATAGTAGGCAGTGTCAGAGGAAGGGCCCAAAAAAAGTGTCAAAGACTCCAGTCACCCAAGTCATAGACTTCTCTTTGCTACCGCGGGGTAATGGAGCACTAAGTCTATGTTCAAAAGGCTTCTACCCCAAGCTATAAGACTACTGAACAATTAATCAAATGGCCACCCTGTTTTTACACTGTTGTTACTCGCTTTTTAATATCTATGCATAGTCACGTACCCCAACCTACATGTACAAACTTAACTCGACCAAACTGTAACCCCGCACATTGACTCAGTTACGGTAGCCCCGGTATAATAACCTCGTTATTGTTATGTAATTTTATTGTGTTACTTTAGTAAATATTTTAACTATTTCTTGAACTGCAAGGTTAGTTAACGGCTTGTAAAGTAAGCGTTTCACGGTAAGGTCTACACACCTGTTGTATTCGGCGCACGTGACAAGTATCATTTGACGTCTAAATCAATGTTTTTTTATTTTTTATTATTATATATTTTTTGTATAATTTTTATTTAACCGTTATTTTACTAGCCAAGTCTGATAAGAACAAATTATTATTTACAATGACGGCCTACCCCGGCCAAACAGTGATACAGCCTGGTATAAGGTGTAGGCCCTAAAGAAGAGCCTTGGGAAGGATGTCTCCTTCGACGACTGTGTATCTGAAAAACTACCATCTTTAATCATTCAATAGCTAACTAGATGTCAATTGAGGTCCCTCACAGAAAGAATAATGTCTACCAGCCCAGAACAACGTAGATGCAAGCTAACGTTAGCTACTGTAGCTAGTTACATCGAATAGGCCTTTGCCGAAGGCCTCGACAGCCAGTTGCTATTAACTAGCTACCTACGCTTTAGCTCTGAAAAACGAAGCTCAATATCTACTCACACGGGATGAATAAAGATTATCTATCAAGTATGCCCCATGTAGCTATAAAGTAAGTGCATTATTGTTAACTACCAGCACGCAACGCTGGAGAATGCTGCCTAGCCGCCCACAGCCAGGAAACTAGCTCGCAAGAAGAAGCTAACCATAGCTTTCTAGCAAGATAGTTTCGGGGCGAAAATGTATGCATCCAGTTCAACTACCACATGAAATACAAATGGTGAATGCTGCAAAACATACCTTTTAAGAAGTCCCCTTTCAGGTATTTCGTAAAATTTGGTGGCTAACGTTACAGTCTGGACAAAGATATGTGTAACTAATCCTTCTACCAGCGACTCGTCAGTGACATAAAAAAAAAGTACTTCCCTATCATGGCATTTAGAAAATGTTCATAATAAAAGTCCCCCCATGTATTTATTCAAGATATTTGAAAAAGAATTGTCTAAACATGAACTATGATTAATATTTAAGTGACATTGCATTAAATGTTTTTTTTATTGTTGTTTTTTTTCAAAGTGAAACACATGTCCCCATTGCAATACACTGTATATGAAATACCTATTGGCTTATAGAGAAAAAAGTATACTTATGTGCCAATGTAAAAGTGGGGTTGGGAATACTCAGTGGCGTCAGTAGAATCTACATATGGTGTAATTTCTAAATACATAGCAACACTATACTTCACCCACTCCATAGCCCTGAATGCAATAAACTGTAGGCCTATAAATGACACATTGGCTCATTTAAATAAAATGTAATTAACCTTATTTAACTAGGCAAGTCAGTTAAGAACAAATTATTATTTACATTGACGGCCTACCCATAATATTTCTTATAGAGAGAAATGGCGATGTAAAAGCAAGGTACCTATGAAGCCTAATTCCTCCTGTAAGTCGCTCTTGATTAGAGTGTCTGCTAAATGACAATTTTTTAATTTTTTTAATATATATATGCCATTTAGCAGACGCTTTTATCCAAAGCGACTTACAGTCATGTGTGCATACATTCTACGTATGGGTGGTCCCGGGAATCGAACCCACTACCCTGGCGTTACAAGCGCCATGCTCTACCAACTGAGCTACAGACTTGCTAGTTTAGCAAACCATCAGTCCTTTGGAATGCCAAAAAGATAATCAAGGACAACAACCACCCGAGCCACTGCCTGTTCACCCCGCTACTATCCAAAAAGGGGAGGTGCATCAAAGCTGGGGCCGAGAGACTGAAAAATAGCTTATATCTCCAGGTCATCAGACTTTTTAACAGCCATCACTAACACAGAAAGGCTGCTGCCTACATACAGACTTGAAATCATTAGTCACTCTAACAAATGGATCACTAGTCACTTTATTAATGCCACTTTACCAATGATGTTTACATATCTTGCGTTACTCATCCCATATGTATATACTGTATTTTATACCATCTATTGCATCTTGCCTATTCTGCTCGGCCATTGCTCATCCATATATTTACAGTGGGGCAGAAAAGTATTTAGTCAGCCACCAATTGTGCAAGTTCTCCACTTAAAAAGATGAGAGAGGCCTGTAATTTTCATCATAGGTACACTTCAACCATGACAGACAAAATGAGGGAAAAAAATCCAGAAAATCACATTGTAGGATTTTTATGAATTTATTTGCAAATTATGGTGGAAAATAAGTATTTGGTCAATAACAAAAGTTTATCTCAATACTTTGTTAAATACCCTTTGTTGGCAATGACAGAGGTCAAATGTTTTCTGTAAGTCTTCACAAGGTTTTCACACACTGTTGCTGGAATTTTGGCCCATTCCTCCATGCAGATCTCCTCTAGAGCAGTGATGTTTTGGAGCTGTTGCTGGGCAACATGGACTTTCAACTCCCTCCAAAGATTTTCTATGGGGTTGAGATCTGGAGACTGGCTAGGCCACTCCAGGACCTTGAAATGCTTCTATACGAAGTCACTCCTTCGTTGCCCGGGCAGTGTGTTTGGGATCATTGTCATGCTGAAAGACCCAGCCACGTTTCATCTTCAATGCCCTTGCTGATGGAAGGAGGTTTTCACTAAAAATCTCACTATACATGGCCCTATTCATTCTTTCCTTTACACGGATCAGTCGTCCTGTTCCCTTTGCAGAAAAACAGCCCCAAAGCATGATGTTTCCACCCCCATGCTTCACAGTAGGTATGGTGTTCTTTGGATGCAACTCAGCATTCTTTGTCCTCCAAACACGACGAGTTGAGTTTTTACCAAAAAGTTATATTTTGGTTTCCTCTGACCATATGACATTCTCCCAATCTTCTTCTGGATCATCCAAATGCTCTCTAAAAAACTTCAGATGGGCCTGGACATGTACTGGCTTAAACAGGGGGACACGTCTGGCATTGCAGGATTTGAGTCCCTGGCGGCGTAGTGTGTTACTGATGGTAGGCTTTGTTACTTTGGTCCCAGCTCTCTGCAGGTCATTCAGTAGGTCCCCCCGTGTGGTTCTGGGATTTTTGCTCACCGTTCTTGTGATCATTTTGACCCCACGGGGTGAGATCTTACGTGGAGCGCCAGATCGAGGGAGATTATCAGTGGTCTTGTATGTCTTCCATTTCCTAATAATTGCTCCCACAGTTGATTTCTTCAAACCAAGCTGCTTACCTATTGCAGATGCAGTCTTCCCAGCCTGGTGCAGGTCTACAATTTTGTTTCTGGTGTTCTTTGACAGCTCTTTGGTCTTGGCCATAGTGGAGTTTGGAGTGTGACTGTTTGAGGTTGTGGACAGGTGTCTTTTATACTGATAACAAGTTCAAACAGGTGCCATTAATACAGGTAATGAGTGGAGGACAGAGGAGCCTCTTAAAGAAGAAGTTACAGGTCTGTGAGAGCCAGACATCTTGCTTGTTTGTAGGTGACCAAATACTTATTTTCCACCATAATTTGCAAGTAAATTCATTAAAAATCCTACAATGTGATTTCCTGGATTTCTTTTCTAATTTTGTCTGTCATAGTTGAAGTGTACCTATGATGAAAACAAACTACAGGCCTCTTTCATCTTTTTAAGTGGGAGAACTTGCACAATTGATGGCTGACTAAATACTTTTTTGCCCCACTGTATATGCACCAATTCTTATTCCATCCCTTTACTTAGAATTGTGTGCATTAGGTATTTGTTGTGGAATTGTTAGATTACTTGCTAGATATTTCTGCACTTTCGGAACTAGAAGCACAAGCATTTCGCTACACTCGCAATAACATCTGCTAACCCCGTGTGTATGTGACCAATAAAATGTGATTTGATTCCTAGCTTGCTATTATGCTAACCAACAGGCTCCGAAACAGCTTCTATCCTCAAGCACTGAGACATTTCAACAGCTAGGTGTTTGCTGGCCACACTCACCCACAGTGTATCTGCACTGATTATCTGCACTGACTAAATGCCACTCACAGGTCTCTAGACAGACACTCACACACACCTACACTGACAGTCCTGCACACACACACACGCATGTAAAAACACATGCAAGTACACACACACGGACGAACACACACACTGACACCCACACACATACATACATACATACACACACACCCACACACCACTTATACTGCTGCTATATTAATTATTATAATGATGATTTATCCTGCTACCAGTCACTTTCTCCTTACCCCTGCCTACATCTAAATCTACCTTAACAACTCCAGTATCCCGACCCTGTACATTATACATTTGGTACTGGTACTTACCCTGTATATACCCTATATATGTAAAAGTATGTGGACACCGCTTCAATTTAGTGGATTCGGCTATTTCATCCATACCCGTTGCTGACAGGTGTATAAAATCGAGCAAACAGCCATGCAATCTCCATAGACAAACATTGGCAGTAGAATGGCCTTACTGAAGTGCTCAGTGACTTTCAAAGTGGCACCGTCATAGGATGCCCCCTTTCCAACACGTCAGTGAATCAAATTCTTGCCCTGCTAGAGCTTCCCCCGGTGAACTGTAAATGCTGTTATTGTGAATTGGAAACGTCTAAGAGCAACAGAGGCTCAGGCGCGAAGTGGTAGGCCACACAAGCTCACAGAACGGGACCGCCAAGTGCTGAAGCAAGGAAGCAACTTCAGCACAATAACTGTTTGTCGGGGATCTTTCATGAAATGGGTTTCCAAGGCAGAGCAGCTACACTCAAGCCCAAGATCACCATGCGCAATGCCAAGCACCAGCTGGAGTGGTATAAAGCTTGCCGCTGTTGGACTCTGGAGCAGTGGAAACGCATTCTCTGGAGTGATAAATTATGCTTCACCATCTGTCAGTCAGACTGACGAATCTGTGTTTGACGGATGCTAGGAGAACGCTACCTGCCCAAATGTATAGTGCCATCTGTAAAGTTTGGTGTTAGGCTCCTTAGTTCCAGTAAATGGAAATCTTAATGATACAGCATACAATGACATTCTAGATGATTCTGTGCTTCCAACTTTGTGTCAAGTAGTATTTTACTGGGTGACTTTCACACTTACTTGAGTCATTTTCTATTAACGTATATTTACTTTTACTCAAGTATTTTTTTTTTCCAGCACTGAAAGATAGTAAGACAACTGCTGGGTACAGCACATAGCTTTATGGTTTCACACAACTCTGACTAGGCACATGAGGCTTTCAGCCACTAGAGGGTGCTACTAGGACAAGACGTACACTGAGTGTACACAACATTAGTAGAACTCGGCTCTTTCCATGATATACACTGACCAGGTGAATCCAGGTGAAAGCTAGGCGCACCGGTTTGTGTCAACAACTGCAATGCCGCTGGGTTTTTCACACTCAACAGTTTCCCTTGTGTATCAAGAATGGTTCACCACTCAAAGGACATCCAGCCAACTTGACACAACCGTGGGGAGCATTGGAGTCAACATGGGCCAGCATCCCTGTGGAATGCTTTAGACACCTTGTAGAGTCCATGCCCCAACTAATTGAGGCTGTTCTGAGGGCAAAAGGGGCACAGCAACTGAATATTAGGATGGTGTCCTAAATGTTTTGCATACTCAGTGTATAAGCCACTAGTCCATATAATCATCTAGGAATACATCTCAACAAAACTGGACATAAATTATAACGTGATAGGATCTGTGAGAACCAAGAAACACTTTTAATCATAGCACCAGTCATATAACATAAAATGACAATAGTAAAATGACAATAGCAGCCATTTCCCAATGTGCTCCACCTTATAATATTAATTATCTATATAAAGTAGTCATTCTCTTTCGTTTAGATTTTTCCCTGATGTAGCTATAATTTTGTTAAATAATTTGAATATTTGAACTATCCAAATCTGAAAAAAAAGATTTCGTATCATAATTAGCGTTTCACCGTGACTTTTATTTTGAAGGCAAAATCGGAAAAACGGAAGTCTTAATATTGCTTGCCGGATGCCAATCCCTTGTTCTCTCTGGCTCGAGGGTTTTCCCGCGCCTCGCGGGTGGTCTATATGGATGTAGTGCAGAGGGTCTGCTTATTTTTGGGTGTGAAATATTTGTGGGGATGTTTTAATATGACAAAACCATTTTGATGAATATCGTTAGATACAAGAGAATACTATCGTGAATACCAATTTATGTCTCTGTGTCTAGTATGAAGAACAGGAGGTAGTTTCACGAGCAAATGCTAACTAGTGTTAGCACAATGACTGGAAGTCTACAAGAACAGTTGGCATGCTAGCTGTTCCAGTTTATCCGACTCTGGGGAAGTAGATAAATGGTCTCACTGCAAAAATCTCAAACAATCCCCTTAATATGGAGGACATTACTAATTACAGGGGGTTTTCTCTATAGAATATTCTTAGGTGGGCCTTCTAAGTGGTAATGTTCGGGATGGAAAAACAGTTTCAGTGTCAACTTAAACGACCAAAAACAGATAGAAATCATACATAAATTATATTTTTATACCATCTTTGAGAACTACAAAACAATTCAAATCAATACAGTCTGGGATCGAAAATAAAAAGTCAGGCCCATGCCCATTGATTTTGTTATGTTTGAGCAGCCATGGCAAAATGCATAGAATTACAGGAAATTTGCTTTGAAACTGCAAAGTTCTTTCTCAGCTCTGGAATTGTTGGAAATTAGCTTAAAATCTGCAATATTTTCTTTCAGCTCAATGGAAAAATGTACAAAAGCAACATTTTCTCTCCGCCGCCAAGATAGCTTTACCTTTCTAGCAAATAGGTTATGATAGAGTTTACATTTCCTCTTCCAATGAACTGTAAGGAGGCCAAAATAATATTAATAATAATAATATTAATTGATTAAACTTCTGTAGAGATCATACATGTTTTAATTTTTTATTTCACCTTTATTTAACCAGGTAGGCCAGTTCTCATTTACAACTGTGAATTATGAAGCATGTGAATAGTTTTGTATCTAAAATCTATGTGTTGCAACATTTGAGTGCCACAGGGTATCTGAACATAATTGCCAGTCAGGTGCATCCCTTCATGGTAGCAGTATATCCATCTGCAAATATATATATTTTTCAGCAGGATAATGCCACAAAGCTAAGCCATTTGTGGTTTAATTTAGTGCAGATGTGAAGTTTCTGAAGGGATATATCTCTTCATGTTGTTTGAATATCAGTTTACTGTACTTCATTAGAACACATCGTATTTCATAATAGTGCTGAGGTTAACATTTAAAAAATGTATAAAGTTCCTACTCATTTGTTGTTCCATTCAGGATAGTTTCCTCACTAATGTACCAGTTGTCAATGTCACCTTTGATGAAGCCAGCGATGATAACAAAAACAAACACTACTGTATTTACTGTAAAAAATCTTATTCACAATAGCAGACTCGTTAAATGCCAAATCCCTATGGAAGAAACAAGTGATAAATTATTAGAATCAAGAGTAAGCTCATTGTTCACTATACAACATATATAGTTAGAGAGTTCTTTACTGTGACCATTTACCAGTTATTTTGCCCCATAAAACCTTTTTGATAATATAACTTGCCTGCCAACAGCATTCTGAGAGCGGCAGCAAAGAAGTCTAGGTAGGAAGCGAGTCCTGGCAAATCCATTGCTGCATGTTAACCCAAAGAGTTGGCAATGGCATTTCCAATGAGGTCATCAAAGGTCCCACTCCATGCCCTGGCTACACTTGATGTTCCTGATCAGATAATTAAAAATACTGTATCAAGAAACCACAGGTGGTTACGTTTGCTTTGTATAAAAAAATATATAGTATATCAATGAGACACTTTCAATGCAGCAGTGAGCTCTGATTGGTATTGTTTGAGCTCTGACGGAGCATGCAATAAAACAGCTTATATCTAATATGTCATATTGATTATTAGATTTGACATGCCTATGACATAACAGCAGCAAGTTCCAGCTAGTGATCTTCCCCACTGTCACATAGCTGTAGAGATAGGCAGAGCTAGTCTTGGGCACCCAAGCTCTAAATTCAGCATAGCACAGCCCTGCAAAGATGGAGGCTATTGCTACCGCAAGGAAATATAGAATTATACGGGGCCCAACCACAACCCTGGCCATATCTCCTGACAGCACATACACGCCAGCCTCCAGTGTGCTGCTATCCCCCAAAGCCACCAGGTCAAGGATCATCAGACATTGTTTGAAATTGGACACCTATCCCTCTGGCTCCATGGGCTTCCTAAGAGACAGGCTCTAGATGAACAGTAACAGCCTGGCACCAGACATTCTGCAAGAGCAGAGGATTTGTTCAAATATATTTGATGATATCATTTGGACAATCAACACATTTAGAACGCTGTAAGTAATGGTAGGCCTATATTAAATCAGAATAGAACACAAATGATTAAACCCACTTTATTGATCAAGCAATGACAGGCAGTCTTGGTTTTAATTATAGATATACTGAACACTGCTGTCTATATTGCTGATAAGACACTACAGACGAAACTAATATGACTGTTAACATTTGCATGCAGATCATTTAGTCTATAGAATTTCATAAGTAGGATCATATTCTACATGGGACAACAAATTTGATCCCCAGATCAGATTGACAAATATCATATTTAATGTCAAAATCAAACAAGAGCTATGACCAGCCATAAGCAAGAGTAGATTGTCTTCTCCTTGTCTGAATGTTGATATTAGATGCAGTTCTTGCATTGAAGAGATATTGCCTGTAGAACATCAGATGAGACCAGTCAGATCCATCCCGTTGGGACCAAGGCTGCAGTACATATGGCTATAGTGCATGTCACTATAAGTAATTATACTGAGCTAACATATAAACACAACATGCAAAAATGTCTACGATTTTACAGAGTTACAGTTCATATATTAAAGTCCCAATGGGAAGCCAGGCCCAGCCAATCAGAATTCGTTTTTTCATACAAAAGAGCTTTATTAAAGACAAACACTCCTCAGTTTCATCAGATGTCCGGTCGACTGGTCTAAGACGATCCCGCAGGTGAAGAAACCGGATGTAGAGGTCTTGGGCTGGTGTGGTTACACGTGGTCTGCGGTTGTGATACCGGTTGGATGTACTGCCAAAGTCGCTAAAAGCAATGTTGGAGGCGGCTAATGGTAGAGAAATTAACATTAAATTCTCTGGCAACAGCTCTGGTGGACATTCCTGCAGTCAGCATGCCAATTGAACGCTCCTAAAAACTTGAGACATCTGTGGCATTGTGTTGTGTCACAAAACAGCACATTGTAGAGTGTCCTTTTATTGTCCTAAGCACATGTTACACCTGTGTAATGATCCTGCTGTTTAATCAGTTTCTTGATATAACACACCTGTCAGGTGAATGGATCGTCTTGGCAAATGAGAAATGCTCGCTTAACAGGGATGTTAACAAGTTTGTGCACAACGTTTGATAGAAATAAGCTTTTTGTGCATCTGGAAAATTTCTGGGATCTTTTATTTCAGCTCATGAAACATGTCCCTCTGGGTTGTTCTGGATTCTGTCCTCAGTATTCGTAGGCACAAACCTATCTTGTGGCTTCTCTCCTGTTAACTTTCACTTCTCTGAAGTACAAGCATTTTTGACAGATTTATGTTACATTTTAGATGTATTTGTCATTTCAGGAACAAAATAGGATCAGAATGATTTGTTCTAGAATTTGGACATGGTATGCAAACTGTCCAAAATTGGTGATCTCAAGGGGATGTTTTAGAGAATATGTCCAATAGATGGGGTTTTTAATGAATTGTCCATTTTTGTTTTATTTAATTATTGTATTTTTTTACTCAGTGTTGTGGCATGTAGTATCTTGAATAGACCAACATATAATTGGAGGATACAGGATGTAATCTTACTTTGGGTCCATACCCAAAGTTCTTGGTATACACTGAGTCTCCGACTACAAAACTGCGAGATTGTGCATGTTTCTCAAGGTAAGTTTTAGGTCCTGCTTGCTTAGCCTGCACCTTACTCTTTAGGTCTGGGTGTATCAAGTCTAACGTGCACCTCAACTTCCTCCCCATCATCATCTCAGCCGGTGAAAGTCCGGTGGTTGACTGGACTGACACGATAGCTAAACAACGCTCTACTCAGTTGTCTCCAACGAGTCGCCTGCTCTCTTTTTCATTAGCTCTTTGTACGCCAGAACGTCTCTCTACCAAACCAATCGGCGCAGGGTGGTGTGGTTCCGATGTGTGATTCCACTCTTTGTCATGAACTCCTTAATGCTAAACGCTGAGCATTGTCTGAAACAATCATCTCTGGAATGCGATGAATACTGAAACTGTTCCTGAAGCACTACACGGTAGCAGCAGATGTAGCTGAGCTCACTGGATATACATCCAGCCATTTTGAGTGAGCTTCAACTATCACCAAAAACATCTTCCCCATGAAAGGACCTGCATAGTCTATGTGTAGCCTTCTCCAGGGTTTAATGGGCCACTCCCATGCATGGAGTTGTGCACTAGCAGGTGCTTTCCTTTTCTCTTGACATGTGGTGCATGACTTTACCTTCTTTTCAATGTCAGAGTCCATATTAGGCCTCCACATGTAGCTCCTGGCCAAGCCTTTCATTCTGGTCATGCCGGGATGACTCTGATGTAGCTGTTTCACCATCGCTGTGTGTCCTCTCTCTGGAACAATGATACAGGCTCCCCACAGCACACAGCCGTCCTGGGCACCTAGCTCATGCTGTCTCTGTTTGTATGGAGCAAACTCGGGTCCCACATTGTGATCTGGCCACCTCCTCAGTGTGTACTCACTGACCCTCGACAGGACTGGATCTTTCGCTGTCCAGCTCTGGATTTGCTGGGAGGTCATCAGTGGGCTGTTCTCCTGGTCCAACATCAGCACTCGTTCCTCCGGAGGCGACTGCTTGGACACTTTGGGAGAGGGAGTCGGCTGAGAGCATCTGCATTACCATTGTCCTTGCCATATGCTCATATGCTTGTAGTGTTACTGCCCATCTGGTCTGTGGACTTTTCCATGTGAATATTAAAGTCACCAAAAATTAGAATATTATCTGCTATGACTACAAGGTCCGATTGTCACGTTCTGACCTTAGTTCCTTTGTTTTGTCTTTTGTTTTAGTATGATCAAGGCGTGAGTTGGGTGGGTTGTCTATGTTAGTTTGTCTATGATTTTCTATTTCTGTGTTTGGCCTGGTATGGTTCTCAATCAGACGCAGCTGTCAATCGTTGTCCCTGATTGAGAACCATATTTAGGGAGCCTGTTTTCCATTGTGTTTTGTGGGTGGTTGTTTCCTGTTTAGTATTTTTGTTTCACCTTTCAGGACTGTTTGTTTGTTGTTTTGTCTAGTGTTGCATATTTCATTAACTAATATGTACACTTACCACGCTGCACCTTGGTCCTCCTCCAGACGACAAGCGTTACACCGATAGGAATTCAGGGAACTCAATGAGGAACGCTGTACATGTCCCAGGCGGCCTGTAAACAGTAGCTATAAAAAGGGATTGAGTAGGCTGCATAGATTTCATGACTAGAAGCTCAAAAGACAAACTTCTTTTTTTTTCTATCTAATGTCTTGCTTGTTTCTTTGCCCAAAAAAGTATCTTATTATTGGTGTCCTTTAGTAGTGGTTTCTTTGCAGCAATTACACCGTCTCCTCTAAACAGTTGATGTTGAGATGTGTCTGTTACTTGAACTCTGTGAAGCTTTTATTTGGGCTGTAATTTCTGAGGCTGGTAACTCTAATTAACGTATTCTCTGCAGCAGAGGTAACTCTGGGTCTTCCATTCCCGTGGAGGTCCTCATGAGAGCCAGTTTCATCATTCATCACCCTTTAATAATTGTTGTTACTGTACTTGAATAAACTTTAAAAGTTCTTAAATGTCCGTATTGACTGACCTTCATGTCTTAAAGTAATGATGGACTGTTGTTTCTCTTTGCTTATTTGAGATGTTCTTGCCATAATATGGACTTGGTATTTGACCACATAGGGGTATCTTCTGTATACCAACCCTACCTTGTCACAACACAACTGATTGGCTAAACGCATTAAGTAGGAAAGAAATTCCACAAATTAACTATTTAAGAATGCACACTTGTTAATTGAAGTGCATTCCGGGCGACTACCTCAAGAAGTTGGTTGCGAGAATGCCAAGTGTGTGCTAAGCTGTCATCAAGGCAAAGGATGGCTATTTAAAGAATCTCAGTGTTTAACACTGTTTTGGTTACTACATGATTCCATATGTGTTATTTTGTAGTTTTGAGTTATTCACTATTTTTCTGCAATGTAGAAAATAGTAAAAATAAGGAAAAACCCTTGAGAGTAGGTGTTCTAAAACTTTTGGCCGGTAATGTATATATTTATAATTTGTTTTATCATTATTACTATTATTGTATATCATTATTATTGTAAGCCTATTTATTAATCGGAACCAGTTCTTTTAAATATGCAAAACCTGTTTTGTTTAATTTGGCTGAGACATTTTCTTTGGCTAAATTAAATGTGATTTGAATTGTGTGCTCCATTTTTTTTGTTTAAGATAGGTTATAAGTAGGTCTGTTGTAAAATAAATAACATTAGCCTATTTCTATAATTGGTTGGGTATGGTAGGCACTTGTCTTTGTTGGTAATTGCTGCAATATAGCCTGTTCAAAACTTTTGTAAAGGTTTAAACCAGTTCGCAAGTGTTTTGTTTCATTCTATTGAGTCATTTTGTTTGGCCAAATTAAGTTCCAACTGTATTGCTGTGTTTGCCGCAATATAATAGCCTGCTCCTATTTTTCTTGTAAACAATGGCTTAGAAACTTAAACTTTGACGGTGTGCCTTTTATTAAGCTTTTTCTACTGCAAACCTATGATATAAAGGCAGTGTGCACTTGTGCTCCAACTGAATCTGACATTTGAACTTGTTGGGAGAAATAAGGTTTTAGGCCTAGCAGACTTACTCCTATAATCTAACAGTATAATGCTTATCTTTAACAAATCAGCCTCCTCACGTACATCTATATATGTATAGCAGACACAGTAGCTATCTGGCATTAAGAAATGCATGGACACCCTATAGACTCTGGCAAATGCGCTAGTCCAGTGTTACTTTGATTATGCCTGCATTTCATGGTTCACCAGCAGCCCCAAACATCTAAAGAATGATCTACACTAGGGTTGAATATTTTCCAACTATTTTACAAATGTTCCACCCTGAGAATAATAACTTTTCTCCAGGGCAACCCCGTGTTTCCTACCCAGACCGGAAGTGTCATTCTAAAGCATATAAAGCATATGTCTGGGTTTGATTAGAGCTTTGTTCGGCATGAACATTAAAGTCTGATGCCTGATGAGCTATATATTAAAGACATTTTATGAGCCCTGCATTAAAGACATTTTATGAGCCCAAGCCCAAAAAAAGCCCAAATGATTGTCTTCTTATCCAATACATAGCCTATGTTATAGGCTACCGCACATTTCGCACGACAGAAAAACATAAAAGCTGATGTAGCTATGTTCAAAAACAAGGCGACCCCCAAAAGCCAGATGGAGATATGTAAGTAAGACATGCATTCAGTCCTTATATTACCGTAGCATATGCTGCAGCAAATGTACGGACCACAATGAAAATAAGTACCCAACTTTTTTTGTGCAATCCCTTTTACAATTATTTGTCTATAGGCCTAAAAAGTTTCATGACATTCAGATTGTCAAGCCAAGTCTTCGATACTGGGTAAGCTTACAAGGTAGGGAGTGATGTGTTTTCTGTTTGTCGAGATTGACATATTCTATTTATTGTGTCGTTGAAAACACAAACCATGTCGGTATGTTTTGTTTAGACATATTGGTTGTGTGGTGCATTTGCACAGTAACCTGTTGGTGGAAAATTCGTTGTATACATTTGATATAGTTATAAATATGGCATCAAAATTGAGAAAATCTGATTTCTCCCTTGCTGATCATTGTCTGCAACTGGCTCGGAAGTAATGAAACATGTAGGGAGAGTGCAATTTGGATCTGGCAAAAAATACTTGAATCAGTTATAGAACCCATTGCCCTTCATGGTTAGTGACCCATGGATATCTACTTTGTTTTTGTGACACAGTCAATGCCACCCAGGGGCTACAGGACAGAAGGTTGAGGGTTCGCCGACCACAACACAGGCGCTGCACTCAATTAAATGTCAATTTAAGGGGCTTTATTGGAATGAGAAACATATGTTTATATTGCCAAAGCAAGTGAAATAGATAATAAACCAAAGTGAAATAAACAATCAAAATGTACAGTAAACATTACACTAACAAAAGTTGCAAAAGAGTAAAGAGATTTCAAATGCCATATTATGTCTATATATATAGTGTTGTAATGATGTGCAAATAGTTCAAGTACACAAGGGAAAATAAATAAACATAAATATAGGTTGTACAGTTGAAGTCAGAAGCTTACATATACCTTAGCCAAATACATTTAAACTCCGTTTTTCACAATTTCTGACATTTAATCCAATTAAAAATTCCCTGTCTTAGGTCAGTTAGGATCACCACTTTATTTTAAGAATGTGAAATGTCAGAATAATAGTTGAGAGAATATTTTATTTCAGCTTTTATTTCTTTCATCACATACCCAGTTGGTCAGAAGTTTACATACACTCAATTAGTATTTGGTAACATTGCCTATAAATTGTTTAACTTGGGTCAAACATTTTGTGTAGCCTTCCACAAGCTTCCCACAATAAGTTGGGTGAATTTTGGCCCATTCCTCCTGACAGAGCTGGTGTAACTGAGTCAGGTTTGTGGGCCTCCTTGCTCACACAAACTTCTTCAGTTCTGCTCACACATTTAACAGGATTGAGGTCAGGGCTTTGTGATGGCCACTCCAACACCTTGACTTTGTTGTCCTTTAGCCATTTTGCCACAACTTTGGCAGTATGCTTGGGGTCATTGTCCATTTGGAAGACCCATTTGCGACCAAGCTTTAACTTCCTGACTGATGTCTTGAGATGTTGCTTCAATATATCCACATAATTTTCCTCCCTCGTGATGCCATCTATTTTGTGAAGTGCACCAGTCCCTTCTGCAGTACAGCACCCCCACAACATGATGCTGCCACCCCCGTGCATCATGGTTGGGATGGTGTTCTTCGGCTTGCAAGCCTCCCCCTTTTTCCTGGTCATTATGGCCAAACAGTTCTATTTTTGTTTCATCAGACCAGAGGACATTTCTCCAAAAAGTATGATCTTTCTTCCCATGTGCAGTTGCAAACCGTAGTCTGGCTTTTTATGGAGGTTTTGGAGCAGTGGATTCTTCCTTGCTGAGCAGCCTTTCAGATTATATCAATATAGGACTCGTTTTACTGTGGATATAAATACTTTTGTACCTGCTTCCTCCAGCATCTTCACAAGGTCCTTTGCTGTTGTTCTGGGATTGATTTGCACTTTTCGAACCAAAAAACATTAATCTCTAGGAGACAAAATGCATCTTCTTCCTGGGTGGTATGATGTCTGAGTGGCCCCATGGTGTTTATACTTGTGTACTATTGTTTGTACAGGTGAACGTGGTACCTTAAGGCGTTTGGAAATTGTTCCCAAGGATGGACCAGAATTGTGGAGGACTACACATTTTCTTCCAAGGTCTTGGCTGATTTCTTTGGATTTTCCCATGATGTCAAGCAAAGAGGCACTGAATTTGAAGGTAGGACTTGAAATACATCCACAGGTACACCTCCAATTGACTCAAATTATGTCAATTAGCCTATCAGAAGCTTCTAAAGCCATGACATAATTTTATGGAATTTCTGGAATTTAGTGTATGTAAGCTTTTGACCCACTGGAATTGTGATACAGTGAATTATAAATTAAATAATATGTCTGTAAACAATTGTTGGAAAAATTATTTGTGTCATGCTCAAAGTAGATGTCCTAACCGACTTGCCAAAACTATAGTTAACAATACATTTGTTGTGGTTGAAAAACAAGTTTGAATGACTCCAACCTAAGTGTATGTAAACTTCCGACTTCAACTCTATTTACAATGGTGTTTGTTCTTCACTGGTTGAGTTTTTCTTGTGGCAACAGGTCACAAATCTTGCTGCTGTGATTGCACACGGTGGTATTTCACCCAATAGATATGGGAGTTTATCAAATTGGATTTGTTTTCAAATTCTTTGTGGGTCTGTGTAATCTGAGGGAAATGTGTGTCTCTAATATGGTCTAATATGGTTACAGACCTATATCCATCCTGCCCTGCCTATCTAAGGTCTTAAAAGCCAAGTCAACAAACAGATCACTGACCATCTCGAAACCCACCGTACCTTCTCCGCTGTGCAATCTGGTTTCCGAGCCGGTCACGGGTGCACCTCAGCCACGCTAAAGGTACTAAACGATATCATAACCGCCATCGATAAAAGACAGTACTGTGCAGCCGTCTTCATCGACCTGGTCAAGGCTATAGACTCTGTCAATCACCATATTCTTATCAGCAGACTCAGTAGCCTCGGTTTTTCTAATTACTTCCTTGCCTGGTTCTCCAACTACTTTGCAGACAGAGTTCAGTGTGTCAATTCGGAGGGCATGTTGTCCGGTCCTCTGGCAGTCTCTATGGGGGTGCCACAGGGTTCAATTCTCGGGCCGACTCTTTTCTCTGTATATATCTATCGTGTTGCTCTTGCTGCGGGCGATTCCCTGATCCACCTCTATGCAGACGACACCATTTTGTATACTTCTGGCCCTTCCTTGGACACTGTGCTATCTAACCTCCAAACGAGCTTCAATGCCATACAACACTCCTTCAGTGGCCTCCAACTGCTCTTAAACACTAGTAAAACCAAATGCATGCTTTTCAACCATTCGCTGCCTGCACCCGCATGCCCGACTAGCATCACCACCCTGGATGGTTCCGACCTAGAATATGTGGACATCTATAAGTACCTAGGTGTCTGGCTAGACTGTAAACTCTCCTTCCAGACTCATATCAAATATCTCCAATCCAAAATCAAATCTAGAGTCGGCTTTCTATTTCGCAAACAAAGCCTCCTTCACTCACGCCGCCAAACTTACCCTAGTAAAACTGACTATCCTACCGATCCTCGACTTCGGCGATGTCATCTACAAAATGGCTTCCAATACTCTACTCAGCAAACTGGATGCAGTTTATCACAGTGCCCTCCGCTTTGTTACTAAAGTGCCTTATACCACCCACCACTGCGACCTGTATGCTCTAGTCGGCTGGCCCTCGCTACATATTCGTCGCCAGACCCACTGGCTCCAGGTCATCTACAAGTCCATGCTAGGTAAAGCTCCACCTTATCTCAGTTCACTGGTCACGATGGCAACACCCACCCGTAGAACGCACTCCAGCAGGTGTATCTCACTGATCATCCCTAAAGCCAACACCTCATTTGGCCGCCTTTCCTTCCAGTTCTCTGCTGCCTGTGACTGGAACGAATTGCAAAAATCATTGAAGTTGGAGACTTTTATCTCTCTCACCAACTTTAAACATCTGCTATCTGAGCAGCTAACCGATCGCTGCAGCTGTACATAGTCCATCGGTAAATAGCCCACCCAATTTACCTACCTCATCCCCATACTGTTTTTATTTATTTACTTTTCTGCTCTTTTGCACACCAGTGTCTCTACCTGCACATGACCATCTGATCATTTATCACTCCAGTGTTAATCTGCTAAATTGTAATTATTCGCCTACCTCCTCGTGCCTTTTGCACACAATGTATATAGACACTTTTTAAAATTTTAAAATTAAAAAATTTCTACTGTGTTATTGAATTGTTTATTGTAACTCTGTGTTGCTGTCTGTTCACACTGCTATGCTTTATCTTGGCCAGGTCGCAGTTGTAAACGAGAACTTGTTCTCAACTAGCCTACCTGGTTAAATAAAGGTTAAATAAAAAAAATAAAAATAAAATAGATTTGGCAGGAGGTTAGGAATTGCAGCTCAGTTTCCACTTCATGTTGTGGACAGTGTACACACAGTCTTCTCTTGAGAGCCAAGTCTGCCATCGGCATAAATTCTTTCCAATGTGTCAGGTAATTATATTTTTGTTTTCTCGTGATTTGTTTGGGTCTAATTCTGTTGCTGTCCTGGGGGCTCTGTGGGTCTGTTTGTGAACAGAGCCCCATGACCAGTTTGCTTAGGGGGTTTATTTCTCTGTAGGTGATAGCTTTGCTATGGAAGGTTTGGGAATCGCTTTTCTCTTTTCTGGATTTTGATAATTAGCGGGTATCTGGCTCATTCTGCTCTGCATGCATTATTTTGTGTTTTACGTTTAACACGGAGGATATTTGAGCAGAATTCTGCATGCATAGTCAATTTGGTGTTTGTCCCTTTTTGTGAATTCTTGGTAGGCGAGCAGACCCCAGACCTCACAAATCTTATTATTATTTTGAATGAATTCTATGAGGGGGGAGGTTGTTCGATTTAGGCCTAACTGTCTCCAAATTGAGCTGGAATTTAGTGCAAAGGGATTTGATAAACGTGAATAGTTGACGATAGTCCTATGCCATTGGCCTTCTGTCTCGTTTTGCGCCGCACAAAATATCAGAGCTCAACAACGACTGGATGCTGTTTAACATCACCAGTACCACATCTTTATATTTTCATACGCGCAAACGTGATCATAATAGACAGGTTGGAACGTCTGACTGAAATACAGGGCAACTTATTTTTCTAAACGAGTGGCGTTTGAATTTGTTGATAAAAATGCCGGACATGATTGTTTGGTTGAGGGACAATGGGCCAAAATTCGGGACTGTCCCAAAGAATCCGGGACATGTGGTCACCCTACCCCTTCTTTTTCTATTTGACGTGCATGTGTGAGTCTTGAACGCGTATATCATTTTAGAACGGAGCTTACAGGAGTAGTACCAACGGGGAGTGGCCAGCCAGCTGCCCAAAACAACAGAAGAACTCTTAAGGCAACTGGCAAGTAAGACATCTGCTCATCATTCTCTAAGAACATGTATGTCTCGTTAAACGTGGGAAATGCTGTGTACATTTAAACCCGTATTCCCTGGGACTTCATTCATACCGAAATAGCTAACCCAATGTGATGACAGTAATAGCTGTTGGTTAGTTTCAGCAAGCTAAAAAGCTGTTCTCTACATTGGACTTCCCGAGCTACTTGCTAGCTACAACGTTACTTAGCTAGTTAACACGCTAGCTTTTGGTTGCACGAATCCACGAGCCATTTCTTGAGTTCTAAAGTAAAATGTGTCACTGTTCAGAGGGCAATACGTTTGTAAATCTGGTTCACGTTATCTGTATGCGTGAAGCTAGTAAATCAATTCATTTGACCACCCAAAAGATGTCAGCATCGAGCTAAGTTAGCTAACTACAGCCAGTTGAATGTATAACAGGCAACATTCAAACAACAACTTACATTAATTCCCTGACTGTACAATTGTGCAGAAGGCTACTTACTGCTTTCTGCACAACATATCGTCGTTTAAATTCCACTGCTCATGCCAGGATATGTAACTAGCTAGTAGTGCATGGACTTTACAGCAATTTGTCTTTTTACAGTAAATTTTACAGTCAATTTAAATTTGTCCTGGGCCTGTTCTTTATTCATTTTAGCTAATGACCGTTTTGGTTAGGATAGGTATCCCATTTTGGTTATGTGAATAGAGGAGAAATAAGAACAACGTGGCAACATGTGATGTGTCTAAGCTAAGCACACACTAAAGCAGGTTACAGTTAAACCTAAGATTACTATCCAGGACATCCCTGAATAGTGTGCATTGAAAGACAATGGATTGTAATTGTCAACATGAAACCAAAGTGCAAACAGGTGGAAGTAGAAAATAGAACCGTTCCACTTCAGTTACCGTTTCTTTTGGGTGGAGTTTAGCTGGGAGTACATAGAGCCGGGTGTGTATAGATTAAACACCTCAGTGCACAGCCAATGTTAAGTGCTGTGTATTCTGTTGTCGCATAGGCCTAGCCTCTTTCACAGGCTTTCACCAAAGCCTGGGTGCCTAAGGCTACTTTTTGCATAATGCACTAGTCAAATGCTATAAATTCAAGTAGGAAGTGTCAATGGAACTGAAATATTTGATTCTACATATACAGGTACAGCACTCAGGAACTCAATTCCTCTAAGTGGGACACCTTCTTTCACATGCAACTATATTTTCTGGAAAATCAACTAAATAATGTAAAGTAACCTAATGCTTTTTTACATGACAAAAAAAATGAAACTGACAAAAATGATGAAACTCATCCAGAACGTTGTGTCATCATAGGTTGAATGTCAGGGGGCCTGGTGCTCTCTACTCAGTAATTTCTCCTGTGGCTGCTGCAAAGGAGAACCAGATGTCATAAACCAAGAGTGAAGCCTCCCAAATTTTGGGGGATTTAATACCTGTACAACCGATCAGCCATGGGAGTCTGTCCTGCTGTGTCCAGGTACTTCCGGAGGTGGAAGTATATGATACTGTTGTTGCTCTCTGTCTCCGTTTTGGCTTGGATCGCCACTTTTGCCGGCGAAACAGTGAAAGCAATTCAGGATACCCATAGGTCAGCACAGACACTTGAGGATAACGCTGAGGTCCTGAGGGGGGGCATGCAATACTCATGGAAAACAGTGATGCAAGTCTTCTCCAATCCTCTCCCTGACACCCCACCACCAAAAGAAAGCTGTCCTGAGAAATCACCACTGCTTCGTAAGTAGGGCTACACAGTATCCACAGATGTTATTGTAAGCTTAATACAGGCTTTGCTATAGCTTACTTACTGATGGTAATGCCATGTTACTGTGTACTTCCTTGTAAAGAACATTATGTGCAGTGTGTCTTAATGTGGAGAGAAGAACATTGGTAATCAAGTGAATACTCTAATGTGCAATGTAGGGATTGTGTAACCGCCTGATTTATTACTCATAACCATTGCTAGGCTGAGGCTCATTTGGATTATTTTCACATACTGTAGCCTATGTGGTAACAGTTTGCATGTAGCCTACATACAATGGCTCCTTGTTGACAGGAAGTGATCAACTGTTGTAATAAGGCTTACACCATGTGGGAGGCAGATGGCACAGCGTTAGTGGGTTTTCCATCAACATAAATTCCTGTTTGAAGACGGCTTGTGTTTGTCTGTGGCCCAAACAGAATGCACACACACGTTTGTAATTATCTGTCCAGACCATGCCGTTTTTCAGTTCATGATATTGTATTTTAAACTAGTGCCATGTAAATATATTGCAATGGAGTTTCTCCGTAAGACTTTATTTACAATTTAGTTGTCTAGATTTTCATCATGCCTATTATTTTCTGCCTGCAGATGGAGCCCTGAAGCTGACGTTCAAGGACTCTTTAACGCTGAAGGAGGTGGAGAGTGAGAACAGTGGAGTGGCTGAGGGCCAATACCAGCCTCCAGACTGCCTCGCCCAGCAGAGTGTGGCCATCCTCATCCCTCACCGTAACCGGGAGAAACACCTCCTCTACCTCCTGCATCACCTGCACCCCTTTCTTCAGAGGCAGCAGCTGCACTACGGCATCTACGTCATCCACCAGGTATTACTCTCCTATGAAGTTACACTACATTATGTCATTTCCTCAATTATATTTCTATCCGATTTCTGAGCCGATAAGGGTTACAAACTTTGAAATTGAAAGAGGTTGATGTTTGTGGTTGATTTGTGTGTTATGACAGGCTGGAGAGGTGACATTTAATCGTGCCAAGCTACTTAATGTGGGGTACTTGGAGGCACTCAAGGACTACGATTGGGATTGCTTTGTTTTTCATGACGTGGATCTGGTTCCAGAGAACGACTACAACCTATACAAGTGTGACCAACAGCCCAAACACTTAGTGGTCGGCAGGAACGCCACAGGATACAAGTAAATATCTTAGCTCTCAACTCACCTTTATGCAAAAGCAGGTAAATGTCTATATGCTCTCTCAACAGCATGTCCGAAGTGATGTGGCAGCTATCACTATAAATGGACTATTCATACCAAATTCACTGTTTAACATTTCAATTTGTACCAAAGTTCAATCAAAGTCCTGGGAACAGGTCTGTAATGTCTTGCTTTTCTTTTTTTTTCTTCTTTTTTTGCTCTCGTAGATTGCGATACAAAGGGTACTTTGGAGGGGTGACGGCCATGACGAAGGACCAGTTTCACAAAGTGAACGGATTTTCAAACACTTACTGGGGATGGGGTGGGGAGGATGATGACCTTCGCATCAGGTGAGACCCCTATTACTTTTCACCATGGTTAGGGCTGTGGTGGTCGTGAAATTTTGTCCACCGATTATTGTCATGCAAAAGAGTGCCGGTCTCACGGTAATTGACCGTTAATTAGCTGAAACACATTTAGCATATCCAGGCCTCGACTCATACAAGTCGCTGATACACACCTTTGGAACATCTACATAAAAACATTTTTTAAAGTCTAATCAATTTCATATACCATCACAATAAATCCATTATTTATTTTAGTCAGGTCTAAAGAAACTTTATGATATGAAGAAAAATGTATTTCAGAAGAACAGAATATGAGTTGGCCCACTGTAGGCCTATGTTATCTGGCTATGCTCCATGACATGTGCTGTAGGCTTGTTCATTTAGCTGACAAGATATGCTTAAGTCCCGTGCCATTTTATTTTCTATGATTTTATGGTTAGAATAATATAATTCAACTTAGCTGAATAAAAGGAGGATCTTTTTTGCATTCCGTAGCAAGTGCTCATATGAAGTGGCTATGTTCAGTGTAAAAGTGATCATTTGAAACAGATTCTATATGCTTGTTTTTTTTTGGCAACTTTAGTTGTGAATGATACAAACCTTAAAATGTCTTAGTCAAAACGTATATGGACTGCATGGTGCGACTTCAGGCTTTTTAATGATTTGGGAAGCAGCAAAATAAAGCTTGTGCTCTGTCCCTTGCCTCAGGCTGCACAGCTGTTCTTTCATCAAGTGATCATATTTTCACAGACTATTCTCAATTTAATCTGCTCTTTACTAATATGTCAAATTAGTTTTGATTTAGATTGGACCATTATCAAATGGGCAGTGGGAAAAAATACATCTGTATGTACTCGAATAGCGAATGGAGGCCAAGCGCTTTCCCGTCGGTCCGTTTCGTAGGCTACTTCAGTTTTATAGCAGAGTATGTGCTTAATATGAGCAGCTGAGAAATAAATATAAGGACACTTATTTCACTCCAGGCGTCAACCACTGTTTGAGGTGCATGTTCTCGCTGCGCGACAGGATATATTTCGCCCAAACTCTGTATGCCATGGGCTATCCAATCTTGTTCCTGCAGCTACCCAATGATTAATTTGTGAAACCAAGTGAAATCTGTTCGGGAATGTCGATAGTAACTTTTTTTTTTTCATAACACATTTTACTAAACTATTGTTGGGCTGTCTGCGCGTTCGATAAAGGAGAGAGGAGGAGCTGGAAACACATTGCGGTGAGATGTTCTGTACAGCTAAAGGTATTGTTCCACTGCATTTAATTATGAAAATAAAATAAAAATCCCAATTCCAATCCTCCGAAATACTAATTCACTAATTGTAGGCTAACGGTAAGCCGCCCTGCACAATAAATGAACCAACAGCATTGCTATATGTTCTCTCCCAGACTCATTCATTGATATTTTGGAGTCTAGCGTAAGGTAACCAGTCCATCCAGTATGCATAGTAATACAGTCCACACTCAAAGGCGATTACTCGATTTTTGTTTAATTTTGGAGTATAGGCTAGACCGTTTATGTACAAAAGACATCTTAAATCGTTTTTGGTTTATGTTTTTCAGCCTACCGCATATTACGCATGGCATTCTATAAGGGTACAATAATTTTATTCAGTTTTTTTTTGGCCTTGGGCTCATAAGCCTATCCTTCCTTTGGCCACCTTTCCTTCCAGTTCTCTGCTGCCAATGACTGGAACAAATTGCAAAAATCACTGAAGCTGGAGACTTATATGTCCCTCTCTAACTTTAAGCATCAGCTGTCAGAGCAACTTACCAATCACTGTACCTGCACACAGCCCATCTGTAAATTGCACACCCAACTACCTCATCCCCATATTGCTATTTATCTTCTTGCTCTTTTGCACCCCAGTATCTCTACTTGCACATCATCATCTGCACATCTGTCACTCCAGTGTTAATGCTAAATTGTCATTATTTTGCCTCTAGGACCTATTTATTGCCTTACCTCCCTAATCTTATTTCCATTGATGTTAGAGGGATAATAGAGCCCTCAGTACCAGGTCATTAGCCACCTGATAGTAGTTAGCAGTGCATAAAAGGAGATTAGCATGACCCAACAGTCACGTGGAATTTTACTATGGTCATGACTTATGACTGCCGGTGTGGCGGTAATACGGTCACCGCAACAGTCCTAACCATGTTGGCTTAATGTACAATTTGTGGACTTTACTTTATTTGTGTCCTACATCTTAGTCAATGTGGTATGTTATCGATTGACTTAATTTGTCTCTGATAGGGTGGAACTCCAGAAAATGAAGATTATACGGCCACCCCCTCTTATAGCACGCTATACCATGATATTTCATAAAAGAGATAGCGGCAACGAAATTAATAAAGACCGGTGAGTCACTGTGGACACATCAATTTATAAATTGCTTGCTGTAATTATAAGATATTGCTCGTCATTTTAATTAATTTTATTCTGAAATTGTCCTACTTCACAGGATGCTCTTGTTAGGACGGACACCTCAAGTCTGGAGAACGGATGGCCTTAACACCTGCTCCTACAGTACTCTCTCAGTTGAGAGGCCACCTCTGTACATTAATGTCACAGTGGACATTGGCAAACCACTGCACTGAGGCTTCAGAGCATCTGTCTTGATGTGCTGCATTGAATGCAGTAATGGTGCTCTGGTATGTCCATGCCTACATGTTATGTACCTGCCCTAACAAACAGAGTGGCAGTAGCTGGTAAGCAAAAGTTTTTACGGTAAACCATTCCAAGCAGGGCACGTAATATCGCCAGGTCCTAATAACGTAAAGTCTGGAGGCCTTTTAGTCAAAACTGGTGAGTAGTTTCTAGGGGTGAGAATAAAACTACAATTAAATGTTGCTCTGCGTTAGAGGTTTGCTGTGACTTGATTGTTTCAACAAGTATTTGCATTCTAATAGAGCATGTTATTATTTTTATTCTAAAGAATCATGGATTTTTTTCATTTAATCTCTGGTTGTCAAATAAAAATGGGAACCAAGAATTGGTGAATGTAGAAGGTAAAATGGAGGAACAAGGGACAACATAGGACACAAGGAACACGTTTTCATATATGAATCATTCTCACATTTGTGAAAGTATGCTACATGGAAATTAACTGTAGTTTTTATGCAATCTTGTTACAACAGCCAGCAGTGATATCACAGTGTAGATGGCTTCATTTTCTAGACGTCACAAGTTTTATATTTTGAATATGCTGCTACAAGATTTGTGAAGTAACTCCAACACTAATTTAGTCAAATGTCTAATATTGTAAAATACTTTGCTTCTGTTGCCTTAATTCATCCAGTTGTAAAAGTACCAGAGGTCCATTCCTGTTTTTTTTTTTATTGCTGAGCTATACAGTTCCGGTCAAATATATTGCCACCCTTACATGATTCCCTACATTTTTTTGCTCAAATGTATTCTTCATCAATGCAATGTTATTTATCATATCAAATATGACTATTGTGTTTAAATGTTTAATATATTTTAATATGGTTTTGGTATGGCCTGCTCTTTCACATGTATCCTTCTGTAAGTTATGCATCATTCATATTTTCATGGTGTGCGGTTACAGCTATATGAGTAGTACTGTAGTGTTCAACATTTGTTTGTTTCTGTGGTCCTACTTTATCTGATTTATAAATTATTGATGTTTTAGAATATGTTTTGGGATGCCATAATGACTGATCAATTAAGAGTGCCTTGTTCGGTGAGACCTTTCTCTCTTGAATCCTTTCCTTTCAAAATAACATTTTTAATCTTGTAGATTGTTTTTATAGGTGGGAAGAGACATGAATCAGATGGGACTTGTGAATTGAAGAGAAATAAATGATCTATTTCTATAAACAGTCATTTTCAAGTGTGTTTTAGTTGGGGATAGTCTTCGATTTGCAATGTAGGGTTGTGTAATGTGATTGTTTACACAGTGGGTTGATGCTACTGATTTGTAAAGTAGGGTCCTTAGCTGAACTTAAACAGAAAGTCCCTGTTCTTCACCCTCTACCTCTACTGCTCTACAAATGATGGACAAGATGGAATGTAAAATGTTTTTATCTATACTAAATATAAATTCAACAATTTTACTGAGTTATAGTCCAAAATAAGGAAATTAGTCAATTGTAATAAATTCATAAATGCCTAATCTATGGATTTCACATGACTGGGCAGGGGCGCAGCCATGGGTGGGCTTGGGAGGGCATAGGCCCACTCACTTCTGAGCTAGGCCCAGCCAACTAGAATTCTCTAAAATTATGTTGGAGGCTTATGGTAGAGAAATGAACATTTAAATTCTCTGGCAACAGCTCTGATGGACATTCCTGCAGTCAGCATGCCAATTGCACGCTCCCTCAATTTGAGACATGTTTGGCATTGTGTTGTTAGTGGCCTTTTGTCCCCAACACAAGGTGCACCTGTGTAACGATCATGATGTTTAATCCGCTTTTTGATATGCCACACCTGTCAGGTGGATGGATTATGTTGGCAAAGGAGAGATGCTCACTAACAGGGATGTAAACAAATTTGTGCTCAAAATTTGAGCGAAATAAGCTTTCTGTGCATATGTAACATTTTTGGTCTCTTTTATTTCAGCTCATTAAACATGGGACCAACAATTTACATGTTACGTTTTATATTTTTGTTCAGAATAGTAGTTTGATTACAATTTTGAAGGCTGTGCTCTGAAGGGAGCACTTGTTTCACCAGTCCAGTCTTGTGGAGGGAACCAAAGAGGGGAAGGAGTGTGATGTCCGAGCCTTTGTATGGGCAAAATGATGTCATCTCGTTTTCCTGTGGTGCAGAAAGAAAGCTTTGTTCAGTGGAGGCCAGGATGGCCAGGGCACCAAAGGCTAACTTTTGACATTTGAAACATTAAGCTTTGAGCCCAGCAAACAAGATATCACATGATATCATAGAATGTAGAGTTTGAAATGTACTTTGCACTACAGCAGACACATAAAGAGCTTAAAATTATAATAAAACCACAAAGATTCCTACTGTACTATTAGCCAGCTGTCCTCGGGGGGGACTAAGGATATGTCGAAACTATTGACTCCCTACGTGGGTTGTTTTCTCAATGGCTCAGCAAGCCTGGTCACTTGACTGGAAACTTCATTTTAAGCCAAAAACAACTGTTCAATTAAATGACCCTTAATGGCTAAAGACCTAGTGCTAAAGTTAGGGACCTGACAACATAACCTGACCTGGAAAAGCTATGGGCCCAAATTATAGCTTACAACTATAAACACCCTTGTTTGACTCTACTTGACACTACCTAAGGAACAGCAAGGGCATGTGAATTCTCTTGGTATTTGGTAGTGTATGTATTTCTTGTTTGAACAGCGAGGGCTACAAGACCATGTTCTTTCAACAGTTCTACAGATTGCCAAGAAACAATTTAAACCAAATCAAAGAAAGGCCAACTACAGCTATACATATGTTCATTAAAGTTAGTTTTATTCACTCCAAAAATTGTCTGATGTTTTCAGACCTCAAAAGTGTTAAGTTTATTCCACATCCGACGTCCATCAGTTGTGTCGATCCAGGTATATGCTTTAAAATGAAATGGAAAACCCTGAATGTCTTTCAACCAACCCAGTAGCTATGTATTTAGGCCTACTGAGTTTTAGTAAGGTTGTTTTAAAGTATTGATTCATTCTGATCCGTTAAACATTAATTTGATATGAGGAAGTGTACTTCAAACATGTGGTTGGAGCTTCAGTCCGCTTTAGAGGGAAAAGGATTAAACTGCTAAGCAGTCAGTAACAAGAACCATGTGTCCCTTTTCCCAGTTTTCCCATCTGTGCCCTTAAAGCCCTCATTTCACTCTCCCCCCACTTCCCTCTTCCTTAAGAACCAGTCTGTTTTTGTTTTCCAAACAAGGCTCTCTGTACAGGAAATTGTGTACTTTGGGAGCATTCAGGAAGGCAAAGAGCAGATTTCCTGTTAGGACCATGGCAACAAAAAAAAGTGTGGATAAAAGGGGTCAGTAATCTCTAAACCAGAGGAGAAAGAGCAGTCCGCGATTCCCCTCCCATGACTTCACTTCCCTCCCCTTCTCACAGACTTGACATTTCAAATCTCCATACCACGCCAGTGCCACAACTACCATGACCTTCGAAACATGGAAAACTGGAAGCAGAAGGATAAAGAAACAATATTCCTGCGCCTCACTGGGTACATTTCCTCATATACAGAGGAGCCAAAGAACAGGGAGATTGTGTGGACGAGAGGAAAAGAGGAGGAGAGAAAAAAGGCAGAGGGACACTGAGTAAAAAAACGACAGGAAACCAAATAATTCTGGTGCTGTTTTCTGCAAATCCTCCTGAGATAAATCACTTCAGAGGACTGCCATTCCCAATCCACATTTTACAATTATAACTGACAAGGGGTTTTCCCATACATTTTTGTAAGATTGATTGGAAATGTATAAAGCACTAAAACTCTGACAGAAAAGTGACGTCTGCTTCATTCTTCTCTCAAGGACTTTTCAGTCTCCCACACATTTAGTGTGGTTGGTCAAGATGTGAGCGGCTGAATCCTTTTTGGGAGGTTTGTATGGTTTTTACTTCTGGGCTACATCTCACCCCTTTCCCAGGGTCTGTTGGATCAATGGTTGTGTATTTGAGGATTTGTTTGTTCTGAACTCCTGGACTACTAAACTGGATCCAGATGAAGAATAAAGGAACCAAGCAGAGGTCCAAAAAGAAAGGATGTGAGAATGCATTCGGCTGTGACTTGACAGAACATCTACACAATTCAGGACAAGACGGTAAACTTGTTTCTTTCAATGTTTATTATGTTGCTTCCCTTTCCCGCTGCTTCCCTTTTCCAGCAGATTTCAGAAAATGTCATCATGTCCCCATAATAGTGACCTTGTGAATTCTGACTTACACAGGAACGGAGCTTAATCATTGGCCCATTATTTAACATGTACTAGAGTTGTTGAGGCCATTGTCATATTTCACGTTTACAGATTTATTAGACATGTAGTATTAACCATATAAACAACACATTTTGTTTTTTAATTTAAAAAACAAACAACCGATTTTGTTTTTAATTTAGCTATTACAATGTGATGACTGTTTGCGACAGGATGTGTCATGGTACAGTTGAATTGTCTATACATGTATGGAACACCTCTAAGGCTTTAGGAGAATTCCGAATGAGATTGAGACTTATTTAATCCCATAATTTTGGGGGAAAACAATGTTAAACCTCTTTGCCTTGGATGATTTTGTAAACTTAATGTGAAATTGGTTAGGAAAGATCCATGCTGTTTTTAACAGTTGTATAGAAGATGATGTTGTTTATTCAGGTATGTGACACAGATGTATATTGCAATATGGATATCGATGTACATATGTTTTACATTCCATTAAGTCCTTTAGGCTCCCACAGAGTTTTAAATAGGGGATTTGTGAGTTAGGGTGTGGCTCATAGTCTTTTTGTCAACTTCCCCTGCCCACCAAGAGGCCTGTGTCTGGCTCGCTGTCTGAGGATTCTGGGTGGGCAACACTGCTCATTGGGGGGAGTGTCAGCCAACAGATCATATTTTAGACAACAATTGAGGATGGGTGTGTTTACCCAGATAGTATTTGAATGGAGGTAAAATTGTAATATGAAGTGAGGTGATGTGACTTGAAAACCTTTATTTTGAACAGATTTAACAGATGTAACAGATTTGATACAGTAGATCTTTGTTACACAATAGACACTTTTCTCTGCTACAGGGGAGAAGGTATAAATGACTATATGGTTAATATGATGATACTTTTAGTTTTTATTTGTCAAATGGCATATATAATTACCAGTGGCTTATAATAATATCTGCTTTTGTTGACATGGCACTTTGAGATATCAACTCCAGCCACTTTAATACTTTAATAATGGGATTGATGGGAAATGATGTAAATATATCACTAGCCACTTTAAACAATGCTACCTTATATAATGTTACTTACCCTACATTATTCATCTCATATGCATGCGTATATACTGTACTCTACATCATCGACTGCATCCTTATGTAATACATGTATCACTAGCCACTTTAACTATGCCACTTTGTTTACTTTGTCTACATACTCATCTCATATGTATATACTGTACTCGATACCATCTACTGTATGCTGCCCTGTACCATCACTCATTCATATATCCTTATGTACATATTCTTTATCCCCTTACACTGTGTATAAGACAGTAGTTTTGGAATTGTTAGTTAGATTACTTGTTGGTTATCACTGCATTGTCGGAACTAGAAGCACAAGCATTTCGCTACACTCGCATTAACATCTGCTAACCATGTGTATGTGACAAATACAATTTGATTTGATTTGATTTATCAGCTGTTGTTGAGTTGGTATTGAGGTTGCTGAAATGTTACTAACTCTGTTTGACCCCAGACAGGGAAGAGAAAGGATGTGTGTAATTACTTCATTTACACAGACAATTTACCTACGAGGATGTTATTTGATTTAACGGTTGTCGTCTTAAATAACAGCATCTCGTTCAATAAGTCTTAGATTCCTTTTGTATCGGCAAGAAGATTTTCAGGCAAGCAGGAGTTTTCGTCCTGAGAAAATACTCTAAACTCATGGTGACTCAAATCCCATTCAGACCAGCCACCATTTTGACCACAGGCATGTCACTGAGAGTGTCTGTTCAGATGTGTAGTCCCTAAGCAAGCCTCATGTGGGAGAACAGACTTTCATTCATACTGCCCAGGGGAACCTCTGGCTAGTACGTTCCAAAGCTTCAAAGATGTAATAAATTATTTTAGTTTTTCTTAGCTAATGTTCAGCTGCATATGAGTAATATCAAATCAAATCAAATTGTATTAGTCAACAGGTTCACCTTACAGTGAAATGCTTACTTACGAGCCCCTAACCAACAATGCAGTTTTAAGAAATCATCATGTCTATGTGCTTACTGATTTATTGTTCAAGTTTAGTTGTGTTGTTCATGAGATATGTTAAGAGTCTGCAAATGAGGGAAACAATCTGTAAACTGTCATGGATCTATGCCACTGTTCCACTGTAAGTTGTTGAGTAGACCGACACTATATCACTCTGCATTCTCTGGGGACACGAGAGATTGACCTCCATGCTTGTCATTGTGCGGCTAAAAATGCGAAACGGTCCACCGTCACTGGGGCACTGGCGAGATGGTTCCTTATCCCCTTGTAAAGAGTTCTGGGAAGGGCCTCATCTAGTGTATCTGTGAAGTGGGGAATGCCTGGTTGCCAAGTGGGAAGGTCTATTTAGCTTAAATTAGTTGAGCTTTGAGTCTCAAGTGCTTCCTTGAGGGATAGAGGAGTTAACAGGAACATTGTCCACGGGGTATTTCTTGTCTAAGGTTGTTGCATACATTGGTTTGCTGATTTCAGTCCAGAGTGGAACAACTTTGGCAAAAAGAAGTGAGCTATATCATATGGTTTTTCGATTAGCGTAGTAAGGAGGGACACTAACTGCTGTAGTCTACGCCATACCGTGCCAAAGCGGAGCTATACATGTTTCATTTACAGTTTAAATGTATTATGAAGATGTTCTTTGATTTACAAGTATTCATTGGTGTGGAAAGCAACCCTACATTCCTCTCGAATACAGCATCGTAGATAACATATTTTAAGAATAGAGACATCCCAGTTGGGAATAGAGTTTGGAAAGCGATAGAGAATTGGGTGGTAACATTTGAAAGGCTATTTCTATTAGAGGAAGTGTCACAAGTAATACCAGCTGCAAGGATTGGGTGTGTCAACCTTCCTCTGAAACAAACAAACCATTTTTCACTTCCTGTGAAATTCCACTTTCTTCACAATCAGCAACCCTATGGAATACAAAGCCAAGCTACAGCGTAAAGTGTGTTTAGTATGATTTCAAATACTAAATAAGTACTAATACAATTTATACTAATGGCAATTGGTTTCTCCCAAACTATCCTCCTCACGCTTCTCTGTCCTTTTCTGCCATGGAAAAAAGGGTTGTCTCAAAGAATGAGCCAAAGATCCAGATTCTGACTCTGTTTATAGTAAATACAGCATTAAACTGACCCTGTCCAGTTCATAGAGGCCCTCTCTGTCCCTCCTCTTTCTGCCTTATGTCAGCAGTTGAAATGCCAGCATTTTCCCAACTGCTAAAACCCAACTTGCCACGTTTTCCCATCCACTGCCCTAGACTGAAGACATGGCATGACATTTTAAATAATATAATGAAAGATATTCAGTTGAACGGCATTTCTGCTAAAGAGAGAATGCCGCCTCTTGCAGAACACCAAAAGATACGTTACGTCGCATGTTATGATGTCTGGCATAAATAACAGCTTGTTCACGTACCTTCTTCACAACACCCATTAGAGTTTAATATGACCCCACCCTATAATATGTTGACCTTCACGCCTCAAAGTCTGTCTGTTGCCAGACTGAACCCTCAAAAAAAAAAAAATGTTGGGTTTGCCGCGTGTGTGTGTGTCTTTTCATGTCGAAAGGATGGTTGAAATAATATTTGTTTATCGTTGTTATTTTTTTTCCCAGTTCCCCAAGTTTTAAAGACGTGTGCAGAGTTCATTGAGAAACATGGCGTTGTGGATGGGATATACAGACTCTCAGGGGTCACCTCCAATATCCAGCGACTCAGGTAACTATTTTAACCACATACTGTGCCTCCCAAAAGAATTTGGACAGGGAAGTCAACATTTCAGTTTGGGCTCTATACTATGCATGTTTGTGTAGTACGTTTAATCGATTTAGGCCATAATGAACGTACCATGCTGTACAACTTGAGTTTATTCAATATAAACCCTTAGCAGCCTACATTTCAATCTTACAAAACAACCTGCACATACTAGAGGGATTGTGGAAGCATCCTTCGTCTCCAGCTGTATCGATACCCATGTGTTTGTGTGCTTACTTACAGACAGGAATTTTGCACTGAGTTGTGCCCTGACCTCACAAAGGACATGTACCTCCAGGACATCCACTGTGTGGGCTCCTTATGCAAGCTGTACTTCAGGGAGCTACCCAATCCTCTACTCACTTATGAGCTTTACAAGAAATTCACTGTGAGTACTGTTCAAAGAGGCAGTGTTTCTAGCCTGGCGGGTAGGAGCGTGGGGCCAGTAACCGAAAGGTTGTGGATCGAATCCCCTAGCTGACAATGTAAAAATTCTGTCGTTCTGCCACTGAGCAAGCAGTTAACCCACTGATCCAGTGGACTTTACAGTGAAATGTTTCATTAAGAGCCCATTCCCAACAGTGCAGAGTTAAAAAGTAAGACAAATATTTGCTAAAGGAAATAGTAACACAATAACAAGAACGAGGCTATGTACAAGGAGTACCAGTACCGAGTCAATGTGCAGTGGTACGAGGTAGTTGAGGTAATAGAGTATGTACATAAGGATAAAAGTGGCTAGGCAATCAGGATATACAGTGCTGTGAAAAGGTATTTGCCCCCTTCCTGATATCTTGTTTTTTTTGCACATTTGTCACACTTAAATGTTTCAGATCATCAAAGAAATGTAAATATTACACAAAGATAACCCAAGTAAACACAAAATGCAGTTAAGTGATGATTTGATTTATTAAGGGAAAAAAAGCTATCCGAACCGTCATGGCCCTATGTGGGAAAAGTAATTTCCCCCTAAACCTAATAACTGGTTGTAACACCCTCAGCAGCAACAACTGCAATCAAGTGTTTGCGATAACTGGCAACGAGTCTTTCACATCGCTGTGGAGGAATTTTGGCCCACTCTTCTTTGCAGAATTGTTTTAATTCAGCCACATTGGAGGGTTTTCGAGCATGAACCGCCTTTTTAAGGTCACGCCACGGCATCTCAATCGGACTCAAGTCCGGACTTTGACTAGGACACTCCAAAACCTTCATTGTCCTGCTGCAGAACCCAAGTGCGCTTCAGCTTGAGGTCACAAACTGATGGCCAGACATTCTCCTTCAGGATTTTTTTGTAGAGAGCAGAATTCATGGTTCCGTCAATCACAGCAAGTCGTCCAGGTCCTGAAGCAGCAAAGCAGCCCCAGACCATCACACTACCAACACCATATTTGATTGTTGGTATGATGTTCTTTTTCTGAAATGCTGTGATACTTTTACCCCAGATGTAATGGGACGCACACCTTCCAAAAAGTTAAGCTTTTGTCTCGTCGGTCCACAGAATATTTTCCCAAAAGTCTTGGGGATCATCAAGATGTTTTTTTGCCAATAGGGAGATGTGCTTTTATGTTATTTTTGGTCAGCAGTGGTATTCGCCTTGGAACTCTGCCATGGATTCCATTTTTGCCCAGTCTCTTTCTTATGGTTGAGTCATGAACACTGACCTTAACTGAGGCAAGTGAGGCCTGCAGTTCTTTAGACGTTGTTGTGGGTTCTTTTGTGACCTCTTGGATGAGTCGTCGCTGCGCTCTTGGGGTAATTTTGGTAGGCCGGCCACTCCTGGGAAGGTTCACCACGGTTCCAAATTTTCTCCATTTGTGGATAATGGCTCTCACCGTGGTTCGCCGGAGTCCCAAAAGCTTTAGAAATGGCTTTGTAATCCTTTCCAGACTGATAGATGTCAATTACATTGTTTGTCATCTGTTCCTGAATTTCTTTAGATCGCGGCATGATGTCTTGCTTTTTGAGATCTTTTGGCCTACTTCACTTTGTCAGACAGGTTCAATTTAAGTGATTTCTTGATTCAACCGGTCTGGGTGTGGCTAGTGAAATTGAACTCAGCTTTCAAAAAATGTGATTAACCACAGTAAATTCATGATTTAATAAGGGGGGGGGCAATTACTTTGTCACATAGGGCAATGAAGGTTTGGATAGTTTTTTTCCCTTAATAAATAAAATGATCCCTTAACTGCATTTTGTGTTTACTTGGGTTATCTTTGTGTAATATTTACATTTGTTTGATGATTTGAGACATTATAAGTGTGACAAATGTGCAAAAAAAATAAGAAATGAGGAAGTGGGCAAATACTTTTTCACAGCACCGTATAATGTACAGAGTAGCAGCAGCGTATGTGAACGTGTGTCTATGTGTGAGTGTGTGTGTGTGGCGTCAATATGCATGTGTGTGTGTGTGTGTGTGTGTGTGTGGGCATATGTAGTGTGCGTATCTGTGTGTGTTGGAGTGTCAGTGTAGTATGTGTGAGTGTGTGGGTAGAGTCTAGTGAGTGTGCATAGAGCCAGTGCAAGGGATTCAGTACAATACATCTGTAATGTGTCCACTTTGGTCACAAGAATCCCTGTTTGATTTACATGAGAGATTAGTCATTTAATACTGTGGCACATTCAAAGAGAGAATAATGTGCAACGTGGATAATACTTGTCTTCGTCTTTTACTGTTTAGGAAGCCGTCTCAGTCCAGGAGGATCATGAACGATTACAGCATATTCAAGATGTCATTAAAGAGCTACCACTCCCCCACTTCAGGTAAAACTCACTTCAGACTTTTGTTTCCCTTGTAAAGGACCTTTCCAACATTTATATGTGGTTTATAAGCTAAAATAAAGTGTGTGTCCTCTCTCTTCAGGACTCTGGAATATCTTACCAAACATTTGGCCCACCTGGCCACCTTAAGCCCCCAGACTAACATGCACAGCCGCAACCTGGCCTTGGTGTGGGCTCCAAATCTGTTGCGGTGAGCTCTACACATATTGTACACAAAACAATATCACCTTATCCAAGAACATACTAAAACAGTTCTGCGATAACTACCTTTGGTTTGAGTGATACCCTATCGGATGCATTATTCCATATGGTAACTCTCAATGAGCAACGGTATTTAAAAAAACTCCTTGGTTGTGAATGAAAGCATTTCTACTTTCTCTCTTGGCTTTGTGTTTTGTAGCTCTAAAGATATTGAAGTTGCATCCTGCAATGGGGACATGGCTTTCCTGGAGGTGCGGGTACAGCAGTCCGTGGTTGAGTTCATTTTAAATCACACTGAGCAGATCTTCAACCATGCAGCTGCACCAATAAAACCGAAAGGTATGCATGTCACAATGTTTGATCGTGTCCAATGTTTGCATTTAGACATTTCATGAATGTTGCCCTCTTGCTTGTGTCATTTATATGGCCATTGGACAATGGATTGTATTTATTGTCATGCCAACAGTAAAAAAGCTACACAATGGTGTATTACAGGACCCGGTTTGATGTGCGGGGAGAAGTATGCCACTTTGCCTATCAGTGGCCAGGGTGGGCCAATGAAGCTGATGAGCCTGGAGGAGGCCCAGGCCCGCTCCCTGAGCCCGAACCACCCCGCACGGAAAGAACGACAACGGGAGAGCAGTCTACCAGATACCAGCACTGCCACCCTGTACCATACCGTCATAGACATATCGGATAGCAAGTGAGATGGATGAGGATTCAGCTGACTGATTTATTTAGTATACTCAACAAACATGCTTAATACACAAATCCGCTGGGCAGGCAGGCACCTGGATACATTTGGCAGTGAAAACATAAATAAATAAAAATACCCCGATCAAACATAATGTGGTATACAATAACTCATACACTGTATCGTTGTATGCAGTACAGTGCCTGGCAAATCAGTCTAGGTTGATCGTATGGTTTTAGCTACTGTACCCTTATTGTTACTGCATTGTTTTGCTGTACATACTGCTTTTACTCTTCAGTAAACACACTGACTATCAACAAATACAAAACCAAACAGGCCATATTGTTCACAAATGTTTCTCCTTTTCTGTCAGAAGAAAGCTTTCTGGGAAATCCAAAACGTGGAAGTCCATCTTCAACTTGGGCAAGTCTGTGACAGACTCTAAGGGGAAACTGAGCCGGAATGGGAGTGTGTTCTTGAGAGCACAGAACATCACAGGTAAAAGCACTTTAACATTTTACTGCAGTAGGCTAAATCAGGGTCAGGGTGATTCTTGGTGGTCTTGAACAAGTCTACTTGCCTCCTAAAGGCATGGCTGACATCGGGAAAAGAGGGTGTGCTATCAGTTGATCATTGTTGATTGATGTAAATCTGCTTGTTAGCTAGCTCCATATTAAATGGTTTACTGATTTTGATTTAACTTCAATGCTCTTAAATAATAACTTCATAATGTAATATTCAGAATATTTTAACCCATGATATACAGTTCAGGCTGGCTAGTGTGGATATTTGAGTATATGGTGGTAAGGAAAAGTCCAAACTACCTGTGTTGCTGCTGCCCTGACACACACGTGTAACTCCCGACTGAGGAAGGGATGGAGTTGGGTCGGAGGGTCGTAGATGCAGCCGCTCCTCTCTACTGTGTCTTTCTGATGCGCATAGGCTTTCAGCCAACCAGACCGAATGCTGATGACGATGTAAATCAAGTGTTACGCTGCAGCCCCTGTGGCAGGACTGTTGACGGCTCATAATAATAGCTGTAACGTAACAACATGTGGAAAAGGTCAAGAGGTCTGAATACTTTCCGAAGACACTGCATCACTAGATTTGATTTACTACAAGATTAAGGGTATACTGTTCAACTTTCATAAGGTCTGGGGGCCTTATATGGAATACTGTACGACAAAAAGGAGTCTATATTGAAAACATGCCCATGTCAGGGGAGATACCCATTTAGGAAATCCCTAGTTGCTGGGCTGCTCAGTCCTGGCCCTGGGGATCTGCTGTACTGTTGGTTGTCACTGTTGGTTGCCTTGGCCTGACATACCTGAAACCAATAATGAATGTTTCAGTAAGATCCTAAAGCTGAGTGGGGTGTGTTGGCTTGTGGCGCTGTAGGGCCGTGGGCCCCTAGGTGCAGGACAGGGTGACTCCGTCATATTGTGTGTAAGTAGAAATAGCCTGACATTACTTTTAGGCCTATGATATGAATTTTATGGAGGGTGTATTTTTTTCTCTGTGTTAATGTGTAGGTGTATGTGTGTTTTGTTTTCCCTTGAGACATAAAACAATGATGGGAAAGAAGCTGTGTTGGGGAGAGAGTTAAGTTATTGACTAGACTTGTGGGGGGGTCTGGTGTGCAGGCGGCTTGGGGCAGCTGGGCGGTCTGGCTGAAATTTGATAGAGAATGTCTTCATAAAGAGAATCAAAGGTATTTGTACTTTATTTGTAAGAGTTGTTCATTTGTTAGGCTGTTGGTCAAAGGAGCAACACAATATTGATTATGGAATTATCATTGATCTAGTTCAGTCTTAACAATCACTTAAACATATTTAATAAGGATCTTTTACTTAGCTTGATGACTGTGGGCATTTTTGCTTACTTTTTGTTGTTCTAAATAGATGGCTAGAAGGTCCATGGGTCATGTTATACTTTGTAGAAATGCAGGAAATGAGCTTCAGATGCCCAAAATACTGGGAGGACCCCCAGATCCCCCGTGAGGTGGGGTATGCAAAATGGGTCAACTTTGAGCACCTCTATCTCCTAAATGCTTTGGCATTCAGGTCCAAAAAGTGACTCTCTGACCACTTCTTCCATGGGCAGACATGTATGGAAAGTTTTGTTTCCATCAAAAGAGATGCTATCAAAAATGTATTGAATTCAAATGGATTTACCCCATGACTGCATTCTTGATTCACAGAAAAGGCAGCTATCCGACCAGCTAGAAGCATGGACTCTTTGTGCTCTCTGCCAACAGGTGGGGCTGAATGCACTACATTGCATACAAAAGACTTTTGTCATCGTGAAATCTACTCACAGCAGTTCTCTCCAATAAACAAATCCTCATTGTAGCATTTGCTTTGTAAATAAGGCTGAGAAGATGTATATCTAACTATTTGTTTCACATTTGATTTCCAACACACAGATGATGACAAGCCAGGGAATTTCAACTCGGCAGGCGAGGCCAACGGTTTCTTTGCACCAGGCATAAAATCCAGAACACTTGGATCTGACTCGCTCTATGACCTCAGTGAACACCAAAGGTGGGAGTTTGAGATTAAGAAATCGAGCGAGGCCACAGGTGGCAGCAGCCCTAACATGAAGAGAAGGGGCTCTCCAAGTGTCTCACCACCCCAAAATAAGTCTCTACCTGAACAACTGAAGGTTTTCAAAGGCGATGACCTCAGCAGCTGCCAGCCCACCTCTCCTAAAAACAGGAGGATGCTGTATTCTGGCTCCACCCACAGCAGCACATCCAGGCCCTCCTTCCCAGGAAGCCTCTTCCCTGAGTCCTCCCCTAGGCATCAGCGCAAGGCTCTCAACATATCAGAGCCCTTTGCTGTGTCCGTGCCCCTGAGGGTGTCTGCAGTCATCAGCTCCAACAGCACCCCCTGCAGGGCAACAGGGAAAGAGAGGCCTGCTGCAGCTGCCCTGAAACCCAGCAGAGAAACCTCCCAGTCAGACCAGAGTGATAGCAGCGGCAGCTCAAGTTTCAGAGAGCACCCCCTAGTAGAGAGCAGTGTGGGGAGTGAGAGCAGTATTTACAGTAACAGCAGCTCAACCCCTCTGGAAAAGGAGGCGAGACCAGCAGAGGAGAGGAGCAGAGAGGAGGCAGCTTCCAAAAGTGTGCCAGAAGGTAGGACATTTTCACCTAGTAACATGGAGAAAAGCGTGTGTGTGTGTGTGTGTGTGTGTGTGTGTGTGTGTGTGTGTGTGTGTGTGCGTGTGCGTGTGCACTGAGATTAAAAACCTTCCTCATTATCCATGGTAACCGCGTCTATTAATAAAATAATGACACATCTATTTATGTTATTATTTTCAGGAAGTGAAGGAGGGGTGAAAGAGGTTCAAGGGAAGGTGGAAGTATCTGACCCGAGACAGTCTTCCACTCCCAACACAAGAGAGGAAGATAAAGAGAAACAGCAATCTCCTGGGAATCAACTGGACAGCCCGCCAGCACCGCAGCTTGAGACAAAAGAACTGACACAACTGGTATGTTTAATCTCCAGTTTAGCTCTGTGCTTCATCACATACAACATACAAAGGATTTTACAATGACAATGGCAGTCGCTTTATTAGGGGCGTTTGTGATTTATGTTTTGCAGGATATGGGATCTCTACCTATCAAGGAAGAACTGTGGTGTGAACTCCATCTTGAGCTGAAAATCACTGAGCCTGAGCTTGACATTATGGAAGAAGAGTTTATGCCTGTCGTTTGTTCCACCAAGAACACTCGTGAGGATGTTAAGGCAAAAAGAAGAACCAGTCTTCCAACTCACTCGTTATTATACAAGGGACAGCCTTTGATGCCCACCAGGCCTGCATTGACTGATCAAAGTGCTTCTACAGTAGCACATTCAGCAAGAAAGAACTCCTCAGACACGCTATTTCCGTTTGACAAAACATCACATTTCATGGTTGGCACAGATATGAAAAATACACCTCTACATGCTGCTGATTCAACAGATAAAACAAAAAACAAACCCCACATCTCCCCAAAATCTAAGCACACAGAAACAGACAAACCCATCAGCATCAAGCCACGACTTGTGGTTCCTCACCTCGCAGAGCCAAGTTTACATTCTACTCAACAAAGCCAGGTCATAAACCATTTGCAGCCAGGGAATGACATAACATACATAGGCATGTCTGTAGTAGAGAAAGGAAAAGAGCCATCATGGAAAAGTAAAAATCAAGATTGGGTCAAAGGGCTTTTCCATGATGATGGAAAGAATGCTTTGTCAGTTGTCATGGGAGGCATTGAGAGGCTTTCAATATGTTTGGAGGAAAGATCCCACACCATGGGGCTAGCACACCAAAATGATGAGGATGGATGTGGAGGACACTCCGAATTGGAGGACTTGGAGGAGGAACCTTGGGAGGAGGTCTTCAGCTCCACCAAACAGTGGGTAACCAGTCCTCTTCATTCACCCACATTTAAGGATTTTTTTGGAAAACTAGATGTGTCATCGTCTTGTTCTGCGGAAGAAGGTTTGAGCTCCAAAGATCTAAACGTTCCTCCTCAATCTAGAGAAGACAAACCAACAAATGGATCATGTCCCGTGAGGAGCATAGAAGTGTTCCCAGGAAATAGCTCTCTAGCGTGCAGCGGCAAAACAGAGACTAAAATCACACATCCACTTCCGTTACCCGCCAAAACCACCATGCTCGGTGATGAAGCAACGAGACCACACAGAGAGAACAGCTGCATAGCCAAGCAGAAAAACACCACCTCCTCCCAGAGATTCCACAGACAGACGTCTTATGAAGCATGTTATTCAGAAAAAACTGTGCAAGACAGTTTTTCCAAACACAGACCCTATTCACTCAATTTGGATTTAGGACTTCGATGCATCAGAGACATTTCCAATCAGCAAAACCTGGAGTCAGCTGAGTTGTCCTCCATTCAGAGAGGGGCAGTGACCCCGTCTGGGACCAAATCCAACGGCCTGTCCCAGGAACTGGAGCTGTTCCTGAGCGATCGTCAGGCCCCTGTGCGCCGGAACTCCGCCCCCGTCAGTGTGTCGTCTGTCAGGACGGCCTTCATGATAAAGACTTGCCAGGCCAAAGCCGTGCCTGTCATCCCCCCAAAGGTGCAGTACAGCCACACACCTCATCCCACGAACAATGATGCAGGAAATGAAGCAGAGAAAGAACTCACAAAAACCAGGGGAGAGAAACTAGATACTGTACCTCTTCTTCCATCTATCAGGGATCTAAAGGAGGAGTTGGAGAATAAGGAGCCAGCCCCCAAATCCCAAATAAGGCAGTCTATTGCAGAGAAATCTACAGAGACTAATAAAACCACACCTACTTCAGACCCACCTGTGCTGAGGAGGAAACGCTCCTCCCATGCAGAGGCCTTTGCTGACTGTCCAAGACCTGAACGGTCTACTGTTCTACAAAGGCCGTCCTTTAGGAACCGCCAGAGACCACAGAGCCTCATCTTGTTCAGTCCACCCTTCCCCATCATGGATTACCCACCGCTAGGGGATGATGGTAAGCTCCTCCTCTCGGCCATCAGAAGTCCAACTGAAACATCAGCACTCGATGTCTTTTCTAAAGAGATGGATGAGAATCTCAGGACCCCAGAGGGGGTGACCCTGCGGAACAAAATGACAATACCCAAGAGTGGACAGAGGCTGGAGACCTCAACCAGCTGCTTTTATCAGCCACAGAGGAGGTCCATGATATTTGACAACAGGAGCCACAGGCAGATTGAATGAGACACTGGACAGTAACCAGTTTCCTAACACTACTCTGGCTATCCTTCTGCTCATCCTCCCTTTTCTTGGACTTATGTAAATGATTTTAGCAATATTGGGCCTATAATTCTACCTTTGGGAAATGAACCATTTATTTGTTTCCAATGCTCCTACAATCACCTCTCTGTCCTGCACTAAAATAAGTATTCTCGACTAGTGGTGAAGATTTTAGTCCAAATCATATGCAGTAATGATCAATTAATATTCAAATGATATATTTTTTAAATTCAAATGTTAGACATGTTTGTAATATGCATATGAAGGATAGACAGCCAAAGAAAGGAGAATGTTACATCGACCCATATTGCCATTGGTATTTGAGAAAATGTCTTTTACTAGTTTGCATGTCATCATTGGTAATCACAAGATTGCCTTTTTGCCAAAGAGAGTTGTACCTTCAGTGATCGCTGCTTTGTTTTTATATCGACCTTTTTTCTTACCTATTTTGTGAACGGAATAATGACTCCATACAGTATGGACCCACTGACGCCCAGCTATTGTCGCTGTGATCAGCTTTTATCCTGACAATAGTATCAGGACAGTGTTTTTCCAACGTTCTAAGTAAAGAGAACAGGAGAAAGCAGCTACTTTAGTTGTATTTGTATTATAGACACTAAATGGTATTTATTTATCCAATTATCAATCTATAGATAGTCATTAACACACTTGACCAATTCTTTGTCGTTGTTATTTGTCTTCAATTCTAGTAGCCAGACATTACTTCACCAATTCTATATTGTGTAATGTTACCAATAGTTATACTGGTATGTGTTACCAGTGCTACCAGTGATTTATCAGAACTGACATAGTTGGTGTTCTCTTAATTGGACTGTAAAAGTAATGTTTTGGTAACGTTTTTGGATGGGGACAGATGACAAAAGTACCTAATGTAAAAGTGTCTGTTGTGATGAAAACAGGCTTTGAAGAGAAATGTTTGCGTTTTAAAGAAAAGGCTAGTGAGAGAAATGGATGTGCTGACACTCGTATTTGTGTATGATACAAGTGCAGATTGCAAAAGAGAGGATTCAAACACTATTCTTTAAATGTTTGCGAAGAGTTAAAACGAATATCAGAACAGGGATGCTGGTTGTTTGCAGCTGTATTGACATCATACTACATTTGTGACCTGTGCAATTCTGTATGGACCAAAATTGGATGTATTGTGTATAGCCATGGAAAGATATGAAAATTAAAAATACACGTATAGGCCTAACATATTTTCGAGGGATTTGTTCATAGAATGATTTGTCGTAATGATTTATTTGGGGGAAAAAAGCATGAACTGGCGTACACCCAGAGAAAATGATTTAGTTTAGAGGTGCTGACTAACTGCAAATAATTGGTAAAATATAGAAATAAAGAGTCGCACACTGATATATAAACTCCCAGTAATTTATTGGGTGAAACACCAATGTTTCGGCATCACTGTGACTTCTTTATTTTTATATGTTACAGTTTATAATGATTTATTTTGACAACATAGTCAAAAGTTTGGACACAGCTACTCATTCAAGGGTTTTTCTTTATTTGACTATTTTCTACATTGTAGAATAATAGTGAAAACATCAAAAATATAAAATAACACATATGGAATCATGTAGTAATAAAAAAAAGTGTTAAACAAATCAAAATCATTTTTTTTGTATTCATTGGTTCTCTTAATTTTGATAACAGAGATGGAAATGTATTGAATTTAAGGTTATTTGTTGAACAAAAAAGGTCAATATTTGTATTACTTCTTTACTGGTAGCTCTGCACTGAAGTTTATTTGAAGCATTCTTTGTCATCCTCAAATCCGACTGAGTGTAGTGGAAAATTACTCCCAATATCACTAAGAACTGCAGGAAAACAAAGATCTAATTCTCCATGTTGCTATTTTCAGCTTTTCCTCAGCACATTTAAGTGGCATTTTAAGTAACAACATTTTACAATATTTGGGCCTATTTGCTGAAATTAAACTGATTTTGATTCATGCGTACATTGTCTCAATTGCAAGAGCAACTACAGTAACACTTGGATTTTGTGTTACATCCTGAATTAAATATGGATGAAAAATATTATTTCTCACACATCTACACACAATACCCCATAATGACAACGTGAAAACATGTTTTTAGAAATGTTTGAAAATGTATTGAAAATGAAATACAGAAATATCTAATTTACACAAGTATTCACACCCCCGAATCAAAACTTTGTAGAAGCATCTTTGGTGGCAATTACAGCTGTGAGTCTTTTTGGGTGTCTCTAAGAGCTTTGCACACCAGGATTGTACAACATTTGTCCATGACTATTTTCAAAATTATTCAAGCTTTGTGAAATTAATGGTTGATCATTGCTAGACAACCATTTCCAGGTCTTGCCATAGATTATCAAGTCGATTTAAGTCAAAACTGTAACTAGGCCACTCAGGAACATTGTGTCGCCCTTGGTAAACAACTCCAGTGTAGATTTGGCCTTGCGTTTTAGGTTATTGTCCTGCTGAAAGGTGAATTTGTTTCCCAGTAGACTGAACCAGGTTTAACCTCTAGGATTTTCTTGTGCTTATAGCTGTATTTTGTTTATTTTTATCCCTAGTCCTTGTCGATGACAAGCATACCCATAACATGTTGCAGCCACCACCATGCTTGAAAATATGAAGAGTGGTACTCAGTGATGTGTTGGATTTGCCCAAAACAACACTTTGTATTCAGGAATAAAAAAATGTTTCAGTGCTTTGTTGCAAACAGAATGCATGTTTTGGAATATTTTTATTCTGTACCGGCTTCCTTATTTTCACTCTGTCATTTAGGTTAGTATTGTGGAGTAACTACAATGTTGTTGATCTATCCTCAATTTTCTCCTATCACAGCCAATAAACTCTGTAACTGTTTTGAAGTCACCTTTGGCCTCATTGTGAAATTCCATAGTGGTTTCCTTCCTCTCCGGCAACTGAGTTAGGAAGGACACTTTTATTTTTGTAGTGACTGGGTGTATTGATACACCATCCAAAGCCTAATTAATAACTTCACCATGCTCAAAGGGATATTCATTGTCTGCTTTTTATTTTGTTTTTTACACATCTGCCTATTGGTGCCCTTCTTTGCAAGACATTGAATAACCTCCCTGGTCTTTGTGGTTGAAATTCACTACTTGATTGAGGGACCTTACAGATCATTTGTATGGGGTAGTTGTTAAAAAATCATGTTAATTAACCACTATTATTGAACACGGGATGAGTCCATGCAACTTATTATTTGATTTGTTAAGCACATTTTTACTCCTGAACTTATTTATGCTTGCCATAACAAAGGGTTGAATACTTATTGACTCAAGATGTTTCAGTTGTACATTTTATTAATTTAAAAAACATTCTACAAAGAAAATTCCACTTTGACATTATGTGGTATTGTGTGTAGATCAGTGGCACAACATCTCAATTTAGTCAATGTTAAATTCAGGCTGTAACACAATAAAATGTGGAAAAAGTAAAGGGGTGTGAATACCGTCTGAAAGCACTGTATATTTCTTCTGCAGTGAAGATTTGTTTGAATACTATTGCATGCAAAAATATATTTTTTTATGCCTATGGAAATTGATGCAATGCATTCTGTACTCACTGTCCAACACAATATGGCAATTCCAAACCAAGTGACTCCAGAGCAGTGTCGGATCAAAGGACCAGCAATGTAATCATAACAACCTGTTACCCTGTGTGTGTGTGTGTGTGTGTGGGGGGGGATCAGATAGAAAATCAATCGACAGGTGCGACCAAGGCCTCTGTGGAACGGGTAAGGGGTGTAGCTTCCCTCTGGGCAGGTGCCTAGGAGCCTTACACGGGGTGCACACTGAGCAGGAGGAAACATGAACCCTCATGTCCTTAGCCAAGGTGGACCACCAGTACTTCCCACTCAAACAGTGCACTGTCCTAACGATCTCTGGATGACCAGAGGAGGGGGACTTGTGAGCCCAATAGATCAGCCCGGTCACGGACGGCAGACGGAACGTACAGACACCCAGCGGGACACTGGAGGGGAGCGGCCTCTGCACGTAACGCCTGCTCAATGTCCACGTCCATCTCCCATACTACCAGCGCCGGGAGTATGGGGGTAGGATCCATGGGCCGCTCCTCTGTGTCATATACTGCCGGGACAGTGCGCCTGCCTTCACATTCTGGGAACCTGGTGTGTAAGAAAGGGTGAAAACAAAACGGGTGAAAAACATGGCCCACCTTGCCTGACGAGGATTCAGTCTCCTCGCTGCCCGAATGTACTCCAGGTTGCGTTGGTCAGTCCAGATGAGGAAAGGGTGTTTAGTCCCCTCAAGCCAATATCTCCACGTCTTCAACGTCTTGACGACAGCCAACAGCTCCTGGTCCCCCACATCATGGTTTCGCTCCGCCGGGCTGAGCTTCTTCGAGAAGAATGCACAAGAGCGAAGCTTCGGTGGCGTGCCCGAGCGCTGAGAGAGCATGGCTCCTATCCCAGCCTCGGTCGCGTCCACCTCCACCATGAACCCCAAAGAGGGATCCGGATAGGCCAGCACGGGCGCCGAGGTAAACAGAGCCCTTAGATGACCAAAAGCCCTATCCTCCTCAGCCGACCACTGCAACCCGAACCGGACCCCCCTTTAGCAGTGAGGTAATGGGAGTTGCTACCTGACCAAAACCCCGGATAAACCTCCGGTAGTAATTGGCAAACCCTAGAAACCGCTGCACCTTCTTTACCGTGGTGGGAGTCGGCCAATTACTCACGGCTAAAATCATTGTCTATCTCCATCCCTGAGATGGAAATGCGGTATCCTAGGAATGAGACGGACTGCTGGAAGAACAAACATTTCTCAGCCTTGACATACAGGTCATGCTCCAACAGTCGACCAAGCACCTTGTGCACCAAGGACACATGCTCAGAATGTCATCGATATACACCACTACACTTTCTCCTATAGAGCTCCATTTTTATGGAATGGTCTGCCTACCCATGTGAGAGACGCAAACTCGGTCTCAACCTTTAAGTCTTTACTGAAGACTCATCTCTTCAGTGGGTCATATGATTGAATGTAGTCTGGCCTAGGAGTGTGAAGGTGAACGGAAAGGCTCTGGAGCAACGAACCGCCCTTGCTGTCTCTGCCTGGCCGGTTCCCCTCTTTCAACTGGGATTCTCTGCCTCTAACCCTATTACAGGGGCTGAGTCACTGGCTCTCTCATACCGTCCCTAGGAGGGGTGCATCACTTGAGTGGGTTGAGTCACTGATGTGATCTTCCTGTCTGGGTTGACGCCCCCCCTTGGGTTGTGCCGTGGCGGAGATCTTTGTGGGCTATACTCGGCCTTGTCTCAGGATGGTAAGTTGGTGGTTGAAGATATCCCTTTAGTGGTGTGGGGGCTGTGCTTTGACAAAGTGGGTGGGGTTATATCCTTCCCGTTTGGCCCTGTCCGGGGGTGTCATCGGATGGGGCCACAGTGTCTCCTGTCCCCTCCTGTCTCAGTCTCCAGTATTTATGCTGCAGTAGTTTATGTGTCGGGGGCTAGGGTCAGTTAGTTATATCTGGAGTACTTCTCCTGTCCTATCCGGTGTCCTGTCTGAATTTAAGTATGCTCTCTCTAATTCTCTATTTCTCTCTTTCTTTCTCTCTCTCGGAGGACCTGAGCCCTAGGACCATGCCTCAGGACTACCTGACATGAGGACTCCTTGCTATCCTCAGTCCACCTGGCCGTGCTGCTGCTCCAGTTTCAACTGTTCTGCCTGTGATTATTATTATTTGACCATGCTGGTCATTTATGAACATTTGAACATCTTGGCCATGTTCTGTTATAATCTCCACCTGGCACAGCCAGAAGAGGACTGGCCACCCCACATAGCCTGGTTCCTCTCTAGGTTTCTTCCTAGGTTTTGGCCTTTCTAGGGAGTTTTTCCTAGCCACCGTGCTTCTACACCTGCATTGCTTGTTGTTTGGGGTTTTAGGCTGGGTTTCTGTACAGCACTTTGAGATATCAGCTGATGTACGAAGGGCTATATAAATACATTTGATTTGATTTGATTTACACACTGCCCGTGCAGGTCCCTGAAAATCTTGTCCACAAAGGCTTGGAAGACCCGTATGGCAGGACGTGTTACTCATACATGGGCGCAGACCTCCCTAGCCACTGGAACAATGGGGATCCCTAAACTATGGGCGAATGATCTGTCTACACAATTCCCAGCCGCGCCTGAATCGACGAGCGCCTTATGCTGGGAAAGCGGGGAAAACTCAGGAAAAGTAACATGCAAAAACAGGTGTGCAAACAGAGGGCTCTGGGTGAGAATGGTGCCGGCTCACCTGGGGTGACGCCGGAGGGCCCTGTCTGTTTCCCTCGAACCCCAGAGGAAGCAACCCGACACCGACCAGCACTATGACCTCTGAGGCCACAGATGGTGCATGTGAAGGAACCTCCTCCGGTCTCCCTGAGCGCAGCACCTCCCAGCTCCATGGGTATCGGAGCGGTGGTGCTGGGGGATAGAACCGACAGATCCCGATCTGGATGTCCGAGGGTAGCCGGCAGGTTATCTAGCCGAATTGACAGGTCCACCAGCTGGTCAAAGGGGAGGGTGATGTCCCTGCAGGCCAACTCCCGGCAGATGTCCTCGTGCAAACCGCAGAAATAGTGGTCAATCAGGGCCCTGTCGTTCCATCCCGCGCCGGCGACCAGAGTCCGAAAGTCCATCGCGAACTCCTACACGCTTCTCGTCCCCTCCCTCAGGTGGAAGAGACGTTCACCCGCCTCTCTACCCTCGGGCGGGTGGTAGAAGACGGCCTGGAAGCGGGCGAAATCCTCGAAGTGGTCCAGCGCCGCATCTCCTTCTCCCCACACGGCGTTGGCCCACTCCAGAGCTTTCCCCGAGAGGCACGAGACGAGGACGGACACCCTCTCACGGCCCGAGGGAGCCGGGTGAACGTTCGCCAGGTATAAATCCAGCTGCAGCAGGAAACACTGGCAGCGTGCGGCCGTCCCATCGTACTCCCTGGGAGGTGCGAGACGAATCCCACTGGAACCGGGTGCGGAGGGGGTGAGTAGTGGAGACCCCTGTTGTGCTGGTGGGGGCGCTGGAGGGACTCCCTGTCTCTACCAGCGGTCCATCGTCTGGACGACACGGTCCATGGCGGCGCCGAGATGGTGAAGCATTGCCGCGTACTCCTGGACGCGCTCCTCGACTCCGCTACCAGGGGTACCTGCTCCTGCTGACTCTATAATTCAGGTGTGGAATTCTGTAATGGAGTGCGTAACTGGCTGCAGGGAAGTCAGGGGCAGGAGAGCAGAAATGCGTATTAAAGAGAGCCCTTTATTGAGGCGAACAAAACACGGCACTCAGAAAACTAAACACACACGGGTTACAATAACCCGGCGCAAACCAGCCTGGAGTACACATACATTTACACAGAACAATTCCACATAAAGACATGGGGGGAACAGAGGGTTATATGCAAGACCAGTAATGAGGGAATGCAAACCAGGTGTGGGGGAAAACAAGATAAAACAAATGGAAAATGAAAGGTGGATTGGCGATGGCTAGAAGACCGGTGACGTCGACCGCCGAACGCCGCCTGAACAAGGAGAGGGACCGACCTCGGCGGAAGTCGTGACATATACAGCTTCCAGAGAGGAAGGAAACCACTCAGGGATTTCACCATGAGGCCAACGGTGACTTTAAAACAGTTTCAGACATTGTAGTTACGCAGTGGAGATTTTAGCATGTAAATCTTGGTGTGGCAAACTAAAACACCTTTTTTTACGCCAGCAAACCCACTACACAGCACAACACTAAACAGTACATGAATTGCCCTATAACAGTGACAAATGGTTTCCACACACTGTTAGAGCCTACAGTACATAAAGCTGTCCCAAAAGCAGAGTCCCAACACCTTACCACTGCTACACCTGGCTATCAGCAGAGACTTGTCTGGCAGTGAAACAGTTCATTCAGCCTCATTTACTGCCTTTAAAAATAACATAGCTGATATGGCTGACTTGCTTAAACAAATGTGGTTTCTACTGACAATTGAGATGTACAAACTATGGCATAAGGGGATGATGAGCAGATCAGAGGCAATCCGTAATTTCAATCAAGACATTAATGAGCGTGCTAGGACAGACGTAGTGAATTTAACTATTAGTTTATTTGTGCACTTTTGAAATGTACAGTGACAGAATTCAGAACCAGAACATGGGCCATTCTTACAGTGTTCTCGCTGTACACCAAGTCAGAACCGTAGGATAAATAAATGGGGCATATAAGCAAAGAAAGCTCTTACAATATTCAATGATTACATTTCTCTAAAACAGGTTAAAGGCTACATGTGCACCACCAAGTCAGAACAGTAGGCAAAATTAGGATGGGAAAATAGACCAAATTACTATCTTGAACTCACGGAAATCACATTTCCCAGTTCTGAGTTTCCAGTTGTTTTGTGCGTGGCAGAAGTCATGCTGGATTGACAAGATGGCCAATGCTGAATGTTCACATGGAACCCAAACTGGCTGCGCGAGTGCGCCATCGTGCGCCATCATGCGCCATCATGTATACATTTATTTTGTCCCCCCACACCAAATGCGATCACGACACGCAGGTTAATATATCAAAACAAACTCTGAACCAATTACATTAATTTGGGGACAGGTCGAAAAGCATTAAACATTCATGGCAATGTAGCTAGCTAGCTTGCACTTGCTAACTAATTTGTCCTATTTAGATTGCTTGCTGTTGCTATCTAATTTATCCTGGGATATAAACATTGAGTTGTTATTTTACCTGAAATGCACAAGGTCCTCTACTCTGACAATGAATCCACACATAAAACGGTCAACCGAATAGTTTTTAGTCATCTCTCCTGCTTCCAGGCCTTTTCTTCTATGGACTTTATATTGCGATTGGCAATTCATAAATTAGGGCTATTACAGCCACTGACCTCGTTCGTCTTTCAGTCACCCACGTGGGTATAACCAATGAGGAGATGGCATGTGGGTGCCTGCTTCTTTAAACCAATGAGGAGATGGGGAGACAGGACTTGCAGCGAGATCTGCGTCACGAATAGAACTGACTTCTTCTATTTTAGCCCTTGGCAATGCAGACGCTCATTGGCGCATGCGGTGTAGTCATCCTGTCAGAGTGGTTCACCCCAACCTGCAGTAGAATGATCTTGGTCTGATATTCCACCTGACCGGAGGGTTTGAATCTGCAGAGGGATGGTACATTTCATGCAGGGGATCTGTAACTCTGGCGAAGTCTTAATCAATGAAATTATCAGAGTCCACAAAGGCTTGAATATGGTGCTGACGGATGTCACAGTGGAGGGTTGAGGCGGTGACTGGGTCGCCGGGAGGTAACTGCACAGCTCATCAGGGTCTCCACCTGTCCTGGCGAGCCCTGGAATTGTCCGTAGGTAGCATGGAGATGGCCAAGACCTCCGCCGTAGCCTTCGTGCATGCGCATGTCACTCTTCTGTGGACTCAGATGTGTGCAACCCACCTGCATGGGATCCTACATGCTGGGCCCAGTGGGCTTGGGGTGCTCAGGAAACCGTAATGCTGGAGTGGTGTCTCACCCGTTCCTGGATGTGGTTGTCGGTCCTGATTTCCAGCATTATCAGGGACTCAAGGTCCTCTCCCAGTTCCTAACCGGCCAGTTCATCTTTCATGGAGTTAGACAGACCCTGGTGGAAAGCGGTCATCAGTGCCTCTGTATTCCACTCACTTTCGGGGGCGAGGGTGCAGAACTCAATGGTCAGCCACTGGTCTGGCCCCTTGGCGAAGGTTGAACAGTCGGCTGACCACTTCTTGTCCGCCTACTGGGTGGTCGAAGACTCGTCGCAGCTCGTTGCAGACTTGTCACAGCAGTAATATGGAGCTACAGGACGGTGGCTGCTGTTCCCACACCGCATTTTCCCACGTCAAGGCCTTGCCCGAGAGTAGAGAGATGATGTAGGCAATTATGACCTGATCGGTGTGGAACGAAGAACTCCTTGCATCCTCCCGGGTAGCCGTCATGCCGTCATACCGCTCGGGGGCTGGGATCTTGGGTTCCCGGTTCAGGTTCCCGGGAGGAACCACTATGATGTCTGTAGCTCTGGACGATGAGACCTGGGCATTGGCTCCTCCTGGGTTGGGGGCGTGCCATGGTTGGAGGGACTCGGCAAGCACCAGAAGGGTCCCGGAGATTTGAGAGAGCTGTCCTTGCTGCCGTCCTAAGAGTGCTCTTTGATGGGCTACCACATTCCGGATCTGGGTGATATCTGCTGGGTTCATGTTGTGGCAGAAGCTTGCTGTAACGTGGTAAGGTTGGACCCAGGTGCAGAGAAGAGACCAGATGAAGAATCAGTGGTTAAGGATAAACATAATACTTTACTGAGAAACAGTAGTCATAGGATCACAGTACACTTAAAAAAACAACAAACACCAAGTCTCGAAAACTCACTCAGGAAACGCACATGGTATACAATTCAAGCTTCTGCAAAGGACCACAGAAAACACACCTCAAAACACAACAGGGACACAATCATGAAATAATAAGATACACCTGAGGCCTATAAAAGTCTCTATGGCGGTCTCTGCCGCCCTCTGGTGTCACGAGGAACCATGACAGTCCCTATGAGTGACAGAACACGGAGCCAATCACAACGCAACTAGAGAACATTACCAACCCCTATGCTCTATTTTCCAATGGCTTCCTCACCACCACAGAAAGCACTGAGCTCGGCTGAAACACCTGCCTTTTGAAGCTACCTTACTCAATTAAGCAAAACAGAGACCATGTTTGTATGCAGCTTTATTAACTCAATGATTTGTATTTATATATACATTGTTTGCAAACTGATTGTGACATGCAAAACAGGCATCCCCCCTCAAAAACAATAAAAATATATGTATGTACACTACCGTTCAAATGTTTGGGGTCACTTAGAAATGTCCTTGTTTTTGAAAGAAAAGCACATTTTTGGTCCATTAAAATAACATCAAATTGATCAGAAATACAGTGTAGACATTTATTGTTGTAAATGACTATTGTAGCTGGAAATGGCTGATTTTGAATGGAATATCTACATAGGCATACAAAGGCCCATTATCAGCAACCTGATATCCAATGGCATGTTGTGTTAGCTAATCCAAATTTATAATTTTAAAAGGCTAATTGATCAATAGAAAACCCTTTTGCAATTATGTTAGCACAGCTGAAAACTGTTGTCCTGTTTAAAAAAGAAATAAAACTGGCCTTCTTTAGACTAGTTGAGTATCTGGAGCATCAGCATTTGGGGGTTCGATTACAGAATCAAAAGGCCCAGAAACAAAGTACTTTCTTCTGAAACTCGTCAGTCTATTCTTGTTCTGAGAAATGTGATAATTGCCAAGAAATTGAAGATCTCGTACGCTGTGTACTACTCCCTTCACAGAACGGCACAAACTGGCTCTAACCAGAATAGAAAGAGGAGTGGGAGGCCCCGGTGCACAACTGAGCAAGAGGACAAGTACATTAGAGTGTCAGGTTTGAGAAACAGACGCCTCACAAGTCCTCAACTGGCAGCTTCATTAAATAGTACCTGCAAACACCAGTCTCAACGTCAACAGTGAAGAGGCGACTCCGGGATGCTGGCCTTCTAGGCAGAGTTGCAAAGAAAAAGCCATATCTCAGACTGGCCAATAAAAAGCGAAGATTAAGATGGGCAAAAGAACACAGACACTGGACAGAGAAAGATTGGAATAAAGTGTTATGGACAGACGAATCTTTGAGTTTGAGGTGTTCGGATCACAAAGAAGAACATTCGTGAGACGCTGAAAAGATGATGGAAGAGTGCTTGACGCCATCTGTCAAGCATGGTGGAGGCAATGTAATGGTCTGGGGGTGCTTTGGTGGTGGTAAAGTGGGAGATTTGTACAGGGTAAAAGGGATCTTGAAGAAGGAAGGCTATCACCCCATTTTGCAACGCCATGCCATACCCCGTGGAAGGCGTTAAATTGGAGCCAATTTCCTCCTACGAGAGGACAATGACCCAAAGTACAGCTCCAAGCGATGCAAGAACTATTTAGGGAACAAGCAGTCAGCTGGTATTGTGTCTATAATGGAGTGGCAAGCACAGTCATCAGATTTCAAATCTATTGAGCTGTTGTGGGAGCAGCTTTACCATATGCTATGTAAGAAGGGCCCATCAAGCCAATCCAATTTGTGGGAGGTGCTTCAGGAAGCATGGGGTGACATCTCTTCAGATTACCTCAGCAAATTGACAACTACAATGCCAAAGGTCTGCAAGGCTATAATTGCTGCAAATGGAGGATTCATTGACGAATGCAAAACAATCATTATTATTAACCTTCTCAAGGTCTTGACTATATTTCCTATTCATCTTGCAACTCATTTCATGTATGTTTTCATGGAAAACAAGGACGTTTCTAAGTGACCCCAAACTTTTGAACCGTAGTGTATATATTTATTTATTTTGCTCGAAAGGTTCTGCCCCACCTGCCCTGAATGACGGGTCACCACTGTAGTTACACCACAATACTAACCTAATTGACAGAGTCATAATAAAATATTTCAAAATATGCATCCTGTTTGCAACAAGGCCCTAAATACTGCAAAAAAAATGTGGCTAAGCAATTCACTTTTTGTCCTGAATACAAAGAGTTATGTTTAGGGCAAATTCAATACAACACATTACTGAGTCATGTTATGGGTATGCTTGTAATCGTTAAGGACTGAGGAGTTTTTCAGTATAAAAAAGAAACAGATTGGAGCTAACCGCAGGCAAAATCCTAGAGGAAAACCTGGTTCAGTCTGCTTTCCATCAAACACTGGGAGATGAAATCACCTTTCAGCAGGGCAATAACCTAAAACACAAGGCCAAATCTACACTGGAATTGGTTACCAAGAAGACAGTGAATGTTCCTGAGTGGCAGAGTTACAGTTTTGACTTAAATCTGCTTCAAAATCTATGCAAACTTAAAAATGGTTGTCTAGCAATAATCAACAACCAATTTTATAGAGCTTGAAGACTTTTCAAAAGAATAATGGGAAAATATTGTACCATCCAGTTCTTAGAGACTTACCAAGAAAGACTCACTGCTGTAATTGCTGCCAAATGTGACTCTAACATGTATTGACTCAGGGGCGTGAATACTTATATTTAAATAAGATATTTCGGTATTTAATTTTCAATAAAAATGTCAATAAACAGGTTTTCACTTAGTCATTAAGGTGTATTGTGTGAGAGATATGTTTTTTATCCGTTTTGATTTCAGGCTGTGGAACTGTCGGTTACACCTTTGGGTCATAATAGGGGCTATATCAAATGTTTGATGTATTATAATAATCGACTATGCTTATGTTGTATTAATATAAGGGGAGGGGTTATAAGACCCCTCCCTCCTTACATTTATAGGGTCCTAGACTACAGATTAACAATATATATATTCATTACAAAGGTTTAGTATTGTTCCACAGTTTTTTCTAGTCTCTGCCTCTTATAAAGAAACGGTCTGAGAAATGTGTGACTGTGAGACAGAATTCTGCAGGGGATTGTGATAAGAGACTAGTCAGACATTCCACTATAAATCAACTTGGGGAGTGGACATTTACTGCTGAGCTTTTAAATAACACTGAAACTCTTGTTTCTATAGCTGTGTAGGCATGGGTTTGTTCTCATGAGTAGAAGGTAATGACGTAGGCAGTGACATCACTAAGATATATGACTGTAGGCATAATAAAACACCTTGGACCCTTTTCTATTTTGCAGAACTCACTCGGAAACATGCGTGCTATGTTCCTGTTGTCAACTTCTGTCTGCAATTGCATTAATAAAGGTGTTTGAATGATTTAATTAAAGATATTGTCTGAATGGTAATTTCACCAATAAGCCAATGATTGACAAGGAACAAGGAACGAACCCCAACATAACGAAAATGCAGGGAGTCAGGAAGCAGGTGCAGATGGTGAGTTTAATAATAATGAACATGGAGCGTTACAAAACGAGAGAAGTGTCTGGACATGAAAACAGAACCAATACTGCCTGACGACTGTCTTTTTCTTCTTCGATGAGATTTAATGGTGGTTGGCATCCAATAAATGTTGTATTACCGCCACCTACTAGACTGGAGTACAACTCCATTATATTTTGCTTGGAAAAAATCATTAATAAACAAATACCCTACCATCTAACACAACACAACACACACACACACACACAAAAACTTCTAATAATAAAAAAGAACACCACCCTCTCTCACACAGGACATTTTTGATCACCAGCCCCATGGGCAGCCCTACAATTAACACATACCACTACTTTCGCCAATGGTACACATTCCTTTGTCTCATGCCCTTCTGCACACATCTCACACCTAGGAACCTTCCCCCAACACACTGCTGCCACATGCCCATAAGCTTGACACCTGTAAAAATGTAATGTATTCGGGTCAAAGGCTCATACAGGATAACTTATATATCCTAACATCACTTTGTCGGGCAAAGAATCAACATTAAAACTCAAAAGAACAATGACTTTTCCTTTTCACCACTAACGCCGCCCTGTCTGCGTCACACCAAACGACGAGCATCACAAACACCAGGAATCTTCCCTTCAGTTGGCCAACTTTTACTGGTATCCCAGTAATCACTCCTTTCAATGGCACCCTTTTCTTGAGAACAAAACAATTCACATGTCTTGTCCCCATTTGTTTAACGCAGAGTGTGTCGTGGAGAATCATTTCAAAATATAACACTTACAAGAACTTGTGAATTCAATATAGGCTTTTAATACAAACATATCAGAAGCCTAGACGGTCCGCGGAACACACACTTTCCCAGAGCACTGGCTCTGTATTTATACACACACAGTATATGAGTCCATTCCATATGTTAATGGAGTTACTTCCCTCAGGTCATCGGCCACCATTATCTTTCAGTCCAGGCTTCCTCCATGTTCATGCCTAATAACGCCTGTGTCCGCTCTTGATTAGATTACAATGGTGGCAGGACCCTCTCGTGTCCTAAAATGAATGTATATCTATTTTACCCTAAGCACTTATGGCCTTTAATCTAAGCACTTATGTCCTTTACCCTCTCTATCTAATCTTTATAATGATGTCCTGCTCCTTCCATAATAGATAATGTATTTAAGGGTCACCTCCTCCTCTTTGCCCTAAGCCCTTATGCACAGTAAAGCACGTATGGCTTCGGCCATTACACTTATGTCTGTTTAATCTTTGGTTTCCTGTCCGCTTTCTTTTTGTGGTCTAATGTATACCTATCTTTGCTCAATAGTGTCATATCTGTCTCTATATGTAACAATAACTACAACAAGTGCCTTCTCCCTCTGTCCAGCAGAGAAACAAACAATTATCACAAGACCACTTCTGGTTACCCTCACCGATTCCACAGCACCCAACTCTGTTTTCACCCACCCCGAATCCACAAATGGATCAGACAATAGGCAAGGGTCCACTTTTTCCAAAAACTTCACTCCTACTGTCACAGACTCCTGGCCGTCAGTGCAAGCCTTAGACTCCGAGAACTTCACCACACCTACCACCACCGATGGCTTTTCTTAAAAAAATTGAATATTAGGCATATACAGTGCATTCAGAAAGTATTCAGATCCCTCACTTTTTCCACATTTTGTTACGTTACAGCCTTATTTTAAAATGTATTAAATAATTTTTATTCCTCATCAATCCACATACAATACCCCATAACAACAAAGTGAAAACAGTTTTTCACTAACGTAACAAAATGTGGAATAGGTCAAGGGGTCTGAATACTTTCCGAATGCACTGCATGTGTTAATACACACAGGGTAAAAAAGAGTGATGAAAGGACTCAAGAAGGTTCAGATTACTGTGACAGTATTGTGGCCTTGATGCCCAGAAGCTAGGCGAAACATGCAATAGGCCTAGTTATTCTACCTGTATGGTCTCTAGGCCTATATCTAAAAACATAAAGGAGTCTAACCTGTTCTAACATGAACTGAAGTGGCTCCTCTGGCCTGTCAAAAAACAGGTTTTTAATCATCTCCTGTAGAGAGCTCACAAAAAAAGACTGCAAACACTGCATGCCTATGTTTCATGATCACCAACTTTTGTTTCACCTCAGAAGGTGCTCATTTTTCTCACCTGAAAGATCTGAAGAAAGTTATGGCTTTCCATGTATTTTACAGAGCACTCAGATGGGTTCATGTAGGATGGCACAGAACGAAAAGACAGATCAGCAGTATCGATTATAAGCACTTTGTTGTTCCTGGATCTGCCATCTGAGCAGAGAAGTTATTACATTTCCATTTTGCAATACTGCATATGACACTCCAAAAAGTGTATAGGTGACAGTGATGCAATTGGCACGAACAATGACCTCTGTGGAATGAAAGAGTAAAATGGTCTGGCAAATTGTCCATAACCTATTTTTCCACTAGTGGTCGATATGCATTTGAAAGTGACAGGTTAATTTTGTCTTCTCTCATTAGCCTACCTGCCGAACACCTGCCCTCACCTTCGTTAACAGAACTGCAGGAAAACAGTGCCCGACAGGCGAAGGACACTGTCTACTGGTCACCCCCGCCTCCCACTAGTACAGTAGGTGGAAGGTTGGGGTGACACCATGTGCTAGCTAACTAGCTTGTTTGCGACACCGTGTCATGTTCTAGCTTGCTAGTTAACCTATACTACCGCTAGCACAGCAGGTGGAAGGAGGGGGGAGCATGTGCTAGCTTGCTATTGTGCATTAACCCCACCTACTGTACTGGTGCGCCACCGCCTCCCGCCTGTCCTAACTTAAAAAGTTACAAATAGAAGTATGAAGAGGGCTTCCCAAATTCAGGAATGTCCACATGCAGGATCTCCCCGAATTGCACTCTTCGCGACACCTAGCAAGTGTGGGTAGCTGCAGCCCAACAAGGCGACCAGAGTAAGAGTGAGTGGGTGTATCGAAAGGAGTGGGTTTATGGAAAGCGAATCAGCTAATTGGGCAAATTTGTTGGCACTCCAGACTATTTTGCGTGGCGGATTGGACTGCACAAGTCGACATGAAGTGCTTCCTACTCTCTATCACGGTCCTGTCATCGGCGGTAACTTAACGTGGCATTTTTTTCTCTCACATGATTTTATTTTGAGTAGGACAGCAGCCTACACAAGAAATAACTAATATTGATAACCATCTAGATGTCACCTTGATGCATACAGTACCAGTCAAATGTTTGGACACACCTACACATTCCTGGGTTTTTCTGCATAATAATAGTGAAGACATCAACACTACCAAAGGTGTTAAACAAATCAAAATACAGTATATTTAATATTTTAGATTCTTCAAAGTAGCCACCCTTTGCCTTGATGACAGCTTTGCACACTCTTGGCATTCTCTCAACACGCTTCATGAGGAATGCTTTCCGGCATATGCTGAGCACTTGTTGGCTGCTTTTCCATCACTCTGCAGTCCAACGCATCCAAACCATCTCAATTGCGTTGAGGTCGGGTGATTGTGGAGGCCAGGTCATCTGATGCAGCACTCCATCACTCCTTGGTCAAATATCTCTTACACAGCCTAGAGGTGGGTTTTGGGTCTTTGTCCTGTTGAAAAACATATGATAGTCCCACTAAGCAAAAACCAGATGAGATGGCGTATCGCTGCTGAATGCTGTGGTAACCATATGCTGGTTAAGTGTGCCTTGAGTTCTAAATAAATCACAGACAGTGTCACCAGCAAAGCACCATCACACCTCCTCCTCCATGCTTCATGGTGGGAACCATGCATGCAAAGATAATCCGTTCACCTACTCTCACAAAGACACGGAGGTTGGAACCAAAAATTTCACATTTGGACTCCACCGGTCTAATGTCCATTGTTTGTGTGTTTTGGCCCAGGCAAGTCTCTTCTTCTTATTGGTGTCCTTTATTAGTGGTTTCTTTGCGGCAATTAGACCATGAAGGCCTGATTCACACAGTCTCCTCTGAACAGTTGATGTTGAGATGTGTCTGTTACTTGAACTCTGTGAAGCATTTAATTGCGCTTCAATCTGAGGTGCAGTTAACTCTAATGAACTTATCCTCTGCAGCAGAGGTAACTCTGGGTCTTCCTTTCCTGTGGCGGTCCTCCTGAGAACCAGTTTCATCATAGCGCTTGATGGTTTTTGCGACTGCACTTGAAGAAACTTTCAAAGTTGTTACCGAGTGACTGACCTTCATGTCTTAAAATAATGTTGAATTGTCATTTCTCTTTGCTTATTTGACCTGTTATTTTTTAACAAGGCACACCTGTTAATTGAAATGCATTCCAGGTGAATACCTCATGAAGCTGGTTGAGAGAATGACAAGAGTGTGCACAACTGTCATCAAGGCAAAGGGTGGCTACTTTGAAGAATCTAAAATGTAAAATATATTATGATTTGTTTAACACTTTTCTGGTTACTACATGATTCCATATGTGTTATTTAATAGTTTTGATGTCCTCCCTATTATTCTACAATGTAAAAATAAATAAAAACCCTTGAATGAGTAGGTGTGTCTAAACTTTTGACTGGTACTGTATATTTCGTCTACTACGCAATTGGGAGGGCATGAACAGCAACAAGAATGGGACACAGTGCCCTTAGCTCTGCTTGACAAGCACTACTGTTCGGCCCTTGGGAAGTAGCTACCTAGTATCCAATATCAGGGTGACAGCTGCACACGCATAGAACGCATTAAGTACACCCGCCATCAATACTTTTAATCAAAAATAAACAATTGCCAGTTTTATAACTTAAAATGAACAATTATTTGTGTAAACCAAACAGTGAAATACGACTCAGACTCATCCTCTGGCTTAAAAAAAGAAGTCCAAACTCTCACGGTAAGGTAGGTCAATGTATGGTAGTTGCATGGTAAGAAACTGAAGAAAAAAAACACTGATCAATGAAAACCATCAAACCTATAGCAGAGCACTTTTGACTCACACACTTTTTTCCACACGCCCACTAATTTCCTTTCGACACACCCACTCGCCCATAATCCAGTTGCCATATTGGGATGCAGCATCCAAAGATTTTTATAACTAACCCAAGATACACCACAGCCTGTCGTTTCCTACGGGAACAAATGAGTCATAGTGGGCAGAACAAGCAAGAATAGAGGGAGGGGGGCAAGCACGAGCTAGCGAGATCCTATTGGCTAGTTATAATCATTGATATGCGTATTTCCGTTAGGGAACATCTACTCTGTGAGGTGCGCGTGTGCATGAACCCAATTCACAATTGCACTCCTGAACGCAATTTCTTAAAACTTTGGCAAAGGGTAAAATCTACAAAACCTAGTCCACTCGTGTTCGTATAAGAATGTAGTTTTGGGAACATTGTATTGAGATTAAACTTTTACTCGATTAGAAAATGTGCATTATTTCGGCCAAAATCCATTTCGCTCTATCTTCTCCCACTGCCGGCCACTAAGCTTCCTCTCATCACCATATTTGTCGGTGAGCGGAAAAGCCCAACCCGATGCTTCACACTTATACATCTGGTGAAATGTTTGGCTCATTGTTCTATCTGTGGCTACCCCTTCTCACGCCGCGGGTGTCCTCCCCTTAACCCGCAATGAAATTACATTAAAAAAAATATATCCGCCAGATGGCGCTCATAATCAACCAAATGCACATGTCTCACAAAATCCGGAAATCTACAATTCGGGATGAAAGTTTACCATGAGAAATGGCAATTGTTTGAGTACATTGTAGTTATGAGATGTGTCTTGCGGGACTAAGCAAAATAGGAAATACGCGTATTTTATGAACTACGTTTGCTCAATGGTTCCCGTCATGTTGTCTTTCTTAGTCTAATTTCATAGTAGGCCGATTTAGGCTACGAGTCACACCTAATTATCCTACAACAGAGCATTATGCATGAAACAGAACCCTGATAAGCATCATTCCAAGAGAGAACGTGATAGCCTACTTCGGGTTCTGCAGATATGTTCAACATCTCATGGTGTTGCCGGTAACGAAAAGCCCATGATGTTTAGAATATACAATAAACATTAACTTCAGCTTTAATTAAGGCTGATTATTCAAGTCTAGACATCAGACAAGCGCGCTCGCACACACACACACACACACCTGTCATTGTCTAGACAGGGAGGGGGCATGAAGGCCGGAGGGGGGTGTGGGGACTTGAAAGATCCACACTATTGCTATATTTTATGCCAGTCAGAACATATCTGTGAACGCATTGGAGAACAAAACAATTTAATATTGCATTACTCAATCTGATTGGCCAGCTAAACCGTCAGCATTTTTTTTTTTTTTAAATCTTGGCTCGAGGTCAGCTAGGGACGTTAAAAAATAAATAAATGAGAAAATAGAAATGCGTAGAAAGTAAAAGACACGGCAGCCAATCTAGCTTGTTGGTACTAAAAATGATAGGCAGCAACGTCATCCAATATGAAGCTGCAAACCAATCGGTAGCAGTTACTGACAACGACTTTGTCCAATGCAAAGTACAGACACATGATAGACATAGTTCTTCAAATGACTGCCCTTTTGATCAATGGAATATTGAAACTAGAGTTATTCTCTTTACATTATAAACCAAGCGTCATGATTCCAATATAGGCCTATATAATTATATATATAGTATTATTTTTTATAAAAGCGTGTAAGAGGAAATGAACCCTTGATGACTTGAATGAAAATTATTTCGTTAAATAACATTCTGCGAAGACGTACATTCTGCATGGATGAACATTTCAAGACACAGAGAGTGGAATTTCATTAAAACTACGGTCTTCGGTTGTTCATATTGGTTCAAACAACCCTGTCTGCGTAAGAGGACATGTACTATTTCGGAGCCACAATGCCATGGAGACAGTTTCACCGGCCCACTGCACTCCGTAGAGAGGGTGTACGGCTCAATGATTGGGGCAAAACCACGTTGACCGATTTATGTTCCAACCTACATCGCTCAAGAGAGGCTCTGTTCCAATCGTAAGTGAAAAGGCGTGCCTGTCCAAAATATTCAACGTATAGTTAAAAAATGGGAGGGCGCACTTGAACTCGTTGAAGTCCTTTATGAAGGTAGGCTGCAGCGTGTGTTTATTGATGAGATGAAAGAAGATGGAAGTGAGAAATGAAATAAAGTAAGGGAAAATATTAAACAATTCGAAGCCTTGCCGGGGAAAAACCGGGGAAGCTGTGAATCGCTGTCGCCATTGGAAAAAAAGCTTAGGACAGCAGGTAAGAAATAGGAAAAGTGAGGGAAGGGGCTGGTGTTAAAACGGTCTATGTTAGGCTATTTATAAGAATATATTACAGTTATTCCCTATATATGATATATACTAAACTTAAGTAAGTGAAGTAAGTGAATCTTAAAACATACAGACAATTTTACGCTTAGTTCCATTGCCTCCATTTCTGGATTTCCCAACCAGATTTACAGCAGAATCAGTAAAACTTTATTTCCTTCCAGCATTCCAGAGCCTCATTGAATTAGACCGTAAATGCAGAATGATATATGATATTGTGGGGTCTATTGATTACAGATAGTATGGATTTACAATAGTCAGTTTACGTTACACCCGACAAAAAAGACGCTCTGCTCACTTTCATGACGTCCTAGGTTGCCCATCTGTCATTATTCTCAACATCAATGCTTATTTCCTTAGTTTTACGCCTTCCTATTCTGGACAGAGCTATGAATTGTGTTGACTGTTCTACTTCGGACCGTCACGTTATTATGAATGGGGCTCCATGGTTAAGACTGTATAACACAAATTAGACAACATAAGGTTCATTTACAATGAACATCTGGAGTTTAGTGCATGCGGTGTGGTGCGTAAAGCGGAATAAACTGATATATAAGGGTCAATCATTTGGGAATGAGAAGGAGCAGGCATACAATTTAAAACCACTATGTTGTATCTCCGTCTGTTGGCTGTTTTCTCGGACTATGTCCAAATGTGTCCAGCCCCCTACCAAGTCAACACTTGTTGGACCGAACAATGGGCGAAATAGAACTAAAATTGCAATAAAGCCCTCAAATATTTTAGTTTGGCACATGCTGTACCTAAATTAAAATTAGGATGCAAGGTGTCAGACGTTTGTCAAATTAAATTATACATTAACATCTGCCTGACACAGAGAGGTAGCCTACATATTCAGCCAATATCCTAGGCAAAAAACTATGAAAGACACTGCGGATTTAGTTTCACCGATAGAATAAAAACTGTCCATCTGCTCTGGATTTTGGTGCCATGTTTTACAAAATGAATGCCCTCTTATTGTCACGATCCTTGTTGCGCAATTCCAGCTATATTGACGTACATGACCGTATAGGAAATTAGAAGGATATCATATAGAAGAATATCATATAGAAATATGATATCATTAGGCATAGGTCTATAGTCCTATGGGAGACAGTCCGGTTAGTTTGATAAATGACGGCACAGGGGTGCTTGAAGCAGTGAATTGGCTCATCAAGATGTTAGTTTCTCCAACTTCAAACAGTTTCATTAGTTTTAACAATTTTATTGACGGTTGATTTTACAGTTGATCAGTGGGGCAAAACGTCCTATCCATCTCTCAAAGTTGTTGAGACTATTGCCTCTGCACCGCATGTTGGATGTCAGCACCAGACTTGGTCAACAAGGTTAGGAGTAGCCACAGCCTATATAGTCTATTAGAATGAAACATTGTACAAATGTTGCAGGTTGAAGAGATTTATGGGTGAATAACAAACTTTATTGAATCAGTCAGAGATGGTTCACAATGTCCTTTTCGGATAATTACATTTTTAAATATAACTGTTTCGGTTTGGCATGTTTCCCATTCACCCCCCTATAACAGTCTTCTAATGGTCATAGACTACTGTGGAGGCATGTCTGCCCTATATAGAATAGGCTTACTATATATAGCTGGAATATACCGGTAACTCCACAACAGAAACCTTGCTTGGCACTGTGAGTTGTAATGGATAACCAGCCGCACGTTTTTAAGCACATGTGCACTGGCTGCTGCAGGCATGAGTGTGTTGAGTTTCGCATCTTATCCTAAATGATCTCGTGAATCATAGGCTGTAGACATAATGAAGAATAGTGTTGAACTGTAGGATAGCGAACACGCATCGAAGAATCCATTTTTCCCCCCCCAAATGCCTGTTGACAAGTAGCCTATGTTTACTGTTCAATACACATCTTGAGCTAAGATAAAACTCATAACTGAAATGCACATTATAAAGTTTATAGCCTACAAGTATGTTCCCTCCCATTTTTGATATCCATTTCCCTTTTGATGATGAGATTGAGATATGCAGTTTTATGTTAAGTACACTGGTTTGATATGGAAAGTTTTCATTTAACAGATCCACCATTGTAGTGATTGAGGCTGTATGGGGAGTGGGCCTATGCTATGATGGATGAAATGATAATTATTGTAATGAGTGCAGTATCACACATGAAGTATTGCAATTCAAGCCTGTTGGTTGGACATTTAGGCCTACTCTTTAGAGCGATTTTGGCATCCAACAGCCTTTTCTGCTCTTCGGTTTCAAGTTAAATCCAATTTTCTTACAGAGTTCATTAATTCAACCACAACACGTAGTAAACAGGCCCAGTTGTCCATAATTGTCACATTTTCATTGTAATCCCAATAATAGTGTAACTACATACACATCGTTACATAGTACTTACAACTATTACAACACATTTTCAGGTTGTGAAGAAAAACCTCACTGGTTATTCAGGCTACAATTCAGCAGAGTTGAAGGGGTTTGCAAGCAGAGTTGAAGGGGTTTGTTTGTTAACTATGTCTTAAAAGAACTCTTCATATGAGCAATCACAAAACAAATATTTTAAATGCAAAAATGTTTCGATTCATGATAATTGATTCAGTACTTTGTCCATAGCGATACGTCTGGATTGGCTCACGAAGACACTGCCAGGACATCAAATGTGATCTGTGATGTCATTGCAAGGTGGGGAGGTTTTGGAGGTGTCCACTTTAAATTGAAAGGTAAGCCATGTGCCTATTTGTGCTCACAGAACAAAAGTTTGATGAAAATGTAATGGCATACCCTTCGGCTCTCAAGGGAACCACCTGATTGCTTTGTGTGGCTAATTCCATAATCATGCAATGGGTACCACATCTTGATTAGATATATATTTTTGAAAGAATTGTAACTATCACAAAGCCAGAGGAAGACATTGCATTTGCCGTTTTAATATTGCTTCCTGTCCTCTTTTGCTCAAAAGCACATAGTAGAATGGTTTCAGCCTCTCAGTTTTTGTAGTTCCAGCTTCCAACCAACTTAGGCCTGCTGTTCAATCAAAGCTGCCCCCTATGCAAATACTGTAGTATGTTCTACAGTGTTAGCAAGCCCAGCTGTCAGCTCTCTGGCAAATGGTCACTAAAATATTGACATATTGAGACATTTGTAAATGCATCCTCTCCACAGAATGCATCCACAGAAGGCCTCCCTTTCTCTTCAACACAGCAAGCTTTTAAACTGAAGACGTAGAAAACTGTAAATTAGCTAAGCAACAGCTGTGTTGTTCTCATTTGCTGAATAAATCAGTAAGTGGCAAACTAATGCTCCCCGACACATTATGTAATGATATTTTAGCATTGGGCTATACTCAGAAACATATATTGGTGTGGTATCTAGGGCACAGATTACAATATTGTGCATTTTTTGAAAGCCCATTAAAGGCTTTTCAGGAGCACGCTGTAAGATGTCCTGCTGCTAATAGCTCCTTTTAGCCCTGAAATATATCCTGAAAATGTGATGAAGAGTTCACATTACTATGTCATGTCCTCTAGTCTACATGGGGGGGGCAAGCATAAGATATTCAGTAGTAATTGTCTGAGCATATATGTAATATGATTTAAGCTTAATAGTGCTATTGTGCCCAAATTGTGTAACAGATTTCTCTTACAGCTTTGAAAGGGATACTTCGATATTTTGTTAATGAGGCTCTTTATCTACTTCCCCAGAGTCAGATGAACTCATTGATGCAATTTGTATGGCTCTGTGTACAGTATGAAGGAAGTTAGAGCTAGCAGATACCCATAGACGTCCAGTCATTGTGCTAATGCTCGTTAGCATTGGTTCGTAAAAACAACTCTAACTTCCTTCATACTGGACACAGAGACATACAAATGGTATCCACAAGTTCATCATTGACAACATCTCAAAGTATCCATTTAAGGCTGAGCCTACATGCAGAAATGTGGCCACACTGTTACATATGAGTTTGTGGATTGTATATATGAGTTGTAATTATTTGGAAATTCATATTTGAGTATTTGCTGTTTAATATACTTCAACCTTACTTTGCGTATTGTAGCTACCTAGGCATTAGAAACCATTCATCGACTACTGCCAAGGACATATGCCTAGTAGACCAAGGAAGTATTGAGGCCATGGAAAGAAAGTTGAGGAGGGGTAGAGTGCAGTGCGCCTTCCATTGCTAAGTGTACCACAATCACTGCTAAGAGGTGGGTTCTCTTTCAATTATTCGTTTTGACATCCCATTCACCAGAATTTCCTAAGTAACTCGAAGAACCAATCATACATGTCTGTCGGAGACAGACAGGTCGAGTGGCGAATGAAGGAGCCCCTCCCCTGATATTAAAGAGCCACTCGCCTGACCTCTGATCATTCTCACTTCTTTTCCTCACAGAAGACTTCTATTTAGTTTTCTTCAGCACAACTTGATCTGTTTTCCTGCTTAACTGTTCACCGGTGTGCAGTCAAGGTTGCACCATCCAGCACGGGGTTATCAGATCTCATCTTTTGTCCTGGGTGACTTTCCTTAAAGGATACTTTCTACATCGGGTAAGAATTAGCTTCACCGCTTTTCGTCCTTCAAATCAAATCAAATGTATTTATATAGCCCTTCGTACATCAGCTGATATCTCAAAGTGCTGTACAGAAACCCAGCCTAAAACCCCAAACAGCAAGCAATGCAGGTGTAGAAGCACGGTGGCTAGGAAAAACTCCCTAGAAAGGCCAAAATCTAGGAAGAAACCTAGAGAGGAACCAGGCTATGTGGGGTGGCCAGTCCTCTTCTGGCTGTGCCGGGTGGAGATTATAACCGAACATGGCCAAGATGTTCAAATGTTCATAAATGACCAGCATGGTCGAATAATAATAAGGCAGAACAGTTGAAACTGGAGCAGCAGCACGGTCAGGTGGACTGGGGACAGCAAGGAGTCATCATGTCAGGTAGTGCTGGGGCATGGTCCTAGGGCTTAGGTCCTCCGAGAGAGAGAAAGAAAGAGAGAATTAGAGAGAGCATATGTGGGGTGGCCAGTCCTCTTCTGGCTGTGCCGGGTGGAGATTATAAAAGAACATGGCCAAGATGTTCAAATGTTCATAAATGACCAGCATGGTCGAATAATAATAAGGCAGAACAGTTGAAACTGGAGCAGCAGCACAGCCAGGTGGACTGGGGACAACAAGGAGTCATCATGTCAGGTAGTCCTGGGGCATGGTCCTAGGGCTCAGGTCCTCCGAGAGAGAGAAAGAAAGAGAGAAGGAGAGAATTAGAGAACGCACACTCAGATTCACACAGGACACTGAATAGGACAGGAGAAGTACTCCAGATATAACAAACTGACCCTAGCCCCCCGACACATAAACTACTGCAGCATAAATACTGGAGGCTGAGACAGGAGGGGTCAGGAGACACTGTGGCCCCACCCGAGGACACCCCCGGACAGGGCCAAACATCTCCTGTTCTAGCTTGTGTCACACGGCTAGCTACGGAGACTTGGCTAGCTTAGCTGCAAGGCTTAGCTAACCTGGCTTTCTCACCGCAAGGCTAGCTATCCTACCGACTAGGTTTTATACCTGCAATGATAGAATTACTAGTTTGCTCTCTTGTTTAGTTTAACCCACTACCAGCTGTGACTAGATCGACCGTCCTGCTTATCAGTCGAGAAGCCATGCTTTTCTCTGTCGCAAGACGAACATAGAGCTAGCTTCATTTGGCTAACTTTGTGCTAATTAGTTAGGCTACTTGCCCACTTGGTGAACACTAGCTACGTTCACATTGTTATATGATTAGCTTCTCCGACCAGCACTTTGTTAACTAGGTAGGCTACTAGACCACACCTGTATTTGGGGAGTTTCTCCCATTCTTTTCTGCTGATCCTCACAAGCTCTGTCAGGTTGGATGAGGAGCATCGCTGCACAGCTATTTTAAGGTCTCTCCAGAGATGTTGGATCGGGTTCAAGTCGGGCTCTGGCTGGGCCACTCAAGGACTAGTCAGAGACATGTCACAAACACCACTCCTGCGTTGTCTTGGCTGTGTGCTTAGGGTCGTTGTCCGGTTGGAAGGTGAACCTTCGTCCCAGTCTAAGGTCCTGAGCACTCTGGAGCAGGTTTTCATCAAGGACCTCTCTCTACTTTGTACTTTTCTGTACCATCGGGTTCTTGTTCACCTCCTTGACCAAGGCTCTTCTCCCCCGATTGCGCAGTTTGGCCAGGCGGCCAGCTATAGGAAGAGGCTTGGTGGTTCCAAACTTATTCCACTTATTCCATTTTGGTACCCTTCCCCAGGTCTGTGCCTTGACACAATCCCGTCTCTGAGCTCTACGGTTAATTCCTTTGACCTCATGGCTTGATTTCTGCTCTGACATGCACTGTCAACTGTGGGACCTTATAGATAGGTTTGTGCCTTTCTAAATCATGTCCAATCAATTGAATTTACCACAGGTAGACTCCAATCAAGTTGTAAAAACATCTCAAGGATGATCAATGGAAACAGGATGCACCTGAGCTCAATTTCGAGTTTTAAAGCAAAGGGTCTGAATACTTATGTAGATTTTTTTACTTCTTTTATTTTACCTTTATTTAACTAGGCAAGTCAGTTAAGAACACATTCTTATTTTCAATGAAGGCCTACCAGAAGGCATAAGGCCTCCTGTGGGGACAGAACAGTGGGTTAACTGCCTTGTTCAGGGGCAGAACAACAGATTTTTACCTTGTCAGCTCGGGGATTCGATCTTGCAATCTTTCAGTTACTAGCCCAACGCTCTAATTACTAGGCTACCCGCAGGGATTGCTTTTTTTTAATACATTTGCAAAAATGTCTAAAAACCCGTTTTCACTTTGTCATTATGGTGGAATTGTGTATACATTAATGAGAACATTTTTTAAATATTTATTTTAAAGAAGACTGTAACGTAACAAAATGCACCGTATTCCCGGTTCTTTGATATTATCTCACCTAGGGTTGCACATTTTGGGGAATATTCAGAGGTGGAGTCTTTCCGTGGGAATTAACGGGAATACATGGGAATTAACGGGAATATATGGGAATTAATGGTAATATATGCAAATTAATACAATTTAAATGTAGATGTTTTTTGCATTGGATATGTTTACCATATCATATGGAGACAGAAATATAAACCTTTTACCTTATCATAAGTAGACATAATTGCAAATGGTTAAATCCTTCCAATAGAAAAAAAACAAAACAATTTAGTTACGAATTGAACTTTAATTAAATTAGTTGACTCTTCACATGGGATGATTTCACTGAACAACAGAAGAAAGGGAATATTGAATTATCCCCAATGATCCATCGCATTTCCCAAAAACATTTTCAACATACATCTGTAAAAAGATAGTCTAGATACTAAAGCTTTGGCTGTCTCCCTCTCAGGCTTCCATGTCTTCTCCCTGGACCTCCTCAATGTCCACCTCTTGAACATCAGACTCTGAGGCCTCATCTTCACTGTCACTTTCCAACCTTGTTGAGGATGGCTCATTGTCAGGCTCAAAAAGCCTCAAATTTGCCCAGATGGCCACCATCTGCAAGCAGAGTCTGAATATCAGACAGGATGGCATTGTCTCCCTCAATACATGCAATGGATACTGCTATAGGTTTCAGAAGTTTCAGGCTGCTTACCACTCTCTCCCAAAATATATCATCCAGGAGGATCCTCTTGATGGGGCTGTCCATATCGGCAGACTGTGAAATGGCCATTTCTTGGGAGAGACTCCTTCCCCTCCAGGAGACAGTCACACATGATGACAACATCACCCCCAATGGGTGTTGCTGGCAGCTTCAATGTGGTGCTCTTATTCTTCTCACTTTGCTTGGTGAGGTAGATTTATGCTATAACTTGATGACCCTTCACATACCTAACCATTTCTTGGCTCTCTTGTAGAGTGTATCCATTGTTTTCAGTGCCATGATGTCCTTGAGGAGCAGATTCAATGCATGAGCAGCACAACCAAATGGGTGTGATGTGAGGGTAGGACTCCTCCACTTTAGACCTTCATGTTTGCAGCATTGTCTGTCACCAGTGCAAATACCTTCTGTGGTCCAAGGTCATTGATGACTGCCTTCAGCTCATCTGCAATGTAGAGACCGGTGTCTCTGTTGTCCCTTGTGTCTGTGCTTGTAGAATACTGGTTGAGAGGTGGAGATGATTTAGTTAATTATTCTTGCCCACAAACATTCGACCACCCATCAGAGATGATTGCAATATGGTCTGCTTTCTCTATGATTTGCTTGACCTTCACTTGAACTCTGCATCTTGCAAATGAGTAGATAAAGCATGTCTGGTTGGAGGGATGTATGCTGGGTGAAGAACATTCAGAAATCTCTTCCAATACACATTGCATTTGAGCATCAGAGGTGAACCAGTTGCATACACAGCTCGAGCAAGACATTCCTCAGCATTTCTATGACTACGTTCCTCCATTGAATCAACAAAAACATATGATTCCTGAAGGACCATGAGCTGTTGCTATTGATAAGGTGTCTGATTCATCATTTTCCCCTCGAATAGAAGTAGAGGGACTTTTATCAGAGGTTGCTTGTTGTGAGTGCTGAGGGAACTTTATGCACTTGGCCAGATGATTCCGCATCTTTGTTGCATTCTTCACATTTGGCACAGTATTTGCAAACGTACACAGCTTTTCCATCTACAGTGCCTTACGAAAGTATTCGGCCCCCTTGAACTTTGCGACCTTTTGCCACATTTCAGGTTTCAAACATAAAGATATAAAACTGCATTTTTTTGTGAAGAATCAACAACAAGTGGGACACAATCATGAAGTGGAACGACATTTATTGGATATTTCAACCTTTTTTAACAAATCAAAAACTGAAAAATTGGGCGTGCAAAATTATTCAGCCCCCTTAAGTTAATACTTTGTAGCACCACCTTTTGCTGCGATTACAGCTGTAAGTCGCTTGGGGTATGTCTCTATCAGTTTTGCACATCGAGAGACTGAAATTATTTCCCATTCCTCCTTGCAAAACAGCTCGAGCTCAGTGAGGTTGGATGGAGAGCAGTTTTCAGTTCTTTCCACAGATTCTCGATTTGATTCAGGTCTGGACTTTGACTTGGCCATTCTAACACCTGGATATGTTTATTTTTGAACCATTCCATTGTAGATTTTGCTTTGTGTTTTTGATCATTGTCTTGTTGGAAGACAAATCTCCGTCCCAGTCTCAGGTCTTTTGCAGACTCCATCAGGTTTTCTTCCAGAATGGTCCTGTATTTGGCTCCATCCATCTTCCCATCAATTTTAACCATCTTCCCTGTCCCTGCTGAAGAAAAGCAGGCCCAAACCATGATGCTGCCACCACCATGTTTGACAGTGGGGATGGTGGGTTCAGGGTGATGTGCTGTGTTTCTTTTACGCCAAACATAACGTTTTGCATTGTTGCCAAAAAGTTCAATTTTGGTTTCATCTGACCAGAGCACCTTCTTCCACATGTTTGGTGTGTCTCCCAGGTGGCTTGTGGCAAACTTTAAACAACACTTTTTATGGATATCTTTAAGAAATGGCTTTCTTCTTGCCACGCTTCCATAAAGGCCAGATTTGTGCAATGTACGACTGATTGTTGTCCTATGGACAGAGTCTCCCACCTCAGCTGTAGATCTCTGCAGTTCATCCAGAGTGATCATGGGCCTCTTGGCTGCATCTCTGATCAGTCTTCTCCTTGTATGAGCTGAAAGTTTAGAGGGACGGCCAGGTCTTGGTAGATTTGCAGTGGTCTGATACTCCTTCCATTTCAATATTATCGGTTGCACAGTGCTCCTTGGGATGTTTAAAGCTTGGGAAATCTTTTTGTATCCAAATCCGGCTTTACACTTCTTCACAAAAGTATCTCGGACCTGCCTGGTGTGTTCCTTGTTCTTCATGATGCTCTCTGAGCTTTTATCGGACCTCTGAGACTATCACAGTGCAGGTGCATTTATACGGAGACTTGATTACACACAGGTGGATTGTATTTATCATCATTAGTCATTTAGGTCAACATTGGATCATTCAGAGATCCTCACTGAACTTCTGGAGAGACTTTGTTGCACTGAAAGTAAAGGGGCTGAATAATTTTGCACGCCCAATGTTTCAGTTTTTGATTTGTTAAAAAAGTTTGAAATATCCAATAAATGTCGTTCCACTTCATGATTGTGTCCCACTTGTTGTTGATTCTTCACAAAAAATACAGTTTTATATCTTTATGTTGGAAGCCTGAAATGTGGCAAAAGGTCGCAAAGTTCAAGGGGGCCGAATACTTTCGCAAGGCACTGTACATTAGCTGCAGTGAAATGTCTCCACACAATTCAGATAGTGCCCGTGGCATTTTCCTGTAAAGAGTAAGAAGCACCCAAGTACAATTCCATGTATGTACAGATAAATAGTTAAGCAGTTAGATTAAACAACTCCTTTGTAAGATACATGTTTTAAAATGAAACATGTATGGAAACAGGTGAGTTAACACTCCTCAGTTAGCAGGCTCAAGCAAGCTAAAACCCACATGGTAGCCAAAACTAACTAGCAGAAATGGCTAACAAGTTAGAAATTATTTTAACACACTTTGCTGTAGGCTACTATTGTCTAGTTAACAAAAAATCAGGTATGTCATATAAAATATATTCACCCCACCCAGTATTGTAATCAAAACTTACCATAAAGCATGTGGTCCTTGGCTCAGACAGTGTAGTAGTGTGGGCTCAATAGCATCTCATTAGTGTGCAATATCTTGAGAATCAGCTGTACATGTGATGGAAGAATGCACTGTACATGCAGAGGGTTGCAATTCCATTGAATTGGGGAAAGTTTAACCAAAATATGCCACAAGATCTAGAATTGCCTTATGTGTACCCCCCCCCCAAAAAAAATCACTGTTATAAGCAAACTTTTTTTAAATGAATTTAAGAAAAATTCCCGGGCTTACCTTCCCATGGAAATGTTTTCCGGAAAGTTTCCGACCCTTTGCAATCCTAATCTTACCACATTCCCATACTCGCAAGAATGTGAGGAAGTTTGGCATGCTTGAGAATGATCAGAGGGCAGGATCTTTAGTATGAGGGGAGGGTCTCACTCATTCGCCAGTCTCTCACAGACAAACAGTGCATTCGGAAAGTATTCAGACCCCTTGACTTTTTCCACAATTTGTTACATTACAGCCTAATTATAAAATGGATACACGTTTTCTCCCCCTCATCAATCTGCACACAATACCCCATAATTACAAAGTGAAAACAGGCTTTTAGAAATGTTTGTAAATATTTAAAAAATTTAAAAAACAGAAATACCTTATTTACATATGTATTCAGACTCTTTGCTATGACACTCAAAATTGATGTCGGCTGCATCCTGTTTCCATTGATCATCCTTGAGATGTTTCTGCAAGTTGACTGGAGTCCACCTGTGGTAAATTCAATTGATTGGATATGATTTGGAAAGGCACACACTTGGAAAGGCACACACATTCACAGTTGACAGTGAATGTTAGAGCAAAAACGAAGCCATGAAGTGGAGGGAATTTACCGTAGAGCTCCGAGACAGGATTCTGTCGAGGCACAGATCTGGGGAAGAGTACCAAAACAGTTCTACAGCGTTGAAGGTCCCCAAGAACACAGTGGTCTCTATCATTCTTAAATGGAAGCAGTTTGGAACCACTAAGACTCTTCCTAGAGCTGGCTGCCGGTCCAAACTGAGCAATCGGTAGAGAAGGGCTTTGGTCAGGGAGGTGACCAAGAACCATATGGTCACTCTGACAGAGCTCAAGAGTTCCCCTGTGGAGATGGGAGAACCTTCCAGAAGGACAACCATTTCTGCAGCACTCCACCAATCAGGCCTTTATGGTAGAGTGGCCAGACAGAAGCCACTCCTCAGTAAAAGGCACATGACAGCCTGCACCTAAAAGACTCTCAGACTATGATAAACAAAATTCTCTGCTCTGATGAAACCAAGATTGAACTCTTTGGCCTGAATGCCAAGCATATCGTCTGTAGGAAACCTGGCACAATCACTATGGTGAAGCATAGTGGTGGCAGCATTATGCTGTGGGGATGTTTTTCAGCAGCAGAGACTGGGAGACTAGTCAGGATCGAGGGAAAGATGAACGGAGCAAAGTACAGCGAGATCCTTGATGAAAACCTGCTCCAGCGTGCTCAGGACCTCAGACTGGGGGAGAATGTTAACCTTCCAACATGACAATGACCGCAAGCACACAGCCAAGACAACGCACTAGTGCCTTCGGGACAAATCAAATCAAATCAAATTTGATTTGTCACATACACATGGTTAGCAGATGTTAATGCGAGTGTAGCGAAATGCTTGTGCCTTCGGGACAAGTCTCTGAATATCCTTGAGTGGCCCAGCCAGAGCCCGGACTTGAACCCAATCGAACATCTCTGGAGAGACCTGAAAATAGCTGTGCATCGACTCTACTCATCCAACCTGACAGAGCTTGGGAGGATCACAGAGAAGAATGGGAGAAACTCCACAAATACAGTTGTGCCAAGCTTGTAGCGTCATACCCAAGAAGACTTGAGGCTGTTATCGCTGCCTAAGGTGCTTCAACTTATTAAAGGGTATGAATACTTTTCTAAATGTGATATTTCTGTTTATAATTGTTTATACATTTGTAAAAATGTATAAAAAACGTTTTTTACTTTGTCATTACAGGGCAGTGTGTGTAGATTGACAAGGGGGGAAAACAATTTCATCCATTTTAGAATAAGGCTGTAACATAACAAAATGTGGAAAAAGTCAAGGGGTCTGAATATTTTCCCAATACACTGTGTTGCATTGGTTCTTCAAGCTACTTAGGAGAATCTCACAAATGAGATGTCAAGAAAACAAATAATTAAGAGAACCCACTTAACAGTGATTGTACTACAGAGAACTGGGGTTACGCAAGTAACCTTAAGTTACCCTATTATCAGATGAAGAAGAGTTCTTAACACATTTTACTACCAAAATAATTTACAGTGTCAAACCACAATGATATTGATCACTAGGCTATATTGTTTATTTGATAAACTATCAAACTTCACAATAGTGATACGCTTGAAAACGACCAAACTCTGGCAGCTGACTCGCAAGTTGGAGAGCACGCTATCTGAGCAGATCACTGGATAGTGTTAACATTCTTGCCCAGTGACAGTCACTTCTGACTTGTGAAATATGCATATAACTCAAGTAATGCTTGAGATGGCAAACCCGACTGGTTCACCAGGGCTATGTTTTAGCACAAAGGTACACAGTGTATGCTTATAGGCCTACCTCTAATAGTCATGAACCGTGTGAATAGATTGCCACTCCCTTTCCAATGTTTAGATTGCAGTTATTAAAAATAAAAAAAGAACCAAAAGTCCAACAGGAGACTTTGTTGAAAGGCTTTTCTATATGGTGTCAAGCAGTAGGCCCATATTATCTCTCGTGTCTAGGCTTATTTCGTTGACAGTACAATGTAAGTCAGTTTTCTGTGCCAGATCTAACATGACTACTTCTTACAATGTAGAGTGAATCGGCTTGATTGTCAGATATTAAGGCTGAATTTACAATCAAACCCACACCGCAGCCAAGGGGCACAATGGAAAATAATATTGTTACCATGTTTATGTATTTGGGATTTATTAGACAATGTTTGAGTTAAATAAAGTGAAACAAAGCCATTATTATTCAAACCATGCATTTTTCTCAGCACACTCAAAAGAAAATACCTCCGTGGGGGTATGATGGAGTAGAACAAGTAAGCACTAACACATATTTAGTGATCTTTATGGTAGATTGCCATCGATCTAAGGACTTTGTAACCTACAGTAGTTGATTGTTTTAGAATCTCTTTTAGCCTTTACGGTAGTGTCTGTATGTTCTTGCTGTGCTGTTCTTGAGTTCCTTAAAAACTGATTTGATTTAGGCAAAAGACATGGTCATGTAATGACTTTTTTCTCCGTCTTACTCTTTAAACACATCCACGAGGACTCGGGCATTTCACTGATGTGAGAAATGTATCTTGGATTCTAATAGGGAAGTTGTATGTTTGCCAAGGTGCATGTGTGTCCTCAGCTAACCCCGCCAACCATATGGTTTTCTACAAGTCATGGTGAGATCACTGTGTATTCAAAAGGGAAAGTTTCTGAAGATGGTTTTTAGAAAATAAATCAAATGGTTTCTTCAGGAAAACGTGTGGATTATCCCATCGTAAGTTTAGACCTATATTCTACTTGTTTACACGTAGACCTCCTGAAAAGCCTTTTAGACCCCATGCTAGTGAACAACCCTTGTAACCAAAGCTGTAAGACAGACTATATCCCATTAAAAAACACACAGTGACATTGGTGTGCAATGGAAAAAAACGAAGAAGTATAATCTGCACAACAGCATTTGTGTTATAAAACCAGAGTTGACCCACAAAGTAAATGCTATTTGGACTTTCTACACCTTGTTACTTTTTTATTAATAGGGTAACAATTATTTTTCAGGAAATAGTTGGCAGTCATATCTTTAGATGTTCTGCTTTGCCTATGAAAAGAGTTAGGCCCTATTTCTTTTATTAAATAATTTTGGTTTATGCACAAACAAATCTATTTTTGCTTTATGAACATCCACTGAAGAAACAGACACTCCGCTTTTGCATTCTTTCTCCAGCCGAACACTTGCATGAAATGGATCAGGATTGTCAAATGATACTACTCATAATATACTCTTTACATAAGCTAGCTTCTCAGTATTATTTTTAGAAAGTGTGCTGACTGATTCAGAGTATTTAACAGCTAGGTAGCGAACCTTTTTTTTTTTTTTTTGAGAGAAAGTGTGCTTTCTTGTAGGGGTAAGAGAAAACAGGTCACAATGGGGATATGACCTAGTGATCCAGACACATTGTTATTCTTCTTTCAGGAATTTCTAATCATTTCTGCTCTCTACTTGCTTCTTCTACATGTTGCATCAGCTTGCATGTCAAACATAGTAAAACTAGCTTGTCTCACGTGTTGTTTATTCTCTGTTCAATTGTTATACTGTGTGAAATAATACATGACTGTAACCTATGTTCGTGCAAAAGCTTTGGTGGTCTCTACTGCAGGCCATTTTACATTCTAAAGGACAATTATCGAGGTATCACCATTACATTTTGACAAATTAAATATTTGCTAGAATGACTTGTACACTCTTAGCAACATTGCTGGTCAAGGTTTTTATTTGATTTGTCCTCGTACCATCTGTGTCTGCAACAGCCTTACACATTAGCCAGTCGTTGTGCAAATGATTGTTTTGTCCAAAGCCTAAATTGTGCCGTCAAAGAGGATATAGATCACTCAAACGTATTGCCATGGAATGTATTGATTTAAGAAATAGATTTTATGTAACCTTGTGAAGACGATAGCAGGCGTTTTACCTATTTCATGATTTGGTTGTTGCACTTTCCTTGACAACGTTTCTGTTGAGCAACAACAAAATATTTGTTATCACGATTAGCTGACATAGCTCTTATTTCATTTTTTTAAGAGTCCCACTGTCATTACAAATTGAAATATTGAGACAATGCCAAATGGTTTATGGTTTTAATGGATTACTAAACTTTTAATACAACACCGTAGTCGTCACAGTTCACTCCAGCCTAAATCACATTGCTATTATTTTCTGAAACAGGAAAAACAACAGCAAGCTTCTGGCCCGTTGCTTCATTCTTGTGAAATGGCTGGCTTTCTTAACTAGTTCTCCTTGCAACACCATTATTAATCTATGGGTCAAGTTTATAAAGACCTTATATTTTCAGGTTGGCAGTTTGCGTCTACCCCTTCTGGATTAACAACAAACAATACTTTGTGTAAGTGTGTGTGTGTGTGTGTGTGTGTGTGTGTGTGTGTGTGTGTGTGTGTGTGTGTGTGTGTGTGAGAGAGAGTGTCTTTGAAATGTTCTCTATCTCTGATGCAATGTGTAAGTTTTTGTAGCTAGTTACAGTAGCTGGATGAGAAGCTGGCCAGCAGGCCATTGGCACCGAAGTAAGATGAGTCTGCCAGCATAACTATTATAGAGAGGTCAAAGGTTATAAGAGCTAACAAGACACAATATGACTGTATCTTTTATACAACATACCCTTATTCAGAAGTATGTGTTGAGTTTGGCTTTGGAGTGTGGTATGGTATAAAGCAATGACAGAACGCTTTGTTTGTAAAATCCATGACTGTTTTTTTCAGAGATTCCTTATTACATCCTATAGGTCAAGTGTTTATACCGTTTCTCTTGAATTAAATATTTTTCTTCCTTTTGTTCTTCTTCCAAATGTGGCAGTTGCCATGGACACCTGCTGTGCCAAAATAATGAGACTGCAATTGTGCAAATATCTGCTTCAGGGTTAAAGCATTTTAAAGACGGTCACATGAGTGGTCAAATGGTTTGTTTTCTGAATGGCTTTGTGAAACACGAAACCCACTAAAATGCATATCAAAAGGCAACCAAGCCCGAGATTCAAACAGCATCCTGATATTGACTGCTTTTACAAGTACTGTTTGTAGTCTACTGCAAGATGAACTTGATCAATGGTTTGAGAATAATTTATGGTTGAGCCTCAACTTTGTTTTGAGTTCCTGTCTTGATTAATGTTAATATATTCAAGATACTTTAGCCATTTGTACAGATGTAGGATTTTGAGCCAGTTTGAAATAATCCTGCAGCAACAGAAAATGTGAATGATTATTATTATGTTATAATTAATGGGCATTTTTGTAGGCGTTGATAGATTTTTCATGAGGGAAAATCCAGTCTGAAATTTCTTTAGAAGCCATTTTAAACCTCACATCCAAGTTTGAAATTGTTCTCCTGCAACAGGGTCCTGCAACAGGATCCAATTTAAATCCTACATCTGTAAGTATTTATGATAAACATCATGAATGCAAAGTAAATCATGCTAGGAATTAAGTAGAAGGGGTGTTGGCTGGGAGTTCTTGACATGCAATGAATCAAGTGAACAAGTTGTTCAGCCAATTTTTGTTGTTGTTGCTATCGTTAGTTAGTGCTATAGTTAGTGTTAGTGCTATAGTTAGTTAGTGCTATAGTTAGTTAGTGCTATAGTTAGTGTTAGTGCTATAGTTAGTGTTAGTGCTATAGTTAGTGTTAGTGCTATAGTTAGTGTTAGTGCTATAGTTAGTGTTAGTGCTATAGTTAGTGTTAGTGCTATAGTTAGTGTTAGTGCTATAGTTAGTTAGTGCTATAGTTAGTTAGTGCTATAGTTAGTGTTAGTGCTATAGTTAGTTAGTGCTATAGTTAGTGTTAGTGCTATAGTTAGTTAGTGCTATAGTTAGTGTTAGTGCTATAGTTAGTGTTAGTGCTATAGTTAGTTAGTGCTATAGTTAGTGTTAGTGCTATAGTTAGTTAGTGCTATAGTTAGTTAGTGCTATAGTTAGTGTTAGTGCTATAGTTAGTTAGTGCTATAGTTAGTGTTAGTGCTATAGTTAGTTAGTGCTATAGTTAGTGTTAGTGCTATAGTTAGTGTTAGTGCTATAGTTAGTGTTAGTGCTATAGTTAGTTAGTGCTATAGTTAGTGTTAGTGCTATAGTTAGTTAGTGCTATAGTTAGTGTTAGTGCTATAGTTAGTTAGTGCTATAGTTAGTGTTAGTGCTATAGTTAGTTAGTGCTATAGTTAGTGTTAGTGCTATAGTTAGTTAGTGCTATAGTTAGTGTTAGTGCTATAGTTAGTGTTAGTGCTATAGTTAGTGTTAGTGCTATAGTTAGTTAGTGCTATAGTTAGTTAGTGCTATAGTTAGTGTCAGTGCTATAGTTAGTGTCAGTGCTATAGTTAGTGTTAGTGCTATAGTTAGTGCTATAGTTAGTTAGTGCTATAGTTAGTTAGTGCTATAGTTAGTGTTAGTGCTATAGTTAGTGTTAGTGCTATAGTTAGTGTTAGTGCTATAGTTAGTTAGTGCTATAGTTAGTGTTAGTGCTATAGTTAGTTAGTGCTATAGTTAGTGTTAGTGCTATAGTTAGTTAGTGCTATAGTTAGTGTTAGTGCTATAGTTAGTTAGTGCTATAGTTAGTGTTAGTGCTATAGTTAGTGTTAGTGCTATAGTTAGTGTTAGTGCTATAGTTAGTGTTAGTGCTATAGTTAGTGTTAGTGCTATAGTTAGTGTTAGTGCTATAGTTAGTGTTAGTGCTATAGTTAGTGCTATAGTTAGTGTTAGTGCTATAGTTAGTGTTAGTGCTCTAGTTAGTTAGTGCTATAGTTAGTGTTAGTGCTATAGTTAGTGTTAGTGCTCTAGTTAGTTAGTGCTATAGTTAGTGTTAGTGCTCTAGTTAGTTAGTGCTATAGTTAGTGTTAGTGCTATAGTTAGTGCTATAGTTAGTTAGTGCTATAGTTAGTTAGTGCTATAGTTAGTGTTAGTGCTATAGTTAGTGCTATAGTTAGTTAGTGCTATAGTTAGTTAGTGCTATAGTTAGTGTTAGTGCTATAGTTAGTGTTAGTGCTCTAGTTAGTTAGTGCTATAGTTAGTGTTAGTGCTATAGTTAGTTAGTGCTATAGTTAGTGTTAGTGCTATAGTTAGTGCTATAGTTAGTTAGTGCTATAGTTAGTGTTAGTGCTATAGTTAGTGCTATAGTTAGTTAGTGCTATAGTTAGTGTTAGTGCTCTAGTTAGTTAGTGCTATAGTTAATGTTAGTGCTATAGTTAGTTAGTGCTATAGTTAGTGTTAGTGCTATAGTTAGTTAGTGCTATAGTTAGTGTTAGTGCTATAGTTAGTTAGTGCTATAGTTAGTGTTAGTGCTATAGTTAGTTAGTGCTATAGTTAGTGTTAGTGCTATAGTTAGTGTTAGTGCTATAGTTAGTGTTAGTGCTATAGTTAGTTAGTGCTATAGTTAGTGTTAGTGCTTTAGTTAGTGTTAGTGCTATAGTTAGTGTTAGTGCTATAGTTAGTGCTATAGTTAGTGTTAGTGCTATAGTTAGTGTTAGTGCTATAGTTAGTGTTAGTGCTATAGTTAGTGTTAGTGCTATAGTTAGTGTTAGTGCTATAGTTAGTGTTAGTGCTATAGTTAGTGTTAGTGCTTTAGTTAGTGTTAGTGCTATAGTTAGTGTTAGTGCTATAGTTAGTGCTATAGTTAGTGTTAGTGCTATAGTTAGTGTTAGTGCTATAGTTAGTGTTAGTGCTATAGTTAGTTAGTGCTATAGTTAGTGTTAGTGCTATAGTTAGTGTTAGTGCTATAGTTAGTTAGTGCTATAGTTAGTTAGTGCTATAGTTAGTGTTAGTGCTATAGTTAGTGTTAGTGCTATAGTTAGTGTTAGTGCTATAGTTAGTTAGTGCTATAGTTAGTGTTAGTGCTATAGTTAGTTAGTGCTATAGTTAGTGCTATAGTTAGTGTTAGTGCTATAGTTAGTTAGTGCTATAGTTAGTTAGTGCTATAGTTAGTGTTAGTGCTATAGTTAGTGTTAGTGCTATAGTTAGTTAGTGCTATAGTTAGTGTTAGTGCTATAGTTAGTGCTATAGTTAGTTAGTGCTATAGTTAGTGTTAGTGCTATAGTTAGTTCGTGCTATAGTTAGTGTTAGTGCTATAGTTAGTTAGTGCTATAGTTAGTTAGTGCTATAGTTAGTGGTAGTGCTATAGTTAGTGCTATAGTTAGTGCTATAGTTAGTGTTAGTGCTCTAGTTAGTGTTAGTGCTCTAGTTAGTTAGTGCTATAGTTAGTGTTAGTGCTATAGTTAGTGTTAGTGCTATAGTTAGTGTTAGTGCTATAGTTAGTTAGTGCTATAGTTAGTTAGTGCTATAGTTAGTGTTAGTGCTATAGTTAGTGCTATAGTTAGTTAGTGCTATAGTTAGTTAGTGCTATAGTTAGTGTTAGTGCTATAGTTAGTGCTATAGTTAGTGTTAGTGCTATAGTTAGTGTTAGTGCTATAGTTAGTGTTAGTGCTAGAGTTAGTTAGTGCTATAGTTAGTGTTAGTGCTATAGTTAGTGTTAGTGCTATAGTTAGTGTTAGTGCTATAGTTAGTTAGTGCTATAGTTAGTGTTAGTGCTATAGTTAGTGTTAGTGCTATAGTTAGTTAATGCTATAGTTAGTGTTAGTGCTATAGTTAGTGTTAGTGCTATAGTTAGTTAGTGCTATAGTTAGTGTTAGTGCTATAGTTAGTGTTAGTGCTATAGTTAGTGCTATAGTTAGTGTTAGTGCTATAGTTAGTGTTAGTGCCATAGTTAGTTAGTGCTATAGTTAGTGTTAGTGCTATAGTTAGTGCTATAGTTAGTGTTAGTGCTATAGTTAGTTAGTGCTATAGTTAGTTAGTGCTATAGTTAGTGCTATAGTTAGTGTTAGTGCTATAGTTAGTGTTAGTGCTATAGTTAGTTAGTGCTATAGTTAGTGTTAGTGCTATAGTTAGTTAGTGCTATAGTTAGTTAGTGCTATAGTTAGTGTTAGTGCTATAGTTAGTTAGTGCTATAGTTAGTGTTAGTGCTATAGTTAGTTAGTGCTATAGTTAGTGTTAGTGCTATAGTTAGTTAGTGCTATAGTTAGTGTTAGTGCTATAGTTAGTGCTATAGTTAGTTAGTGCTATAGTTAGTTAGTGCTATAGTTAGTGTTAGTGCTATAGTTAGTGCTATAGTTAGTGTTAGTGCTATAGTTAGTTAGTGCTATAGTTAGTTAGTGCTATAGTTAGTTAGTGCTATAGTTAGTGTTAGTGCTATAGTTAGTTAGTGCTATAGTTAGTGTTAGTGCTATAGTTAGTTAGTGCTATAGTTAGTGTTAGTGCTATAGTTAGTGTTAGTGCTATAGTTAGTTAGTGCTATAGTTAGTGTTAGTGCTATAGTTAGTGTTAGTGCTATAGTTAGTGTTAGTGCTATAGTTAGTGCTATAGTTAGTGTTAGTGCTATAGTTAGTGTTAGTGCTATAGTTAGTTAGTGCTATAGTTAGTGTTAGTGCTATAGTTAGTGTTAGTGCTATAGTTAGTGCTATAGTTAGTTAGTGCTATAGTTAGTGTTAGTGCTATAGTTAGTGTTAGTGCTATAGTTAGTTAGTGCTATAGTTAGTGTTAGTGCTATAGTTAGTGCTATAGTTAGTTAGTGCTATAGTTAGTGTTAGTGCTATAGTTAGTTAGTGCTATAGTTAGTTAGTGCTATAGTTAGTGTTAGTGCTATAGTTAGTGTTAGTGCTATAGTTAGTTAGTGCTATAGTTAGTTAGTGCTATAGTTAGTGTTAGTGCTATAGTTAGTTAGTGCTATAGTTAGTGTTAGTGCTCTAGTTAGTTAGTGCTATAGTTAGTGTTAGTGCTACAGTTAGTTAGTGCTATAGTTAGTGCTAGTGCTATAGTTATAGTTAGTGTTAGTGCTATAGTTAGTGTTAGTGCTATAGTTAGTTAGTGCTATAGTTAGTGCTATAGTTAGTTAGTGCTATAGTTAGTGTTAGTGCTCTAGTTAGTTAGTGCTGTAGTTAGTGTTAGTGCTATAGTTAGTGTTAGTGCTCTAGTTAGTTAGTGCTATAGTTAGTGTTAGTGCTCTAGTTAGTTAGTGCTATAGTTAGTGTTAGTGCTCTAGTTAGTTAGTGCTATAGTTAGTTAGTGCTATAGTTAGTGTTAGTGCTATAGTTAGTGCTATAGTTAGTTAGTGCTATAGTTAGTTAGTGCTATAGTTAGTGTTAGTGCTATAGTTAGTGTTAGTGCTATAGTTAGTGTTAGTGCTATAGTTAGTGTTAGTGCTATAGTTAGTTAGTGCTATAGTTAGTGTTAGTGCTATAGTTAGTTAGTGCTATAGTTAGTTAGTGCTATAGTTAGTGTTAGTGCTATAGTTAGTTAGTGCTATAGTTAGTGTTAGTGCTATAGTTAGTTAGTGCTATAGTTTGTGCTATAGTTAGTTAGTGCTATAGTTAGTGTTAGTGCTCTAGTTAGTTAGTGCTATAGTTAGTGTTAGTGCTATAGTTAGTGTTAGTGCTCTAGTTAGTGCTATAGTTAGTTAGTGCTATAGTTAGTTAGTGTTAGTGCTATAGTTAGTTTGTGCTATAGTTAGTGTTAGTGCTATAGTTAGTTAGTGCTATAGTTAGTTAGTGCTATAGTTAGTGTTAGTGCTATAGTTAGTTAGTGCTATAGTTAGTGTTAGTGCTATAGTTAGTGTTAGTGCTCTAGTTAGTTAGTGCTATAGTTAGTGTTAGTGCTCTAGTTAGTTAGTGCTATAGTTAGTTAGTGCTATAGTTAGTGTTAGTGCTATAGTTAGTGCTATAGTTAGTTAGTGCTATAGTTAGTTAGTGCTATAGTTAGTGTTAGTGCTATAGTTAGTGCTATAGTTAGTGTTAGTGCTATAGTTAGTGTTAGTGCTATAGTTAGTGTTAGTGCTATAGTTAGTTAGTGCTATAGTTAGTTAGTGCTATAGTTAGTTAGTGCTATAGTTAGTGTTAGTGCTATAGTTAGTTAGTTGCTATAGTTAGTGTTAGTGCTATAGTTAGTTAGTGCTATAGTTAGTGTTAGTGCCATAGTTAGTTAGTGCTATAGTTAGTGTTAGTGCTATAGTTAGTGTTAGTGCTATAGTTAGTGCTATAGTTAGTTAGTGCTATAGTTAGTTAGTGCTATAGTTAGTTAGTGCTATAGTTAGTGTTAGTGCTATAGTTAGTGCTATAGTTAGTGTTAGTGCTATAGTTAGTGTTAGTGCTATAGTTAGTTAGTGCTATAGTTAGTGCTATAGTTAGTGTTAGTGCTATAGTTAGTTAGTGCTATAGTTAGTGTTAGTGCTATAGTTAGTGCTATAGTTAGTTAGTGCTATAGTTAGTTAGTGCTATAGTTAGTGTTAGTGCTATAGTTAGTGCTATAGTTAGTGTTAGTGCTATAGTTAGTGTTAGTGCTATAGTTAGTGTTAGTGCTATAGTTAGTTAGTGCTATAGTTAGTTAGTGCTATAGTTAGTTAGTGCTATAGTTAGTGTTAGTGCTATAGTTAGTTAGTGCTATAGTTAGTGTTAGTGCTATAGTTAGTTAGTGCTATAGTTAGTGTTAGTGCCATAGTTAGTTAGTGCTATAGTTAGTGTTAGTGCTATAGTTAGTGTTAGTGCTATAGTTAGTGCTATAGTTAGTTAGTGCTATAGTTAGTGTTAGTGCTATAGTTAGTGCTATAGTTAGTGTTAGTGCTATAGTTAGTGTTAGTGCTATAGTTAGTTAGTGCTATAGTTAGTTAGTGCTATAGTTAGTGCTATAGTTAGTGTTAGTGCTATAGTTAGTGTTAGTGCTATAGTTAGTTAGTGCTATAGTTAGTGTTAGTGCTACAGTTAGTTAGTGCTACAGTTAGTTCGTGCTACAGTTAGTTAGTGCTATAGTTAGTTAGTGCTATAGTTAGTGTTAGTGCTATAGTTAGTGTTAGTGCTATAGTTAGTTAGTGCTATAGTTAGTTAGTGCTATAGTTAGTTTAGTGCTATAGTTAGTGTTAGTGCTATAGTTAGTGTTAGTGCTATAGTTAGTGCTATAGTTAGTTAGTGCTATAGTTAGTTAGTGCTATAGTTAGTGTTAGTGCTATAGTTAGTGTTAGTGCTATAGTTAGTTAGTGCTATAGTTAGTTAGTGCTATAGTTAGTGTTAGTGCTATAGTTAGTTAGTGCTATAGTTAGTGTTAGTGCTATAGTTAGTTAGTGCTATAGTTAGTGTTAGTGCTATAGTTAGTGTTAGTGCTATAGTTAGTGTTAGTGCTTTAGTTAGTGTTAGTGCTATAGTTAGTGTTAGTGCTATAGTTAGTGCTATAGTTAGTGTTAGTGCTATAGTTAGTGTTAGTGCTATAGTTAGTGTTAGTGCTATAGTCAGTTAGTGCTATAGTTAGTGTTAGTGCTATAGTTAGTGTTAGTGCTATAGTTAGTTAGTGCTATAGTTAGTTAGTGCTATAGTTAGTGCTATAGTTAGTGTTAGTGCTATAGTTAGTGTTAGTGCTATAGTTAGTTAGTGCTATAGTTAGTGTTAGTGCTATAGTTAGTGCTATAGTTAGTTAGTGCTATAGTTAGTGTTAGTGCTATAGTTAGTTAGTGCTATAGTTAGTGTTAGTGCTATAGTTAGTTAGTGCTATAGTTAGTGTTAGTGCTATAGTTAGTTAGTGCTATAGTTAGTGCTATAGTTAGTTAGTGCTCTAGTTAGTGTTAGTGCTCTAGTTAGTTAGTGCTATAGTTAGTGTTAGTGCTATAGTTAGTGTTAGTGCTCTAGTTAGTTAGTGCTATAGTTAGTGTTAGTGCTATAGTTAGTTAGTGCTATAGTTAGTGTTAGTGCTATAGTTAGTTAGTGCTATAGTTAGTGTTAGTGCTATAGTTAGTTAGTGCTATAGTTAGTTAGTGCTATAGTTAGTGGTAGTGCTATAGTTAGTGCTATAGTTAGTGCTATAGTTAGTGTTAGTGCTCTAGTTAGTGTTAGTGCTCTAGTTAGTTAGTGCTATAGTTAGTGTTAGTGCTATAGTTAGTGTTAGTGCTCTAGTTAGTTAGTGCTATAGTTAGTGTTAGTGCTCTAGTTAGTTAGTGCTATAGTTAGTTAGTGCTATAGTTAGTGTTAGTGCTATAGTTAGTGCTATAGTTAGTTAGTGCTATAGTTAGTTAGTGCTATAGTTAGTGTTAGTGCTATAGTTAGTGTTAGTGCTATAGTTAGTGTTAGTGCTATAGTTACTGCTATAGTTAGTTAGTGCTATAGTTAGTGTTAGTGCTATAGTTAGTTAGTGCTATAGTTAGTTAGTGCTATAGTTAGTGTTAGTGCTATAGTTAGTGTTAGTGCTATAGTTAGTGTTAGTGCTATAGTTAGTTAGTGCTATAGTTTGTGCTATAGTTAGTTAGTGCTATAGTTAGTGTTAGTGCTCTAGTTAGTTAGTGCTATAGTTAGTGTTAGTGCTATAGTTAGTGTTAGTGCTCTAGTTAGTTAGTGCTATAGTTAGTGCTCTAGTTAGTTAGTGCTATAGTTAGTGTTAGTGCTACAGTTAGTTAGTGCTATAGTTAGTTAGTGCTATAGTTAGTGTTAGTGCTATAGTTAGTGCTATAGTTAGTTAGTGCTATAGTTAGTTAGTGCTATAGTTAGTGTTAGTGCTATAGTTAGTGCTATAGTTAGTGTTAGTGCTATAGTTAGTTAGTGATATAGTTAGTTAGTGCTATAGTTAGTGTTAGTGCTATAGTTAGTTTGTGCTATAGTTAGTGTTAGTGCTAAAGTTAGTGTTAGTGCCATATTTAGTTAGTGCTATAGTTAGTGTTAGTGCTATAGTTAGTGTTAATGCAATAGTTAGTGCTATAGTTAGTTAGTGCTATAGTTAGTGTTAGTGCTATAGTTAGTGCTATAGTTAGTGTTAGTGATATAGTTAGTGTTAGTGCTATAGTTAGTTCGTGCTATAGTTAGTTAGTGCTATAGTTAGTTAGTGCTATAGTTAGTGTTAGTGCTCTAGTTAGTTAGTGCTATAGTTAGTTAGTGCTATAGTTAGTTAGTGCTATAGTTAGTTAGTGCTCTAGTTAGTTAGTGCTATAGTTAGTGTTAGTGCTACAGTTAGTTAGTGCTACAGTTAGTTCGTGCTATAGTTAGTTAGTGCTATAGTTAGTGTTAGTGATATAGTTAGTTAGTGCTATAGTTAGTGTTAGTGCTATAGTTAGTGTTAGTGCTATAGTTAGTTAGTGCTCTAGTTAGTGTTAGTGCTATAGTTAGTTAGTGCTATAGTTAGTTGGTGCTATAGTTAGTGTTAGTGCTATAGTTAGTGTTAGTGCTATAGTTAGTGTTAGTGCTATAGTTAGTTAGTGCTATAGTTAGTTAGTACTATAGTTAGTGTTAGTGCTTTACTTAGTGATGGCATAATTGCCTCAAACTTTGATGAATTGTTACCTCATTGCATGTTTTCAAGTAGCTCTAGTCTTTAATTTTGTTATCTCAAGATCACGGGAAACTGTGTCATGTTCTGGTCACGTAATACATTTCTCGTAATCTCAAGAAACGTCTTGTGTGCCTACGCCAACGTCACACTCATTACCAAGACGCTGGACTGTTAGCATTTCCCATAGGAAAACGTGTCCTAATAGATTCAGTAGTGCCATCGAAAGAAAAAGAACGAGGAAAAACTGCCCTTAACAAAGCATCTGGGCGCTCAGGGGTTTTCCCCCCGCTCTGAAAACGTTACTTTCCTCACAATGATGCTATTCAAATGTTAGATCAAAGGACTAGCTCTATGAGCTCACCCACAAACCCCGGCCCAGCTACTGATCTCCTGGTATACCACAACGCAACAGTTTTTCCCATTACGGCTAATGCTAACGAGTCGATTCTATTGGTTTTACACCCTATTTGGCTACCTTGCATAACTCAGCAAGTCTCAGAAGAAGGTTCACAAAATGTTTACAGAAGAATGCAAATATACAGACCCTTATTTTGTCATGTTTCAAATAAAAATAAAAACTGAAGTACAATGGTTGAACAGACCATAATGTTCCCATTACACTGTGTGTAGGCTACTTGCAAATAAGCACTTGTCAGTTAAGAACAATTTCTTATTTTCAATGACGGCCTAGGAACAGTGGCTTAACTGCTTTGTTGAGGGGCAGACCGACAGATTTGTACCTTGTCAGCTCGAGGGATTCGATCTAGCAACCTTTGCAATTACTGGCCCGATGCTCTAACCACTAGGCTACCTGCCGCCCCGATCGTTCTACCTAATCATAAAATGTTCCCATTATATTTCCAGCTCATTCTGGAGATTACATTTTTAAAATGTATTTTTAAAGCAATGCAGGCTACAGTTATGTCACAACCGACAACAACAAGCTTTTCACGCAACATCCCCTCTAATGTATTTGATATAGATTGTTGCATAACGTTCAGTAGTGCTTTCATAACAATTCTGAGATGGTATGACAACAGTGCTCTTACAGTCCTTAACCTAACATTTTGCTCTCATTTTACTGGAACCACAATGAGTCATTTCAACAGCCTGAGCCTGAAATGTAACCACTGTCAAATTCATCGATATGGATACAAGGACTGATCCGTTTGATCATTTAAATTTAAAATTTTTTTTTTTAAGCTTATACATAGTTGGCAAAAACTCAAATGACCCCCAAAACATTAAGAGTGGAGAGAACTTCGATTTAGAACAGGGCAATGTTTATCATCTTATTTATCATTCATGAACTCATTCGGATGTGTTGAGTGGCGGTATTGCTCTGACTTCAATGGCCTGTAGTATTGGCACGTACCAATTACTGTACCTTTTTTAGAAACATGCCCACAGCGCATGTTTCAGCTTCGTTAAGTCCGACACATGTTTTGAAAATTAGAAAAAAGCTAGTAAGGGAGGTGTAGACAACTCAGCACATCACGTCATGACAACGTGACCTTTTTTTGTTTTTTGTTGGGGCGATTTTTAGATATTTGTAGCAGTGTGTATGTAGGTGTTTTGTTCATGTTGATTTTCAAACGTGATGGATTTTCTGCCAACAAAGTTCATTAGCAGAACAAACAAATCTATTAAAACCTGAGATTGAGCTTCCAGTCATTCTACTAAAGAGTGTTTGTGCATTTTGGGTGCATTAAGCATGTTATCAGGTCATTTGTATGTCTATACTTAATAGCACAAGGGTTTGATTTTAAACCACTCAACTGTAATAAGAGATGTAGTCCTGTATATCGCTCATGAATTGAATTACCCAACAGAATGTTGATGGGAGAGAACTGAACAATCAATTGGCCAATAATGTATTCAGATCAGAGTGTCATTTGCAGTATTGTTCCATTTGCCTTCTGTTTATTTATGCCGTATCCAGATTTAGTATATACTTTTTGGTGAATTTATGTGCAATGTAGCTCCTTACTGTGAATGAATAGATGTGACCTATGTGTATTTGGTTATTCATGTTAGTCAAACAATTTAGAAAATTGCGTGAAATTATAGACATGCCTCGATGAAACCGTAGGGCAGCTGCTAATGGGTTTGATGTCTGTCTGACCAATACCTTAGTTTAACAACAATACCGTGACAGGAAACAAATTAGGTTTGAATGACGTTTTCCACTCATGACATTTGTGTTTATAATTATTTTGTCTGGTGTATAAATGTTTTTTTGTCGTTTTTTTCAATATCGTCAGTGTGCAAATACCATAAAATTGTTGAACGCGGGACCCATTGTCTTCGGCTTTATTTTCGGCACGGCAGTATGAATTACATGGCGATGAAATGGTTGAACCAGATTGATAGTACTCAGGTGCAACAACAAAAAAGAAGCAGAACACTATGTGCTGGCATTAATGGATAATAGCTATTAGCAGTAAATAAAATCAGAATAGGTCAGAATATTCTTGTGAATGGCACAGTATGCACAACACAATACACATCCCAGAGTATTCATCGCCCAAGGAAGCAAATGGGTGGGTTCATTTCCATGAAAACCCCTCGCCCCCCCCATGTAGGCTCACATGTATCAAGGAGAAAATATACGCTTGTTGTGTGTATTGAAGTCACATTTGCATATTCAAGATGTATATTATTCACATGGCTGACATCGTCTCCTTTCACAAACCCGCCTCTCATCTCTGTCCTCAACCCCATCCCCCACCTTTTCATTCCCCCCCACCCCCCCTCCCTAGATGAAACTGATTTCCAAATTCAGCACAGTATTTGTCACGAGGTTGCCAACTAGTTAAAGCAGCTCTGATTAACCTGAAGTCAGACTGGTGATGCTGCTCTCTTCCCTCCTTTTTTTTCATTCCCCGTGGTCTTTGTTGTGGCAGCAGGGCATGGCACTGGCTGTCTGGAGCATTGTGTCTGATTTCTAGCAGACGAACTGACCTCTGGGGACTTATTGACAGCTAACTACAGAGGGAAACACAGTGCAGGGAGAGATAGAGAGAGAAAGGGAGAGCTGTGGGGAAGATCGATATCAGACAAAATAAATGCATTTCTGTTTTTAAGAACATATTTCGCAAGTATAGTTGGATTCCCCCTGAACGGGGATGAAAAGAAAAAGCTACAGATTTTGGCAGAGGCATAATGAGTGAAAGAAAATGGCTGCCTCCAAAAAGGATCTAATTAATTTTGAAGGATCATCAGCCCCTTTCGTCCAAGGCAGGGGAGGGAGGAGGGAAGGAGGCAGTGATACAGACCCCTGGACTGATTAGCATTCACTGCAGGTAGGAGCTGGCTGCTGCTCACCCACTGTGTCACAGCTAAAATGGAATCACTGTTGTGAGTGACAGTCTGAGCAGCTGAAGCCTTTGTTGCCCGTATTCACCTCACTTCACCCCTCAGGCAGGTGGCTTTACATGTCTAGATTGCAACTGAAGCCAGGGAGGAAATGTATATGCTCGTCTTGTCTAAATCTAGCCATGCAGAGGCCTTTGTCATCAGGTCATCATAGAATGTCCCTGACCGCACTATTACACCTGCATTGGCTGGCTTATTGTAAACTAGTGTAATTTCCCTCATGATTTCAGCACTTTGTCACTTTTCCAAAGCACTATGGTGAGAATAGAAAAAGGCCGCTTTATGTGCTTTCAAATGTGAGTGAGTGAGAGAGTGAGTGCATACCGTGTGTGCGCTTGCATGCGTGCATGATGATATGTACATTTTATGACTCTCCTTAATATAGAATGTACCATTGTACTTGAATTCAAATTCATACTGAGATATTTACCACAAATGATCTGATAGTAGGAATAGGAAGGTCTGACGTTTAGTCAGTGTTGGGCAATGGGCATACTGGATAGGCAATAGAGAAGTCAAAGAGTGACTACTGTCCTGGCAAGTGTGCTTCCACATTCAACTTCATCAGGGGTCCGTCCACAAGTGTAGCTGCTGGGACCTTATTGTGATTGTATGGATTATTAGGGGTCACTAGACAATTACGGATGTCCTATTGGTATTGGTGTGTTTCAGCTGTTGCCATGTATCACTCAACATCTTTTCAGCTGCATAGCAATGGCTTGAGACTTGGTTCATGGCTTGAGACTTGGTTCATGGCTTCAGACTTGGTTCATGGCTTCAGGCTTGGTTCATGGCTTCAGGCTTGGTTCATGGCTTCAGGCTTGGTTCATGGCTTCAGACTTGGTTCATGGCTTCAGACTTGGTTCATGGCTTCAGACTTGGTTCATGGCTTCAGACTTGGTTCATGGCTTCAGGCTTGGTTCATGGCTTCAGGCTTGGTTCATGGCTTCAGGCTTGGTTCATGGCTTCAGACTTGGTTCAGGGCTTCAGACTTGGTTCATGGCTTCAGACTTGGTTCATGGCTTCAGACTTGGTTCATGGCTTCAGGCTTGGTTCATGGCTTCAGGCTTGGTTCATGGCTTCAGGCTTGGTTCATGGCTTCAGGCTTGGTTCATGGCTTCAGGCTTGGTTCATGGCTTCAGGCTTGGTTCATGGCTTCAGACTTGGTTCAGGGCTTCAGACTTGGTTCATGGCTTCAGACTTGGTTCATGGCATCATTGGAAGGTCTTTTGCAAAGTCCCTGTATCAAAATAATATGGCTGCCATGAGAGAATCATCAACATCTTAGCTGTGATTTTAACACAAAAAATGGCCATAATGTGTCTGAGCAATTGAATTATGATGTAATTTCTTGGATGGCTTAGTTGGCGAGGCTATCCAAGCTCGTTTCCTTTGAGCTGTTTGACCTAAAACCCTGTGATTTAGTACAAAGCCATGGCTTGTTATGGAACCATGGTGCCATTTTGTCCAACATAGAAAACAAACAACACAAGCTCACAGCTTTATTTACTGTGCCGCAAACTATAATTCAGTAAGACAATGGAGGTAAACATTATTAATGTTGTGGCACACAGCTATCGACTTAGAGGTGATGTTGCATGTCAATCTGCTGTATTGTAACCACCACAGGCATTTGGTTGTTAGGAAACAGGTTAATGAGGTCCACGTGTATTCAGTAAAGTAATATTTTCAAGGAAATTAAAGCTTAATTCAGCCTACTATCTCTCTATTTCGTTCAAACATCACACTAACATTCCTACTCCAAACCATGCCTAAAATAAAAAAGGATAAACAATGACTCTTCTGTAAAAAAAAGTGTTATCTAGGATCTAAACAGGTTCTTCAGCTGTCCCCTTTGGAGAACAGGATAACCCTTTGAAGAACCCTATTTGGTTCCAGGTGCAACCCTTTTGGTTTCAGGAAGAACCCTCTTGGTTTCCTTGTAGAACCCTTTACCCGGAAGGTTCCACAAGGAACGCAAAAGAGTTCTACCTGGAACGAAATGGGTTCTCTTATGGGGACACCCGAAGAACCCTTTTTGTACCCCTTTTTTGTGTTTTAACTAGTCGGGCATCACATTGTGTTCTCTTGGTTTATGATATTTTACTGTATGTCAATTTCATTGTTTTTCCCAAAGGTTGTCTTTGACTGCTGCTGTGCATCTACAAATCAGTGTTTAATCCTGTTCATCTGGCTGGTCTGCCAGGGGCATAGGCCTACTAATACAATGGAAAGTATGCAAGGATAAATAAAAAAAAAACGTTTTTTTAAATAAATAAATATCTCAGCTCAGAGCAGACTGGGTAAGATAACCAAAAGCAGGAAATAAAATCGGATGAAAAGATAAATTACATAAAGTATTTATAGAGACAATTCCGTATTCATTGCCGTCACATGTTATGTCTTCTTTGTCTGTTGCAGTCAGGAACGGAAGTTAATACAAGTTGTGTAACTTGATGCGAGTACATTTTCCCAGTCAAATAAATGTAAGGATTGTTGGCGCCTTAGAATATTAAAACTGTTGTTGGTTACCCACATACACATCTACTGAAATGTAAGGGTTTTAATCAAGCTCAGTGCTTAACATAATACTCCTACTGTATACTGTATGATCCTATTCATGAAGACCAGAAATATTATTACATTTTTTGAATGGGAAGACATTGACACATTTGGCTGAGTTGACGAGAATACATTTGCTTGTGTTGTACTATAAGCATATCAGTCGCAGCATCTAAACAAGAAGACCACAACAGAACGGTTCAAATTAAGTATGAGTATTTATTTATCCTTCAGCGAACTTCATGATCTGAATAGGTTTATTTTGAGTTTGACATATGGACATTTCCTCCATTCTGTGAACAGTAAAAACCCGAGGAGGCATAAACTGGCCGTAGTTTGTGGTCGTGCACATAGAGTATGATCCAAAATGATTGACACCCTTGATAAAAGATGAGCAGAAATGACTATAAAATAAATAATTGAAACACTGAGCTATATTGTATGGTCAAATGTGTTTCTACTAGTACAATTGCTCAGATAAATATTTTGTTTAACAAGTAACAATGTCTCTAAACGCTAGGGGTCATGTTATTTCTTCTTCGTGTCACCCAACAAATGTACATCCCTCGAGTTGGCACTTGCATTGGAACCAGTGCTTTGGTCAGATGACATGAAAATAAAGGGCTTTGGCCACTAACACCACTGGTGGGTTTGGCGTCCAAATGAGAATTTATGAGCAGAAAAGAACCCCCATACCTACTGTAAAATATGGGTGTGGATCCTTGATGTTACGGTCAACGGCATCATGAACTTTACCCAGTACGTGGACATTTTAGCCCAAAAAACCTGGTCGCCTCCGCTAGGAGGCTGAAACGTGGCCACAAGTGGATCCACAAAGAAATGCTTAATTTGGCCACAAAATCGGCATTTTGCAATTGCCATTTTAGTCTCCAGACTTGAAACCCATTAAAAAACTGTGGTTTGATATGAAGAGGGCAGTCCCTAAGCGCAGACGAAGGAGATCAAGGATCTAGAAAAATTCTGTATGGAACAATTGTCTACGATCCCACTCAATGTGACCAATGCATTCTCTTTTAGAAAAAGGCTCAGTGTCGTTATCCTCGCAAGGTGAGCTATTGAAAGGTATGGAAAACAGCAGTGTCAATCATTTTGACACGTACCTTATTTTCATTGAAAAAAGGTGTAATTTCTTGTTAACTCGTGGGAATTGGCCTATATGGATAGGGCTAAATTGAAATGTTTCTTACAGAATAAATATAAAAGGTATAGCCATGGTAGCAATTGAAAGGGAACCGTTTGGAGATTATGGGAATTATTAGACCAAAGGTGAGGACACAACAGTTCACCTGACACAAGACTGAACCCAAACATTGATTTTATGTGCATTTGACATTTACTGTACTTTTTGCCACATTTGTTGACAACGAAATGTGAAAATACTCTGGGATACATTCAGTAACATGATAAGAACATTCCTGAAACACGTGTTGTAGGTGCAACATAAGACAAAATAATTACAAGAGCTTGAGTGAGAGGCCTAACTGGTGTCACCAAGTGGCCACACACCTCTCCAAAGTGTGCACATTTCCCAAGTAATCTCAGAAAATGAGATCTTCACATGTAAGGTGTTTTTTTTGTTTGTTGAGCTCTCCTAGCTGTGCCGTTGAGGAACTCGAGCAAGAACACTTGCAGTCGTTTTGTTTGGAACACAACCCTGCATCTCCGCCGTCACACAATTACCGTTGTTGTTTACACAACCCCCCAAAAAAAAAAACGGTCCACTATAAAACACAACATTGCGGTCTTAAGCTTTCACAATGCAATTGAGGGGAACAGATATAGGTGCTCATAGAAATGAGTTATGGAGGCGTTCAAGTGCGTGTGTCGCTGCAAATGTTCATCACAGTAGACAAACATAGGCTAATTCTGTTCAGCATAACCCCGGGTATGATAATATGTCATCGAACGTAGTGATCATGAACGTGGACACTGTATATGACATGAGTTTTATGACATGGAAATGTGAAGTGCACATTTGGACTTCCTTGTATGACATCAAAGCAGTATTTCCTTTTTAATCCTCAACGTCTAATCTTTCAAACATACACCGAGTCCTCTTAATTTACAGAGTTTCCCTCACTCGGTCAGTCCAATTTTTTTTTTGCGACAGTTGCCCAATTAGCGGGAGGGATAGGGGGCAGTTTCTTGTCGTGCGCAATGCTCACATTTTAGAGCGTCTTGTCAGTCAAAACCCATACAGAGGCCGAGCTCGGACGTTATGTAGAGCATGTTACTGTACCAATTTAGGCATTTATCAGTGCCCATGCCATTTTCAACTCCTATACAGAGACGAGTGTAAAGGGTTAAACAAAATATATTTCTGAGCAATTGTATTAGTATAAAATAATATAATTTCCAAAAATGTTTTGCGTGCAATATAGCTCAGAATTTCAATTATCTATTTTATTTTATACATTTTTGCTCATCATTTTCAAGGGTGTCAATAATTTCGTACCCCACTGTAAACTTGTATAGCTTAGAGTCTCTGTAAACCTGAGAATCACATGCTGGGTGTAGCTGAATTCCTTTTTGTGTTTCTCCATGAATGCCTTATGTGTTATGGTATATATGATTTGACTGTTTATTTTTTATTGAACCTTTATTTAACTAGTCAAGTCAGTTGAGAACAAATTATTATTGACAATGACGGCCTACCAGAAGGCAAAAGGCCTCTTGTGGGGACGGGGGCTGGGATTAAAAATAAACTAACAATAAAATAAAATATAGAACTAAACACACATCACGACAAGAGAGACAACACAACACTACATATAAAGAGAGACCTAAGACAACATCATAGCATGGCAGCAACACATGACAACACAGCATGGTAGCAACACAACGTGACAACAACATGGTAGCAGCACAAAACATAGTACAAACATTATTGGGCACAGACAACAGCACAGAGGGCAAGAAGGTAGAGACATCACGCAAAGCAGCCACAACTGTCAGTAAGAGTGTCCATGATTGAGTCTTTGAATGATTGAGTCTTTGAATGAAGAGATAGAACTGAGATAGAACTGTTTGAGTGTTTGTTGCAGCTTGTTCCAGTCGCTAGCTACAGCGAACTGAAAAGACGAGCGACCCAGGGATGTGTGCGCTTTGGGGACCTTTAACAGAATGTGACTGGCAGAACAGGTGTTGTATGTGGAGGATGAGGGCTGCAGTAGATATCTCAGATAGGGGGGAGTGAGGCCTAAGAGGGTTTTATAAATAAGCATCAACCAGTGAGTCTTGCGACGGGTATACAGAGATGACCAGTTTACAGAGGAGTATAGAGTGCAGTGATGTGTCCTATAAGGAGCATTGGTGGCAAATCTGATGGCGGAATGGTGAAGAACATCTAGCCGCTCGTGATCACCCTTACCTTCCGAAAGTTTTGTCAAGTGCTACTGATCATAAGCTCCTAATATGGTACGCCATAGTAACACCACTTTTGATATTTACAGTTGAAGTCGGAAGTTTACATACACCTTAGCCAAACATTCAAACTCAGCTTTTCATAATTCCTGACATTTAATCCTAGTAGAAAATTCACCGTTTAAGGTCAGTTAGGATCACCACTTTATTTTAAGAATGTGAAATGTCAGAAAAATAGTTGAGAGAATGATTTATTTCAGCTTTCATTTCTTTCATCACATTCCCAGTGGGTCAGAGGTTTACATACATTAGTATTTGGTAGCATTGCCTTTAAATTGTTTAACTTGGGTCAAACGTTTCGGATAGCCTTCCACAAGCTTCCCACAATAAGTTGGGTGAATTTTGGCCTGTTCCTCCTGACAGAGCTGATGTAACTGAGTCAGGTTTGTAGGCCTCCTTGCAGTTCTGCCCACATATTTTCTATAGGATTGAGGTCAGGGCTTTGTGATGGCCACTCCAGTACTTTGACTTTGTTGTCCTTAAGCCATTTTGCCACAACTTTGGAAGTATGCTTGGGGTCATTGTCCATTTGGAAGACCCATATGCGACCAAGCTTTAACTTCCTGACTGATGTATTGAGATGTTGCTTCAATATATCCACGTAATTTTCCTTCCTCGTGATGCCATATATTTTGTGAAGTGCACCAGTCCCTCCTGCAGCAAAACACCCCCACAACATGATGCTGCCACCCCGTGCTTCACGGTTGGGATGGTGTTCTTTGGCTTGCAAGCCTCCATCTTTTTCCACCTCGCACAACGATGGTCACAGTTCTATTTTTGTTTCATCAGACCAGGGCACATTTCTCCAAAAAGTACGATCTTTGTCCCCATGTGCAGTTGCAAACCGTAGTCAGTTTTTTTTATGGTGGTTTTGGAGCAGTGGCTTCTTCCTTGCTGAGCGGCCTTTCAGGTTATGTCGATATAGGACTCGTTTTACTGTGGCTATAGATACTTTTGTACCGGTTTCCTCCAGCATCTTCACAAGGTCGTTTGCTGTTGTTCTGGGATTGATTTGCACTTTTCGCACCAAAGTACGTGCATCTCTATGAGACATAGCGTGTCTCCTTCCTGAGCGGTAGGGCAGCTGCGTGCTCCCATGGTGTTTATACTTGCATACTATTATTTGTACAGATGAACGTGGTACCGACAGGCATTTGGAAATTGCTCCCAAGGGCGAACCAGACTTGTGGAGGTCTACAATTTGTTTTCTGAGGTCTTGGCTGATTTCTTTTAATTTTCCCATGATGTCAAGCAAAGAAGCACTGAGTTCGAAGGTAGGCCTTGAAATACATCCATAGGTACACCTCCTATTGACTCAAATTATGTAAATTAGCCATCAGAAGCTTCTAAAGCGATGACATAATTTTATGGAATTTTCCAAGCTGTTTAAAGGCACAACTTAGTGTGAGTAAACTTCTGGCCCATTGGAATTGTGATACAGTGAATTACAAGTTAAATAATCTGTCTGTAAACAATTGTTGGAAAAATGACTTGTGTCATGCACAAAGTAGATGTCCTAACCGACTTGCCAAAACTACAGTTTGTTATAACAAGAAATTTGTGAGTGGTTGAGTGTCTGTAAATTTCCCGACTTCAACTATATATATATATATATATATATATATATATATATATATACTGCATCACCAAAAGTATTTAGACACCTTCTTGTCGAACATCTCATTCCAAAATCATGGGCATTAATATGGATTTGGTTCCCCCCTTTGCTGCTATAACAGCCTCCACTTTTCTGGGAAGGCTTTCCCCTAGATGTTGGAACTTTGCTACGGTGACGAGCATTAGTGATGTTGGGTGATTAGGCCTGGCTCGCAGTCAGTGTTCCAATTCATCCTAAAGGTGTTCAATGAGGTTGAGGTCAGGGCTCTGTGCAGGCCAGTCAAGTTCTTCCACACCGACCTCAACAAACCATTTCTGTATGGACCTTGCTTTGTGCCACAGGGGACATTGTCATGCTGAAACAGGAAAGGGCCTTCCCCAAACTGTTTCCACAAAGTTGGAAGCACAGAATCATCTAGAATGTCATTGTATGCTGTAGCATTAAGATTTCCCTTTACTAGCCCAAATGATTCCTCTTTACAGTTGGCACTATGCATTGGGGCAGGTAGCTTTCTCCTGGCAACCGCCAAACCCAGATTAATCCGTCGGACTGCCAGATGGTGAAGCATGATTCATCACTCCAGAGAACGCGTTTCCACTGAGTCCAATGGCGGCGAGCTTTACACCACTTCAGCCGACGCTTGGCATTGCGCATGGAAACCCATTTCATGAAGCTCCCAATGAACAGTTCTTGTTCTGACATTGCTTCCAGAGGCAGTTTGGAACTTGGTAATGAGTGTTGCAACCTAGACAGACGCAAGACATAGGGACTGGGAAAACCAGGGATTTGAAATCACGTTCAGTACGGCCTTGGTATACACACACACACACACACACACACACACACACACACACACACACACACACACACACACACACACACACACACACACACACACACACACACACACACACACACACACACACACACACACACACACACACACAATCCAGTTGGAGACTTTTATATTGGAGAGCAATCCTTTAGCGATTGTTGCAACCTTTTATTAAATTGATTCAAGCTCCTGTGTCCCCTGTAGGTCCGCTCGAGGCAGGTTGTAGACATTTCTGGTCTCTAAATGCTTTTCTGATAACGATCGGACGGTGAGCATAACAGTATGTCTATAGCCTTTGACATTTTATTCAGAACTGACAAATACGATATGAGGAGATATAATATAATTGTGGGTACGTCAGACCGAAAGGTGGATGGATCTCCTTTGGCTGTGTGTGGTTCACTGACCAGTGGTTTAGATAACGGCTGAAAAGAGACTTGGCCACGTGATTTCCAACCTTGACGTATAGTTGGCGGTTTACATGTCCACTAGAGTATTAGTCTAGAAGGTCCACTCACTCTTTACGTTGGAAATTTGAACACATCCATTGCATTGCAGCCAACGTCGCCACTTCAAAGTTTCCCCAGTCGTCTTTTGTAAGTTACGAATACATTCGCTGGAGTCGGTCTCTACGTATCAAGGTCAGACACTTCTGCCTCAGAATGAGCATGTTGATTTCTGAATTGATTCTTGTTCCCTCTATAGGGCGGTATTGAAGAGACCACTGTGGCAGAGCGACCTGTGATAGAGGCAAGCAGAGAGGACGAAAGGTATTGCACTGGTCTTCTCTCAGCCACCTCCACCAGGAACCTGTAGCAGTGTGTCCTGTGCCTCATCACCAGCCTCACACACATCTTCCCAACCAAGCGTCATCTGACTGTGTGAGTATATTTCTGTGGTCAGTCGGGGAGAGTGCCCCTCATAGTTAGGCTACACTAGCAGCATGGCTGTGTTTCGCATGTATTGAAACAGACATTGAATATGGTTTTATTCATATATGCCAAATCTGTCCTGCATGTTGCAATCATTAACATTTTCTGTTTCTGGTTTGTTCTTTTGAATTCGTTATTTTCTGTTTCATTTATTTATATAGATTTACGATCATATGTGGTTTCCCAGGAACTAATAATAATAACTAGTATTCATTAGTCCTTCCCTTGGTTTTTGATAGAATGTTTTCGACAATACCTTCTATAGTAAATAGTCACCTAGATACAAGGCTTTCACCTTCACTGACAGGTGGTCAAAGGTAATCACTTGAGAGCTTTCCTTTTGTTGACCTAAAAGCAAGGCGTGGCCATGAATATACATTATCTAGATAGATCTTGATGATCGTGTTTAACATCAAGGGGAGGTGTTTTTTTGTTTTTTTTGTTCCGTCACCATGGTTGCATGGTAAAGTAGCCTAATTTCATTGTGGTTTTACTGCTAAGCATAAGATAATTACAAGGGTGATAGTAGTGAAGAGGGGTCAGGTGCTATATGAATAAACGTGTGTGTGTGTGTGTGTGATGTACAGTACGTACCCAGTGAGTAAAGGGAGAGGCGTTGTATTATAGCAGTGGTTTTAAGAACCCTTGTGCTCCGGGTGTGGGTTATGTGGATGAATGAAAATATGTAAAACGTATACAGATTGTAGGGACAGGTGTTCAGTCTCACAGAGGAGCCATTCGTTTGTGTTGTTGTTGAGGAGAGTAATAATGAGGCTGTTTGCTGGAGGACTAATGCAAAATCATATTTCGTGGTTTGATACAGATGCGGTTAAGAAAAATCGATGATGTTACGTTGAGATGAGATGTAATGGTAAAATAGTAGAACACCCCATTTACACCACTCAATGAATCTAGCTTCCACGTGTGGAGGGACAAAGCGATTGGATGCCATTGATTGTCATTGTCATATCCAGTCTTGTTGAACTGATCTACAAATGTCCGTAAAACATTCAACAAGTAAGTCGTGTGTTGTTTATATCTAATATAATAATATAATAATATATGCCATTTAGCTGACGCTTTTATCCAAAGCGACTTACAGTCATGTGTGCATACATTCTACGTATGGGTGGTCCCGGGAATCGAACCCACTACCCTGGCGTTACAAGCGCCATGCTCTACCAACTGAGCCACAGAAGGGCCACATATCTAAGAAGAGCTTTAACAATGTGTGAATTGAGAGCAATACTGTAACGCGGGGAATATCATGAAGCCTATAGCTGAGCCATTTCTTTTTTTTAGGTTTTGTAGTTTATTATGTACAATTTGTGTTTAGGGCAGTCACCACTCCATTCGTGAGTTTGGCTTCTACATTTTAGCAAAGGAGACGGGCGCAAATACAACCTTAAACAGGGCTTAAGCCTAGCTGTGTAACGTCCTGACATCCGGAGAGTAGGGTAGTTAGGAACCACGTCACAGTGCACGCTGACGGCTGATGAACGAGGCTTTTATAGTCTAAACCCACACCACCACCTACTGGGGGTTTGGAGTCTCATAGAAAATATATCACCAGACTTGTAAAGATAGGAACAAAACTAATTGGATGGGAACCATCTTGGTTGTGTCCTTCCCGCTATTGCCCCACAGATCCTTTGTCGTGCTGTTTAGTGCAGACATTCATCCAACGACGAACCAGCCAGTTGACCTCGACTGATAGGATTGTTTCGATATCAAATGCCAACATAAGATGAAAGAACATCAAATAAGATGACCACCGAAATGTGAGGAAATCACATGGGGTGGATGGGAAAGGTCATATGTTGAAGTGGATTAAATTAGGCATATCTGTGCTAAATATCGTGATTATGTCCCTACAACAGTGCAGCTGTGTTGCTTCTCAAAATGTATTTGATAATCAATTTCACATTTTTTTTTTATTAGATTGTTGCTCATCATGTGGCCCACATTTCTAAAGATTGAGTGTATCATTTAAAACGTTTGGTGTTTTCTTCTTCTTTTTTCCAGGTGACATCAGTTGCAAGGGGATGACCGAGCGCATTCATAACATCAATCTCCACAACTTCAGCAATTCTGTACTTGAGACCCTCAATGAGCAGCGCAACCGCGGGCACTTCTGTGACGTGACTGTTCGGATCCATGGAAGCATGCTGCGAGCCCACCGCTGCGTGCTGGCCGCTGGGAGCCCCTTCTTTCAGGACAAGCTGCTCCTGGGCTACAGTGACATTGAGGTCCCCTCTGTGGTCTCGGTGCAGTCCATCCAGAAGCTGATAGACTTCATGTACAGTGGGGTCCTGCGGGTTTCCCAATCGGAAGCTCTCCAGATCCTCACTGCTGCCAGCATACTGCAGATCAAAACGGTCATCGATGAGTGCACCCGCATCGTGTCCCAGAATGTGGGCCTGGCCGGGCCAGTGGGGTTCCCTGTCAACCCAGGAGACTCTGGGCAGGAGACGCCCCGGGGCACACCTGAGTCAGGCACCTCTGGGCCCAGCAGCGATGCAGAGTCAGTGTACATGCAGGCCACATCTCAGCAGAACCTAGAGCGTGCGTACACATCGCATTACTCCTACTCCGGCCTTTCACTGCAGAATGGAACCCGTGAGCGCTCCCACTACGTAACCAGTATGACAACAAGCTACGACCCAGCCCTCGGCACGCAGAAGGACCAGCATGACCAGGACCCGCCGTGGATCACCCGCATCCATGAGAGGTCACAGCAGATGGAACGCTTCCTCTCCACCCCTGAGACCACCCACTGCCGCAAGCAGCCCCGACCGGTACGCATACAGACAGGAGGCGTTCACATAAAGCAGGAGGCAGAGGACGAGTACAGCAGCTATGGTATGGATGAGTGCACAGAAGACACAGAACACGTTGAGGGTGTGGAGAGTGAGCCGAAGGGTGAAAGCTTTGACTCAGGGGTAAGCTCCTCCATCGGTACTGAGCCAGACTCCGTGGATCAGCAGCAGTACCTGCTTGGCTTTGGGAGGGAAGGGGTTGGAGAGGGGCAACAGTGCGAGGGGACCCCAGTGCAGATCGATGTCAATGACTCCTCCCCAGAGCAGATGCATGAGACGGAGGACAGGGGCACATCCCACGGCACTAGCGACAGTAACATGTTGCAGCCCCTGCCCAACCCAATCATGGCCCAGTCCCTGCCAAGTGCCCCACTCTATATGCGCCAGGCCGAATCTCACACCAGCAACCTGAGGATGCCGCTCACCATGACCAGCAACACCCAGGTAATGGGCACGGCCAGCAACTCCTACCTGCCCAACCTCTTTGCCACACAGTCGGCCAGCAACAACAAGCCCTTCCTCTTCAGCCTGCCACAGTCCATGGGAGGCCAACAGACCCAGTTTGTGGCCGTTCCGCCCCCTTGTATGCCCCCATTCTCTCAGCAGTTGATGGTACAGCAGCAGGCAGTGCGGGAACAGCAACAGGCGGCCCAGATGGGACAGGGGGAGAAGAAGCCCTATGAGTGCACTCTGTGCACTAAAACCTTTACTGCTAAACAGAACTATGTCAAACACATGTTTGTGCACACTGGTGAGTACACTAGCTCCTCTTACCATTTTGCATGTAACACTAGTATATTGCCATGAGTGGTTTGTGGTTCAAATAATTTCCCTGTACATTTGCAAACATAAAATACACAAACGCAATGAATGGTTCTTTAAGTTAACATGTAGCAATGGATAAATATTTATTGTGTTTAATGGCTTGAAGTATGTAGGATATTTCTTGATGGATGACTAAGAGCAAACAAATATTTTACTAGCATAAGGGAAATTACATAGGTTTTCTGTGCATGAAAGAACTATTCATTTTAGGGATTGACATCAAGGGTTCCCCTACTGGCCGGGCAAGTGAACTTTCTGGTTTCTCCCCTTATTGAATTCATGGCAGTCGGGCAAGTTGAGCCTGCTCTGTGGTTTCCCCATTGGTCAGGTAGTTTAAAAAAAAACTGAAAACAACCAAACTGCAAATAATTCCAGTAGCTTAAATATGATCTTTTTTGATTCCTCCCCATGTTTTAAGTGAAAGACAGAACATTTCTGGCATTTTATGGCCCTAGTTTTTTTTTACACAAAGAAATGCCATCAATTGTCTTCACTTAAACAATGGGGAGGAACCAGAAATATCAGTTTTAGGCTACCTTAATGTCAATCCCTGATTTTGATTCAGCTGAGCGGTACAAATGAGTTCTAAGGCTCTGTCACATTGAAAAATGAACTTTGGCAGCCTGCATCATAGCTGATATTTCTGTATTTGATTAATACAGTGAGCGATACTTAAGGTCCTGTATGGTTGCCAATGAAGCTCGTCCTGTAAAATATGACACATTGATTACTATTTGTAATTTAGAGTTTTATCAGTGGGTGGTGATTGGTGCATAAATATGAAAAATGTTTAAAAAAGAGGGATGGCAACTACCACTGAGCAGGAAGGGGTTCTAATTCTACCAGAATTCATAAACGGGCTCTTTATATTCCAGTTAAGAGCAGAATTATGCTATTTTAAATATTTTCTAAAATATATTCAAGCCGAGATACTTATTCGTAAACAGATGGAGGACGAGTGTGCAGATCAACAATGGTTGCTTGGCAGTGAGGTCAAACTTTGTTAGGGCATTGGTTTGAACTTTTTTTGTGACGGGCACAGTCCTCATTTATTTTCAAAATGACATTTTCAAGGCTACATTGGAAGAATCGAGTTGCGCTGTCGGTGTCCTTCGTTGTTTAGCACGGTTTTGTGTTTTCCTGTCTCCCATTTTTCCTCCTAATGACTGTGACTTCTGTGTATATCCAGGTGAGAAACCACACCAGTGCAGCATCTGCTGGCGCTCGTTCTCCCTGAAGGATTACCTAATCAAACACATGGTCACACACACAGGGGTGCGTGCCTACCAGTGCAGCATCTGCAACAAACGCTTCACCCAAAAGAGCTCCCTCAACGTCCACATGCGGCTGCACCGTGGAGAGAAGTCCTACGAGTGCTACATCTGCAAGAAGAAGTTCTCGCACAAGACCCTGCTGGAGAGACACATGGCTCTGCACAGCACAGCGGGCGCCGTCACAGGTCTGTCGGGGGCAGCAGGCGCCGGTGGTCCCGTCTCCATCCCCATGGCCGTGCCCGAACCCGGCGCCGGAGTGGTGGCCCTCGCCATGCCCGTCAGCGGAGGTGCCGGAATAGGGGGTGGGGTCGGAACAGGAGTGGGTGTGGCTGCGGAGGCAAGCTGCCAAGAAGGGACCACCTACGTGTGCTCCGTCTGTCCTGCCAAGTTCGACCAAATTGAGCACTTCAATGACCACATGCGAATGCATGTCTCCGATGGATAAGTACAAATAGATGCACTTCTTTTAAAAAAAGAATGAAAAAGAAAAATGGCACTAGATTTTTTTATTTTGGGGCATGAAGAGTAATGAGTATAGACACTGGCACATTAAGTTTCCCAGAAAGGAGTTTTTTTGTTGTTATTCTAAAAGAAAAACAAGATGGTGGCCTTAAGGCTTTGTAGTTTGATATTGATCCACTGGATGGATCCTTACTACAGGCCTCTAAATGTATGCTTTCCTAAAATTACTGATTTATGTGTTGAACACTACCGAAAGGCCTACGAAAGAAACACACACATACACAAATTCAAACTTACACACCTATATACAGTATAGATATATGTTTGTATGAGTGTATGTGTTCATGTGTGTATGTGTGTGCTTGTGTATTTGTATGTGTGCGTGACTGCTTGTGTGTGTGTGTGTGTGTGTGTGTGCGCGTGTGCAAACATTGCCATGAAATTTCTAACATGGTAAATGTGATCCCATATTGACCGTTTTGGGCACTATAGGCGTCCAAGCTTACTGTGGTATGATTTTCAAATAAACAACAAAAAAAAAAATCTGGCTTGGGCTAAAGATTCCCTCTTAAAAAATATTGTTGGTCACAAGTTTGCCTTCTTATGTCGGATAAGAAAAGGAGAGTAATTCATTTGACACTGGGTTTTTATTTATTATTATGGTATCGAGGGATTAAAATGCAGCTGTTGTGGAGGTACAAGATGATTTGACTAATTGTACTGAAATGTAACTTCCTGTGAGTGGGTATAGGAATGGTTATTTGGTTAATGTTTTACTGTCCATGCAGTTTGATGGTTCAGGTTAAGTTGACGAAATTAGGGTTGTTGATAAGACAGTATCTGAGCAACAAACAAACAAAAAGTAATATTGTTAGGAGTTTATTTCGTTTGCATACACTGCCACTAATATCTTAGAAGACTGTTCAGGCTACAACTTATTAACAGAAGACAGAAGAAAGTTCTTCTTGACTTAATCTGTTTCTAAATTATGGTTTAGTTCTATGAAGAGGATTTGACATGTGCAGTTGTGGCAGGCTTGAGTATGTCACCAGACTTATCATGATTGCTGTTCCCACAACGTGTACCAGACTGTTATCAGCTGTAGATTACGACGCGATTCGTCATTATTACTATTATCGTTCAAATTATTTAAACAAATATATATATATATATATTATTTGATAATGGAATGATTTACCAAGGAAGTTTAAGACAGCCGTCAAATGGATTACCGGTGAATTGAGAATGATTCTGTGAACTTGCATTGGACATAAATATCATCCTATGACCTAAAACTCTTGTCTACCCTGTTCCTAAGGATATGACCCAGCTATTTGAGCAGGTGGAGAAAATGAAATGCACTACTCCTGAAATCTTAGCTCCACCTGGTGGCCCAAATGACATGCCATGTCCGGACATGACATGCAGACAAGAGAGACACGAGGCAAAATAAAGCATGATAACATATACCCGGGTCAATAATTAGCCTACTTCATAATATACCACAATTTGCAGATGGACTTTCCAGACAATAAGATACATTCCTGTTTTCACCGGATACCTAGACACAAGTGTGTACAGAATAGATTTGGGAGTAGGGAGTGGGGAGACCGTTCGAGTGTCACGTCACTCAGAGGCTCTGCTCTGATATTTGTCTTGTTGTTCTTTGCATTTTATCCAAAATAAGACAGACACGTCTGCCTGCAACTGCAATCTGACGTTTTTGCTCATTTCATTTGAGTAGACACCTTTTTTTTTTTTAGTTACAACGATGAGATCGTAACTAACCACAATTACAGTACAGTCTGAAAACAATATGTTGTAGATAGAAACAAAGTGCTGCATTGCAAATTTTCTTCAAATGCCTGTGCTTAATATTGAATTGTTTTACTTAAGAAATTAAATTCTATGATTTTCGTTTTTTTTTTATTTTCTAAAGGAAAAAAAAAATATTTCTTAAAAGCTTGATAAGAGGACTGCATTATTTTCTTGCATATGTGTTGCACTGCTTAAACCGATAAGTGCACTACTGTTACCAGAGATATTTTAGTTTTAGAGAATAATAATCATTTTTTATCGAATGTTTGGTTGTAGAATTCACGTATTAGAGTAGCTTTTGTTCTATTTTTCGATAAGGTAATTCAACGTTTCTTGGCTTTTGTTATTGCTTGCTACTATATGTATTGACTTGTGCCGTGTTTGTGCAAGCATTTATTTTTTATTCAAATCCGAACCATCGTGTGAGCTTCTCTCTGTTCTTACCCTTTTTAAATGCATTCTTTACAGGAGTTAATCCCTTCTAACAGCAGTTATCACACTGCATACATTAGAACAGATGCTGAATTTTCATACAAAAAGCATTCATGCCAAATGATACACCCCCCCAAAAAAAACCTAACTTTTTTTTATATATAGTGTGCGTGGACATAAATGATACACATAAATCATAGGCGTGTTTTAGACATTTCTTTGGGAATAAGAGGGTGGGTGGGAGATTGTACGAAGCTTATTTGCTATTTGTAAATTGTTTCACAAGTGTGTGTCTCTCGTGTTTTGTATGTCTGTGTGAGTGTTTGTGTGTGTTGTATAATCAAACTGTTGGTGTCCCAAGTGGATGTGTAATACCTGAACTGTAGGGCTTCCTTTGCAATATGCAGTGCAGGTACTATGAGAAGCAGCTTTTGCTAACCCTCATGGGCTAATAAACACATTTGTGATGCACATTTACGAAGACATCTATTGATCAAACATTGATACTGGTAAATAACACTGCCCCTATTGGAAGAAGTATATGGCATTTTGTGCCTAGTGCTTTAGTTACCTTCATTCAGCTGGTTGCTATTTGGAAAGGCAAGGTGTACCTGAGAAAAGTCTCCCGCCAAGCTTCACTGTGTTCTATCTTTGTCTCTTTCAAATGGGATAAACAAGGACGTGATGAGGGACTGTAATTAAACATAGATCACAAAGTTCGGATATCCTCATATCAGAAACAACGGACCTACTGCATGCATCAGAGCGGTGTCTTCATATTATGTCATAGTCTCCATCTGGTCACTGAATAGCATGTGGTTGTCAAAGCGAAGGAAACGATGTACACTCCCCTACGTGTTTTGTGGAACAGTGAATCTACATGTTTAATTTGTCTCTATACACCAGCATATTTTCATACATATCTGTTTTTACCGTTTAGAAATGAAAGCACGTTATGTATGTAGTCCCCCCAGTTGAACGTATTAGAAGTATTTGGACGAATTCACTTATAGTGTATTATATTTAGTCAAAAGTTTATTACTTGGTCCCATATTCCTAACACGCAATGAGTACATCAAGCTTGTGACTACAAACCTGTTGGATGCATTTGCAGATCATATTGGTTGTGCTGTTGTGCTGTTGTGCTGTGCCCACTAGAAATGAATGGTACATAATGTGTAGTGTATTTTGGAGTCACTTTCATTGTAAATTAGAATATCATATTTCTGAACGATTATAAATTAAGGTGGATGCTACCATGATTATGGATAATTATGAATGAATCGTCAATAATGATGTGTGATAAAGTTACAGAGACATAAATATCATGCCCCCCCCCCCAAAAAAAATGGTAACCTCCCTGTTATTGGTAATGACGAGAGGATAGCATGTTTTGAGGGATCTTTGTGCAACTGTAACTTGGTACATTAATGTAAAAGTGTCCAGAAACATATTCTTTTCTTATTTACAATAAAAGCGACACCAAAATGGCACAATAAGTATTCACTATAAGTGAATTTGTCCAATATTTAAAATGGGGAGGACGAGATACATAAAGTGCTTTCATTTCTAAGCGGTAAATATTCTGTACTGGCGCTTCATAAGACAATATTAAACGTTTTAGCTTCGCTGTCCAAATAAATACGTAGGTGAGTGTATGTGACTTGTGATTGGCCAGCAGTGTGTTATCCTCTGCTGCAGAGATCTCTAGGGGGAACATAAGCCTATACCTGCTTCTACTCTATAGCTTCAATTGCCACACTAAGTCAAGGAACACTGAATGGCTGCATGCAATGTTAATTTGTCTCTATTCTTGGAGGACTCTCTGTAGGCGTAGGTTTGCTGAGGCAATGTCCTTAACAGATGGCTACAGTATGTAAGGGACTGCTGTGATCTATTTTGATCACATGTTATTGCTCTGGCATACAGTTGTTGTTGTTGGTGTTGGTGTTGGTGGTAGTGTTCAGGGCCGTAAACCAGGGTCTTAGTCCGGACTGTTTTAAGAAAGCTGAAGCTCATTTACTGCATTTCGATACAGTTTTTAAAATATTTTTTGAAATGCTATTTGGAGAACAGCAAACGTGACCCCAGCCATTATCACACTGGTCGCTGTAGCTTCATTCACCTCAGTCCATCTCCAAACACACAGCCTACTGGCTATACAATTAGCCGCTACACATGAACTCAGAACTGGGATTAAAAACTATGATTGAACACGTACAGAGAGATATGTTGGCAGAAAAAAAGTATTTCATTAACGAAAAAGTAAACGACTGAGCTTGTTTTACAGAACAATTGTTTTTGCAGTTTTACAGCTAATTTCCTGCCGTTGCCATGACTTATTCCATGTGAATGATATCTGAGTGAGAGGGACTAACTAAATCAATTGGAATCCCCTGGGGTGCCCTGCTTGCCCAGTCGGTAATTCAGCCACGATTACTACAAGTTTAGATAGCTGGCTAGACTAACTAGACTCATTTACCAATCTAAAAATGTGTTACTGACATGGGCTAATTAATTGAGTGACTGTCAGTGAGTGACATATCACAACAGGAAAACTACTGATGCACAACTACGCTTTGAAATTGCACCTTGTGTATTCTACTATTCTAACTCTCAACAGTAAGTTGAGGCCCTGACGGAGTTCCATCTTTTGAATTGTTTTGTCCTACTATGTGGTTTACAGCCCTGGTGGTTGTCTGCCTTATGGAATAATATAGAAATGGTCAACCGTCTAGGCAGAGCAGTACAGTCACCAAATGAGTCCCAGGAAACACAGTGTGTGCCATGCACCGTGAAAGCAAGTCCAACCTTCAGTTTCACAAAACCAGAATAATGAATGCACTCTATGATAGCCATGGAGCCATCACTTATTTATAATGAAACCAAGACCAGACAATAGTTGCTTCCAAGTGTATTTACCAGTGAGATAATCTAGCATTATTTTGTGATTATCAAGATTATCAAGTGATATGAAGTGATTGTTTGGACCACTTGGCAGTCTCATTACAGTCAGCCCAAATGATATTTATGTAACACATGAATCAAATGCACTATTGACTGTAGATGTCTTTCTTAAAGTGCGTCATTTTCTCGTTGTCACAGGTTGTTTAAAAAGACAATAGCGATGTAGATGTTGGTTTTTAATAGGCAGCGTTTTCGAGAGCGGATTTGGGCTATAAATCATCCGTATTATCCCACGGCAGATGAGAGGTTCAATGGATATATGACATGACATTGACAGTACTGAGGTAGAGGCCTGTTGGTTACCCATAGACGGTTGACCTCACTCATACGTGTGTTTTAAGGCAAACTTGACTTACAAGCAGAAGCTTAGCATTAGTATCATCTTATGATACTATACATTGACATGGCTGATGAACTACCTAGGATTTGTTTTCCAACGGCGCCATTTTCCCCTCTCCCTGGCCTTACTTATAACAGCTCTCTTTTTGTTTCATTCACTTATTGTACCAGTGGCTAATGTCCCATTATTGTGTTCAATGAATAGTCAGAAAGTAGTGAAAACATGCAATGCAACCCTGAAATACACCCCTCTCGTAATTGTCCCATTTATGTTTGTAAGATTGCTATAACGTAATGTGTTTTTCCAACTATACAATATACTCACAGGTATAGAGTTACGCAGAATTAAGCCCATAGCTCTTCGTTCGGTGTTTTATAACGGTCACTTTCTTATATTTCACATTTTTACTTAAGGGTAGAGACACAGGATCAGTTTTTCAGTGTTTGAATCATCTGTGTGCTTTACTTTGACCTTTTATCTGGCAACCATTGTCTACCGGTGTGTTTGTAATTCATTTTTAGTTAGTGGGCAAACAGGATAGACAGCCATTGAAGGCATCACAGCTTGCCAGAAGCACATGTCTTCTGGGTGGACACAAACCTCTTTTCAAATGAGAGAGAGTGGGGGGGGAATATAAGAACTACAGTAGTGATATGCTTGAATGCCACAGCACATGTGATATACACTCCTAGAAAAAAAGGTGCTATGTAGACCCCCCAAAAAAGAGGTTGTCAGCTGTCCACATAGAATAACCGTTTGAAGAACCCTTTTTGGTTCCAGGTAGAGCCCTTTCTTCAGAGGGTTCTATATGGAACCCAAAAGTGTTCTGCCCGGAACTAAAAAGGTTTCTACCTGAAGCGAGAAAAAAAGCGTTCTCCTATGAGGACAGCCGAAGAAACCTTTGGAACCCCCCGAGTGTACTTCTAGTTCTAGAAGGCTTAGAAATACTCATGCTATTTGTCTAACAGCTTACATCAGTGTCCTCACATTCATTTCATGTGCTTCCACAGTATCTTGCATAGTAACAAACAGTTACCCTGACAGTAAACCTGCTGGCATACATTATATAGATCAATTCCAACTCCATGGTATCAGTTGAATCTAATGGATATACAGTACATGCACCTCTTCATTAACAACACGTATAATATAGACTTTTTGAGATACAGACAGAACTGCAGCTAAATGAATGTGCTTTGAGGGATATAAGGAGTGTGCCTATCTATCAAGTGCCTATTTGTACAGTACTATACGAAATCTTCATAAAGTAGTTTTGCTCTCCTACAGTACATTTTCCAAATATATACAGTATATACACATGATAATCTATACACAAATGATAACAATATTTATACTACTACAACAACAATGTTGGTCATAGTCATAACACAGTGCATCCTAAGAAAGCCTTTTAAAATATCTTTATCCGCCTCAAATCTTCTATTTATATACAGATAGATTTGTGTTTTTATTTCCTGCTGTCATACATAGCTTTGTAACTAATACATAAAGAGAAAACCGCTATGATAAACAACCGGAGTTAATTTACTGTAAAACAGTAAGGGTCATAGCCCACCCAACTCTTCTTCACTCTTCTTCATGAGTAAGCATGTTCAATAATATGATATAGTAGCTGGTCCCTATCTTCATATTTGCCATTACACACACACACACACACAATTGTTTTGTTTGTCTAAAACGATGTAATCTCAAAGAGTTTGCCCAGGTTTGTAAGCACACCTAAATTGTCATGACTTTTGGCTTATCAGCTTTAGCTATCATTCTTCTGCCATTCTGAACGTCCATAATTACATTTTTTTGGGAGGGGGGGGGGTTGCTCTTAGTAGTAGCTCTACAGTGGTCACTAAAACCCTTTTCACATTTTCTTTTGATGCAAAATTCCTACCGCAATCAAATGTTGTCCTTAGACATAGCCTAGCTGTTCTCTCAGAATTCAATGATCACGATCTCACTTCAGACCTCCCAGTCAGTTGAGCACATACCGTGCGTTTGTTCCCTGCTTGTAGTTCATATCGATGGATTGCGTGTATACTTGTGTCTTTGTGCTGGTTCGGGCGATGATAGGCAGTCGAAATCCGTTTCTGACCTAGCAATCAACTATGCTTCTCTGTCCCTGCACATAGCTACACGTGCACCTGCATTTCTGTGCATGATCAGTCACACAGATGCAGTACTATATTTGATTCAGCTACTCCAGTCCACAACACCACAGCAATACCAGTTAGAAGTGCAAACACGTTTTACGCGCCTTTGTCCGAGTGTCGACTGTAATAAGTGTCCTTACGAACCAGAATCGGACCGCTGTCCCATATATCAGCCTCTCCTCAGCATTCTTCTCTTTACTATCGTTGTATAAGAGTGTTACTCTCTAGAATACGATTTGGAGATCAATCGTCATCTTTTCTTGTTTGCGTATCTCTAACTTGAATTGATAGGGAAAAGTTCATGCTGTACATTATCCGAGCCCAATTCCCCCCGCATATTTGAAATATTGACATTCCTGTATTGTCCAGAACATTCCTAACTAGTCTGGCATCACTTTACGTGACTATGTTGTCACAGACAACGTGACCCCCAACAGCCTTACTAGGTCACCAGATCATTTACTTTCTTTTCACTATTCGCTGGTCTGCTGGTTATTCTGTCCTGGGACATTTTGCCCTCTAAGTTGGTTTATGTTTAGCTGAATATCCGCAATAAATCCCACTCGTATTGATGTTTCATTTAAATGTCACTGGCTAGCTCAAATTTAGATGATTTACAGGTCAAGTCTCAGAAAAGCACTTGCTTAGCATCTCTTGCATTGATGATTCCATCATTGTATTTGCTATAGCTTCTAAACCCAGGGCAGAATATGCCCCCTGCGTACACGACAATGGTTTGCTTGCTACCATGGCGTTCTCTTCTGGACCATGGCGTGCTCTGGTGCCTGTCTGATTGGGTTTCATATGCAATATCTCAACCGGTAAATGTTGTCTTTTAGTTATAGAGAACACTGACTCATCCAGAAGCTGTGGCGTTTGAAAGGTGCTGAATAAAAGAGCCTCAACAGTAGCTTGCTTAGCACCTTTGGATGTCTTGGGGCTTTCGGCAGGTCTCTTGAACTTCTAACATGTCCAGAGGATAGTTTATGTCTATGGTAAGATTAAGAAACATGCACTGCACTGTGTTACCCATATGTTTTTCTAAGTTGGTTCCTCTTTCACCTAATGGGTTTCGGTTAACACTTTCTGTCCACTTTCGGCTGTGTGTTCCCCCCCCTCCCCCCCCATACTTGTGGTCTCAAGTCAGCATGCAATCATATATAATTAGTTTGAACTTCCATGACAATACGTTGCTTTGTGTTGTTGTTGAACCATGAGGGGTTTTATTGAACATGTTGGATGACGTGTTTTTTTGTTTGTTCTTGCCGTAAACACCAAAGAATCAGAAGAATATCACAGTGTCTTGAGTTTCAAGCAGAACGAACATAATCTGTTGTGTAAGCGATAACAAAGACTACCAAGATGTACGTTCCTGTACGTTTGTACGCGTTCAAATCTGGCTAGATGGCTACTGTTCTATTTTATTTTGATACTAAAGACAGGGTGCTCGTGAAAATGCGTTACTGCGTTTTATACTCTGATCACGATCGGTAGACTGTAGTTGAATAGTTGTGTTGATGTGCCTACTGTAGACCAAAAATAGCTTTTCTAAAGAAATTCAGCAAAACAGAAAAAATAAATCTGACACGTGGTAGCTGGGATGTAAAACTATAGCATGTTATTACATGAATAAGATTTTAAATGTTGCATTGTTCCTCTGCTTAAAAGTAATACCCAATATCTATTAGTTATTTTTCTCTACATACTCTCAGCTAATTGATTTAGGCATTTGATTTGGTTTGATTCGTCTGTTTGTCTTTGTTTGATCCGTTCGTCTGCTATTCCAGTTTTCAGTAGTTGATTTCTTCCTGCCATATTGTTCATTTCAAAAGCTTTTATTCTCTAATAAACAAAATGCACTGGATTGGTGGAAAACTGATACTCAACTGAAGTGCCATGCACAATTGATCAATTGGCCTGACTAATATTCAAAAGACAAATGTCTCAAAAAGTTTTTCAAACATATAGTGGAAGATCCATAGCGAATTTATAGCGTTTTTTTTTTTTTTTTCATACTTTGAGATGGACCAAGATGCTAGTTGCTTTTGCACATATTTGTTTATTGGTTTTGCAATGTGTTGATGCCATTGAGTAAAAGATTAGGAAGATTAAATTTACCGCTGCCCATAACAACCAATCCAAGTAACGCAAAGAGGCCTAAATCTGATTTAAAGGCCTTACAAAAAATAATAATGTCCCACAATACGATATTAGTACATTTTGATGGCTACCCTAGAGCCTGCTACAGAGACATTCTTCCCAGAGAGCATGAAGCCCAATAGCTAGCAGACATTTGATGAATAATCACTGCAAAAACAACAATACAGTGTAATAATATTCACATGAATTGAGTTGTATTAACATCTTAAAGATGTGGACCACATTTCTTATCAGTTGGTGGCATACGTGATATCGATTACTGCATAATATATTTTCTGTCATATTAATTGTTCATATCAAAGAAGAATGTAACCCCTTGGTATTTTTTTTGTGGCTGTTAATATTTCACGTATTGTGATGAGGTATGGCCTTTTGAAGCTTCTTTTCAAGCTGGATGTTCGAAATAGGATCCGTAACTCGTGTCATGCTTCTTTAGTGTAGTAGTGTCATACCGTCAGCGTCTCCCATAGGACATTGTAAGATCCCCCTCAGTGATAAATCGAGACATTCAGTGTGCACTCGAAGTGTAGTTTTTTTTAAAAATCAGACAGTCAAGCTTTTTTTGGAAAAAAATGCACCTGCAGTCAAATGTGAGGGGCATTTTATATATACACATGTATTTAGTTAAGAATATTTTGTTTTTAGGTTTTGTTGCCTGCTTTGGCTTGCGATTTCTTTATCTTCCTGATCAAATACTCCTTATATATTAAAATAATGAACTTGGCAGAAGTGGAGCTGTTGTAGTACAGGTAGTTAACATCACAATTAAGGAACCCTGACTTATATGCTGCAGTAATGTTGTTTTGTCAGTTTTGTTTTCTTTTATGTGTGCTCCTAGTTGGTTTTTATTTTTATTACTGTTATGAAACAACCTTGTTTGAATTGTATGACTGCTGTTTTGAAATAGGTGATACGTTTTTTTTAAAAAAAAACAATGATGTATGTACAAGGAAGTTTTATAATTTGACTTGTCAAACACTGGACTGAGTTTTCCAACATTTCCAAGTTGAGAGCTATTATATGAGAGACATTAACCGACTGCACAGAATAAAGCCTTATCACACCCATTAACTGACAGACGAAGCATGTCCACACTGCTGGAGAAGGAATAGTGACACCATTTTTTTTTTAATGGAAATTGCTAATTATATTTGCACCATTTTAATTAAGTTCAATAAGGTGCTGAATATATCTGCTAAATTGTTGCATTTTGTCAGGCTTATTAAAATTTGTCCGTCATTATTATACAATAACAATTTCAAAATTCTCTGTTCTAACGAAAGACTGTTCTAATAAGTATATGCTGAAATATCAAAAGGGATACCACTTAATAGCAATTCAATAATCAAACTAAACCACTCAGTCAGTATATGTCGTCTTAATGTTAAAGTCTTTTGCAGAGTCAACTACCACTTATCAAACCAGAAAAGAGATTTGCACTAATCATATTTTGGTCTTTGTTGATGGAAAGCAATACAACACAGAACATTTGACACATTCTTCAAGCCACAGTATTTGAAATAAAAGCGCTGTCTGTGTACAGGTGTAATGCTGTGTAAAAGGTTATGTTTTAAAAGTTTTTTTTTTTTTATAAAAAAAAAAAAAGATTTTTGTTTAAAGGTACAGAATGGAAACCTGTTGTCTTTGAGACACATTATGAACTTGGACACGCACATTTTGTTGTTTAGAGTTGACATGTTTGACCAATCAGACGTTCTGTTTCCTCTTGTGATTGTTTTGGACTAAATGAAATTGCTCTTACAAGCCCTAAGTGAGGGACAGGAAGGAGTTGAGAGTCACAAGATGTCCCATAAACATGCACTCATTGTGAAATGTCCTCATCAGAAAAAGATGGTGGTAACGGAACCAAAGGTAATAAAAGTTTATGTTATGTAGACAATATTTTATTTCAAATGATGCCAACATAACACATTAAACTTCCTCCATGTTAAAACATTCAATTTCTTCACTGATTTACTTATTTTTTTCTGTTTTAAAACACTCATATGTAAAAGATCTGAGGTCAGGTCGGAGTACATCTTTCTGGGACATTATTGATAACATTTTTGAAAATGGGAGGGGGAAAAAAACACGACAACATTTCTGTAGAAAAACACTGATGGATGGGAAATACCTCTTTCTTTCCTTGTCAATTTTAACATCAGTTTTAGTCATCCAACGAATCAAAGTCCACCCAAACATATTAGAATTCATAATTATCCGTAAGGAAATAGACATCAAGAGTAGTGGGGTGAAATATTGTTGAAGTCGAAATGTTCTTCTATTGATAATTATAAACCATCAATCATTTATGATAGCAATCATGATAATTATAATTTTTGGTATCTGGGAATAGTAGCTTTCCTGTTATAACCGCTTTGTGGTGTTATTGAAAGGTGTTGCAGTTTGTCTAAATATGAAGCATAAGTATGTGCCTTCTTGTAATCTCCTTGGTGAGCTTGTTATTATTGAGAAGCTGAAGCCAGCCAATAGTGTTTGCACTAAAGCCAAATTGCTTTTGTGATGTAGGCTATTTAAGCAAGCTTGTTGCATCACTTTAACCGTACAGTATGCATGAGGGTGAAATTGGTAAGTTCTACGGCTAGCGCTCCCATCTGTTGATCTGTTAACTAGTGCAGCTTAGTGAATACCCCGACTATATATCAGCTTTGTACTGCGTTCCGTTTTTGATTCCATCTCATTCATTACTCTTCTAATTTCTCAAGACGCATGTTCCACATGAAATAACCTCTGTGGAATATCCATACTCTAAAAGACAAAAGCAAATGACATAACAAATCAAACACGGCTCTCCTTTTTCTTTTCATATGCCACAGCTGAAGAGCTGCATTACTAGTAGTAAGAGATATTCAACCATTCTCTCAACCCACGGGGATGCATGAGTACAAGAGGCTACTTCGAGACTTGGTCAACTTTATTTTGATTGTTTAAAAAAAAAAAAACTTTGTGTTTCTAAGTTATTTTAGTCAGTTTGAAATCATAAGAGAAATAAATAGCTATATGCTTTGAGTCTTACAAATGCACCTTTATTCATGTCAGTCTGAGTGGAAAAGGCTGGTTATGTAATATGTCTGATTTAGCACCTTACTACACAGCATGTTTTCACTATATGCCAGTTTTGCTACTCTTCCGTGCATATGATTTCCAAAACAAACCTTATATATTTTGTGAAAATGTTTAAAGGGATGTGCCAAAGTTAGGAGGCGATCTCCCGAGTGTTTAAAGCTTATAATCTTTTTCTTTCTTCCTCCTTCAGTTATCACAATGGTATGTCAGACCTTTCCTATCAATGTGTGAAAGCAAGTTATTTCAGCAAACAGTATCATTACCTGCCATTTTACAGTAAGCCCTGTATGTCACGTATATTTACCAGTGATGTGTATTTGTTATTATAAAGAAAAATAGCCGTAAAGCTTCATTATGTTACATAATATTGTGACTTTTTTCGAAAAACTGTGAAGACTTATCTTGCATATACTTTATACAGAAGTATTAAGCCTTAATACAAAATACTAAAAAAAAGTGTGGAAGAATAAACTGATTGTTGCTAAGTAAGGATGATTTTTTGTAAATGTTACCAGCACTTTTTTTGTAATTTTCACTCTCTGAGGTATTGTACAAGTTCACGCTGTTTGTGAAGTTTGATTATGAAGGAATAAAAAACTAGTACTTTCCTGTACTTCACAGAAAGTAATGTTTTGTGTTTTTATTTCATTAAAGGATTTGACTAGTAGATCAGACATACGGTGCGTTCGGAAACTATTCAGACCCCTTGACTTTTTCCACATTTTGTTACGTTACAGCCTTATTCTAAAACGGATTAAATTGTTTTTTCCCCCTCAATCTACACACACTACCCCATAATGACAAAGCAAAAACAGGTTGAGAAATGTTTGCAAATGTTACGACTTCTAGGAGTAGTGGGTGCGGAGTCAGGCGCAGAGAGACTTCTAAGAGTAGTGGGTGCGGAGTCAGGCGCAGAGAGACTTCTAGGAGTAGTGGGTGCGGAGTCAGGCGCAGAGAGCAGAGGGTAAAGGACCACTGTATTTATTCCGGAGAAAAGTAGGTCACACCAAAACACCAGGCGCATACAATGACCGGCCCAAAAACAGGACACAAACAGTCTGGAGAAATACAGAAAATATCACATCCACAAAACGAACAGAGAAACAAGTCTGCGCAAAATCCGGCGGGCTTACTGGGTTTAAATAGCCCACAATCACAACCTAAACACAAAACAGGTGCAACTAATCAGACACAACTAAATGAAACAGAAAAGGGGATCGGTGGCAGCTAGGAGGCCGGCGACGACGACCGCCGAGCGCCGCCCGAACAGGAAGAGGCACCATCTTCGGCGGGATTCGTGACAGCAAATCTATTTTTTTTTAAATGAAATAAAATGTCACTTTTATATAAGTATTCAGACCCTTTACTAAGTACTTTGTTAAGGCACCTTTGTATAACCTTTATTTAAAAGTAACCAAATTTAACTAGGCGAGTCAGTTAAGAACAAATTCTTATTTACAATGACGGCCTACACCGGCCAAAGCCGGACGACGCTGGGCCAATTGTGCGCCGCCCTATGGGACTCCCAATCACGTCCGGTTGTGATACAGCCTGGAATCGAACCAGGGGATCTGTAGTGACGCTTCTAGCACTGAGATGCAGTGCCATAGACTGCTGCGCAACTCGGGAGCGATTACAACCTCGAGTCTTCTTGGGTATGACACTACAAGCTTGGCACACCTGTATTTGGGAAGGTTCCCCCATTCTACATTTACATTTACATTTAAGTCATTTAGCAGACGCTCTTATCCAGAGCGACTTACAAATTGGTGCATTCACCTTATGACATCCAGTGGAACAGTCACTTTACAATAGTGCATCTAAATCTTAAAGGGGGGTGAGAAGGATTACTTATCCTATCCTAGGTATTCCTTAAAGAGGTGGGGTTTCAGGTGTCTCCGGAAGGTGGTGATTGACTCCGCTGTCCTGGCGTCGTGAGGGAGTTTGTTCCACCATTGGGGGCCAGAGCAGCGAACAGTTTTGACTGGGCTGAGCGGGAACTGTACTTCCTCAGTGGTAGGGAGGCGAGCAGGCCAGAGGTGGATGAACGCAGTGCCCTTGTTTGGGTGTAGGGCCTGATCAGAGCCTGGATGTACTGAGGTGCCGTTCCCCTCACAGCTCCGTAGGCAAGCACCATGGTCTTGTAGCGGATGCGAGCTTCAACTGGAAGCCAGTGGAGAGAGCGGAGGAGCGGGGTGACGTGAGAGAACTTGGGAAGGTTGAACACCAGACGGGCTGCGGCGTTCTGGATGAGTTGTAGGGGTTTAATGGCACAGGCAGGGAGCCCAGCCAACAGCGAGTTGCAGTAATCCAGACGGGAGATGACAAGTGCCTGGATTAGGACTTGCGCCATTTCCTGTGTGAGGCAGGGTCGTACTCTGCGGATGTTGTAGAGCATGAACCTACAGGAACGGGCCACCGCCTTGATGTTAGTTGAGAACGACAGGGTGTTGTCCAGGATCACGCCAAGGTTCTTAGCGCTCTGGGAGGAGGACACAATGGAGTTGTCAACCGTGATGGCGAGATCATGGAACGGGCAGTCCTTCCCCGGGAGGAAGAGCAGCTCCGTCTTGCCGAGGTTCAGCTTGAGGTGGTGATCCGTCATCCACACTGATATGTCTGCCAGACATGCAGAGATGTGATTCGCCACCTGGTCATCAGAAGGGGGAAAGGAGAAGATTAATTGTGTGTCGTCTGCATAGCAATGATAGGAGAGACCATGTGAGGTTATGACAGAGCCAAGTGACTTGGTGTATAGCGAGAATAGGAGAGGGCCTAGAACAGAGCCCTGGGGGACACCAGTGGTGAGAGCGCGTGGTGAGGAGACAGATTCTCGCCACGCCACCTGGTAGGAGCGACCTGTCAGGTAGGACGCAATCCAAGCGTGGGCCGCGCCGGAGATGCCCAACTCGGAGAGGGTGGAGATGAGGATTCTCCCAAGCAGATCCTCTCAAGCTTCGTCAGGTTGGATGGGGAGTGTCACTGGACAGCTATTTTTAGGTCTCTGCAGAGATCTTAGATTGGGTTCAAGTCCGGGCTCTGGCTGGGCCACTCATCGACATTTAGAGACTTGTCCGTTCATCTTTCCCTCGATCCTGACTAGTCTCCAAGTCTGAAAAACATCCCCACAGCATGATGCTGCCACCACCATTCTTCACCGTAGGGATGGTGCCAGGTTTCCTCCAGATGTGACGCTTGGCATGCAGGCCAACGTGTTAAATTTTGGTTTCATCAGACCAGAGAATCTTGTTCCTCATGGTCGGAGTCCTTTAGGTGCCTTTTGCCAAACTCCAAGCAGGCTATCTGGCTGCTCTACAATAAAGGACTGATTGGTGGAGTGCTGCAGAGATGGTTGTCCTTCTGGAAGGTTCTTCCATCTCCACAGAGGAACTCTGGAGCTCTGTCAGATTGACCATCGGGTTCTTGGTAACCACCTTGACCAAGGCCCTTCTACCCTGATTGCTCAATTTGGCCGGGCGACCAGCTCTAGGAAGAGTCTTGGTGGTTCCAAACTTCTTCCATTTAAGAATTATGGAGGCCGCTGTGTTCTTGGGGAACTTCAATGCTGTAGCAATTTTTTTGGAACCCTTCCCGAGATCTGTGCCTCGACTCAACCATGTCTCGGAGCTCTATGGACTATTCCTTTGACCTCATGGTTTGGTTTTTGCTCTGACATGCACTGTCAACTGTGGGATTTTATACAGACAGGTGGATGTCTTTCCAAATCATGTCAAATCAATTGAATTTACCACAGGTAGACTGAAAAACATCTCAAGGATGGAAATAGGATGCACCAGAGCTCAATTTGGAGTCTCATAGCAAAAGGTCTGAATACTTACAGTTGAAGTCGGAAATTTACATACATTTAGGTTGGAGTCATTAAAACTCGTTTTTCAACCACTCCACACATTTCTTGTTGACAAACTATAGTTTGGGCAAGTCGGTTAGTGAGAACATCTAATTTGTGCATGACACGAGTAATTTTCCCAACAATTGTTTACAGACAGATTATTTCACTTATAATTCACTGTATCACAATTCCAGTGGGTCAAAAGTTTACATACACTAAGTTGGCTGCCTTTAAACAGCTTGGAAAATTCCAGAAAATGATGACATGGCTTTAGAAGCTTCTGATAGGCTAAATTACATAATTTGAGTCAATTGGAGGTGTACCTGTGGATGTATTTCAAGGCCTACCTTCAAACTCAGTGTCTCTTTGCTTGACATCATGGGAAAATCAAAAGAAATCAGCCAAGACCTCTGTCACGCCCTGACCATAGAGAGCCTTTTTATTCTCTATGTTGGTTAGGTTGGGGTGTGACTAGGGTGGGTAATCTAGGTTATTTTATTTCTATGTTGGCCTGGTATGGTTTCCAATCAGAGGCAGCTGTTTATCGTTGTCTCTGATTGGGGATCATATTTAGGCAGCCATTTCCCCACTGTGGTTTGTGGGATCTTGTTTTTGTGTTGTTGCCTGTGAGCACTCCAGAACGTCACGTTTCATGTATTCTTTATTGTTTTTTTGTGTGGTTCACTTTAAATAAAATGTCGAACCGATTTCACGCTGCGCTTTGGTCTGAATGTTATTACGACGATCGTGACAACATCAGAAAAAAACATGTAGAACTCCACAAGTCTGGTTCATCCTTGGGAGCAATTTCCAAACGGCTGAACGTACCACGTTCATCTGAACAAACAAAAGTACACAAGCATGAACACTATGGGACCACGCAGACGTCATACCACTCAGGAAGGAGACGCGTTCTGTCTCCTAGAGATGAAAGTAATTTGGTGTGAAAAATGCAAATCAATCCCAGAACAACAGCAAAGGACCTTGTGAAGATGCTGGAGGAAACAGGTACAAAATAATCTATATCCACAGTAAAAACGAGTCCTATATTGACATAACCTGGAAGGCCGCTCAGCAAGGAAGAAGCCACTGCTCCAAAACTGCCATATAAAAGCCAGACTACGGTTTGCAACTGCACATGGGGAGAAAGATCGATCCTCTGGTCTGATGAAACAAAAATAGAACTGTTTGGCCATAATCACAATCGTTATGTTTGGAGGAAAAAGGGGGAGGCTTGCAAGCCGAAGAACACCATCCCAACCGTGAAGCACGGCGGTGGCAGCATCATGTTGTCACTTCACAAAATAGATGGCATCATGAGGAGGACAATTATGTGGATATATTGAAACAACATCTCAATACAACAGTCAGGAAGTTAAAGCTTGGTCGCAAATGGGTCTTCCAAATGGACAATGCATACTTCCTAAGTTGTGGCAAAATGGCTTAAGGACAACAAAGTCAAGGTATTGGAGTGGCCATCACAACGCCCTGACCTCAATACCATAGAAATTGTGTGGGCAGAACTGAAATGGCGTGTGTGAGCAAGGAGGCCTGCAAACCTGACTCAGTTACACCAGCTCTGTCAGGACGAATGGGCCAAAATTCACCCAACTAATTGTGGGAAGCTTGTGGAAGGCTACACGAAACGTTTGACCCAAGTTAAACATTTTAAAGTCAATGCTCCCAAATACTAATTGAGTGTATGTAAACTTCTGACCCACTGGGAATGTGATGAAAGAAATAAAAGCTGAAATAAATCACTCTCTACTATTATTCTGACTTTTCACATTCTTAAAATAAAGTGGTGATCCTAACGGACCTAAGACAGGCCATTTTTACTAGGATTAAATGTCAGGAATGATGAAAAACTGACTTTAAATGTATTTGGCTACGGTGTATGTACACTTCGACTTCAACTGTAGATAGATAGATAGATAGATAGATAGATAGATAGATAGATAGATAGATAGATATCAGAGGAAGATAAGACTCACTCATTCATTATGGACTGGGTGGTCATGATTCGAGAGCCAGGAGGTTTTCTAACGTGAATGTTAGAGCCGGGCAATGGGTCAATTTCATCAGATCTGGGCAGAGAGGAAGAGAAAAAGCGAAAGGGTCTACTCTGGAAAAATATGTCCGTGCAGATTAAAACTTCTTCGGGCTTGGGTCTAGTTTCCTGAATTTCCGCCTGACTGACGTGCCCAAAGTCAACTGCCTGTTACTCAGGCCTAGAAGCCAGGATATGCAAATAATTGGTAGCATTAGATAGAAAACACTTTGAGTTTCTAAAACTTAAAATAATGTCTGAGACTATAAGAGAATTTATATGGCAGGCGAAAATCTGAAGAAAATCCCACCAGAAATATTTTTGAGCTCCCAGGCTCTTATTATGGAAACCTATTGTTTCTTTGTAACTGCATCGCCCAGATTGCAATTCATATGGCTTCCACTAGATGTCAACAGTCTTTTGTCAAGGTTTCAGGGTTCTTTTTGAAAAACGAAGTATTTGGAGCTTTTGTTAAGGGACCACCTGAAGCAAATCAGTCTTTCGGCGTGCGCTTACAAATTTTTGTTTCCTATTGAACATACTACTTTCCGTGTAAAATATTATAGTTCATTTACATTTTAGAGTACCTGAGGATTTAATAGAAACGTTGTTTGACTTGTTTGGACGAAGTTTAGCGGTTGCTTTTTTTTTTTTCTTTGTCTGTGGATTACTGAACTCAATGGCGCCAACTAAAGAGACTTTTTGGGATATAAAAGAAGGATTTTATCGAACAAAACGACCATTCATGTTGTAGCTGGGACCCTTGGGATTGCAGAGGAAGATCTTTGAATGTAAGTGATTTATTTCATTGCTATTTGGGATTTTGTGAAGCCTGTGCTGGTTGAAAAATATGCTGATGTAGGGCGCTGTCCTCAGAAAATCGCATGGTATGCTTCCGCCGTAAAGCCATTTTGAAATCTGATAACCCAGTTAGATTAACAAGAAGTTAAGCTTTTAATTTATATAAGACACTTGTATGTTCATGAATGTTTATTATTATTCATATTTATTTTAATTGCGCGCCCTCCAATTTCACTGGATGTTGTCAGCAGGTGTCCCGCTCACGGAACATCTAGCCCTAAGAAGTTTGAACTTCTTTGGGATAGGGGGCAGCATTTTCACTTTTTGATGAATAGCATGCCCAGAGTAAACTGCCTCCTTCTCAGTCCCAGATGCTAATATATGCATATTATTATTAGCATTGGATAGAAAACACTGAAGTTTCTAAAACTGTTTGAATGATGTCTGTGAGTATAACAGAACTCATATGGCAGGAAAAAAACTGAGGAAAAATCCAAACAGGATGTGGGAAATCTAAGGTTTGTAGTTTTTCAACTCAGCCCCTATCGAATTCACAGTGGGATATGGGTTATTTTGCACTTCCTACGGCTTCCACTAGATGTCAACCGTCTTTGGAACGTTGTTTCAGGCTTCTACTGTGAAGTGGGAACTAATGAGAGCTGTTTGACTAAGGGGTCTGGCAGCAGCTTCGTTTTCAGTCATGCGTGTTCACATGAGAGGTATCTCTCGTTCCATTGCTTTTCTACAGACAATGGAATTCTCCGGTTGGAACATTATTGAACATTTATGATAAAAACATCCTAAAGATTGATTCTATACTTAGTTTGACAAGTTTCTTCGAACTGTAATATAACTTTTTGAACTTTTAGTCCGACTGGACATGAACGCGCGTTTGGATTTGTTTACCTAAAGCCCTAACAAAAGAAGCTATTTGGACATAAATGATGGACATTATCGAACAAATCAAACATTTATTGTGGAACTGGGATTCCTGGGAGTGCATTCTGATGAAGATCATCAAAGGTAAGTGAATATATATAATGCTATTTATGACTCATGTTGACTGCGCAACTTGGCAGATATTTATTTTGGCTGGTTTGGGCTCTGAGCGCCGTACGCTGATTATTCTTTTTCCGTAAAGTTGTTTTGAAATCTGACACAGCGGTTGCATTAAGGAGAAGTTTATCTATATTTCCATGTATAACTCATGTATTTTCATCAACATTTATAATGAGTATTTCTGTAAATTCATGTGGCTCTCTGCAAAAACACTGCATGTTTTGGAACTACTGAACATAACACGCCAATGTAAAATAAGATTTTTAGATATAAATATGCTAGTGGAACGCTATTCGGAACCCCAGTCCTAGACAGGTTAAGACTCCGTTGTATTTATGTAAATTGTGCATGGGGTCATTGCATATACTCAAATGTAACACAGAAGATAGTGTGTGTGTGTGAGTGAGTTAATCATAATAATACATTTGCTATTCCCTTGTTTACAGAGTGGGCGTGCAGCAGGCAAACCCAGTGATGCTACTGGTCCCTCATCTACAGTTGGGAAACAGACACTCCAGCAAGCATTTAAAAGGCAGGCTGCTTATGCACCAACTTTTTAAAAATGCTCAAGACCTCACTGCAGGCCTTTCATATTACATTGCAAAGGACATGATGCCATTTCAAATTGTTGAGAGGCCTGGCATTCGGAGGCAGATGAAGGTTGCCGTGCCTCACTACAAAGTGCCATCACGAACATCCTTTTCCAAGACTGAAATCCCAAACCTGTACAACCAGGGTAAAGCTGATGTTGGAAAAAGTTTGGCTCAAGGCACATGGTTTGCTGCAACTACTGACCTCTTGACCAGTAAAAGCAGGGTGGTCAACCCTACATCAGCTTTACTATCCATTCACCCCAGACTGGCAACTGGAATCAAACTGCCTGGAAATACATTTACATTTACATTTAAGTCATTTAGCAGACCCTCTTATCCAGAGCGACTTACAAATTGGTGCATTCACCTTATGACATCCAGTGGAACAGCCACTTTACAATAGTGCATCTAAATCTTTTAAGGGGGTGAGAAGGATTACTTTATCCTATCCTAGGTATTCCTTAAAGAGTTGGGGTTTCAGGTGTCTCCGGAAGGTGGTTCTTAGCGCTCTGGGAGGAGGACACAATGGAGTTGTCAACCGTGATGGCGAGATCATGGAACGGGCAGTCCTTCCCCGGGAGGAAGAGCAGCTCCGTCTTGCCGAGGTTCAGCTTGAGGTGGTGATCCGTCATCCACACTGATATGTCTACATAAATACAGTTCTTCCCAGAAGATCACTCGGCTCACATCATCAGAGTGTTTTTTGAGAAGATGCGGGAAGAGTGGGGCATCAACCAGAAAGACCTGGTCTGCATAACCACAGAATGCATCAAACATGATCAAGGCTTTTGAAGAGTTCCCAGATCTGTTGCTTTGGTGCTTTGGCCATAATTTAAACCTGGCCATCTCAAAGGCTCTGAAAATTCAGAGCTGACACAGCAGTCAAGGCCTGCCGCCATCTGGTCCAAGGCTTCTCACGGAGCTGGAAGAGGAGAGAACTTGAGAGAAAAGCAAGCTGCCCTCAACATGCCACTGAAGGCTTTGATACATGATGTGGTGACCCGATGGGGATCTACGCACAAGATGCTTGAGCGTTTCGAGTGACACTGTCAGCCATCAAGCCTGTCCTGGACCACATCACCTGGAGGAAAAGGTCTACGGAGCCATCCCTGAACAAGGAGATGAAAAGGGTAATGAGTGAAGACATTAACAACAGATACACAGAGAAGGCAAAGAGAGTCATGCACATGGCTTGTTTCATTGACCCCCGCTTCAAAAGGAGCCTTTTAGATGCGCCTGAGGCTGCACAAGTTGACACTGACAGCTGTGTCCAGAGGCCTTGAAGCTGGCAGCTGCACAAGTCAGGGAAGAACCACAAAGCACCAGCACCTCCACCACCAACACCCCCACAGCGGCATCAGAGGGGAAAGTCCTGGCTGGGTTACTGAGAAAGAGGCAGCAGAGAGGCGAAGAGGGTCAGATTCCGACCACCCCAGAAGACAGAGTGAAAGAAGAGATCCGGGTCTACCTGTCTCTGCCATCCATTCCAGCAGAAGAGGATCCACTGGTGTGATGGAGGGGCCATGCATCAGAGCTGCCTCGACCTTGCCAGGGTTGCCAAGAAGCTTTTGTGCATCCCAGCAACCAGCGTGCCATCAGAGTGTTCAGTCCCAGCGGGCACATTACCTCCCCTCGCAGATCACTACTTAAACCGGACAAAGTAAATATGCTGACATTTTTTCATTTCAATATCAAGTGAACAAAGGTGCATATATACAGGATGTTAGACCAGCAGCCCCTCGTTTTTTTATGAAGGAGAGAACGGACATACAATCAGTGCTGACCATTTGATTTAAACATATTTTGTGTTATTTTAATGTCAACACCTGCACATTGGATGTGTTTACATATGGTTGTATTGTTCTTACATGCACATTGGATGTGTTTACATATGGTTGTATTGTTCTTACATGCACATTGGATGTGTTTACATATGGTTGTATTGTTCTTACATGCACATTGGATGTGTTTACATATGGTTGTATTGTTCTTACATGCACATTGGATGTGTTTACATATGGTTGTATTGTTCTTACATGCACATTGGATGTGTTTACATATGGTTGTATTGTTCTTACATGCACATTGGATGTGTTTACATATGGTTGTATTGTTCTTACATGCACATTGGATGTGTTTACATATGGTTGTATTGCTCTTACATGCACATTGGATGTGTTTACATATGGTTGTATTGTTCTTACATGCACATTGCTTTTCTTGTGTTGCTTTTATATGCACATTTGATTTGCTTACTTGAGGTTGTGTTCATTTAAACCTGCACTGGGGAAACTTTTACCTCTCATGGCCACATGGTGCCATCTTTAATGTTCATGTTTAATGTTATGATTTGAATGTTTATGCACACAAAGTGGTTTTCAATATAAAACTTGGTGAAATGATTTCAGTGTGTGTATCAGTACTTTTTGAACATTGAGCAATAATTGAGCTATAATTGTGATATGAAATGTTCATACCATTTCATCTCTAGTTCTGAGCATGTCAAATTGGGTGTGAAATGAAAGCTAAGAGTCTATATTAAAAATATATACATGTACATTTATCAAAGTTTCAAACCTTAAAATTAGGAATAAGCAAAGGCTTTTATTTTTGGGCAAACAGATGGATTAGAAATGCATCACTCTGCTCAGAGTGGGTGAATATGCGCTTTGGTGATGAATTTCACCCTCCTATGTTATAAAATATATATATATATATTTGTTTTTAAATACGTTTGACCAAGACACATTTGATTCTTCTGAATCGTTCACTGGGTTTTGTCTCAAAATATTTCATTAACATTATATCCCAAAAGTCAGAATTCGTAATCTAATAAATCCGATAATAAGCAGCGAGCTCTGTCGACTGAGGGGTGCAGCTTTCTCGTAAGCAACTCGATTTTACATGTGGTGGTGGTCATTTCCGCAGGTTGCAAAAGGAAACAGTTTCATGATGAGCGGAATGAAGTGTGAAAGGCTTTTAAAAATAAATGTAAAAACTTGTGGTACACACAGTGCCCTGACGCTGTTGACATTTCAGAGATACACTTGTTTTTGTGAGAAATAGATATTAAAAGTGTATGCTAAATATGAAAATACTACATGTCATGTCTCAAAATCGATATCTATCTTACCTCTATTGTTTTATGTCCTGTGGCTCCCAAGTGGCGCAGCGGTCTAAGGCACTGCATCTCAGTGCAAGAGGTGTCCCGATAGTCCCTGGTTTGAATCCAGGCTGAATCACATCTGGCCATGATTGGAAGTCCCATAGGGTGGCGCACAATTGGCCCAGCGTCGTCTGGGGTAGGCTGTCATTGTAAATAAGAATTTGTTCTTAACTGACTTTCCTAGTTAAATACAAATAAATTAGAGAAGAAATATGATGAGATCAACGGGAAAGGGAATCCTGTTAGCTAGCCTTCATTCTTGCACAGCATCCAGCCAAGCTATTTCGATGCTGTGCAAATCTCCTTATTTTTGACCACTTTTTTTTGTGGCCTCCATTGATTTAGTCACCCTAATTTTGACCATCCAACAAGGGTAAACGGATTATGATAGACAGTACTTTAGGGGATTATCTACACAATTAACATATTATTTGACCCATTTGTCAAAATAGGCGTTTTTGCTTGGACACCATAAATAATGTTGAAGTAAGAACTCCTGCCAACTAATAGCAACACTTATATTTAGTTTTGGAGAAATTATTTGCCTTCTGTAAGTTTAAGAAACATTGCTTTGTGCTTTGTAATTCCATTACCAAAAAATCTAAAGATCTTTAACATATTCTAATTTCTGTCCCTCATGTGGAGGGAGGATAATGAAAGCTCCCAGATGTAACAATTAAGGTAGACCTACCAATTAGTTCGTGTTTTTACTGATATCAAGGTTGTTTATGAATTATTACGTGATTAAAACTCATTCTGTTACCAAATTGTTAATTACTGCAATTGAATTGGCTACAATGGGAAATCATTGTAGTCACAAACCACAGTTGGGTCACCTGCTACTGTCCTACCTTCCACTGACTGTTAAGTTCAGCTCATGACAGTTTTTCTTCTCTTTCTGTCATTTGGTGGACAAAACAAGACTATGAAAAGTCTGGACGACCCCTCATTCTCCCTCTCGCTGCCGCTCTTCTCACTCGCCCAGTTAATGTCACATCTCATGGCTCTTACTGACACCTACCATGACACCTACCACCTACCCTCCGTTTACTGTAACAAGCATCCTCCCCCCCTGAGCGACCGGCCAACAAGGGGCGTCCATGGACGTTGAAAAGTAGTTGAAGGAAAAAAGGAAACTGCACACTGCTCTTGATAGGATCGCAAGTTTGGACAGCACAGTACAGTAGAGAACAGCACAGTAAAGTAGAGATCAGTACAGTAGAGCACACTAGAATACAGTGTGATGTACCATACTGCAGTGTGGGGTCATTTTCTCAGTGGGGTCATTTTATTTATGAATATTTCTAACAGACTAAAATAATTCTGTCCAAGGAATTTGGGAATAACTTTAGAGGGGGTAATACATTACAATGTCATTGGATGTCATAAGGTGAATGCACCAATTTGTAAGTCGCTCTGGATAAGAGCGTCTGCTAAATGACTTAAATGTAAATGTAACATTATTCATTTATGTTCTTAATCCTGGGCAACATGGGCTGGGGAGGCTCACAGGGATATTGGTATCCGCAGTGCTCCACCAATTAAAAATCTTTAAACTCAAAAGTTTTTTTTTCTTCTCATAAATGCACTGTAAATTTAAAGCTAGAATCCTTAGTTGCTATATACATTTTAGGTATGGAATACCATTATATACCCATTGATTCTTGTAGAATATAACTTATAAATGCTTCATGAGCTTAGTTCAGCTTTCGTACCCCATCAGAACCCAAAATATAAGCTTGTCTTACTCCAATGTTTACAAACATTGTAAATGTAAACAAACAATGTATAGCCTCAAAACATTGTTAAAACTATAAGGTTGATATCATGGATGGTCAGTCCTTGCATCCATAGCTCCAGTCTTTCTGTTGTACTCATTTAACTGTGGTGTTGCGCCATGGCAAAATGATTGTCGCCAAGCCTAAAAAATATGAAACATGAACAAATGTTTCTGTCGAGGCCCACTTTGAAGATTCTAGAACTGTCCACATTTACTTTTCCTCTGCAAATAAAGTAACAAGTAATGATTTGAAAAATTGGACAACCCCATAGTAGAATAGTTTAGCAATTTACATTGTCTGCTTGTTGTGCGTTCTATATGAGATAAATATTCATCTCGAGTCGCATTCAAGTTACGAGTCAGAGGAAAACCTGCATTCTGACAAGCAGTCAATGCCCAACAATTCTTCCAATTGAGCAGGAAACAACAGTTTAAAAGAGGAAGTTCCTAGCTTTCCGTTCCTACTTTATTTATTTCTCAACTCCTAAATATGCACAAACTGTACCATTTTAAACCCAGAGTTTTTTAGCAGCGTCATAGTTAAGCACGTAACCCGTCCGCAATTCGCTGTGAGTGCATAGGGGAGAGTGGGCAAAATGCCACCCTACCTCAATCTGACCATGACTACTCTCCTGCTCAAACAGGAAGTACCAGTGATAGGAACGTATCCAAACCAAAAAAAACATGGATTACAGGCAACATCCGTGCTGGACTAAAGGCTAGAGCTACCCCTTACAAGGAACAGGATATGGACATGGGCGCATACAAGAAATCCCGCTACGACATCAGATGAGACAACAAACATGCAAAAGGCCAGTATAGGACTAAGGTGGAATCCTATTACATAGGCTCCGACACTCGTCGAATGTGGCAGGGCTTGCAGACGTTAACAGATTACAAAAGGGAAACCCAACCATGAGTTGCCCAGTGATGCAGAACTCCCAAACGAGCTAAATGGCTTTTATGCTTGCTTCGAGGAATATAACACTGTGCCTTGCGTGAAAGCCCCTGTTTTTCAGAATGACTGTGTAATCTCGCTCTCCGTGGCCGATATGAGCAAAACGTTTAAAAAAGCTTAACAGTCACAAGGCCGCCGTCATTCTCAAAGCATGCGAAGACCAGTTAGCAAGTGTCTTCAAACATGTTCAATCTCTCCTCGTCTCAGTCTGTAATCCCAACATGTTTCAAGATGACCATCATTTTGTCCCTGTTCCCAAGAGCCCCAAGGTAACTTGCCTAAATGACATCTGTAATTATGAAGTGCTTTGACAGGCTGGTCATGACACACATCACCACCATCATCCCAGACACCCTAGAGCCGGGGGTATCCAACCTTTTCTAGCATTAAACATTTTGCAATCTTTTTTTAGCTTTCAAATGGTCACATTCTTCTCTTCTCTCCCCAGCAAATATTCCCCAGGTCTCAATATACACTATATATACAAAATAATGGCCTTACTGAATGGCCTTACTCAAGTGCTCAGTGGTTTTCAACGTGGCACCGTCATAGGATGCCACCTTTCCAACAAGTCAGTTTGTCAAATATCTGCCCCGGTCAATTGTATGTGCCGTTATCATGAAGTGGAAATGTCTAGGAGCAACAACGGCTCAGCTGCAAAGTGGTAGGCCACACAAGCTCACTGCTTGTTGAACATCTCATTCCAAAATCATGAGCATTATTATGGAGTTGGTCCCCCCTTTGCTGCTATAACAGCCTACACTCTTCTGGGAAGGCTTTGCACTAGATGCTAGAACATAGCTGTGGGGACTTGCTTCTATTCATCCATGAGCATTAGTTAGGTTGGGCGATTAGGCCTTGCTTGCAGTCGGCCTTCCAATTCATCCCAAAGGTGTTTGATGGAGTTGAGGTTAGGGCTCTGTGCAGGCCAGTCAAGTTCTTCCACGCCGATCTCAACAAACCATTTCTGTATCGACTTCGCTTTGTGCACAGGAGCATTGTCATGCAGGAAAGGGCCTTCCCCAAAGTTGGAAGCACAGAATCGTCTAGAATGTCATTGTATGCTGCAGCATTAAGATTTCCCTTCACTGGTACTAAGGGGCCTAGCCCGAACCATGAAAAACAGACCCAGACCATTAATTCCTCCTCCACCACCAAACTGTACAGTTGGCACTATGCATTGGGGCAGGTAGTGTTCTCCTGGCATCCACCAAACCCAGATCAGTCCGTCAGACTGCCAGATGGTGAAGCGTGATTCATCACTCCAGAAAACATGTTTCCACTGCTCCAGAGTCCAATGGCGGCGGGCTTTACACCACTCCAGCCGACGCTTGGCATAGCACATGGTGATCTTAGGCTTGAGTGCGGCTGTTCTGCTATGGAAACCCATTTCATGAAGCTCCCGACGAACAGTTCTTATGCTGACAATGCTTTAAGAGGTAGTTTGGAACTCGGTAGTGAGTGTTGCAATCTAGGACAGATGATTTTTACACGCTTCAGCACTCTTCGGCCCTGTTCTGTGAGCTTGTGTGGCCTACCACTTCGTGGCTGAGCCATTGTTTCTCCTAGATGTTTCCACTTTACAATAACAGCACTTACAGTTGACCGGGGAAGATCTAGCAGGACAGAAATTTGACGAACTGACTTGTTGTGAAGGTGGCATCCTATGACGGTGCCACGTTGAAAGTCACTGAGCTCTTCAGGAAGGTCATTCTACTGCCAATGTTTGTCTATGGAGATTGCATGGCTGTGTGCTCGATTTATACACCTGTCAGCAACAGGTGTGGCTGAAATAGCCAAATCTACTAATTTGAAGGGGTGTCCACATACACTATCTATACAAAAGTATCTCTCAGATATAGGAGAGGCACTTCAGAACAAACTTCCCCCGGCTTAGACTCTGATGGGTTAATTGAGAAGGCTTTAGGGAAAGTACCTCTAATCAACACACAAGACGGTTATCACATCAACTGACCACACAGAGTGATAGACATACACGCGCACCCCACAGACAGACAGGGACAATATTGCTGGAAATTAATTGCCAGATATTGTTAGATTTGGATTTTTAAGCCAATAGTGGATAACCAGGGGTGTGATAATGTCAATGTTGCATTGATTAGATTGTAGCTGGGAGTTTGCGCTGTCTGATGTGTGAGATTTGTTTGAACGTTTTCGGTGGAACACTTGAAAATTGCATGCACTTTCAGAATTGTTTGGCAAGCAACTTAAAATCGTTGGGCTGCGAGCTACTCACAATCGACCTGTTGGAGACCCCTGCCCTAGATTCACTCCAATTCACATATCACCCCAATAGATCCACAGATGACGCAATCTCAATTGCACTTCATACTGCACTCTCCCACCTGGACAAGAGGGGAATTACAGTGCATTCAGAAAGTATTCAGACCCCTTTTTCCACATTTTGTTACTTTACAGCCTGATTAAATTGTTTTCCTCCCCTCATCAATCTACACATAATACCCCATAATGACAAAGCAAATACAGGTTTTTAGAAATGTTAGCAAATGTATTTAAAAAATATCACATTTACATAAGTATTCAGACCCTTTACTCTGTACTTTGTTGAAGCACCTTCGGCAGCGATTACAGCCTCGATTCTTCATGGATATGACGCTACAAGCTTGGCACACCTGTACTTGGGGAGTTTTTCCCATTCTTCTCTGCAGATCATCTCAAGCTCTGTCAGGTTAGATAATAAGATGGGGAGCGTCTCTGCACAGCTATTTTCAGGTCTCTCTAGAGATGTTAAATCAGGTTCAAGTCCGGGCTCTGGCTGGGCCACTCAAGGACATTCAGAGACTTGTCCCGAAGCCACTCCTGCGTTGTCTTGGCTGTGTGCTTAGGGTCATTGTCCTGTTGGAAGGTGAACCTTCGTCCCAGTCTGAGGTCCTGAGTGCTCTGGAGCAGGTTTTATTCAAGGATCTCTCTATACTTTTCTCAGTTCATATTTCCCTCAATCCTGACCAGTCTCCCAGTCCCTGCCTCTGAAAAACATCCCCAGAGCATGATGCTGCCACCAACATGCTTCACTGTAGGGATGTTGCCAGGTTTCCTCCAGACGTGATGCTTGGCATTCAGACCAAAGGGTTCAATCTTGGTTTCATCAGACCAGAAAATCTTGTTTCTCGTGGTCTGAAAGTACACTAGGAGCATTTTGGCAAACTCCAAGCGGGCTGTCGTGCCTTTTACTGAGAAGTGCTTCCGTCTGGCCACTCTACCATAAAGGTCTGATTGGTGGTGTGCTGCAGAGATGGTTGTTCTTCTGGAAGGTTCTCCCATCTCCACAGAGGAACTCTGGAGCTCTGTCAGAGTGACCATCGGGTTCTTGGTCACCTCCCTTACATTTACATTTACATTTAAGTAATTTAGCAGACGCTCTTATCCAGAGCGACTTACAAATTGGTGCATTCACCTTATGACATCCAGTGGAACAGCCACTTTACAATAGTGCATCTAAATCTTTTAGGGGGGTGAGAAGGATTACTTATCCTATCCTAGGTATTCCTTAAAGAGGTGGGGTTTCAGGTGTCTCCGGAAGGTGGTGATTGACTCCGCTGTCCTGGCGTCGTGAGGGAGTTTGTTCCACCATTGGGGGCCAGAGCAGCGAACAGTTTTGACTGGGCTGAGCGGGAACTGTACTTCCTCAGTGGTAGGGAGGCGAGCAGGCCAGAGGTGGATGAACGCAGTGCCCTTGTTTGGGTGTAGGGCCTGATCAGAGCCTGGAGGTACTGAGGTGCCGTTCCCCTCACAGCTCCGTAGACAAGCACCATGGTCTTGTAGTGGATGCGAGCTTCAACTGGAAGCCAGTGGAGAGCGGAGGAGCGGGGTGACGTGAGATAACTTGGGAAGGTTGAACACCAGACGGGCTGCGGCGTTCTGGATGAGTTGTAGGGGTTTAATGGCACAGGCAGGGAGCCCAGCCAACAGCGAGTTGCAGTAATCCAGACGGGAGATGACAAGTGCCTGGATTAGGACCTGCGCCGCTTCCTGTGTGAGGCAGGGTCGTACTCTGCGGATGTTGTAGAGCATGAACCTACAGGAACGGGCCACCGCCTTGATGTTAGTTGAGAACGACAGGGTGTTGTCCAGGATCACGCCAAGGTTCTTAGCGCTCTGGGAGGAG